>NC_090329.1:131481398-132103368 GCF_035084215.1 Heptranchias perlo
CTGTGACAGTCGGTGGCTCGAGAAGTGGGGAATGGGGGTTCTGTAACTCAGTGTTTCGAGAAGCAGGGAATGGGGGTTCTGTTACAGTCAGTGTTTCGAGAAGTGGGGAATGGGGTTTCTGTTGCAGTCAGTGGTTCGTGAAGTGGGGAATGGGGGTCCTGTAATAGTCAGTGGTTCGAGAAGGGGCAACGTTGGTTCTGTAACAGTCAGTGGTTCGAGAAGGGGGAATGGGGTTTCTGTTCCAGTCAGTGGTTCGAGAAGTGGGGATTGGGGTTTCTGTAACAGACAGTGGTTCGAGAAGTGGGGAATGGGGATTCTGTTACAGTCAGTTGTACGAGAAGTAGGGAATGGGGGTTCTATCATAGTCAGTGGTTCGAGATGTGGGGAATGGGGGTTCCGTTACAGTCAGTGGTTCGAGTAGTGGGGAATGGGGATTCTATAACAGTCAGTGGTTTGAGAAGGGGAAATGGGGTTTCTGTAACAGTCAGTGGTTCGAGAAGGGGGAATGGGGGTCCTGTAATAGTCAGCGGTTCGAGAAGGGGCAACGGCGGTTCTGTAACAGTCAGTGGTTCGAGAAGGGGGAATGGGGTTTCTGTTCCAGTCAATGGTTCGAGAAGTGGGAATGAGGGTTCTGTAACAGTCAGTGGTTCAAGAAGTGGGGAATGGGGGTTCTGTTACAGTCAGTGGTTCGAGAAGTGGGGAATGGGGTTTCTGTTACAGTCAGTGGTTCGGGAAGTGGGGAATGAGGGTTCTGTTACAGTCAATGGTTCGAGTCGTGTGGAATGGTCGTTATGTTGCAGTCAGTGGTTCCAGAAGAGGGAAATGGGGATTCTATAACAGTCAGTGGTTCAAGAAGGGAATGGGGGTCCTGTAACAGTCAGTGGTTCGAGACGAGGGAATGGGGGTTTTGTAACAGTCAGTGGTTCGAGAAGGGGGAATGAGGGTTCTGTAACAGTCAGTGAGTCGAGAAATGGGGAATGTGGGTTCTGTAACAGTCAGTGGTTCGAGAAGTGGGGAATGGGGATTCTGTTACAGTCAGTGCTTCGAGAAGTGGAGAATGGGGTTTCTGATACAGTCAGTGATTCGAGAAGTGGGGAAAGGGGATTCTGTTGCAGTTAGTGGTTCAAGAAGTGGGGAATGAGGATTCTGTTACAGTCAATGGTTCGAGAAGTAGGGAATGGGGGTTCCGTTACAGTCAGTGGTTCGAGTGGTGGGGAATGGGGATTCTTTCACAGTCAGTGGTTCGAGAAGAGGGGAATGGGGGTTCTGTAACAGTCAGTGGTTCGAGAAGTGGGGAATGGGGTTTCTGTTGCAGTCAGTGGTTCGTGAAGTGGGGAATGGGGATTCTGTTACAGTTAATGGTTCGAGAAGGGGGAATGGGGGTCCTGTAATAGTCAGCGGTTCGAGAAGGGGCAACGTTGGTTCTGTAACAGTCAGTGGTTCGAGAAGGGGGAATGGGGTTTCTGTTCCAGTCAGTGGTTCGAGAATTGGGGATTGGGGTTTCTGTAACAGTCAGTGGTTCGAGAAGTGGGGAATGGGGATTCTGTTACAGTCAGTTTTTCGAGAAGTGGGGAATGCCGTTTCTGTTACAGTCAGTGGGTCGAGAAGTGGGGAATGGGGATTCTGTTACAGTCAGTGCTTCGAGAAGTGGGGAATGGGGTTTCTGTTACAGTCAGTGGTTCGAGAAGTAGGGAATGGGCGTTCTATCATAGTCAGTGGTTCGAGACGTGGGGAATGGGGGTTCTATAACAGTCAGTGGTTTGAGAAGGGGAAATGGGGGTTCTGTAACAGTCAGTGGTTCGAGAAGGGGGAATGGGGGTTCTGTTACAGTCAGTGGTTCAAGAAGTGGGGAATGGGGTTTCTGTTGCAGTCAGTGGTTCGAGAAATGGGGAATGGGGATTCTGTTACAGTTAATGGTTCGAGAAGGGGGAATGGGGGTCCTGTAATAGTCAGCGGTTCGAGAAGGGGCAACGGCGGTTCTGTAACAGTCAGTGGTTCGAGAAGGGGGAATGGGGTTTCTGTTCCAGTCAATGGTTCGAGAAGGGGGAATGAGGGTTCTGTAACAGTCAGTGGTTCAAGAAGTGGGGAATGGGGGTTCTGTTACAGTCAGTGGTTCGAGAAGTGGGGAATGGGGTTTCTGTTACAGTCAGTGGTTCGGGAAGTGGGGAATGAGGGTTCTGTTACAGTCAATGGTTCGAGTCGTGTGGAATGGTCGTTATGTTGCAGTCAGTGGTTCGAGAAGTGGGGAATGTGGATTCTGTTTCAGTCAGTGGTTCGAGAAGTGGGGAATTGGGATTCTATAACAGCCAGTGTTTCGAGAAGGCGGAATGGGGTTCTGTAACAATAAGTGGTTCGAGAAGGGGGAATGAGCGATCTGTAACAGTCAGCGATTCGAGAAGTGAGTAATGGGGGTTCCGTTGCAGTCAGTGGTTCGAGTCGTGTGGAATGGGCGTTCTGTTACAGTCAGTGGGTCGAGAAGTGGGGAATGGGGATTCTCTTGCAGTCAGTGGTTCAAGAAGTGGGGAATGTGGATTCTGTTACAGTCAGTGGTTCGAGAAGTGAGGAATTGGGATTCTGTCACAGTCAGTGGTTCGAGAAGGGGGAATGGGGTTCTGTAACAGCAAGTGGTTCGAGAAGTGTGGAATGGGGATTCTGTAACAGTCAGTGGTTCGAGAAGTGGGGAATGGGGATTCTGTAACAGTCAGTGGTTCGAGAAGTGGGGAATGGGGATTCTGTAACAGTCAGTGGTTCGAGATGGGGGAATGGGGGTTCTGTCACAGTCAGTGGTTCCAGAAGTGGGGAATGGCGATTCTGTTACAGTCAGTGGTTCGAGAAGTGAGGATTGGGGATTCTGTTACAGTCAATGATGCGAGAAGTGGGGAATGGGGTTTCTACAACAGTCAGTATTTCGAGAAGTTGGAATGGGGGTCCTGTAACGGTCAGCGGTTTAAGAAGGGGCAACGGGGGTTCTGTAACAGTCAGTGGTTCGATAAGGGGGAATGGGAGTTCTGTTCTTGTCAGTAGTTCGAGAAGTGGGGAATGGGGGTTCTGTTACAGTCAGTGGTTCAAGAAGTGGTGAATGGGGATTCTGTTGCAGTCAGTGTTTCGAGATGAGGGGAATGCCGTTTCTGTTACAGTCAGTGGTTCGAGAAGTGCGGAATGGGGGTTCTGTTACAGTCAGTGGTTCGAGAAGTGGGGAATGTGAGTTCTGTAACAGTCAGTGGTTCGGGAAGTGGGGAATGGGGATTCTGTTACAGTCAGTGCTTCGAGAAGTGGGGAATGGGGTTTCTGTTACAGTCAGTGGTTCGAGAAGTGGGGAAAGGGGGTTCTGTTGCCGTTAGTGGTTCAAGAAGTGGGGAATGGGGATTCTGTTGCAGTCAGTGGTTCAAGAAGTGGGGAATGAGGATTCTGTTACAGTCAATGGTTCGAGAAGTAGGGAATGGGGGTTCTATCATTGTCAGTGGTTCGAGACGTGGGGAATGGGGGTTCCGTTACAGTCAGTGGTTCGAGAAGTGGGGAATGGGGATTCGATAACAGTCAGTGGTTCGAGAAGGGGAAATGGGGGTTCTGTAACAGTCAGTGGTTCGAGAAGTGGGAATGGGGGTTCTGTTACAGTCAGTGGTTCAAGAAGTGGGGAATGGGGTTTCTGTTGCAGTTTATGATTCGAGAAGGGGGAATGAGGGTCCTGTAATAGTCAGCGGTTTGAGAAGGGGCAACGTTGGTTCTGTAACAGTCAGTGGTTCGAGAAATGTGGACTGGGGGTTCCATTACAGTCAGTGGTTCGAGAAGTGTGGAATGGGCGTTCTGTTACAGTCCGTGGTTCGAGAATTGGGGAATGGGGGTTCTGTAACAGTCAGTGGTTCGAGAAGTGGGGAATGGGGATTCTGTAACAGTCAGTGGTTCAAGAAGAGGGGAATGGGGATTCGGTAACAGTCAGTGATTCGAGAAGTGGGGAATGGGTGTTCCGTTACAGTCAGTGGTTGGAGAAGTGTGGAATGGGCGTTCTGTTCCAGTCAGTGGTTCAAGAATTGGGGAATGGGGGTTCTGTAATAGTCAGTGGTTCGAGAGGGGGAATGGGGGTTCTGTAACAGTCAGTGGTTCCAGAAGAGGGAAATGGGGATTCTATAGCAGTCAGTGGTTCAAGAAGGGAATGGGGGTTCTGTAACAGTCAGTGGTTCGAGACGAGGGAATGGGGGTTTTGTAACAGTCAGTGGTTCGAGAAGGGGGAATGAGGGTTCTGTAACAGTCAGTGGGTCGAGAAATGGGGAAAGTGGGTTCTGTAACAGTCAGTGGTTCGAGAAGTGGGGAATGGGGATTCTGTTACAGTCAGTGCTTCGAGAAGTGGAGAATGGGGTTTCTGTTACAGTCAGTGGTTCGATAAGTGGGGAAAGGGGGTTCTGTTGCAGTTAGTGGTTCAAGAAGTGGGGAATGGGGATTCTGTTGCAGTCAGTGGTTCAAGAAGTGGGGAATGAGGATTCTGTTACAGTCAATGGTTCGAGAAGTAGGGAATGGGGGTTCTATCATAGTCAGTGGTTCGAGACGTGGGGAATGGGGGTTCCGTTACAGTCAGTGGTTCGAGTGGTGGGGAATGGGGATTCTTTCACAGTCAGTGGTTCGAGAAGAGGGGAATGGGGGTTCTGTAACAGTCAGTGGTTCGAGAAGTGGGGAATGGGGATTCTGTTACAGTTAATGGTTCGAGAAGGGGGAATGGGGGTCCTGTAATAGTCAGCGGTTCGAGAAGTGGCAATGTTGGTTCTGTAACAGTCAGTGGTTCGAGAAGGGGGAATGGGGTTCTGTAACAGCAAGTGGTTCGAGAAGTGTGGAATGGGGATTCTGTAACAGTCAGTGGTTCGAGAAGTGGGGAATGGGGATTCTGTAACAGTCAGTGGTTCGAGAAGTGGGGAATGGGGATTCTGTAACAGTCAGTGGTTCGAGAAGGGGGAATGGGGGTTCTGTCACAGTCAGTGGTTCGAGAAGTAGGGAATGGGGGTTCTATCATAGTCAGTGGTTCGAGACGTGGGGAATGGGGGTTCCGTTACAGTCAGTGGTTCGAGTAGTGGGGAATGGGGATTCTATAACAATTGTAAACAATTTTACAACACCAAGTTATAGTCCAGCAATTTTATTTTAAATTCACAAGCTTTCGGAGATTTTCTCCTTCCTCAGGCAAAAAAGGCTATAACAGTCAGTGGTTTGAGAAGGGGAAATGGGGGTTCTGTAACAGTCAGTGGTTCGAGAAGGGGGAATGGGGGTTCTGTTACAGTCAGTGGTTCAAGAAGTGGGGAATGGGGTTTCTGTTGCAGTCAGTGGTTCGAGAAATGGGGAATGGGGATTCTGTTACAGTTAATGGTTCGAGAAGGGGGAATGGGGGTCCTGTAATAGTCAGCGGTTCGAGAAGAGGCAACGGCGGTTCTGTAACAGTCAGTGGTTCGAGAAGGGGGAATGGGGTTTCTGTTCCAGTCAATGGTTCGAGAAGGGGGAATGAGGGTTCTGTAACAGTCAGTGGTTCAAGAAGTGGGGAATGGGGGTTCTGTTACAGTCAGTGGTTCGAGAAGTGGGGAATGGGGTTTCTGTTACAGTCAGTGGTTCGGGAAGTGGAGAATGAGGGTTCTGTTACAGTCAATGGTTCGAGTCGTGTGGAATGGTCGTTATGTTGCAGTCAGTGGTTCGAGAAGTGGGGAATGTGGATTCTGTTTCAGTCAGTGGTTCGAGAAGTGGGGAATTGGGATTCTATAACAGCCAGTGTTTCGAGAAGGCGGAATGGGGTTCTGTAACAATAAGTGGTTCGAGAAGGGGGAATGAGCGATCTGTAACAGTCAGCGATTCGAGAAGTGAGTAATGGGGGTTCCGTTGCAGTCAGTGGTTCGAGTAGTGTGGAATGGGCGTTCTGTTACAGTCAGTGGGTCGAGAAGTGGGGAATGGGGATTCTCTTGCAGTCAGTGGTTCAAGAAGTGGGGAATGTGGATTCTGTTACAGTCAGTGGTTCGAGAAGTGAGGAATTGGGATTCTGTCACAGTCAGTGGTTCGAGAAGGGGGAATGGGGTTCTGTAACAGCAAGTGGTTCGAGAAGTGTGGAATGGGGATTCTGTAACAGTCAGTGGTTCGAGAAGTGGGGAATGGGGATTCTGTAACAGTCAGTGGTTCGAGAAGTGGGGAATGGGGATTCTGTAACAGTCAGTGGTTCGAGATGGGGGAATGGGGGTTCTGTCACAGTCAGTGGTTCCAGAAGTGGGGAATGGGGATTCTGTAACAGTCAGTGTTTCGAGAAGTGGGAATGGCGATTCTGTTACAGTCAGTGGTTCGAGAAGTGAGGATTGGGGATTCTGTTACAGTCAATGATGCGAGAAGTGGGGAATGGGGTTTCTACAACAGTCAGTATTTCGAGAAGTTGGAATGGGGGTCCTGTAACGGTCAGCGGTTTAAGAAGGGGCAACGGGGGTTCTGTAACAGTCAGTGGTTCGATAAGGGGGAATGGGAGTTCTGTTCTTGTCAGTAGTTCGAGAAGTGGGGAATGGGGGTTCTGTTACAGTCAGTGGTTCAAGAAGTGGTGAATGGGGATTCTGTTGCAGTCAGTGTTTCGAGATGAGGGGAATGCCGTTTCTGTTACAGTCAGTGGTTCGAGAAGTGCGGAATGGGGGTTCTGTTACAGTCAGTGGTTCGAGAAGTGGGGAATGTGAGTTCTGTAACAGTCAGTGGTTCGGGAAGTGGGGAATGGGGATTCTGTTACAGTCAGTGCTTCGAGAAGTGGAGAATGGGGTTTCTGTTACAGTCAGTGGTTCGAGAAGTGGGGAAAGGGGGTTCTGTTGCAGTTAGTGGTTCAAGAAGTGGGGAATGGGGATTCTGTTGCAGTCAGTGGTTCAAGAAGTGGGGAATGAGGATTCTGTTACAGTCAATGGTTCGAGAAGTAGGGAATGGGGGTTCTATCATAGTCAGTGGTTCGAGACGTGGGGAATGGGGGTTCCGTTACAGTCAGTGGTTCGAGTGGTGGGGAATGGGGATTCTTTCACAGTCAGTGGTTCGAGAAGAGGGGAATGGGGGTTCTGTAACAGTCAGTGGTTCGAGAAGTGGGGAATGGGGATTCTGTAACAGTCAGTGGTTCGAGAAGGGGGAATGGGGGTTCTGTCACAGTCAGTGGTTCGAGAAGTAGGGAATGGGGGTTCTATCATAGTCAGTGGTTCGAGACATGGGGAATGGGGGTTCCGTTACAGTCAGTGGTTCGAGTAGTGGGGAATGGGGATTCTATAACAGTCAGTGGTTTGAGAAGGGGAAATGGGGGTTCTGTAACAGTCAGTGGTTCGAGAAGGGGGAATGGGGGTTCTGTTACAGTCAGTGGTTCAAGAAGTGGGGAATGGGGTTTCTGTTGCAGTCAGTGGTTCGAGAAATGGGGAATGGGGATTCTGTTACAGTTAATGGTTCGAGAAGGGGGAATGGGGGTCCTGTAATAGTCAGCGGTTCGAGAAGGGGCAACGGCGGTTCTGTAACAGTCAGTGGTTCGAGAAGGGGGAATGGGGTTTCTGTTCCAGTCAATGGTTCGAGAAGGGGGAATGAGGGTTCTGTAACAGTCAGTGGTTCAAGAAGTGGGGAATGGGGGTTCTGTTACAGTCAGTGGTTCGAGAAGTGGGGAATGGGGTTTCTGTTACAGTCAGTGGTTCGGGAAGTGGGGAATGAGGGTTCTGTTACAGTCAATGGTTCGAGTCGTGTGGAATGGTCGTTATGTTGCAGTCAGTGGTTCGAGAAGTGGGGAATGTGGATTCTGTTTCAGTCAGTGGTTCGAGAAGTGGGGAATTGGGATTCTATAACAGCCAGTGTTTCGAGAAGGCGGAATGGGGTTCTGTAACAATAAGTGGTTCGAGAAGGGGGAATGAGCGATCTGTAACAGTCAGCGATTCGAGAAGTGAGTAATGGGGGTTCCGTTGCAGTCAGTGGTTCGAGTAGTGTGGAATGGGCGTTCTGTTACAGTCAGTGGGTCGAGAAGTGGGGAATGGGGATTCTCTTGCAGTCAGTGGTTCAAGAAGTGGGGAATGTGGATTCTGTTACAGTCAGTGGTTCGAGAAGTGAGGAATTGGGATTCTGTCACAGTCAGTGGTTCGAGAAGGGGGAATGGGGTTCTGTAACAGCAAGTGGTTCGAGAAGTGCGGAATGGGGGTTCTGTTACAGTCAGTGGTTCGAGAAGTGGGGAATGTGAGTTCTGTAACAGTCAGTGGTTCGGGAAGTGGGGAATGGGGATTCTGTTACAGTCAGTGCTTCGAGAAGTGGGGAATGGGGTTTCTGTTACAGTCAGTGGTTCGAGAAGTGGGGAAAGGGGGTTCTGTTGCAGTTAGTGGTTCAAGAAGTGGGGAATGGGGATTCTGTTGCAGTCAGTGGTTCAAGAAGTGGGGAATGAGGATTCTGTTACAGTCAATGGTTCGAGAAGTAGGGAATGGGGGTTCTATCATAGTCAGTGGTTCGATACGTGGGGAATGGGGGTTCCGTTACAGTCAGTGGTTCGAGAAGTGGGGAAAGGGGATTCGATAACAGTCAGTGGTTCGAGAAGGGGAAATGGGGGTTCTGTAACAGTCAGTGGTTCGAGAAGTGGGAATGGGGGTTCTGTTACAGTCAGTGGTTCAAGAAGTGGGGAATGGGGTTTCTGTTGCATTTTATGATTCGAGAAGGGGGAATGAGGGTCCTGTAATAGTCAGCGGTTTGAGAAGGGGCAACGTTGGTTCTGTAACAGTCAGTGGTTCGAGAAATGTGGACTGGGGGTTCCATTACAGTCAGTGGTTCGAGAAGTGTGGAATGGGCGTTCTGTTACAGTCCGTGGTTCGAGAATTGGGGAATGGGGGTTCTGTAACAGTCAGTGGTTCGAGAAGTGGGGAATGGGGATTCTGTAACAGTCAGTGGTTCAAGAAGAGGGGAATGGGGATTCGGTAACAGTCAGTGATTCGAGAAGTGGGGAATGGGTGTTCCGTTACAGTCAGTGGTTGGAGAAGTGTGGAATGGGCGTTCTGTTCCAGTCAGTGGTTCAAGAATTGGGGAATGGGGGTTCTGTAATAGTCAGTGGTTCGAGAGGGGGAATGGGGGTTCTGTAACAGTCAGTGGTTCCAGAAGAGGGAAATGGGGATTCTATAGCAGTCAGTGGTTCAAGAAGGGAATGGGGGTTCTGTAACAGTCAGTGGTTCGAGACGAGGGAATGGGGGTTTTGTAACAGTCAGTGGTTCGAGAAGGGGGAATGAGGGTTCTGTAACAGTCAGTGGGTCGAGAAATGGGGAAAGTGGGTTCTGTAACAGTCAGTGGTTCGAGAAGTGGGGAATGGGGATTCTGTTACAGTCAGTGCTTCGAGAAGTGGAGAATGGGGTTTCTGTTACAGTCAGTGGTTCGAGAAGTGGGGAAAGGGGGTTCTGTTGCAGTTAGTGGTTCAAGAAGTGGGGAATGGGGATTCTGTTGCAGTCAGTGGTTCAAGAAGTAGGGAATGAGGATTCTGTTACAGTCAATGGTTCGAGAAGTAGGGAATGGGGGTTCTATCATAGTCAGTGGTTCGAGACGTGGGGAATGGGGGTTCCGTTACAGTCAGTGGTTCGAGTGGTGGGGAATGGGGATTCTTTCACAGTCAGTGGTTCGAGAAGAGGGGAATGGGGGTTCTGTAACAGTCAGTGGTTCGAGAAGTGGGGAATGGGGATTCTGTTACAGTTAATGGTTCGAGAAGGGGGAATGGGGGTCCTGTAATAGTCAGCGGTTCGAGAAGTGGCAACGTTGGTTCTGTAACAGTCAGTGGTTCGAGAAGGGGGAATGGGGTTCTGTAACAGCAAGTGGTTCGAGAAGTGTGGAATGGGGATTCTGTAACAGTCAGTGGTTCGAGAAGTGGGGAATGGGGATTCTGTAACAGTCAGTGGTTCGAGAAGTGGGGAATGGGGATTCTGTAACAGTCAGTGGTTCGAGAAGGAGGAATGGGGGTTCTGTCACAGTCAATGGTTCCAGAAATGGGGAATGGGGGTTCTGTAACAGTCATTTGATCGAGACGAGGGAATGGGGGTTTTGTAACAGTCAGTGTTTCGAGAAGGGGGAATGGCGATTCTGTTACAGTCAGTGGTTCGAGAAGTGAGGATTGGGGATTCTGTTACAGTCAATGATGCGAGAAGTGGGGAATGGGGGTTCTACAACAGTCAGTATTTCGAGAAGGTGGAATGGGGGTCCTGTAACGGTCAGCGGTTTAAGAAGGGGCAACGGGGGTTCTGTAACAGTCAGTGGTTCGATAAGGGGGAATGGGAGTTCTGTTCCTGTCAGTAGTTCGAGAAGTGGGGAATGGGGGTTCTGTTACAGTCAGTGGTTCAAGAAGTGGTGAATGGGGATTCTGTTGCAGTCAGTGTTTCGAGATGAGGGGAATGCCGTTTCTGTTACAGTCAGTGGTTCGAGAAGTGCGGAATGGGGGTTCTGTTACAGTCAGTGGTTCGAGAAGTGGGGAATGTGAGTTCTGTAACAGTCAGTGGTTCGGGAAGTGGGGAATGGGGATTCTGTTACAGTCAGTGCTTCGAGAAGTGGAGAATGGGGTTTCTGTTACAGTCAGTGGTTCGAGAAGTGGGGAAAGGGGGTTCTGTTGCAGTCAGTGGTTCAAGAAGTGGGGAATGAGGATTCTGTTACAGTCAATGGTTCGAGAAGTAGGGAATGGGGTTTCTATCATAGTCAGTGGTTCGAGACGTGGGGAATGGGGGTTCCGTTACAGTCAGTGATTCGAGAAGTGGGGAATGGGGATTCGATAACAGTCAGTGGTTCGAGAAGGGGAAATGGGGGTTCTGTAACAGTCAGTGGTTCGAGAAGTGAGAATGGGGGTTCTGTTACAGTCAGTGGTTCAAGAAGTGGGGAATGGGGTTTCTGTTGCAGTCAGTGGTTCGAGACGTGGGGAATGGGGATTCTGTTACAGTTAATGGTTCGAGAAGTGGGAATGGGAGTTCTGTTACTGTCAGTGGTTCAAGAAGTGGGGAATGGGGTTTCTGTTGCAGTTTATGGTTCGAGAAGGGGGAATGGGGGTCCTGTAATAGTCAGCGGTTCGAGAAGGGGCAACGTTGGTTCTGTCACAGTCAGTGGTTCGAGAAATGTGGACTGGGGGTTCCATTACAGTCAGTGGTTCGAGAAGTGTGGAATGGGCGTTCTGTTACAGTCCGTGGTTCAAGAAGAGGGGAATGGGGATTCGGTAACAGTCAGTGATTCGAGAAGTGGGGAATGGGTGTTCCGTTGCAGTCAGTGGTTCGAGACGAGGGAATGGGGGTTTTGTAACAGTCAGTGGTTCGAGAAGGGGGAATGGGGGTCCTGTAATAGTCAGCGGTTCGAGAAGGGGCAACGTTGGTTCTGTAACAGTCAGTGGTTCGAGAAGGGGGAATGGGGTTTCTGTTCCAGTCAGTGGTTCGAGAAGTGGGGATTGGGGTTTCTGCAACAGTCAGTGGTTCAAGAAGAGGGGAATGGGGGTTCCGTTACAGTCAGTGGTTCGAGAAGAGGGGAATGGGGGTTCTATAACAGTCAGTGGTTCAAGAAGGGGAAATGGGGGTTCTGTCACAGTCAGTGGTTCGAGAAGTGGGGAATGGGGATTCTGTTACAGTTAATGGTTCGAGAAGGGGGAATGGGGGTCCTGTAACAGTCAGCGGTTCGAGAAGGGGGAATGGGGTTTCTTTCACAGTCAGTGGTTCGAGAAGAGGGGAATGGGGGTTCTATAACAGTCAGTGGTTCGAGAAGAGGGGAATGGGGTTTCTATAACAGTCAGTGGTTCAAGAAGGGAATGGGGGTCCTGTAACAGTCAGTGGTTCGAGACGAGGGAATGGGGGTTTTGTAACAGTCAGTGGTTCGATAAGGGGGAATGAGGGTTCTGTAACAGTCAGTGAGTCGAGAAATGGGGAATGTGGGTTCTGTAACAGTCAGTGGTTCGAGAAGTGGGGAATGGGGATTCTGTTACAGTCAGTGCTTCGAGAAGTGGAGAATGGGGTTTCTGATACAGTCAGTGATTCGAGAAGTGGGGAAAGGGGGTTCTGTTGCAGTTAGTGGTTCAAGAAGTGGGGAATGAGGATTCTGTTGCAGTCAGTGGTTCAAGAAGTGGGGAATGAGGATTCTGTTACAGTCAATGGTTCGAGAAGTAGGGAATGGGGGTTCTATCATAGTCAGTGGTTCGAGACGTGGGGAATGGGGGTTCCGTTACAGTCAGTGGTTCGAGAAGAGGGGAATGGGGTTTCTGTTGCAGTCAGTGGTTCGTGAAGTGGGGAATGGGGATTCTGTTACAGTTAATGGTTCGAGAAGTAGGGAATGGGGGTTCTATCATAGTCAGTGGTTCGAGACGTGGGGAATGGGGGTTCCGTTACAGTCAGTGGTTCGAGTGGTGGGGAATGGGGATTCTTTCACAGTCAGTGGTTCGAGAAGAGGGGAATGGGGGTTCTGTAACAGTCAGTGGTTCGAGAAGTGGGGAATGGGGTTTCTGTTGCAGTCAGTGGTTCGTGAAGTGGGGAATGGGGATTCTGTTACAGTTAATGGTTCGAGAAGGGGGAATGGGGGTCCTGTAATAGTCAGCGGTTCGAGAAGGGGCAACGTTGGTTCTGTAACAGTCAGTGGTTCGAGAAGGGGGAATGGGGTTTCTGTTGCAGTCAATGGTTCGTGAAGTAGGGAATGGGGGTTCGATCATAGTCAGAGGTTCGCGACGTGGGGAATGGGGGTTCCGTTACAGTCAGTGGTTCGAGTAGTGGGGAATGGGGATTCTTTCACAGTCAGTGGTTCGAGAAGGGGGAATGGGGGTCCTGTAATAGTCAGCGGTTTGAGAAGGGGCAATGGCGGTTCTGTAACAGTCAGTGGTTCGAGAAGGGGGAATGGGGTTTCTGTTCCAGTCAGTGGTTCGAGAAGTGGGGATTGGGGTTTCTGTAACAGTCAGTGGTTCGAGAAGTGGGGAATGGGGATTCTGTTACAGTCAGTGTTTCGAGAAGTGGGGAATGCCGTTTCTGTTACAGTCAGTGGGTCGAGAAGTGGGGAATGGGGATTCTGTTACAGTCAGTGCTTCGAGAAGTGGGGAATGGGGTTTCTGTTACAGTCAGTGTTTCGAGAAGTGGGGAAAGGGGGTTCTGTTGCAGTCAGTGGTTCAAGAAGTGGGGAATGGGGATTCTGTTACAGTAAATGATTCGAGAAGTGGGGAATGGGGATTCTGTTACAGTCAATGGTTCGAGAAGTAGGGAATGGGGGTTCTATCATAGTCAGTGTTTCGAGACGTGGGGAATGGCGGCTCCGTTACAGTCAGTGGTTCGAGTAGTGGGGAATGGGGATTCTGTAACAGTCAATGGTTCGAGAAGTGGGGAATGGGGATTCTGTTACAGTCAATGGTTCGAGAAGTAGGGAATGGGGGTTCTATCATAGTCAGTGGTTCGAGACGTGGGGAATGGCGGTTCCGTTACAGTCAGTGGTTCGAGAAGTGGGGAATGGGGATTCTGTTACAGTCAATGTTTCGAGAAGTGGGGAATGCCGTTTCTGTTCCAGTCAATGGTTCGAGAAGTGGGGAATGGGGATTCTATCATAGTCAGTGGTTCGAGACGTGGGGAATGGGGGTTCCGTTACAGTGAGTGGTTCGAGTGGTGGGGAATGGGGATTCTTTCACAGTCAGTGGGTCGAGAAGTGGGGAATGGGGATTCTGTTACAGTCAGTGCTTTGAGAAGTGGGGAATGGGGATTCTGTTACAGTCAGTGTTTCGAGAAGTGGGGAATGCCGTTTCTGTTACAGTCAGTGGGTCGAGAAGTGGGGAATGGGGATTCTGTTACAGTCAGTGCTTCGAGAAGTGGGGAATGGGGTTTCTGTTACAGTCAGTGGTTCAAGAAGTGGGGAATGGGGATTCTGTTACAGTCAATGGTTCGAGAAGTGGGGAATGAGGATTCTGTTACAGTCAATTGTTTGAGAAGTGGGGAATGGGGGTTCTATCATAGTCAGTGGTTCGAGACGTGGGGAATGGCGGTTCCGTAACAGTCAGTGTTTCGAGTAGTGGGGAATGGGGATTCTGTAACAGTCAGTGGTTCGAGACGTGGGGAATGGGGGTTCCGTTACAGTGAGTGGTTCGAGAAGTGGGGAATGGGGATTCTGTTACAGTCAGTGCTTCGAGAAGTGGGGAATGGGGTTTCTGTTACAGTCAGTGGTTCGAGAAGTGGGGAAAGGGGGTTCTGTTGCAGTCAGTGGTTCAAGAAGTGCTTAATGGGGATTCTGTTGCAGTCAATGGTTCGAGAAGTGGGGAATGGGGATTCTGTTACAGTCAATGGTTCGAGAAGTGGGGAATGGGGTTTCTTCAACTGTCAGTGGTTCAAGAAGAAGGGAATGTGAGTTCTGTAACAGTCAGTGGTTCGGGAAGTTGGGAATGGGGATTCTGTTACAGTTAGTGGTTCAAGAAGTGGGGAATGGGGATTCTGTTGCAGTCAGTGGTTCAAGAAGTGGGGAATGAGGATTCTGTTGCAGTCAATGGTTCGAGAAGTAGGGAATGGGCGTTCTATCATAGTCAGTGGTTCGAGACGTGGGGAATGGGGGTTCCGTTACAGTCAGTGGTTCGAGTAGTGGGGAATGGGGATTCTTTCACAGTCAGTGGTTCGAGAAGAGGGGAATGGGGGTTCTGTAACAGTCATTGGTTCGGGAAGTGGGGAATGGGGATTCTTTCACAGTCAGTGCTTCGAGAAGTGGGGAATGGGGATTCTGTTACAGTCAGTGGTTCAAGAAGTGGGGAATGCCGTTTCTGTTACAGTCAGTGGGTCGAGAAGTGGGGAATGGGGATTCTGTTGCAGTCAGTGGTTCAAGAAGTGGGGAATGCCGTTTCTGTTACAGTCAGTGGGTCGAGAAGTGGGGAATGGGGATTCTGTTACAGTCAGTGCTTCGAGAAGTGGGGAATGGGGTTTCTGTTGCAGTCAGTGGTTCAAGAAGTGTGGAATGCCGTTTCTGTTACAGTCAGTGGGTCGAGAAGTGGGGAATGGGGATTCTGTTACAGTCAGTGCTTCGAGAAGTGGGGAATGGGGTTTCTGTTACAGTCAGTGGTTCGAGAAGTGGGGAAAGGGGATTCTGTTGCAGTCAGTGGTTGAAGAAGTGGGGAATGGGGATTCTGTTACAGTCAATGGTTCGAGAAGTGGGGAATGGGGATTCTGTTACAGTCAATGGTTCGAGAAGTAGGGAATGGGGGTTCTATCATAGTCAGTGGTTCGAGACGTGGGGAATGGCGGTTCCGTTACAGTCAGTGGTTCGAGTAGTGGGGAATGGGATTTCTGTAACAGTCAATGGTTCGAGAAGTGGGGAATGGGGATTCTGTTACAGTCAGTGTTTCGAGAAGTGGGGAATGCCGTTTCTGTTCCAGTCAATGGTTCGAGAAGTGGGGAATGGGGATTCTATCATAGTCAGTGGTTCGAGACGTGGGGAATGGGGGTTCCGTTACAGTGAGTGGTTCGAGTGGTGGGGAATGGGGATTCTTTCACAGTCAGTGGGTCGAGAAGTGGGGAATGGGGATTCTGTTACAGTCAGTGCTTCGAGAAGTGGGGAATGGGGATTCTGTTACAGTCAGTGTTTCGAGAAGTGGGGAATGCCGTTTCTGTTACAGTCAGTGGGTCGAGAAGTGGGGAATGGGGATTCTGTTACAGTCAGTGCTTCGAGAAGTGGGGAATGGGGTTTCTGTTACAGTCAGTGGTTCAAGAAGTGGGGAATGGGGATTCTGTTACAGTCAATGGTTCGAGAAGTGGGGAATGAGGATTCTGTTACAGTCAATGGTTTGAGAAGTAGGGAATGGGGGTTCTATCATAGTCAGTGGTTCGAGACGTGGGGAATGGCGGTTCCGTTACAGTCAGTGGTTCGAGTAGTGGGGAATGGGGATTCTGTAACAGTCAGTGGTTCGAGACGTGGGGAATGGGGGTTCCGTTACAGTGAGTGGTTCGAGTGGTGGGGAATGGGGATTCTTTCACAGTCAGTGGTTCGAGACGTGGGGAATGGGGGTTCCGTTACAGTGAGTGGTTCGAGAAGTGGGGAATGGGGATTCTGTTACAGTCAGTGCTTCGAGAAGTGGGGAATGGGGTTTCTGTTACAGTCAGTGGTTCGAGAAGTGGGGAAAGGGGGTTCTGTTACAGTCAGTGGTTCGAGAAGTGGGGAAAGGGGGTTCTGTTGCAGTCAGTGGTTCAAGAAGTGCTTAATGGGGATTCTGTTGCAGTGAATGGTTCGAGAAGTGGGGAATGGGGATTCTGTTACAGTCAGTGCTTCGAGAAGTGGGGAATGAGGTTTCTGTTACAGTCAGTGGTTCGAGAAGTGGGGAAAGGGGGTTCTGTTGCAGTCAGTGGTTCAAGAAGTGCTTAATGGGGATTCTGTTGCAGTCAATGGTTCGAGAAGTGGGGAATGGGGATTCTGTTACAGTCAATGGTTCGAGAAGTGGGGAATGGGGTTTCTGTAACTGTCAGTGGTTCAAGAAGCAGGGAATGTGAGTTCTGTAACAGTCAGTGGTTCGGGAAGTTGGGAATGGGGATTCTGTTACAGTTAGTGGTTCAAGAAGTGGGGAATGGGGATTCTGTTACAGTCAATGGTTCGAGAAGTAGGGAATGGGGGTTCTATCATAGTCAGTGGTTCGAGACGTGGGGAATGGGGGTTCCGTTACAGTCAGTGGTTCGAGTAGTGGGGAATGGGGATTCTATAACAGTCAGTGGTTCGAGAAGAGGGGAATGGGGGTTCTATAACAGTCATTGGTTCGGGAAGTGGGGAATGGGGATTCTTTCACAGTCAGTGCTTCGAGAAGTGGGGAATGGGGTTTCTGTTGCAGTCAGTGGTTCGAGAAGTGGGGAATGGGGATTCTGTTACAGTCAGTGGTTCGAGAAGTGGGGAATGGGGATTCTGTTACAGTCAGTGGTTCAAGAAGTGGGGAATGCCGTTTCTGTTACAGTCAGTGGGTCGAGAAGTGGGGAATGGGGATTCTGTTACAGTCAGTGCTTCGAGAAGTGGGGAATGGGGTTTCTGTTACAGTCAGTGGTTCGAGAAGTGGGGAAAGGGGATTCTGTTGCAGTCAGTGGTTCAAGAAGTGGGGAATGGGGATTCTGTTACAGTCAATGGTTCGAGAAGTGGGGAATGGGGATTCTGTTGCAGTCAATGGTTCGAGAAGTAGGGAATGGGGGTTCTATCATCGTCAGTGGTTCGAGACGTGGGGAATGGCGGTTCCGTTACAGTCAGTGGTTCGAGGAGTGGGGAATGGGATTTCTGTAACAGTCAATGGTTCGAGAAGTGGGGAATGGGGATTCTGTTACAGTTAATGGTTCGATAAGGGGGAATGGGGGTCCTGTAATAGTCAGCGGTTCGAGAAGGGGCAACGGCGGTTCTGTAACAGTCAGTGGTTCGAGAAGGTAGAATGGGGTTTCTGTTCCAGTCAGTGGTTCGAGAAGTGGGGATTGGGGGTTCTGTAACAGTCAGTGGTTCGAGAAGTGGGGAATGCCATTTCTGTTACAGTCAGTGGGTCGAGAAGTGGGGAATGTGGATTCTGTTGCAGTCAGTGGTTCAAGAAGTAGGGAATGAGGATTCTGTTACAGTCAACGGTTCGAGAAGTGGGGAATGGGGATTCTGTTACAGTCAATGGTTCGAGAAGTAGGGAATGGGGGTTCTATCATAGTCAGTGGTTCGAGATGTGGGGAATGGGGGTTCCGTTACAGTCAGTGGTTCGAGAAGTGGGGAATGCCATTTCTGTTACAGTCAGTGGGTCGAGAAGTGGGGAATGGGGATTCTGTTGCAGTCAGTGGTTCAAGAAGTGGGGAATGGGGTGTCTGTTGCAGTCAGTGGTTCGAGAAGTGGGGAATGGGGTTTCTGTTACAGTTAATGGTTCGAGAAGGGGGAATGGGGTTTCTGTTCCAGTCAGTAGTTCGAGAAGTGGGGAATGGGGATTCTGTTGCAGTCAGTGTTTCGAGAAGTGGGGAATGCCGTTTCTGTTACATTCAGTGGGTCGAGAAGTGGGGAATGGGGATTCTGTTACAGTCAGTGCTTCGAGAAGTGGGGAATGGGGTTTCTGTTACAGTCAATGGTTCGAGAAGTGGGGAATGGGGGTTCGATCATAGTCAGTGGTTCGAGACGTGGGGAATGGGGGTTCTGTTACAGCCAGTGGTTCAAGAAGTGGGGAATGGGGTTTCTGTTGCAGTCAGTGGTTCGAGAAGTGAGGAATGGGGGTTCGATCATAGTCAGTGGTTCGAGACGTGGGGAATGGGGGCTCTGTTACAGCCAGTGGTTCAAGAAGTGGGGAATGGGGTTTCTGTTGCAGTCAGTGGTTCGAGAAGTGGGGAATGGGGTTTCTGTTACAGTCAGTGGTTCAAGACAAGGGAATGGGGGTTTTGTCACAGTCAGTGGTTCAAGAAGGGGGAATGGGGTTCTGTAACAGTCAGTGGTTCGAGACGAGGGAATGGGGGTTTTGTAACAGTCAGTGGTTCGAGAAAGGAATGGAGGTTCTGTAACAGTCAATGGTTTGAGAAGTGGGGAACGTGCGTTTTGTAACAGTCAGTGGTTCGAAAATCGGGGAATGGGCGTTCTGTTACGGTCAGTGGTTCGAGAAGTGGGGAATGGGGGTTCTGTAACAGTCAGTGATTCGAGAAGTGGGGAATGGGGGTTCCGTTACAATCAGTGGTTCGAGAAGTGGGGAATGGGTGTTCTATAACAGTAAGTGGTTCGAGAAGTGTGGAATGGGGGTTCTGTTACAGTAAGTGGTTCGAGAAGGAGGAATGAGGATTCTGTAAAAGTCAGTGGTTCGAGAAGTGGGGATTGGGGTTTCTGTAACAGTCAGTGGTTCAAGAAGTGGGGAATGGGGATTCTGTAACAGTCAGTGGTTCAAGAAGTGGGGAATGAGGATTCTGTTACATTCAGTGGTTCGAGAAGTGGGGAATGGGGTTTCTGTAACAATCAGTGGTTCAAGAAGTGGGGAATGGGGATTCTGTAACAGTCAGTGGTCTGAGAAGTGGGGAATGGGTGTTCTATAACAGTAAGTGGTTCGAGAAGTGTGGAATGGGGGTTCTGTTACAGTAAGTGGTTCGAGAAGGGGTAATGGGGTTTCTGTTCCAGTCAGTGGTTCGAGAAGTGGGGATTGGGGTTTCTGTAACAGTCAGTGGTTCGAGAAGTAGGGAATGGGGATTCTGTTACAGTCAGTGTTTCGAGAAGTGGGGAATGCCGTTTCTGTTACAGTCAGTGGTTCGAGAAGCAGGGAATGGGGATTCTGTAACAGTCAGTGATTCGAGAAGTGTGGAATGGGGGTTCCATTACAGTCAGTGGTTCGAGAAGTGTGGAATGGGCGTTCTGTTACAGTCAGTGGTTCCAGAAATGGGGAATGGGGGTTCTGTAACAGTCAGTATTTCAGGACGAGGGAATGGGGGTTCTGTAACTGTCAGTAGTTGTAGAAGTGGGGAATGGGGTTTCTGTTACAGTCAATGGTTCGAGAAGTGGGGAATGGGGTTTCTGTTACAGTCAGTGGTTCAAGACAAGGGAATGGGGGTTTTGTCACAGTCAGTGGTTCAAGAAGGGGTAATGGGGTTCTGTAACAGTCAGTGGTTCGAGACGAGGGAATGGGGGTTTTGTAACAGTCAGTGGTTCGAGAAGTGGGGAATGGGATTTCTATTACAGTCAGTGATTCGAGAAGTGGGGAATGGGGGTTCTGTAACAGTCAGTGGTTCGAGAAGTGGGGAATGGGGGTTCTGTAACAGTCAGTGGTTCGAGAAGTAGGGAATGGGGTTTCTGTTACAGTCAGTGGTTCGAGAAGTGGGGAATGGGGTTTCTGTTACAGTCAATGGTTCGAGAAGTGGGGAATGGGGTTTCTGTTACATTCAGTGGTTCGAGAAGTGGGGAATGGGATTCTGTAACAGTCAGTGGTTCGAAAAGTGTGGAATGGGATTCTGTAACAGTCAGTGGTTCAAGAAGTGGGGAATGGGGATTCTGTAACAGTCAGTGGTCTGAGAAGTGGGGAATGGGGGTTCTGTAACAGTCAGTGATTCGAGAAGGAGGAACAGGGATTCTATAACAGTCCGTCGCTCGAGACGAGGGAATTGGGGTTTTGTAACAGTCAATGGTTCGAGATGTGGGGAATGGGGGTTCTGTTACAGTCAGTGGTTCGAGAATTGGGGAATCGGGGTTCTCTAACAGTCAGTGGTTCGAGAAGCGGGGAATGGCCATTCTGTAACAGTCAGTGGTTCCAGAAATGGGGAATGGGGGTTCTGTATCAGTCAGTGGTTCGAGAAGTGGGGAATGGAGGTTCTGTAACAGTCAGTGGTCCCAGAAATGGGGAATGGGGGTTCTGTATCAGTCAGTGGTTCCAGAAATGGGGAATGGGGGTTCTGTAACAGTCAGTCGTTCGAGACGAGGGAACGGGGGTTTTGTAACAGTCAGTGGTTCGAGAAAGGAATGGAGGTTCTGTAACAGTCAATGGTTTGAGAAGTGGGGAACGTGCGTTTTGTAACAGTCAGTGGTTCGAAAATCGGGGAATGGGCGTTCTGTTACGGTCAGTGGTTCGAGAAGTGGGGAATGGGGGTTCTGTAACAGTCAGTGGTTCGAGAAGTGGGGAATGGGGTTTCTGTAACAGTCAGTGGTTGCAGAAATGGGGAATGGGGGTTCTGTATCAGTCAGTGGTTCCAGAAATGGGGAATGGGGTATCTGTAACAGTCAGTCGTTCCAGAAATGGGGAATGGGGGTTTTGTAACAGTCAGTGGTTCGAGAAAGGAATGGAGGTTCTGTAACAGTCAATGGTTTGAGAAAGGGGAATGGGGGTTCTGTAACAGTCAATGGTTCCAGAAATGGGGAATGGGGGTTCTGTATCAGTCAGTGGTTCCAGAAATGGGGAATGGGGTATCTGTCACAGTCAGTCGTTCGAGACGAGGGAATGCGGGTTTTGTAACAGTCAGTGGTTCGAGAAAGGAATGGGGGTTCTGTAACAGTCAATGGTTTGAGAAGTGGGGAATGTGCGTTTTGTAACAGTCAGTGGTTCGAAAATTGGGGAATGGGCGTTCTGTAACAGTCAGTGGTTCGAGAAGTGGGGAATGGGGGTTCTGTAACAGTCAGTGGTTCGAGAAGTGGGGAATGGGGGTTCTGTAACAGTCAATGGTTCGAGAAGTAGGGAATGGGGTTTCTGTTACAGTCAGTGGTTCGAGAAGTGGGGAATGGGGTTTCAGTTACATTCAGTGGTTCGAGAAGTGGGGAATGGGATTTCTATTACAGTCAGTGGCTCGAGAAGGGGGAATGAGGGATCTGTAACAGTCAGTGGTTCGAGAAGTGGGGAATGAGGATTCTGCAACAGTCAGTGGTTCGAGAAGTGGGGAATGGGGACACTGAAACAGTGACTGGTTCCAGAAATGGGGAATTGGGGTTCTGTAGCAGTCAGTCGTTCGAGACGAGGGAATGGGGGTTTTGTAACAGTCAGTGGTTCGAGAAGTGGAGAATGGGGGTTCTATAACAGTAAGTGGTTCGAGAAGGGGTAATGGGGGATCTATAACAGTAAGTGGTTCGAGAAGGGGGAATGGGATTTCTGTTGCAGTCAATGGTTCGAGAAGTGGGGAATGGGGGTTCTGCAACAGTCAGTGGTTCGAGAAGTGGGGAATGAGGGTTCTGCAACAGTCAGTGGTTCGAGAAGTGTGGAATGGGCGTTCTGTTACAGTTAGTGGTTCGAGAATTGGGGAATGGGGGTTCTGCAACAGTCAGTGGTTCGAGAAGTGGGGAATGGGGTTTCTGTAACAGTCAGTGGTTCGAGAAGTGGGGAATGGGGATTCTATAACAGTCAGTGGTTCGAGAAGTGGGTAATGGGGGTTCTGTAACAGTCAGTGGTTCGAGAAGTGGGGAATGGGGATTCTATAACAGTCAGTGGTTCGAGAAGTGGGGAATGGGGGTTCTGTAACAGTCAGTGGTTCGAGAAGTGGGGAATGAGGATTCTGCAACAGTCAGTGGTTCGAGAAGTGGGGAATGGGGACACTGAAACAGTGACTGGTTCCAGAAATGGGGAATTGGGGTTCTGTAGCAGTCAGTCGTTCGAGACGAGGGAATGGGGGTTTTGTAACAGTCAGTGGTTCGAGAAGTGGAGAATGGGGGTTCTATAACAGTAAGTGGTTCGAGAAGGGGGAATGGGGGATCTATAACAGTAAGTGGTTCGAGAAGGGGGAATGGGATTTCTGTTGCAGTCAATGGTTCGAGAAGTGGGGAATGGGGGTTCTGCAACAGTCAGTGGTTCGAGAAGTGGGGAATGGGCGTTCTGTTACAGTTAGTGGTTCGAGAATTCGGAATGGGGGTTCTGCAACAGTCAGTGGTTCGAGAAGTGGGGAATGGGGTTTCTGTAACAGTCAGTGGTTCGAGAAGTGGGGAATGGGGATTCTATAACAGTCAGTGGTTCGAGAAGTGGGGAATGGGGGTTCTGTAACAGTCAGTGGTTCGAGAAGTGGGGAATGGTGGTTCCGTTACAGTCAGTGGTTCGAGAAGGGGGAATGAGGGATCTGTAACAGTCAGTGGTTCGAGAAGTCGGGAATGGGGGTTCTATAACAGTAAGTGGTTCGCGAAGTGGGGAATGGGGGTTCTGTTACAGTAAGTGGTTCGAGAAGGGGGAATGGGGTTTCTGTTCCAGTCAGTGGTTCGAGAAGTGGGGATTGGGGTTTCTGTAACAGTCAGTGGTTCGAGAAGTAGGGAATGGGGATTCTGTTACAGTCAGTGTTTCGAGAAGTGGGGAATGCCGTTTCTGTTACAGTCAGTGGTTCGAGAAGCAGGGAATGGGGATTCTGTAACAGTCAGTGATTCGAGAAGTGTGGAATGGGGGTTCCATTACAGTCAGTGGTTCGAGAAGTGTGGAATGGGCGTTCTGTTACAGTCAGTGGTTCCAGAAATGGGGAATGGGGGTTCTGTAACAGTCAGTATTTCAGGACGAGGGAATGGGGGTTCTGTAACTGTCAGTAGTTGTAGAAGTGGGGAATGGGGTTTCTGTTACAGTCAATGGTTCGAGAAGTGGGGAATGGGGTTTCTGTTACAGTCAGTGGTTCAAGACAAGGGAATGGGGGTTTTGTCACAGTCAGTGGTTCAAGAAGGGGCAATGGGGTTCTGTAACAGTCAGTGGTTCGAGACGAGGGAATGGGGGTTTTGTAACAGTCAGTGGTTCGAGAAGTGGGGAATGGGATTTCTATTACAGTCAGTGGTTCGAGAAGTGGGGAATGGGGGTTCTGTAACAGTCAGTGGTTCGAGAAGTAGGGAATGGGGTTTCTGTTACAGTCAGTGGTTCGAGAAGTGGGGAATGGGGTTTCTGTTACAGTCAATGGTTCGAGAAGTGGGGAATGGGGTTTCTGTTACATTCAGTGGTTCGAGAAGTGGGGAATGGGATTCTGTAACAGTCAGTGGTTCGAAAAGTGTGGAATGGGATTCTGTAACAGTCAGTGGTTCAAGAAGTGGGGAATGGGGATTCTGTAACAGTCAGTGGTCTGAGAAGTGGGGAATGGGGGTTCTGTAACAGTCAGTGATTCGAGAAGGAGGAACAGGGATTCTATAACAGTCCGTCGCTCGAGACGAGGGAATTGGGGTTTTGTAACAGTCAATGGTTCGAGATGTGGGGAATGGGGGTTCTGTTACAGTCAGTGGTTCGAGAATTGGGGAATCGGGGTTCTCTAACAGTCAGTGGTTCGAGAAGCGGGGAATGGCCATTCTGTAACAGTCAGTGGTTCCAGAAATGGGGAATGGGGGTTCTGTATCAGTCAGTGGTTCGAGAAGTGGGGAATGGAGGTTCTGTAACAGTCAGTGGTCCCAGAAATGGGGAATGGGGGTTCTGTATCAGTCAGTGGTTCCAGAAATGGGGAATGGGGGTTCTGTAACAGTCAGTCGTTCGAGACGAGGGAACGGGGGTTTTGTAACAGTCAGTGGTTCGAGAAAGGAATGGAGGTTCTGTAACAGTCAATGGTTTGAGAAGTGGGGAACGTGCGTTTTGTAACAGTCAGTGGTTCGAAAATCGGGGAATGGGCGTTCTGTTACGGTCAGTGGTTCGAGAAGTGGGGAATGGGGGTTCTGTAACAGTCAGTGGTTCGAGAAGTGGGGAATGGGGTTTCTGTAACAGTCAGTGGTTGCAGAAATGGGGAATGGGGGTTCTGTATCAGTCAGTGGTTCCAGAAATGGGGAATGGGGTATCTGTAACAGTCAGTCGTTCCAGAAATGGGGAATGGGGGTTTTGTAACAGTCAGTGGTTCGAGAAAGGAATGGAGGTTCTGTAACAGTCAATGGTTTGAGAAAGGGGAATGGGGGTTCTGTAACAGTCAATGGTTCCAGAAATGGGGAATGGGGGTTCTGTATCAGTCAGTGGTTCCAGAAATGGGGAATGGGGTATCTGTAACAGTCAGTCGTTCGAGACGAGGGAATGCGGGTTTTGTAACAGTCAGTGGTTCGAGAAAGGAATGGGGGTTCTGTAACAGTCAATGGTTTGAGAAGTGGGGAATGTGCGTTTTGTAACAGTCAGTGGTTCGAAAATTGGGGAATGGGCGTTCTGTAACAGTCAGTGGTTCGAGAAGTGGGGAATGGGGGTTCTGTAACAGTCAGTGGTTCGAGAAGTGGGGAATGGGGGTTCTGTAACAGTCAGTGGTTCGAGAAGTAGGGAATGGGGTTTCTGTTACAGTCAGTGGTTCGAGAAGTGGGGAATGGGGTTTCAGTTACATTCAGTGGTTCGAGAAGTGGGGAATGGGATTTCTATTACAGTCAGTGGCTCGAGAAGGGGGAATGAGGGATCTGTAACAGTCAGTGGTTCGAGAAGTGGGGAATGAGGATTCTGCAACAGTCAGTGGTTCGAGAAGTGGGGAATGGGGACACTGAAACAGTGACTGGTTCCAGAAATGGGGAATTGGGGTTCTGTAGCAGTCAGTCGTTCGAGACGAGGGAATGGGGGTTTTGTAACAGTCAGTGGTTCGAGAAGTGGAGAATGGGGGTTCTATAACAGTAAGTGGTTCGAGAAGGGGTAATGGGGGATCTATAACAGTAAGTGGTTCGAGAAGGGGGAATGGGATTTCTGTTGCAGTCAATGGTTCGAGAAGTGGGGAATGGGGGTTCTGCAACAGTCAGTGGTTCGAGAAGTGGGGAATGAGGGTTCTGCAACAGTCAGTGGTTCGAGAAGTGTGGAATGGGCGTTCTGTTACAGTTAGTGGTTCGAGAATTGGGGAATGGGGGTTCTGCAACAGTCAGTGGTTCGAGAAGTGGGGAATGGGGTTTCTGTAACAGTCAGTGGTTCGAGAAGTGGGGAATGGGGATTCTATAACAGTCAGTGGTTCGAGAAGTGGGTAATGGGGGTTCTGTAACAGTCAGTGGTTCGAGAAGTGGGGAATGGGGATTCTATAACAGTCAGTGGTTCGAGAAGTGGGGAATAGGGGTTCTGTAACAGTCAGTGGTTCGAGAAGTGGGGAATGAGGATTCTGCAACAGTCAGTGGTTCGAGAAGTGGGGAATGGGGACACTGAAACAGTGACTGGTTCCAGAAATGGGGAATTGGGGTTCTGTAGCAGTCAGTCGTTCGAGACGAGGGAATGGGGGTTTTGTAACAGTCAGTGGTTCGAGAAGTGGAGAATGGGGGTTCTATAACAGTAAGTGGTTCGAGAAGGGGGAATGGGGGATCTATAACAGTAAGTGGTTCGAGAAGGGGGAATGGGATTTCTGTTGCAGTCAATGGTTCGAGAAGTGGGGAATGGGGGTTCTGCAACAGTCAGTGGTTCGAGAAGTGGGGAATGGGCGTTCTGTTACAGTTAGTGGTTCGAGAATTCGGAATGGGGGTTCTGCAACAGTCAGTGGTTCGAGAAGTGGGGAATGGGGTTTCTGTAACAGTCAGTGGTTCGAGAAGTGGGGAATGGGGATTCTATAACAGTCAGTGGTTCGAGAAGTGGGGAATGGGGGTTCTGTAACAGTCAGTGGTTCGAGAAGTGGGGAATGGTGGTTCCGTTACAGTCAGTGGTTCGAGAAGGGGGAATGAGGGATCTGTAACAGTCAGTGGTTCGAGAAGTCGGGAATGGGGGTTCTATAACAGTAAGTGGTTCGAGAAGTGGGGAATGGGGGTTCTGTAACAGTCAGTGGTTCGAGAAGTGGGGAATGGGGGTTCCGTTACAGTCAGTGGTTCGAGAAGGGGGAATGAGGGATCTGTAACAGTCAGTGGTTCGAGAAGTGGGGAATGGGGATTCTGTTACAGTCAGTGGTTCGAGAAGCGGGGAATGGGGATACTGAAACAGTCAGTGATTCGAGAAGTGGGGAATGGGGGTTCCATTACAGTCAGTGGTTCGAGAAGTGTGGAATGGACGTTCTGTTACAGTCAGAGGTTTGAGAATTGGGGAATGGGAGTTCTGTAACAGTCAGTGGTTCAAGAAGAGGGGAATGGGGATTCTATAACAGTCAGTGTTTTGAGATGGGGGAATGGGGTTCTGTAACAGTCAGTGGTTCCAGAAATGGGGAATGGGGGTTCTGTAACAGTCATTTGATCGAGACGAGGGAATGGGGGTTTTGTAACAGTCAGTGGTTCGAGAAGGGGGAATGGGCGTTCTAGAACAGTCAGTGTTTCGAGAAGTGGGAATGGCGATTCTGTTACAGTCAGTGGTTCGAGAAGCGGGGAATGGGGATACTGAAACAGTCAGTGATTCGAGAAGTGGGGAATGGGGTTTCCATTACAGTCAGTGGTTCGAGAAGTGTGGAATGGACGTTCTGTTACAGTCAGTGGTTTGAGAATTGGGGAATGGGAGTTCTGTAACAGTCAGTGGTTCAAGAAGAGGGGAATGGGGATTCTATAACAGTCAGTGTTTTGAGATGGGGGAATGGGGTTCTGTAACAGTCAGTGGTTCCAGAAATGGGGAATGGGGGTTCTGTAACAGTCATTTGATCGAGACGAGGGAATGGGGGTTTTGTAACAGTCAGTGGTTCGAGAAGGGGGAATGGGCGTTCTAGAACAGTCAGTGTTTCGAGAAGTGGGAATGGCGATTCTGTTACAGTCAGTGGTTCGAGAAGTGGGGATTGGGGATTCTGTTACAGTCAATGATGCGAGAAGTGGGGAATGGGGGTTCTACAACAGTCAGTATTTCGAGAAGGTGGAATGGGGGTCCTGTAACGGTCAGCGGTTCGAGAAGGGGCAATGGGGGTTCTGTAACAGTCAGTGGTTCGATAAGGGGGAATGGGAGTTCTGTTACAGTCATTGGTTCGAGAAGTGGGGAATGGGGGTTCTGTTACTGTCAGTGGTTCAAGAAGTGGGGAATGGGGATTCTGTTGCAGTCAGTGTTTCGGGATAAGGGGAATGCCGTTTCTGTTACAGTCAGTGGTTCGAGAAGTGGGGAATGGGGGTTCCGTTACAGTCAGTGGTTCAAGAAGTGTGGAATGGGGGTTCCATTACAGTCAGTGGTTCGAGAAGTGTGGAATGGGCGTTCTGTTACAGTCAGTGGTTCGAGAATTGGGGAATGGGGGTTCTGCAACAGTCAGTGGTTCGAGAAGTGGGGAATGGGGGTTCTGCAACAGTCAGTGGTTCGAGAAGTGGGGAATGAGGGTTCTACAACAGTCAGTGGTTCGAGAAGTGTGGAATGGGCGTTCTGTTACAGTTAGTGGTTCGAGAATTGGGGAATGGGTGTTCTGCAACAGTCAGTGGTTCGAGAAGTGGGGAATGGGCGTTCTGCAACAGTCAGTGGTTCGAGAAGTGTGGAATGGGCGTTCTGTTACAGTTAGTGGTTCGAGAATTGGGGAATGGGGGTTCTGTAACAGTCAGTGGTTCCAGAAGAGGGAAATGGGGATTCTGTCACAGTCAGTGGTTCAAGAAGGGAATGGGGGTTCTGTAACAGTCAGTGGTTCGAGACGTGGGAATGGGGGTTTTGTAACAGTCAATGGTTTGAGAAGTGGGGAATTGGCGTTTTGTCACAGTGAGTGGTTCGAGAAGCGGGGAATGGGGTTTCTGTAACAGTCAGTGATTCGAGAAGTGGGGAATGGGGGTTCCGTTACAGTCAGTGGTTCGAGAAGTGTGGAATGGGGGTTCCATTACAGTCAGTGGTTCGAGAAGTGTGGAATGGGCGTTCTGTTACAGTCAGTGGTTCGCGAATTAGGGAATGGGGTTTCTGTAACAGTCAGTGGTTCGAGAAGTGGGGAATGGGGATTCTGTAACAGTCAGTGGTTCAAGAAGAGGGGAATGGGGATTCTGTAACAGTCAGTGGTTCAAGAAGAGGGGAATGGGGATTCTGTAACAGTCAGTGATTCGAGAAGTGGGGAATGGGGGTTCCATTACAGTCAGTGGTTCGAGAAGAGGGGAATGAGGATTCTATAACAGTCAGTGTTTTGAGATGGGGGAATGGGGTTCTGTAACAGTCAGTGGTTCCAGAAATGGGGAATGGGGGTTCTGTAACAGTCATTTGATCGTGACGAGGGAATGGGGGTTTTGTAACAGTCAGTGGTTCGAGAAGGGGGAATGGGCGTTCTAGAACAGTCAGTGTTTCGAGAAGTGGGAATGGCGATCCTGTTACAGTCAGTGGTTCGAGAAGTGGGGATTGGGGATTCTGTTACAGTCAATGATGCGAGAAGTGGGGAATGGGGGTTCTACAACAGTCAGTATTTCGAGAAGGTGGAATGGGGGTCCTGTAACGGTCAGCGGTTCGAGAAGGGGCAATGGGGTTCTGTAACAGTCAGTGGTTCGATAAGGGGGAATGGGAGTTCTGTTACAGTCAGTGGTTCGAGAAGTGGGGAATGGGGGTTCTGCAACAGTCAGTGGTTCGAGAAGTGTGGAATGGGCGTTCTGTTACAGTTAGTGGTTCGAGAATTGGGGAATGGGGGTTCTGTAACAGTCAGTGGTTCCAGAAGAGGGAAATGGGGATTTTATAACAGTCATTGGTTCAAGAAGGGAATGGGGGTTCTGTAACAGTCAGTGGTTCGAGACGTGGGAATGGGGGTTTTGTAACAGTCAATGGTTTGAGAAGTGGGGAATTGGCGTTTTGTCACAGTGAGTGATTCGAGAAGCGGGGAATGGGGGTTCTGTAACAGTCAGTGGTTCGAGAAGTGGGGAATGGGGTTTCTGTTGCAGTCAATGGTTTGAGAAGTAGGCAATGGGGTTTCTGTAACAGTCAGTGGTTCGAGAAGTGGAATGGGATTCTGTAACAGTCAATGATTCGAGAAGTGGGGAATGGGGGTTCCGTTACAGTCAGTGGTTCGAGAAGTGTGGAATGGGGGTTCCATTACAGTCAGTGGTTCGAGAAGTGTGGAATGGGCGTTCTGTTACAGTCAGTGGTTCGCGAATTAGGGAATGGGGTTTCTGTAACAGTCAGTGGTTCGAGAAGTGGGGAATGGGGATTCTGTAACAGTCAGTGGTTCAAGAAGAGGGGAATGGGGATTCTGTAACAGTCAGTGGTTCAAGAAGAGCGGAATGGGGATTCTGTAACAGTCAGTGATTCGAGAAGTGGGGAATGGGGGTTCCATTACAGTCAGTGGTTCGAGAAGTGTGGAATGGACGTTCTGTTACAGTCAGTGGTTTGAGAATTGGGGAATGGGGGTTCTGTAACAGTCAATGGTTCAAGAAGAGGGGAATGGGGATTCTATAACAGTCAGTGTTTTGAGATGGGGGAATGGGGTTCTGTAACAGTCAGTGGTTCCAGAAATGGGGAATGGGGGTTCTGTAACAGTCATTTGATCGAGGCGAGGGAATGGGGGTTTTGTAACAGTCAGTGGTTCGAGAAGGGGGAATGGGGGTTCTAGAACAGTCAGTGTTTCGAGAAGTGGGAATGGCGATTCTGTTACAGTCAGTGGTTCGAGAAGTGGGGATTGGGGATTCTGTTACAGTCAATGATGCGAGAAGTGGGGAATGGGGGTTCTACAACAGTCAGTATTTCGAGAAGGTGGAATGGGGGTCCTGTAACGGTCAGCGGTTCGAGAAGGGGCAATGGGGGTTCTGTAACAGTCAGTGGTTCGATAAGGGGGAATGGGAGTTCTGTTGCAGTCAGTGGTTCGAGAAGTGGGGAATGGGGGTTCTGTTACTGTCAGTGGTTCAAGAAGTGGTGAATGGGGATTCTGTTGCAGTCAGTGTTTCGGGATGAGGGGAATGCCGTTTCTGTTACAGTCAGTGGTTCGAGAAGTGCGGAATGGGGGTTCTGTTACAGTCAGTGGTTCGAGAAGTGGGGAATGGTGATTGTGTAACGGTCAGTGATTTGAGAAGTGTGGAATGGGGGTTCTATTACAGTCAGTGGTTCGAGAAGTGTGGAATGGGTGTTCCGTTACAGTCAGTGGTTCGAGAAGTGGAATGGGATTCTGTAACAGTCAGTGGTTCGAGAAGTGTGGAATGGGCGTTCTGTTACAGTCAGTGGTTCGAGAAGTGTGGAATGGGGTTTCTGTTGCAGTCAGTGGTTCGAGAATTGGGGAATGGGGGTTCTGTTACAGTCAGTGGTTCGAGAATTGGGGAATGGGGGTTCTGTAACAGTCAGTGGTTCCAGAAGAGGGAAATGGGGATTCTATAACAGTCAGTGGTTCAAGAAGGGAATGGGGGTTCTGTAACAGTCAGTGTTTCGAGACGTGGGAATGGGGGTTTTGTAACAGTCAACGGTTTGAGAAGTGGGGAATTGGCGTTTTGTCACAGTGAGTGGTTCGAGAAGCGGGGAATGGGGGTTCTGTATCAGACAGTGGTTCGAGAAGTGGGCAATGGGGTTCTATAACAGTCAGTGGTTCGAGAAGTGGGGAAAGGGGGTTCCGTTACAGTCAGTGGTTCGAGAAGTGTGGAATGGGGGTTCCATTACAGTCAGTGATTCGAGAAGTGGGGAATGGGGGTTCCATTACAGTCAGTGGTTCGAGAAGTGTGGAATGGGCGTTCTGTTACAGTCATTGGTTCGATAATTGGGGAATGGGGGTTCTGTAACAGTCAGTGGTTCGAGAAGTGGGGAATGGGGATTCTGTTACAGTCAGTGATTCAAGAAGAGGGGAATGGGGATTCTGTAACAGTCAGTGATTCGAGAAGTGGGGAATGGGGGTTCTACAACAGTCAGTATTTCGAGAAGGTGGAATGGGGGTCCTGTAACGGTCAGTGGTTCGAGAAGGGGCAATGGGGGTTCTGTAACAGTCAGTGGTTCGATAAGGGGGAATGGGGTTTTGTAACAGTCAATGGTTTGAGAAGTGGGGAATTGGCGTTTTGTCACAGTGAATGGTTTGAGAAGCGGGGAATGGGGGTTCTGTTACAGTCAGTGGTTCTAGAAGTGGGGAATGGGGTTTCTGTTGCAGTCAATGGTTCGAGAAGTGGGCAATGGGGGTTCTATAACAGTCAGTGGTTCGAGAAGTTGGGAATGGGGGTTCTGTAACAGTCAGTGGTTCGAGAAGTGGGGAATGGGGGTTCCGTTGCAGTCAGTGGTTCGAGAAGGGGGAATGAGGGATCTGTAACAGTCAGTGGTTCGAGAAGTGGGGAATGGGGATTCTGTAACAGTAAGTGGTTCGAGAAGTGGGGAATGTGGGTTCCGTTACAGTCAGTGGTTCGAGAAGGGGGAATGAGGGATCTGTAACAGTCAGTGGTTCGAGAAGTCGGGAATGGGGGTTCTATAACAGTAAGTGGTTTGAGAAGTGGGGATTGGGGATTGTGTCACAGTCAGTGGTCCGAGAAGTGGTGAATGGGGTTTCTGTTACAGTAAGTGGTTCGAGAAGGGGGAATGAGGGATCTGTAACAGTCACTGGTTCGCGAAGTGGGGAATGGGGATTCTGTTGCAGTCAGTGGTTCGAGAAGCGGGGAATGGGGATACTGAAGCAGTCAGTGATTCGAGAAGTGGGGAATGGGGGTTCTATTACAGTCAGTAGTTCGAGAAGTGTGGAATGGACGTTCTGTTACAGTCAGTGGTTCGAGAATTGGGGAATGGGGGTTCTGTAACAGTCAGTGTTTCAAGACGAGGGGAATGGGGATTCTGTAACAGTCAGTGGTTCGAGAAGGGGAATGGGGGTTTTGTAACAGTCAGTGGTTCGAGAAGGGGGAATGAGCGTTCTGTAACAGTCAGTGGTTCAAGAAATTGGGAATGGGGGTTCTGTGACAGTCGGTGGCTCGAGAAGTGGGGAATGGGGGTTCTGTAACTCAGTGGTTCGAGAAGCAGGGAATGGGGGTTCTGTTACAGTCAGTGTTTCGAGAAGTGGGGAATGGGGATTCTGTAACAGTCAGTGGTTCGATAAGTGGGGAATGGGGGTTCTATTACAGTCAGTGGTTCGAGAAGTGGGGAATGGGGTTTCTGTTACAGTCAGTGATTCGAGAAGTGGGGAATGGGGGTTCCGTTACAGTCAGTGATTCAAGAAGTGTGGAATGGGGGTTCCATTACAGTCAGTGGTTCGAGAAGTGTGGAATGGGCGTTCTGTTGCAGTCATTGGTTCGAGAATTGGGGAATGGGGGTTTTGTAATAGTCAGTGGTTCGAGCAGTGGGGAATGGGGATTCTGTAACAGTCAGTGGTTCAAGAAGAGGGGAATGGGGATTCTGTAACAGTCAGTGATTCGAGAAGTGGGGAATGGGTGTTCCGTTACAGTCAGTGGTTCGAGAAGTGTGGAATGGGCGTTCTGTAACAGTCAGTGGTTCGAGACGAGGGAATCGGGTTTTGTTACAGTCAATGGTTTGAGAAGTGGGGAATTGGCGTTTTGTCACAGTGAGTGGTTCGAGAAGCGGGGAATGGGGGTTCTGTAACAGTCAGTGGTTCGAGAAGTGGGGAATGGGGTTTCTGTTGCAGTCAATGGTTCGAGAAGTGGGCAATGGGGGTTCTATAACAGTCAGTGGTTCGAGAAGTGGGGAAAGGGGGTTCTGTAACAGTCAGTGGTTCGAGAAGTGGAATGGGATTCTGTAACAGTCGGTGATTCGAGAAGTGGGGAATGGGGGTTCTGTTACAGTCAGTGGTTCAATAAGGGGGAATGGGGATTCTGTTACAGTCAGTCATTCGAGAAATGGGGAATGGGGGATCTTTAACAGTCAGTGGTTCGAGAAGGGGGAATGGGGGTTCTGTAACAGTTCATGGTTCAAGAAGGGGGAACGGGGGTTCTGTTACAGTCAGTGGTTTGAGAAGGGGGAATGGGGTTCTGTAACAGACAGTGGTTGGAGAAGTGGGGAATGGGGGTTCTGTAACAATCAGTGGTTTGAGAAGTCGGGAATGGGGGTTCTGTAACAGTCAGTGGTTTGAGAAGTGGGAAATGGGTGTTCTGTTACAGTCAGTGGATCGAGAAGTGGGGAATGAGGCTCTGTTACAGTTAGTGGTTTGTGAAGAGGGAATTGGGGTTCTGTTACAGTCAGTGGCTCGAGAAGGGGGAATGGTGGTTCTGTCACAGTCAGTGGCTCGAGAAGGGGGAATGATGGTTCTATAACAGTCAGTGGTTCGAGAAGGGGGAATGGGGGTTCTGTAACAGTCAGTGATTCAAGAGGGGGGAATGGGGGTTCCGTTACAGTTAACGGTTCAAGAAGTGGGGGAATAGGGGTTCTGTTACAGTCAGCGGTTTGAGAAGTGGGGGAATTAGGGTTCTGTTACAGTCAATGGTTCAAGAAGTGGGGGAATAGGGGTTCGGTTAGAGTCAACGGTTCACGAAGTGTGGGAATAGGGGTTCTGTTACAGTCGGCTGTTTGATAGGGGGAACGGGGGTTCTGTTCCAGTCAGCAGTTCGAGCGGGGGGAACAGTGGTTCTGTTACAGTTCGTGGTTCAAGAGCGGAGAACGGGGGTTCTGTTACAGTCAGTGGTTCAAGAGCGGAGAACGGGGGTTCTGTTACAGTCAGTGGTTCGAGAGGGGGTATCGGGCGTTCTGTTGCAGTTAGTGGTTCGAGAGGGGGGAACGGGGGTTCTTTTACAGTCAGTGGTTCGAGAGGGGGGGAAGGGGGGTTCTGTTACTGTCAGTGGTTCAAGAGCGGAGAACGGGGGTTCTGTTACAGTCAGTGGTTCGAGAGGGGGCGAACGGGGGTTCTGTTACAGTCAGTGGTTCAAGAGCGGAGAACGGGGGTTCTGTTACAGTCAGTGGTTCGAGAGGGGGGAACGGGGGTTCTGTTACAGTCAGTGGTTCGAGAGGGGGTATTGGGCGTTCTGTTACAGTCAGTGGTTCGAGAGGGGGTATTGGGCGTTCTGTTGCAGTTAGTGGTTCGAGAGGGGGGAACGGGGGTTCTTTTACAGTCAGTGGTTCGAGAGGGGGGGAAGGGGGGTTCTGTTACAGTCAGTGGTTCAAGAGCGGAGAACGGGGGTTCTGTTACAGTCAGTGGTTCGAGAGGGGGCGAACGGGGGTTCTGTTACAGTCAGTGGTTCAAGAGCGGAGAACGGGGGTTCTGTTACAGTCAGTGGTTCGAGAGGGGGGAACGGGGGTTCTGTTACAGTCAGTGGTTCGAGAGGGGGTATTGGGCGTTCTGTTACAGTTAGTGGTTCGAGAGGGGGGAACGGGGGTTCTGTTACAGTCAGTGGTTCGAGAGGGGGGAACGGGGGTTCTGTTACAGTCAGTGGTTCGAGAGGGGGTATTGGGCGTTCTGTTACAGTTAGTGGTTCGAGAGGGGGTATTGGGCGTTCTGTTACAGTCAGTGGTTCGAGAGGGGGTATTGGGCGTTCTGTTGCAGTCAGTGGTTCGAGAGGGGGTATTGGGCGTTCTGTTACAGTTAGTGGTTCGAGAGGGGGTATTGGGCGTTCTGTTGCAGTCAGTGGTTCGAGAGGGGGTATTGGGCGTTCTGTTACAGTCAGTGGTTCAAGAGCGGAGAACGGGGGTTCTGTTACAGTCAGTGGTTCGAGAGGGGGTATTGGGCGTTCTGTTGCAGTCAGTGGTTCGAGAGGGGGGAACGGGCGTTCTGTTACAGTTAGTGGTTCGAGAGGGGGTATTGGGCGTTCTGTTACAGTTAGTGGTTCGAGAGGGGGTATTGGGCGTTCTGTTGCAGTCAGTGGTTCGAGAGGGGGTATTGGGCGTTCTGTTGCAGTTAGTGGTTCGAGAGGGGGGAACGGGGGTTCTTTTACAGTCAGTGGTTCGAGAGGGGGGGAAGGGGGGTTCTGTTACAGTCAGTGGTTCAAGAGCGGAGAACGGGGGTTCTGTTACAGTCAGTGGTTCGAGAGGGGGGAACGGGGGTTCTGTTACAGTCAGTGGTTCGAGAGGGGGGAACGGGGGTTCTGTTACAGTCAGTGGTTCGAGAGGGGGTATTGGGCGTTCTGTTACAGTCAGTGGTTCGAGAGGGGGTATTGGGCGTTCTGTTGCAGTCAGTGGTTCGAGAGGGGGTATTGGGCGTTCTGTTACAGTCAGTGGTTCGAGAGGGGGGAACGGGGGTTCTGTTACAGTCAGTGGTTCGAGAGGGGGGAACGGGGGTTCTGTTACAGTCAGTGGTTCGAGAGGGGGTATTGGGCGTTCTGTTGCAGTCAGTGGTTCGAGAGGGGGTATTGGGCGTTCTGTTGCAGTCAGTGGTTCGAGAGGGGGGAACGGGGGTTCTGTTACAGTCAGTGGTTCGAGAGGGGGGGAAGGGGGGTTCTGTTACAGTCAGTGGTTCAAGAGCGGAGAACGGGGGTTCTGTTACAGTCAGTGGTTCGAGAGGGGGGGAAGGGGGGTTCTGTTACAGTCAGTGGTTCAAGAGCGGAGAACGGGGGTTCTGTTACAGTCAGTGGTTCGAGAGGGGGGGAAGGGGGGTTCTGTTACAGTCAGTGGTTCAAGAGCGGAGAACGGGGGTTATTTTACAGTCAGTGGTTCGAGAGGGGGGGAAGGGGGGTTCTGTTACAGTCAGTGGTTCAAGAGCGGAGAACGGGGGTTCTGTTACAGTCAGTGGTTCGAGAGGGGGCGAACGGGGGTTCTGTTACAGTCAGTGGTTCAAGAGCGGAGAACGGGGGTTCTGTTACAGTCAGTGGTTCGAGAGGGGGGAACGGGGGTTCTGTTACAGTCAGTGGTTCAAGAGCGGAGAACGGGGGTTCTGTTACAGTCAGTGGTTCGAGAGGGGGGAACGGGGGTTCTGTTACAGTCAGTGGTTCGAGAGGGGGTATTGGGCGTTCTGTTACAGTCAGTGGTTCGAGAGGGGGTATTGGGCGTTCTGTTACAGTCAGTGGTTCGAGAGGGGGTATTGGGCGTTCTGTTACAGTTAGTGGTTCGAGAGGGGGTATTGGGCGTTCTGTTACAGTTAGTGGTTCGAGAGGGGGGAACGGGGGTTCTGTTACAGTCAGTGGTTCGAGAGGGGGGAACGGGGGTTCTGTTACAGTCAGTGGTTCGAGAGGGGGTATTGGGCGTTCTGTTACAGTCAGTGGTTCGAGAGGGGGGAACGGGGGTTCTGTTACAGTCAGTGGTTCGAGAGGGGGGAACGGGGGTTCTGTTACAGTCAGTGGTTCGAGAGGGGGTATTGGGCGTTCTGTTACAGTCAGTGGTTCGAGAGGGGGTATTGGGCGTTCTGTTACAGTCAGTGGTTCGAGAGGGGATATTGGGCGTTCTGTTACAGTTAGTGGTTCGAGAGGGGGGAACGGGGGTTCTGTTACAGTCAGTGGTTCAAGAGCGGAGAACGGGGGTTCTGTTACAGTCAGTGGTTCGAGAGGGGGGAACGGGGGTTCTGTTACAGTCAGTGGTTCGAGAGGGGGTATTGGGCGTTCTGTTACAGTTAGTGGTTCGAGAGGGGGGAACGGGGGTTCTGTTACAGTCAGTGGTTCGAGAGGGGGGAACGGGGGTTCTGTTACAGTCAGTGGTTCGAGAGGGGGTATTGGGCGTTCTGTTACAGTCAGTGGTTCGAGAGGGGGTATTGGGCGTTCTGTTACAGTCAGTGGTTCGAGAGGGGGTATTGGGCGTTCTGTTACAGTTAGTGGTTCGAGAGGGGGGAACGGGGGTTCTGTTACAGTCAGTGGTTCGAGAGGGGGGAACGGGGGTTCTGTTACAGTCAGTGGTTCGAGAGGGGGTATTGGGCGTTCTGTTACAGTTAGTGGTTCGAGAGGGGGGAACGGGGGTTCTGTTACAGTCAGTGGTTCGAGAGGGGGGAACGGGGGTTCTGTTACAGTCAGTGGTTCGAGAGGGGGTATTGGGCGTTCTGTTACAGTTAGTGGTTCGAGAGGGGGGAACGGGGGTTCTGTTACAGTCAGTGGTTCGAGAGGGGGGAACGGGGGTTCTGTTACAGTCAGTGGTTCGAGAGGGGGTATTGGGCGTTCTGTTACAGTCAGTGGTTCGAGAGGGGGTATTGGGCGTTCTGTTACAGTCAGTGGTTCGAGAGGGGGTATTGGGCGTTCTGTTGCAGTTAGTGGTTCGAGAGGGGGGAACGGGGGTTCTGTTACAGTCAGTGGTTCGAGAGGGGGTATTGGGCGTTCTGTTACAGTCAGTGGTTCGAGAGGGGGTATTGGGCGTTCTGTTGCAGTTAGTGGTTCGAGAGGGGGGAACGGGGGTTCTGTTACAGTCAGTGGTTCGAGAGGGGGTATTGGGCGTTCTGTTACAGTTAGTGGTTCGAGAGGGGGTATTGGGCGTTCTGTTACAGTCAGTGGTTCGAGAGGGGGTATTGGGCGTTCTGTTGCAGTTAGTGGTTCGAGAGGGGGGAACGGGGGTTCTGTTGCAGTCAGTGGTTCGAGAGGGGGGAACGGGGGTTCTGTTACAGTCAGTGGTTCGAGAGGGGGTATTGGGCGTTCTGTTACAGTTAGTGGTTCGAGAGGGGGGAACGGGGGTTCTGTTACAGTCAGTGGTTCGAGAGGGGGTATTGGGCGTTCTGTTACAGTTAGTGGTTCGAGAGGGGCGAACGGGGGTTCTGTTACAGTCAGTGGTTCGAGAGGGGGGAACGGGGGTTCTGTTACAGTCAGTGGTTCGAGAGGGGGTATTGGGCGTTCTGTTACAGTTAGTGGTTCGAGAGGGGGGAACGGGGGTTCTGTTGCAGTCAGTGGTTTGAGAGGGGGGAACGGGCGTTCTGTTACAGTTGGTGGTTCGAGAGGGGGGAACGGGCGTTCTGTTACAGTTAGTGGTTTGAGAGGGGGGAACGGGCGTTCTGTTACAGTTGGTGGTTCGAGAGGGGGGAACGGGGGTTCTGTTGCAGTTAGTGGTTCGAGAGGGGGGAACGGGCGTTCTGTTACAGTTAGTGGTTCGAGAGGGGGTATTGGGCGTTCTGTTACAGTTAGTGGTTCGAGAGGGGGGAACGGGCGTTCTGTTACAGTTCGTGGTTCGAGAGGGGGTATTGGGCGTTCTGTTGCAGTCAGTGGTTCGAGAGGGGGTATTGGGCGTTCTGTTACAGTCAGTGGTTCGAGAGGGGGGAACGGGGGTTCTTTTACAGTCAGTGGTTCGAGAGGGGGGAACGGGTTTTCTGTTACAGTCAGTGGTTCGAGAGGGGGGAACGGGGGTTCTGTTGCAGTCAGTGGTTCGAGAGGGGGTATTGGGCGTTCTGTTACAGTCAGTGGTTCGAGAGGGGGGAACGGGGGTTCTTTTACAGTCAGTGGTTCGAGAGGGGGTATTGGGCGTTCTGTTGCAGTCAGTGGTTCGAGAGGGGGGAACGGGGGTTCTTTTACAGTCAGTGGTTCGAGAGGGGGGGAAGGGGGGTTCTGTTACAGTCAGTGGTTCAAGAGCGGAGAACGGGGGTTCTGTTACAGTCAGTGGTTCGAGAGGGGGTATTGGGCGTTCTGTTACAGTTAGTGGTTCGAGAGGGGGTATTGGGCGTTCTGTTGCAGTCAGTGGTTCGAGAGGGGGGAACGGGGGTTCTGTTACAGTTAGTGGTTCGAGAGGGGGGAACGGGGGTTCTGTTACAGTCAGTGGTTCGAGAGGGGGTATTGGGAGTTCTGTTGCAGTCAGTGGTTCGAGAGGGGGTATTGGGCGTTCTGTTGCAGTCAGTGGTTCGAGAGGGGGGAACGGGGGTTCTTTTACAGTCAGTGGTTCGAGAGGGGGGGAAGGGGGGTTCTGTTACAGTCAGTGGTTCAAGAGCGGAGAACGGGGGTTCTGTTACAGTCAGTGGTTCGAGAGGGGGCGAACGGGGGTTCTGTTACAGTCAGTGGTTCAAGAGCAGAGAACGGGGGTTCTGTTACAGTCAGTGGTTCGAGAGGGGGGAACGGGGGTTCTGTTACAGTCAGTGGTTCAAGAGCGGAGAACGGGGGTTCTGTTACAGTCAGTGGTTCGAGAGGGGGGAACGGGGGTTCTGTTACAGTCAGTGGTTCGAGAGGGGGTATTGGGCGTTCTGTTACAGTCAGTGGTTCGAGAGGGGGTATTGGGCGTTCTGTTACAGTCAGTGGTTCGAGAGGGGGTATTGGGCGTTCTGTTACAGTCAGTGGTTCGAGAGGGGGGAACGGGGGTTCTGTTACAGTCAGTGGTTCGAGAGGGGGTATTGGGCGTTCTGTTACAGTCAGTGGTTCGAGAGGGGGTATTGGGCGTTCTGTTACAGTTAGTGGTTCGAGAGGGGGGAACGGGGGTTCTGTTACAGTCAGTGGTTCGAGAGGGGGGAACGGGGGTTCTGTTACAGTCAGTGGTTCAAGAGCGGAGAACGGGGGTTCTGTTACAGTCAGTGGTTCGAGAGGGGGGAACGGGGGTTCTGTTACAGTCAGTGGTTCGAGAGGGGGTATTGGGCGTTCTGTTACAGTTAGTGGTTCGAGAGGGGGGAACGGGGGTTCTGTTACAGTCAGTGGTTCGAGAGGGGGTATTGGGCGTTCTGTTACAGTTAGTGGTTCGAGAGGGGGGAACGGGGGTTCTGTTACAGTCAGTGGTTCGAGAGGGGGGAACGGGGGTTCTGTTACAGTCAGTGGTTCGAGAGGGGGTATTGGGCGTTCTGTTACAGTTAGTGGTTCGAGAGGGGGTATTGGGCGTTCTGTTACAGTCAGTGGTTCGAGAGGGGGTATTGGGCGTTCTGTTGCAGTCAGTGGTTCGAGAGGGGGTATTGGGCGTTCTGTTACAGTTAGTGGTTCGAGAGGGGGTATTGGGCGTTCTGTTGCAGTCAGTGGTTCGAGAGGGGGTATTGGGCGTTCTGTTACAGTCAGTGGTTCAAGAGCGGAGAACGGGGGTTCTGTTACAGTCAGTGGTTCGAGAGGGGGTATTGGGCGTTCTGTTGCAGTCAGTGGTTCGAGAGGGGGGAACGGGCGTTCTGTTACAGTTAGTGGTTCGAGAGGGGGTATTGGGCGTTCTGTTACAGTTAGTGGTTCGAGAGGGGGTATTGGGCGTTCTGTTGCAGTCAGTGGTTCGAGAGGGGGTATTGGGCGTTCTGTTGCAGTTAGTGGTTCGAGAGGGGGGAACGGGGGTTCTTTTACAGTCAGTGGTTCGAGAGGGGGGGAAGGGGGGTTCTGTTACAGTCAGTGGTTCAAGAGCGGAGAACGGGGGTTCTGTTACAGTCAGTGGTTCGAGAGGGGGGAACGGGGGTTCTGTTACAGTCAGTGGTTCGAGAGGGGGGAACGGGGGTTCTGTTACAGTCAGTGGTTCGAGAGGGGGTATTGGGCGTTCTGTTACAGTCAGTGGTTCGAGAGGGGGTATTGGGCGTTCTGTTGCAGTCAGTGGTTCGAGAGGGGGTATTGGGCGTTCTGTTACAGTCAGTGGTTCGAGAGGGGGGAACGGGGGTTCTGTTACAGTCAGTGGTTCGAGAGGGGGGAACGGGGGTTCTGTTACAGTCAGTGGTTCGAGAGGGGGTATTGGGCGTTCTGTTGCAGTCAGTGGTTCGAGAGGGGGTATTGGGCGTTCTGTTGCAGTCAGTGGTTCGAGAGGGGGGAACGGGGGTTCTGTTACAGTCAGTGGTTCGAGAGGGGGGGAAGGGGGGTTCTGTTACAGTCAGTGGTTCAAGAGCGGAGAACGGGGGTTCTGTTACAGTCAGTGGTTCGAGAGGGGGGGAAGGGGGGTTCTGTTACAGTCAGTGGTTCAAGAGCGGAGAACGGGGGTTCTGTTACAGTCAGTGGTTCGAGAGGGGGGGAAGGGGGGTTCTGTTACAGTCAGTGGTTCAAGAGCGGAGAACGGGGGTTATTTTACAGTCAGTGGTTCGAGAGGGGGGGAAGGGGGGTTCTGTTACAGTCAGTGGTTCAAGAGCGGAGAACGGGGGTTCTGTTACAGTCAGTGGTTCGAGAGGGGGCGAACGGGGGTTCTGTTACAGTCAGTGGTTCAAGAGCGGAGAACGGGGGTTCTGTTACAGTCAGTGGTTCGAGAGGGGGGAACGGGGGTTCTGTTACAGTCAGTGGTTCAAGAGCGGAGAACGGGGGTTCTGTTACAGTCAGTGGTTCGAGAGGGGGGAACGGGGGTTCTGTTACAGTCAGTGGTTCGAGAGGGGGTATTGGGCGTTCTGTTACAGTCAGTGGTTCGAGAGGGGGTATTGGGCGTTCTGTTACAGTCAGTGGTTCGAGAGGGGGTATTGGGCGTTCTGTTACAGTTAGTGGTTCGAGAGGGGGTATTGGGCGTTCTGTTACAGTTAGTGGTTCGAGAGGGGGGAACGGGGGTTCTGTTACAGTCAGTGGTTCGAGAGGGGGGAACGGGGGTTCTGTTACAGTCAGTGGTTCGAGAGGGGGTATTGGGCGTTCTGTTACAGTCAGTGGTTCGAGAGGGGGGAACGGGGGTTCTGTTACAGTCAGTGGTTCGAGAGGGGGGAACGGGGGTTCTGTTACAGTCAGTGGTTCGAGAGGGGGTATTGGGCGTTCTGTTACAGTCAGTGGTTCGAGAGGGGGTATTGGGCGTTCTGTTACAGTCAGTGGTTCGAGAGGGGATATTGGGCGTTCTGTTACAGTTAGTGGTTCGAGAGGGGGGAACGGGGGTTCTGTTACAGTCAGTGGTTCAAGAGCGGAGAACGGGGGTTCTGTTACAGTCAGTGGTTCGAGAGGGGGGAACGGGGGTTCTGTTACAGTCAGTGGTTCGAGAGGGGGTATTGGGCGTTCTGTTACAGTTAGTGGTTCGAGAGGGGGGAACGGGGGTTCTGTTACAGTCAGTGGTTCGAGAGGGGGGAACGGGGGTTCTGTTACAGTCAGTGGTTCGAGAGGGGGTATTGGGCGTTCTGTTACAGTCAGTGGTTCGAGAGGGGGTATTGGGCGTTCTGTTACAGTCAGTGGTTCGAGAGGGGGTATTGGGCGTTCTGTTACAGTTAGTGGTTCGAGAGGGGGGAACGGGGGTTCTGTTACAGTCAGTGGTTCGAGAGGGGGGAACGGGGGTTCTGTTACAGTCAGTGGTTCGAGAGGGGGTATTGGGCGTTCTGTTACAGTTAGTGGTTCGAGAGGGGGGAACGGGGGTTCTGTTACAGTCAGTGGTTCGAGAGGGGGGAACGGGGGTTCTGTTACAGTCAGTGGTTCGAGAGGGGGTATTGGGCGTTCTGTTACAGTTAGTGGTTCGAGAGGGGGGAACGGGGGTTCTGTTACAGTCAGTGGTTCGAGAGGGGGGAACGGGGGTTCTGTTACAGTCAGTGGTTCGAGAGGGGGTATTGGGCGTTCTGTTACAGTCAGTGGTTCGAGAGGGGGTATTGGGCGTTCTGTTACAGTCAGTGGTTCGAGAGGGGGTATTGGGCGTTCTGTTGCAGTTAGTGGTTCGAGAGGGGGGAACGGGGGTTCTGTTACAGTCAGTGGTTCGAGAGGGGGTATTGGGCGTTCTGTTACAGTCAGTGGTTCGAGAGGGGGTATTGGGCGTTCTGTTGCAGTTAGTGGTTCGAGAGGGGGGAACGGGGGTTCTGTTACAGTCAGTGGTTCGAGAGGGGGTATTGGGCGTTCTGTTACAGTTAGTGGTTCGAGAGGGGGTATTGGGCGTTCTGTTACAGTCAGTGGTTCGAGAGGGGGTATTGGGCGTTCTGTTGCAGTTAGTGGTTCGAGAGGGGGGAACGGGGGTTCTGTTGCAGTCAGTGGTTCGAGAGGGGGGAACGGGGGTTCTGTTACAGTCAGTGGTTCGAGAGGGGGTATTGGGCGTTCTGTTACAGTTAGTGGTTCGAGAGGGGGGAACGGGGGTTCTGTTACAGTCAGTGGTTCGAGAGGGGGTATTGGGCGTTCTGTTACAGTTAGTGGTTCGAGAGGGGCGAACGGGGGTTCTGTTACAGTCAGTGGTTCGAGAGGGGGGAACGGGGGTTCTGTTACAGTCAGTGGTTCGAGAGGGGGTATTGGGCGTTCTGTTACAGTTAGTGGTTCGAGAGGGGGGAACGGGGGTTCTGTTGCAGTCAGTGGTTTGAGAGGGGGGAACGGGCGTTCTGTTACAGTTGGTGGTTCGAGAGGGGGGAACGGGCGTTCTGTTACAGTTAGTGGTTTGAGAGGGGGGAACGGGCGTTCTGTTACAGTTGGTGGTTCGAGAGGGGGGAACGGGGGTTCTGTTGCAGTTAGTGGTTCGAGAGGGGGGAACGGGCGTTCTGTTACAGTTAGTGGTTCGAGAGGGGGTATTGGGCGTTCTGTTACAGTTAGTGGTTCGAGAGGGGGGAACGGGCGTTCTGTTACAGTTCGTGGTTCGAGAGGGGGTATTGGGCGTTCTGTTGCAGTCAGTGGTTCGAGAGGGGGTATTGGGCGTTCTGTTACAGTCAGTGGTTCGAGAGGGGGGAACGGGGGTTCTTTTACAGTCAGTGGTTCGAGAGGGGGGAACGGGTTTTCTGTTACAGTCAGTGGTTCGAGAGGGGGGAACGGGGGTTCTGTTGCAGTCAGTGGTTCGAGAGGGGGTATTGGGCGTTCTGTTACAGTCAGTGGTTCGAGAGGGGGGAACGGGGGTTCTTTTACAGTCAGTGGTTCGAGAGGGGGTATTGGGCGTTCTGTTGCAGTCAGTGGTTCGAGAGGGGGGAACGGGGGTTCTTTTACAGTCAGTGGTTCGAGAGGGGGGGAAGGGGGGTTCTGTTACAGTCAGTGGTTCAAGAGCGGAGAACGGGGGTTCTGTTACAGTCAGTGGTTCGAGAGGGGGTATTGGGCGTTCTGTTACAGTTAGTGGTTCGAGAGGGGGTATTGGGCGTTCTGTTGCAGTCAGTGGTTCGAGAGGGGGGAACGGGGGTTCTGTTACAGTTAGTGGTTCGAGAGGGGGGAACGGGGGTTCTGTTACAGTCAGTGGTTCGAGAGGGGGTATTGGGAGTTCTGTTGCAGTCAGTGGTTCGAGAGGGGGTATTGGGCGTTCTGTTGCAGTCAGTGGTTCGAGAGGGGGGAACGGGGGTTCTTTTACAGTCAGTGGTTCGAGAGGGGGGGAAGGGGGGTTCTGTTACAGTCAGTGGTTCAAGAGCGGAGAACGGGGGTTCTGTTACAGTCAGTGGTTCGAGAGGGGGCGAACGGGGGTTCTGTTACAGTCAGTGGTTCAAGAGCAGAGAACGGGGGTTCTGTTACAGTCAGTGGTTCGAGAGGGGGGAACGGGGGTTCTGTTACAGTCAGTGGTTCAAGAGCGGAGAACGGGGGTTCTGTTACAGTCAGTGGTTCGAGAGGGGGGAACGGGGGTTCTGTTACAGTCAGTGGTTCGAGAGGGGGTATTGGGCGTTCTGTTACAGTCAGTGGTTCGAGAGGGGGTATTGGGCGTTCTGTTACAGTCAGTGGTTCGAGAGGGGGTATTGGGCGTTCTGTTACAGTCAGTGGTTCGAGAGGGGGGAACGGGGGTTCTGTTACAGTCAGTGGTTCGAGAGGGGGTATTGGGCGTTCTGTTACAGTCAGTGGTTCGAGAGGGGGTATTGGGCGTTCTGTTACAGTTAGTGGTTCGAGAGGGGGGAACGGGGGTTCTGTTACAGTCAGTGGTTCGAGAGGGGGGAACGGGGGTTCTGTTACAGTCAGTGGTTCAAGAGCGGAGAACGGGGGTTCTGTTACAGTCAGTGGTTCGAGAGGGGGGAACGGGGGTTCTGTTACAGTCAGTGGTTCGAGAGGGGGTATTGGGCGTTCTGTTACAGTTAGTGGTTCGAGAGGGGGGAACGGGGGTTCTGTTACAGTCAGTGGTTCGAGAGGGGGGAACGGGGGTTCTGTTACAGTCAGTGGTTCGAGAGGGGGTATTGGGCGTTCTGTTGCAGTTAGTGGTTCGAGAGGGGGGAACAGGGGTTCTGTTACAGTCAGTGGTTCGAGAGGGGGTATTGGGCGTTCTGTTACAGTTAGTGGTTCGAGAGGGGGTATTGGGCGTTCTGTTACAGTCAGTGGTTCGAGAGGGGGTATTGGGCGTTCTGTTGCAGTTAGTGGTTCGAGAGGGGGGAACGGGGGTTCTGTTGCAGTCAGTGGTTCGAGAGGGGGGAACGGGGGTTCTGTTACAGTCAGTGGTTCGAGAGGGGGTATTGGGCGTTCTGTTACAGTTAGTGGTTCGAGAGGGGGGAACGGGGGTTCTGTTACAGTCAGTGGTTCGAGAGGGGGGAACGGGGGTTCTGTTACAGTCAGTGGTTCGAGAGGGGGTATTGGGCGTTCTGTTACAGTTCGTGGTTCGAGAGGAGGGAACGGGGGTTCTGTTACAGTCAGTGGTTCGAGAGGGGGGAACGGGGGTTCTGTTACAGTCAGTGGTTCGAGAGGGGGTATTGGGCGTTCTGTTACAGTCAGTGGTTCGAGAGGGGGTATTGGGCGTTCTGTTACAGTCAGTGGTTCGAGAGGGGGTATTGGGCGTTCTGTTACAGTTAGTGGTTCGAGAGGGGGGAACGGGGGTTCTGTTACAGTCAGTGGTTCAAGAGCGGAGAACGGGGGTTCTGTTACAGTCAGTGGTTCGAGAGGGGGGAACGGGGGTTCTGTTACAGTCAGTGGTTCGAGAGGGGGTATTGGGCGTTCTGTTACAGTTAGTGGTTCGAGAGGGGGGAACGGGGGTTCTGTTACAGTCAGTGGTTCGAGAGGGGGGAACGGGGGTTCTGTTACAGTCAGTGGTTCGAGAGGGGGTATTGGGCGTTCTGTTACAGTCAGTGGTTCGAGAGGGGGTATTGGGCGTTCTGTTACAGTTAGTGGTTCGAGAGGGGGTATTGGGCGTTCTGTTACAGTCAGTGGTTCGAGAGGGGGTATTGGGCGTTCTGTTGCAGTTAGTGGTTCGAGAGGGGGGAACAGGGGTTCTGTTACAGTCAGTGGTTCGAGAGGGGGTATTGGGCGTTCTGTTACAGTTAGTGGTTCGAGAGGGGGTATTGGGCGTTCTGTTACAGTCAGTGGTTCGAGAGGGGGTATTGGGCGTTCTGTTGCAGTTAGTGGTTCGAGAGGGGGGAACGGGGGTTCTGTTGCAGTCAGTGGTTCGAGAGGGGGGAACGGGGGTTCTGTTACAGTCAGTGGTTCGAGAGGGGGTATTGGGCGTTCTGTTACAGTTAGTGGTTCGAGAGGGGGGAACGGGGGTTCTGTTACAGTCAGTGGTTCGAGAGGGGGTATTGGGCGTTCTGTTACAGTTAGTGGTTCGAGAGGGGCGAACGGGGGTTCTGTTACAGTCAGTGGTTCGAGAGGGGGGAACGGGGGTTCTGTTACAGTCAGTGGTTCGAGAGGGGGTATTGGGCGTTCTGTTACAGTTAGTGGTTCGAGAGGGGGTATTGGGCGTTCTGTTACAGTTAGTGGTTCGAGAGGGGGAAACGGGGGTTCTGTTGCAGTCAGTGGTTTGAGAGGGGGGAACGGGGGTTCTGTTACAGTTAGTGGTTCAAGAGGGGGTATTGGGCGTTCTGTTACAGTCAGTGGTTCGAGTGGGGGGAACGGGGGTTCTGTTACAGTCAGAGGTTCAAGAGCGGAGAACGGGGGTTCTGTTACAGTCAGTGGTTCGAGAGGTGGGAGCGGGGGTTCTGTTGCAGTCAGCGGTTCGAGAGGGGAAGCACGGGTGTTCTGTTGCTGTCAGCGGTTCGAGATGGGGATCAGGGGTTCTGCTACAGTCAGCGGTTCGAGAGGGGGATGTGTTGGGGAAGAGTCAGGTCCATGGGAGACCTACACTTCCTGTGTGGAGAGTGTTTAACCCACCTTCCTCTTTGGTCTTCAGACCAAGTTCTTGCTGTTTAGCGGCCCATTGATTTCCTGGTTAAAATTTGGGGTCTTATTGACTGAAAAATCAGGTGTGTTCAAATTAAAGTGGAGTGGGAATGGAGGGAGTATTTCACCGACTTTACCGGACAGGGAAAGTTAAAAATTTCATCAAAGGGTTAACTAGACAATTAAGGGACTAAATCATTGGACGTTCTAGGAAGAATGACATATGTAACTTAATTTTTCAATTCCATTTCAGGTAACTTTTATTAAAATAAATTACTGAAGGTACCTTACTGACAATGATTTAACAGCTGATCACATTTGTTTGCTTTAGGAACATACGAAATAGGAGCAGGAGTAGGTCATATGGCCCCTTGAGCCTGCTCTGCCATTCTATAAGATCATGGCTGATCTTCAACCTCAACTCCACTTTCCCGCCCAATCCTCATAATCCCTTGATTCCCCTAGAGTCCAAAAATCTATCCATCTCCACCTTGAATATACTCAACGACTGAGCATCCACAGTCCTCTGGGGTAGAGAATTCCAAAGATTCACAACCCTCTGAGTGAAGAAATTCCTCCTCATCTCAGTCTTAAATGGCCGACCATTTATCCTGAGACTGTGCCCTCTAGTTCTAGACTCTCCAGTCAGGGGAAACAACCTCTCAGCCTCTATCCTCTCAAGCCCCCTCAGAATCTTGTATGTTTCAATGAGATCACCTTCTAAACTCCAGAGAGTATAGGCCCATTCTACTCAATCTCTCCTCATAGGACAACCCTCACATCCCAGGAATCAATCTAGTGAACCTTCGTTGCACTGCCTCTAAGGCAAGTATATCCTTCCTTAGATAAGGAGACCAAAACTGTACGCGGTACTCCAGGTGAGGTCTCACCAAAGCCCTGTACAATTGTAGTCAGACTTCCTTACTCTTGTACTCCAACCCCCTTGCAATAAAGGCCAACATGCCATTTGCTTTCCTAATTGCTTGCTGTACCTGCATGTTAACTTTTTGTGTTTCTTGTACGAGGACACCCAGATCTCTCTGAACAACAACATTTAGTAATTTCTCACCATTTAAAAAATATTCTGCTTTTCTATTCTTCCTACCAAAGTGATTAACCTCACGTCTCCCTACATTTTACTCCATCTGCCACCTCCTTGCCCACTCACTTAACGTGTCTATATTCCTTAGCAGACTCTTTGTTTCGATTTTCAAATGGTGGCGGGATGGCAGTGGGGGAGGGGGTTAGTGGGCGGGTGGGTAACCCGACTAATAAAATCTTATTAATTTCCCACGCGATCACGAGTTAATTGGTGGTCCTTAACGTGGCTTCCGAGTTTGCCATCCGAAAGCTGCGCAGTGCAAGGACTGCGCATCCACATGACAGGCTGTCAGCTGGAGTGGCTCTATTTAAAAGGCCATTGCTCCAAAGGCTTTTGCTGCAGCAAAGATCAAAAAGGCACAATGGAGCAGCACAGGGGCAAGGCTGCACCAAGATTTAATGATGCCTCAATGCAGCAGCTACTGGCCGGTGTGAGGAGGAGGAAGGAAGTGTTTTATCCCGCAGACGGAAGGAAGTACCCTGCCTCTGCCACCAAGAAGGCCTGGCTCAAGGTGGCAGAGGAGGTCACCAGTGGCAGCAACATATCGCCCACCTGGAAGCCCTTCAATGACCTGACTAGGTCAGCCAAAGTGAATACACTTACTGATTCTCCTACATTTAGTCTTCCATATCACCCCCCACCCCCCAAACTCATTCTGCACATGCCAACACTACTCCATCACATTACTCCCCACACCCACTCAAAGCTCATCCTCAACTTCCTCAGCACTTCCTCACCTTCCTATTACTCACCCCAATCCTCATCCAATGTGATGGCTCTGTCTCATACTCACCTCTGATGCATCTCTTTCATGGTCAGCCACACCCAAACCAATTCATTCATCGATTGGCCACTTCACCATCACTCACTCACACGTCTGTTCTTTCTCCCCTTGTAGGAGAAGAGAGCTCAGAATGCTCGGGAGAGGGTGAGAACCGGAGGGGGGGGGGTGCCACAACAAATCATTGTCCTCACAGACATGGAGCTGGAGGCGCTGGAGCTCAGCCGCACCCTCGAGTGCCTGTCCATCGGGGACGCCAACACAGGCACCCCGACAAACGTCTGGTGACACAACTTTAACATCACACACAATATGAATTGATGTTACCAATGATTGGCATGTAGAACACCTCAGTATGCTCATCGCAACATGACACATCTGTGATGATGCTTAATATCGCCTTCTGTTCCCAACGACAACGGTGTTTGCAAAGGGCGATTCCTCAGAGGAGCTCCTGGCCTCTGAGGGTGCACCGTCACATCATAGTGAGCCATCCACCAGTGCAGATACTCACACCTCGGTGGGCCCTAGTAGTGAGTTAGTTGGGTTGGCACCTGGTGAGTCACCACACACAAGTGAGCACGAGAAAACAGTGGTGGCAGGGGCAGCTGCAGAGAGTCCATATCAGTGGGAGCACTCCTTTTCAGGATCTGCTCAGCTAGACACAGATGCTGAACCCTGGGGGCCATCCTTTAAAAGGAGAATGATCGAGGGGCAGCAGCACATTTGCAAGGTGCTGGAACAGGTGCCACGCCATGCAGGAGTTGGGCTCCTCCATAATAGCGGAGAGGATGGAGGAGCCCAACTCCTGCATGAGTGGAGTGGTGGGACAGGTAAATGCAGGAATGTCTGCGATGGAGAGAATGGCAGCCTCTGTTGAACTTCAAGCACGGCTCACAAATGAGTCCATTCAGGCCCTGACAACGGTTGTTCAGACTCACAGTGATCAACATTCTGCTGCCTTAAACAGGCAGACAGATACTTTAGAAATGGCTTTAGAAGGCATCACACATGTCTTCCAAACTGTTCTCCAGCAGGGTGGAAGGAGTGATGTGGGCCTGTCCCAGAAGAGGGATGATGGTGAAAGGGGACATGGAAGTGGGGACGCCACTCAAAGCGCCCCCACGTCTCACTCGTTGTCCCCTTCTCAACCAATATCCACAATGCTGCCTCCTCTCCAGGTGGCCGAGTCTGCCCCTGCACAGGTGCAGGTGGAGCAGTCTTTGGAGGGGCCCTCACGGGCTCCAAACCCCAGAGGGTGTAGGCCCAAAGCATCTAAGCACTCAAGGCATGAACGTGAGAAACCTGCCACGACCTCTGCTGCAGCCACAGGGGATGCACCACGTAGAAGTAGCTGGAAGAGAAAGGCGAAGGTTTTGTTTGCATGAAGGGGATGCACAAAGGTGTCTGACAGAATGTCATGTTTTTCATTTATATTTGTTTTTTGTTATATTCATATTAAATATTATCATTCTCACCACTACTGCTACGTCTTGCCCATTCTTGACTGGCTTTTGTAATAGGACCCTTTCATGAGGTTCACTATGAATGGTGACACTTGATGCCACCCATTGGGTCACTTTACAGTGGATGTATGTGTAATTGCAGGACTGTTTAGTGCAGGGAGGGGTGGGGGGGGGGGGGGTTGCTGGTGTGGCCATTGCTCTTTCCAGGTGGAGGACTGGACTCTTCACACTTTCTGATGTTAGGAGAACCATTCACATACCAGTGAGTCCCTGGCCTCATGAGCAGCCAGGTGAGTTGCTGCTCTGCCCTTGGGTTTCTCCTCCTCCTCCTCCTCCGCCTCCTACTCCTCTGCCTCCGCCTCCTCCTCCGTTGTACCATGTTATGCAGGACACAACACACTATGATAATGTGTCCCACTCTATCTGGTGCATATTGAAGCGCTCCCCCAGAATGATCAAGGCACCTAAATTGCATCTTGAGTAGCCCTATAGCATGTTCAGTTGTAGACCTGCTGCTCAGTGATAAGGTTCCTCAGAGGTGTCATGAGCCACGTGTGCAGGGGGTAGCCCTTGTCCCTGAGAAGCCAGCCCTTAAGGGTGTTTGGTGCGTAGAAGAACCCCAGGATGTTGGATTCCCTCAGAATGAAGGAATCATGGCAACTGCCAGGGAATCTGGCGCCCACATGAAGGAATCTTTTGTGGTGGTCACAAACGAGCTGCGTGTTGATGGAGTGATACCCCTTTCTGTTGATGAACAATCCTGGCTCGTGTGGAGGTGCTCGTATTGCTATATGTGTGCAATCAATTGCACCCTGTACACATCAGAAACCAGACACAGAGTGGAATCCCACTGCCCTCTCCGTCTGGCTGAGATTGTCCATGGGGAAGTTGATGTACTGCAAGGCCCTGCGAATCAAGCCGTCGGTGACCTGCCTCATGCACTTGTGTGCAGATGACTAAGAGACCCCGGCGATGTCCCCGGTGGCATGCTGGAATGATCCGGAGGCGAAGATGTTGAGGGCAGTGGTGACTTTAACAGCGATGGGTAATGACATGCTGCCAGACCAGCCGGAAGCAGCTCGGCATGAAGGAGGCTGCAGATGTCTGCAACCACCTGGCGACTGATTCCGAGCTTCCGTATGCACTGCTCCTCAGAGAGGTCCAGGAAGCTGAGCCTCGGTCTGTGGCGAGGGTAGTGCCTCCTGCGAAGTCGCTCTCGCTGTTGTTCCCCTCTGTGCTCTTGTGCAGGTGTCTGTGGTGCAGCACTGTGTTGTGGAACTCCCAGTGGCAGAAGTGCATGCCATACATCCTCGGATGTAGTGGTGAATGCAGCCATGGCGCCCCCCCCCAACCTAATGGTGTCAGTTTGAGGGGGTCCGAAAAGTTGGTAAATATATGTCAACAGAACAATTCTGAGTGGAAACTTGGGGCCGATTTTCGGATGATTGGGGGCTCTGAAAATCGCTGAAATCCGTAGCGGGTTCGGAGCCCGGCTCCAACCCGCTGACTTCCGGGTTCCCCAGTGAAGCAATTAAAGCCGGCGGGATGATCATTTACACAGTTTGACAGATAGTTAAAGTACTTGAAATACATGATTGAGTAGACATTTTGGCAGGGGTTCAATTTTGAAGGATCCTCAGCATGTTTCCCGTGCTGTGGAAACACTCCCTGTTGAAACAGACGTGTTTCAGGCAGCAGCCAGTGCGAGATACAAAGGATTATTTGACAGGTGGGGAGAAAACCTCATTTATTGCAGCAGGGCACTCTGTCACTTCAGACAAAGATTTGGCTGCAAGAACTTTGTGTTTTCACTCAAAATTCTTACCTTCCACCCAAAGCTCTGCTGTGCAAACATATTTAACTATTTTGCGGACCCCCTCAAACTCACACCATCAGATGGGGGGGGGGCGCCGTGGCTGCATTCATCACTTCATCCGAGGATGAGCAACATCACCAGCCTCGCCAGGCACACCGTCCACCTCCGCCACGTGGAGCTCCACAACACAGTGCTGCTCCATAAGCACCTGCACAAGAGCACAGAGGGCAACAACAGAGAGAGCGGCGTCGCAGGAGGCACTACCCTCACCACAGGATCTACAGACCGAGGCTCAGCTTCCTGGACCTCTCTAAGGAGAAGTGTATACGGAGGCTCAGGGTCAGTCGCCAGGTAGTCGCAGACATCTGCAGCCTCCTTCATGCCGAGCTGCATTTCCTTACCTGTCGCTGTCAAAGTCACCACTGCCCTCAACTTCTTCACCTCTGGATCATTCCAGGGTGCCACCAGGACATCGCCGGGGACTCTCAATCATCTGCACACAAGTCATAAGGTCACCGACGGCTTGTTTCGCAGTGCCTTGCAGTACGTCAACTTCCCCATGGACGACCTCAGCCTGATGGAGAGTGCAGTGGGATTCCACTCTGTGGCTGGCTTCCCACGGGTGCACCTCCACATGAGCCAGGACTGTTCATCAACAGGAAGGGCTATCGCTCCATCAACACTCAGCTCATTTGTGACCACCACAAGAGATTCCTGCCACGATTCCTTCTTCCTCTGGGAGTCCAATATCCCGCCCCTCTTCCACGCACCGAACACCCACAAGGGCTGACTCCTCGGGGACAAGGGATACGCCCCTGCACACGTGGCTCATGACACCTCTGAGGAACCCCATCACCGAACAACAGCGTCAATATAATGACAGTCACATCGTCACCAGGTCGACAACTGAGCATGCTACAGGGCTGCTCAAGATGCGATTTAGGTGCCTTGATCGTTCTGGAGGAGCGCTTCAATATGCACCAGGCAGAGTGGGACGCATTATAGTCGTGTGTTGTACCCTGCACAACATGGCACAACAGAGAGGGGTGCTGCTTGAGAAGGTCCCATCCACATCTGCCATCCACGTTGAGGAGGGGGAGGAGGAGGAGGAGGCAGAGGAGTAAGAGGAGGAGGAGCAGCAGGAGCAGGAGCAACCCATGGGCAGAACAGCAGCTCACCTAGCTGCTTGTGAGGCCAGGGAGTCACTGGTATGTGAACCGTTCTCATAACATCAGACAGTGTGAAGAGTCCAGTCCTCCCCACCTCCATAGAGCAGCAGCAACACCAGCCTCCACACCCCCTCACCCCGCCCCTGCACAAAACAGTCCTGCAACACATATGCCCTCTGTAGAGTGACCCAATGGGTGGCATCAAGTGTGGGCGTTCATAGTGAACCTCATGAAAGGGCTTTGTTGCAGAAGCCAGTCAAGAATGGCCAAGATGTGGCAGTAGTGGTGACAATAATAATATTTAATGTGCATTTAACAAAAAACAAATGTTAATAAAAAACATGACCAACCTTACAAAACCTTCGCCTTTTTCTTCCTACTACTCCTACGTGGTGCTTCCCCTGTGGCTGCAGCAGAGGTAGTGGCAGGTTGCTCTTGTTCATGCCCTGACCAATTAGATGCTTTGAGCCTACGCCCTCTGGGTTTTAGTGCCCGTGAGGGCCCCTCCAAAGACTGCTCCACCTGCATCTGTTCAGAGGCAGACTTGGCCACCTGGAGAGGAGGCAGCATTGCGGGTACTGGTTGAGAGGGGAGCAACGGGTGAGATGTGGGAGCGCTTTGAATGGTGTCCCCTCTTCCATGTTCCCTTTCGCCATCATCTCTCCCCTGGGCCAGGCCCACATCACTCCTACCACCCTGCTAGACAATAGTTTGGAGGACATGTGTGAAGCCTTGTAAGGCCAGTGCTAGAGTATCTGCCTGCCTGTTTAAGGCGGCAAAATGTTGTTCACTGTGAATCCGAACGGCCGTTGTCAGAGCCTGAATGGACTCATTTGTGAGTTGTACTTGAAGCTCTGTGGAGGCTAGCCTTCTCTCCATCGCAGACATTCCCACGCTTACCTGTGACACTATCTCAGAGATGCCCTCACATCCCTGTGACATTACCTCAGAAATTCCCTCCCGTACCTGTGCCACCATTTCCCTCATGCAGGAGTTGGACTCCTCCATCCTCTGCGCGATTGTGGAGAGTGCGTGTGGCACCTGTTCCAGCACCTCGCTAATGTGCTGCTGTCCCTCAATCATTCTCCTTTTAAAGGATGGCCCCCAGGGTTCTGCATCTGCATCCAGCTGAGCAGAGCCTGGAGAAGAGTGCTCCCACCAACACGGGCTCTCCGCAGCTGCCCCTGCCACCAGTGTCTGCTCGTGCTCACGTGTCTGTGGTAACTCACCATGTGCGACCCCAACTAACTGAGGACTAGGACCCACCGAGGTGTGAGTATCTGCACTGGTGGATGGCTCGCTAAGATGTGACGGTGCACCCTCAGAGACCGGCAGGTCCTCTGAGAAATCACCCTCTGCCGTCACAGCGGTCGCTGAAGGCCCTGTAAGAGAACAGAAGGCAATATTAAGCATGATGACAGATGTTGAGGTGCTGAAGATGGTAAGGCATGTTAACATCAATTGATATTGTGTGTGTTAAATGTTAAAGTTATGTCACCAGACCTTTGTCGGGTGCCAGTCTCAGCGTCCCTGACAGACAGGCACTCGAGGGTGCGGTTCAGCTCCAGCGCCTCCTGCTCCGTGTCTGTGAGGACGATGATTTGTTGCGGCCCCCCTCTGGTCCTCGCCCTCTCCCGTGCATTCTGAGCTCTCTTCTCCTATAAGGGGAGAGCGTGAATGAGTGATGGTGAAGTGACCATCCGATAAATGCATTGGTTTGGCTTTGGCTGACCGTGAAAGAGATGCATCAGAGGGTGAGTCTGAGACAGAGCCATGACATTGCATGAGGATTGGGTTCAGTGGTAGTGGTGGGGTGAGTACTGGGGAGGTGAGGAAGTGCTGAGGAAGTGCAGGTAAGTTAAGGATGAGCTTTGAGTGGGTGTGGGGAGTGATGTGATATGGTAGTGTTGGCAGTGCAGAATGAGCTGGGGGGTGGGGACGGTGATGTGGAAGACAGAAAGTAGGAGAATCAGTAAGTGTACTCACTTTGGCTGACCTTGTTAGGTCATTGAAGTGCTTCCTGCACTGGATCCAGGTGCGGGAGATGTTGCTGCTGCTGGCGATCTACTCTGCCACCTCAAGCCAGGCCTTCTTGGTGGCAGAGGCAGGCCACTTCCTCCCGTCCGCTGGGTAGAACACATCCCTCCTCCTCCTCACCCCATCCAGTAGCACCTGGAGTGAGGCATCACTAAATCTTGGAGCAGCCTTGCCCCTATGCTGCTCCATTGCGCTGTTTGGGTGTTTGCTCCAGGAGCAGCCATTGGAGGACTGCCCTGTTAAATAGGGCTCCTCCAGCTGACAGACTGTGATGCGGGTGCGCAGTCCGCCCACTGCGCAGCTTTCCAACGGCAAACCTGGAAGCCAAGGTAAGTGGCTCCAATTTACCCTTGATCATGTGGGGAACGGACAGATTTTATTGGGCGGGATACCAACGCGCCCAATCGCGCCCCCCCCCCACCCCGCCGCTGCCATCCCGCCTCACCGATAATATCGAGGCCTAAGAATTTTCAGTATAAACACAAAGATCTCCCAGCCAAATGTTTGTCTGAAAGATCAGAGTACCTTGCTGCAATAACTCACCTTTTATCCCCATCTGTCAAACAAGCATTTCAATGTCCAACTGGCTGCTGGCTGAAACATGTCTCCTAAAACATGGAGTGTTTCCCCAGCATCAGAAACACACTGAAGCGGAATGAAAATTGGTCCCCTGCCAATCACCATGAAATTAACTAGTTCAAATACTGAAACTATTTAAATAACTGTGTTAACTATCAGCCCATCGGCTTTAATTGCTGGTGGGACTTCCACATTCGGGAGGCACTCCTGCACATAGATGCGTCTGTGGGGAACCCGGAAGTTGGCGGGTTGGAGCCGGCTTCCTCACCCGCTCAGGATTTCTCTGATTTTCGGAGCACCCCCTCTCCCAATACACCTGCATTTAGCTTGAAAATCGAGCCCTTTGTGTCCTCCTCACAGCTTACTTTCCCACCTAGCTTTGTATCGTCAACAAACTTGGATACATTACACTCGGTCCCTTCATCTAAGTCATTAATACAGATTGTAAATAGCTGAGGCCCAAGCACTGATCCTTGCGGTACCCCACTTGTTACAGCCTGCCAACCTGAAAATGACCCGTTTATCCCCACTCTGTTTTCTGTTCTTTAACCAGTCTTCTATCCATGCTAATATATTACCCCCAACCCCATGAGCCGTTATCTTGTGTAACAACCTTTGGTGTGACACCTTATCAAATGCCTTTTGAAAATCCAAATATACTACATCCACTGGTGCCCTGTTATCCCCTTCTAGTTACAGCATCAATAAACTCCAATAAATTTGTCAAACGTGATTTCCCTTTCATAAAACCATGTTGACACTGCCTAATCATATTATGATTTTCTAAATGCCCTGTTACCACTTCCTTTTGTTTATAGGATGGGTGTTCTCAAGCAATGAAGTTGAAGCATTCTTCTGTAATCTTGTTAACTGATACCACATGCAATTGCTGTGTTATTGGAGTTACCGTTTGTGGAACTGCAGGTAAATTGTTTAAGAACCCGGAGTCCCTGCTTGAACTGGAAGAAGCCAATGTCTAGAAGGGAATACTGTGCCTTTTTTGTTGGAAATTACTCCGTGCACCAGTAATCCCACACGTGAATATTCAAGGGAACATTTCGGGTTTGCAGTTCACATTTTCTGCCCTTTCTGAGGCTGCCAAAAATCTCGAACAGTTAAAAGATTAGAGGTAACTACAATTGGCTACAGTTTGTTGTAAGACTGAATGCTAGGACAGTAAGTGCAGCAATTTTATGATAATTTTAGTATTAAGATATCTAGCAGAGGATGTCCAAAAAGCAGTTTATTTTCTAGCCTTCCAAGATGCTCACTCACATCACCAAAGACATGACATTTGCCTTTGAGAGGCCAAATACGGATAGACCTCGGTGCCCCCTGTGATAGCCTTTTAACCCATAACAGTAAAGTACCTCGTGTGCCAGATAATCTGGAGGCAATTTGCTCAGCATATCGGCAGCCATTTTAAAGACAGTGGCTTCTCGAGTCTCTCCTCCTCCTCCAGAACTTTCCTTTGGCTGGATATTGGTGATAGTGTTGAGAACTTCGGCTGCAGTGTTACTCTGGTACCTGAAGGAAAAGACGACAATAAAGGGAGAAGGTCTTTTAAGGCTCAGGAATCCACTTTTCTAGTAGCCTCCATCTGTTTTGGGTTTTCTAGCTTATTGCAGGTGATGTCAGACTTTAATGACCTTGAATCTCCTGTGAGCTCCTCTGATCGCTCCATTGGTCAAGTCAGTGAATAGCTACATCATACAATGACATTCACAAGTTCGATCTCTACTCTGTGTGCAGTTAACAAATCTCAGCAAAGGCATGGATAGGGAAGCTAAAATTAGCCTCAGTCCCTCTGGAATGGGGAGTGGAAAACTGGCTTGGGTTCCCACCTCTGACTGCTATCCAATGATTCCTGATGGAAGTGCACATGAGTGGATCTGGATAAGGACAGAATTGGGGTTAGCTGTGATGCCCCTGTGACCAAATAGCCTGCTGAGCCTCACTGATTAGGCTCATACATGAAAACTCAGGCAGGACGCCAATAGATAATACTTGCATCCATGGAACTGGACATCAGCAAGAAGTCAATGTCTTCAGGAGAGGGACTGGAGAAAAAGGTATTACATTTTTGGGCCTTTTCTAATCTTCTTACCCCATATTATTTCCATGGCTCATGATTCCACCACGAATGCCATCCTCACCAGCTCACCATTGGTATAATGAGGTACAATCATCAACCAGCATTAGAGGAAAATTGTTCTGGATTCTCCCCCCAGAGGACATTGTTTCTCTGTATCTCCGTCCCACTCCCACTCTGACCTCTCTGTCCTCGGCCTCTTACACTGTTCCAATGAAGCTCAACGGAAGCTCGAGGAACAGCACCTCATCTTTCGTTTCGGCACTTTACAACCTTCCGGACTCAGTAACTTCAGATCGTAACCACTGCTCCCATTTTTTCGGACAGCAGACAATGGTTCTGCTGATGCCATATACAGCTCCTCTAGACCCATCTTTTGTTTCTTTTCTTGTCCCATTACCATTCTCCTTGCCTTGCACCATCATCACCTTTTGTCTTTTAATCACTTCTGCCCTCCACCCTATCACAGACCTTCCCTTTTGTTCTTTCCTCCCCTCCTTTCCCTGGCTCTGTACTTGCTTAAAAACTGTTAAATCTTTCACTTCTTCCAGTTCTGATGAAAGGTCTTCGACCTGAAACATTAACTCTGTTTCTTTCTCCACAGATGTTGCCTGACTTGCTGAGTATTTTCAGCATTTTCTGTTTTTATTTCAGATTTCTAGCATTCGCAGTATTTCATTTCTCTGTATCTACCATATAAAATCCCTTTCATTTTAATCACCTAAATTAGATCACTACTCAACATTCTAAACCCAAGGGAATACAAGCCAAGGTTATGCAATTTGTCCTCACAATTTAACCCTTTAAGTCCTGCTATCATTCTGGTGAATCTGCACTGTAACCTCTCCAAGTTCAATATATCTTTCCTCAGGTTCAGTGCCTAAAACTGAATGTAGTACTTCAGATGGGATCTGACCAAGGCTCTGTATAACTGAAGCATCGCTTCCTCACTTTTGTATTTCAATAACCGTGAGATTATTTATATACCACCCACATTCCATTAGCCTTTTTGATTTTGTACCTGTGCACTTAAGCTATAGTGATTTGTGTACATATCCCTTTGCTCGTTCACATCTCCGAGTCTCTCACTGTTAAGAAAATATATATTTTTAAAATTTATTCCTGGGATATGCATGTCGCTGGCAAGACCATTGCACGTGCTGCCCTTGACCTTCCAGGTGGTAGGGATCACAGATTTGGGAGGTCCTGTTGAAGAAGCCTTGGCGAGTTGCTGCAGTGCATCCTGTGGATGGTACACACTGCAGCCACAGTGCACCGGTGGTGAAGAGAGTGAATGTTTAGGGTGGTGGATGGGCTGCTGATCAAGCGGGCTGCTTTGTCCTGGATGGTGTCGAGCTTCTTGAGCATTGAGGCAGCTGCTCACATCCAGGCAAGTGGAGAGTATTCCATCACACTTGTGCCTTCTAGGTGTTGAAGAGGCTTTGGGGAGTCAGGAGGTGAGCCAAATGCTGCAGAATACTCAGCTTCTGACATACTCTAGTAGTCACGGTATTTATATGGCTGGTCCAGTTAAGTTTCTGGTCAATGGTGACCCCCAGGATTGTAAACAATTTTACAACACCAAGTTATAGTCCAACAAATTTATTTTAAATTCCACAAGCTTTCGGAGGCTTCCTCCTTCCTCAGGTGAATGATGTTGATGGTGGGGGATTCGGCGATGGTAAGGATGTCAAGGGGAGGTGATCAGACTCTCTCTTGTTGGAGACGGTCATTGCCTGGCACTTGTCTGGCGCGAATGTTACTTGCCACTTATCAGCCCAAACCTGGATGTTGTCCAGGTCATGCTGCATGCGGGCACGGACTGCTTCATTATCTGAGGGGTTGCGAATGGAACTGAGCAATCATCAGCGAACATCCCCATTTCTGACCTTCTGATGGAGGGAAGGTCATTGATGAAGCAGCTGAAGATGGTTGGGCCTAGGACACTGCCCTGAGGAACTCCTGCAGCAATGTCCTGGGGCTGAGATGATTGGCCTCCAACAACCACTACCATCTTCCTTTGTGCTAGGTATTACTCTAGCTACTGGAGAGTTTTCCCCCGATTCCCATTGACTTCAATTTTACTAGGGCTCCTTGATGCCGCACTCGGTCAAATGCTGCCTTGATGTCAAGGGCAGTCATTTTCATCGCACCTTTGGAATTCAGCTTTTTTGTCCATCTTTGGACCAAGGCTGTAATGAGGTCTGGAGCCGAGTGGTCCTGGCGGAGCCCAAACTGAGCATCAGTGAGCAGGTTATTGGTGAGTAAGTGCCACTTGATAGCACTGTCGACGACACCTTCCATCACTTTGCTGATGATTGAGAGTAGACTGATGGGCAGTAATTGGCCGGATTGGATTTGTCCTGCTTTTTGTGGACAGGACATACCTGGGCAATTTTCCACATTGTCGGGTAGATACCAGTGTTGTAGCTATACTGGAACAGTTTGGCTAGAGGCGCGGCTAGTTCTGGAGCACAAGCCTTCAGCACTACAGCCAGGATATTATTGGGACCCATAGCCTTTGCTGTATCCAGTGCACTCAGCCATTTCTTGATATCACGGAGTGAATCGAAATGGCTGAAGACTGGCTTCTGTGATGGTGGGGACCTCAGGACGAGGCCGAGAAGGATCATCCACCAGATCGGCACTTCTGGTTGAAGATGGTTGCAAACGTTTCAGCTTTGCCTTTTACACTCACATGCCGGGCTCCACCATCATTGAGGATGGGGATATTCATGGAGTCTCCTCCTCCCGTTAGTTGCTTAATTGTCCACCACCAGTCGCGACTGGGTGTGGCAGGATGCCAGAGCTCTGATCTGATCCATTAGTTATGGGATCATTTCACTCTGTTTATACCCTGCTGCTTCCACTGTTTAGCACGCATATAGTCCTGAGGTGTAGCTTCACCAAGTTGGCACCTCATTTTCAGAGCACCTCATGCTCTTTTACAGGAAAGATTGAACAGGCTGGGGCTCTTTTGCCTAGAAAAGAGAAGACTGAAGGGTGATCTGATAGAGGTCTTCAAGATTATGAAAGGGTTTGATAGGTTAGACGTAGAGAAGATGTGGCGGAGTCCAGAATTAGGGACCATAAATATAAGATAGTCACTAACAAATCCAGTGGGGAATTCAGGAAAAACTTCTTCAACCAGAGTGGTAAGAATGTGGAACTTGCTACCACACGGAGTAGTTGAGGCGAATAGCATAGATTTATTTAAGGGAAAGCTGGATAAACACATGACGGAGAAGGGAATAGAAGGAAATGAAGAAGGGTGGGAGGAGGCTTGTGTGGAGCATAAACAACAGAATGGACTTGTTGGACCGAATGGCCTGTTTCTGTGCTGTACATTCTTTGTAATTCTTTGTAACTCCTCATTGAACAGCGTTGGTCGTCCGGCATGATGGTAATGGTAGAGTGAGGGATATGCCGGTTATGAGGTTACAAATTGTGCTGGAATACAATTCTGCTGCTGCTGATGGCCCACAGTGCCTCATGAGCGCCCAGTTTTGAGCTGCTGGATCTAATCTTAATCTATCCCACTTAGCACGATGGTAGTGCCACACGATGGAGGGTGTCATCAGTGTGAATGCGGAACTTGGTCTCCACTAGGACTGTGCGGTGGTCACTCCTACCAATTCTGTCATAGACAGATGCACCTGCAACAGGTAAATTGGTGAGGATGAGGCCAAATAGGTTAGTCCCTTGTGTTGGTTCTCTCACCACCTGCCGCAAGCTCAGTCTGGCAGCTATGTCCTTCAGGGCTCGGTCAGGGTGGTACTACCAAAACACTCCATAATGGACACTGATGTCCCCCACCCAGACTACATTCTGTGCCCCAATTCACCAGCTGAGGAAGGGTGGTAGATGGTAGAGGTTTCCTTGCACATGTGACCTGAAGCCATGTGACTTTATAGGATCAGGAATCAATGTTAAGAACTTTTCCTTGCATTTGCATAAGCTTTTTCTTTTAACTTGATACTGTGGCTTACATCATTTGTTGACCATGGTTGCTTAACTACACAAGTGGAGTCTTTACCATATAAGGGTATGTACTGGTTTTGTATTGTACCAATTACCTCTTTGAATACTCCCACTGATTGTTTGTAGGTTTATCATTTAACAGTTCAGCCTAGTTTACTGTGGTCAATTTATTTCTCATCCCTTCAAACTTTGCCTTACCTAAGTTTTAAACCCTGGTTTGCGACTCTCCCTTTTCCCTGTCAAACCTAATATCAAATTTAAACATATCACAGTTACTATTTGCAAGATGTTCCTTACTGTCAGGTTGTTAACTAATTTTGGTGCATTACTCATCACTAAATCTAGTATGGCCTTATCCTTTATCAGTTATTAAACATATTGCGGTCGATATTGAGTGCTCTCGCCTGACGTTAAATGGGTGGTAATGGCCTCACAATGGGGTTGGAAGCCTTACTGCCCCATTTACACATGGCGATGTGGCCGGCTCCATTCTAAAAGGGGCCTACTGCTAGGTGTCCAAAGTGCCCACATGTTTCAGGCGGTAGATTCCTTTTAATATTGGGGTCCTACGATGTAAATAGGACCCCGATAGCCATTTTAGGTTGGAACTGGTTGGAGCCTACGTAGTGCAGGCTTTGACCAGTTCAATGGGCGATGGAAGAGTCGAGGTCTGTTAAAAGTAGGTGCCTAATTTTTTTTTGGGCCCTGGAGAAGCAGGAGTAATAATCTGCTTTAAATGGTAAGATTTTAAATGGAATAAAAGCACAGTTTAGACCTTCCATTATAACCACATTGTTTTTCCTACATGCTTTCCTGGTCTTTGTATTTATACATCCCACCCTTACTACATCTCTATTATCCAGCAAGGGCTGTAGTCACCATTATTAGCAGGGAACAGAGACAATAATAATTGATCTTTACCATGTCCTTAGGTACTAGACAAGAGTTAAAAAGTACCCTACTCACGTGATGTCAGCATTTGGGTGTAGACCAAACACCTGAGGGGTGTCAATGGCAGGTAGTGACTGAATATACTCCATATAGTTGTCCACATTGGCACATATTGGAATAATATAACCAGTATAAAAGTTGAACTTGGAATCAAACATCTTCTCATTGAACCACACCTATATATCAAGTATACAAAACAGTTACATCAAATGTACTTCGCCACTAAACACAACTTAGAATCATAGAATCATAGAAGTTTACAACATGGAAACAGGCCCTTCGGCCCAACATGTCCATGTCGCCCAGTTTATACCACTAAGCTAGTCCCAATTGCCTGCACTTGGCCCATATCCCTCTATACCCATCTTACCCATGTAACTGTCCAAATGCTTTTTAAAAGACAAAATTGTACCCGCCTCTACTACTGCCTCTGGCAGCTCGTTCCAGACACTCACCACCCTTTGAGTGAAGAAATTGCCCCTCTGGACCCTTTTGTATCTCTCCCCTCTCACCTTAAATCTATGCCCCCTCGTTATAGACTCCCCTACCTTTGGGAAAAGATTTTGACTATCTACCTTATCTATGCCCCTCATTATTTTATAGACTTCTAGAAGATCACTCCTAAACCTCCTACTCTCCAGGGAAAAAAGTCTCAGTCTATCCAACCTCTCCCTATAAGTCAAACCATCAAGTCCCGGTAGCATCCTAGTAAATCTTTTCTGCACTCTTTCTAGTTTAATAATATCCTTTCTATAATAGGGTGACCAGAACTGTACACAGTGTGGCCTAACTAATGTCTTGTACAACTTCAACAAGACATCCCAACTCCTGTATTCAATGTTCTGACCAATGAAACCAAGCAAGCTGAATGCCTTCTTCACCACCCTATCCACCTGTGACTCCACTTTCAAGGAGCTATGAACCTGTACTCCTAGATCTCTTTGTTCTATAACTCTCCCCAACGCCCTACCATTAACGGTGTAGGTCCTGGCCCGATTCGATCTCCCAAAATGCATCACCTCACATTTATTTAAATTAAACTCCATCTGCCATTCATCGGCCCACTGGCCCAATTTATCAAGATCCCGTTACAATCCTAGATAACCTTCTTCACTGTCCACAATGCCACCAATCTTGGTGTCATCTGCAAACTTACTAACCATGCCTCCTAAATTCTCATCAAAATCATTAATATATAACAAATAACAGCGGACCCAGCACCGATCCCTGAGGCACACCGCTGGTCACAGGCCTCCAGTTTGAAAAACAACCCTCTACACCCACCCTCTGTCTTCTGTCGTCAATCCAATTTTGTATCCAATTGGCTACCTCACCTTGGATCCCGTGAGATTTAACCTTATGTAACAACCTACCATGCGGTACCTTGTCAAAGGCTTTGCTAAAGTCCATGTAGACCACGTCTACTGCACAGCCCTCATCTATCTTCTTGGTTACCCCTTCAAAAAACTCAATCAAATTCGTGAGACATGATTTTCCTCTCACAAAACCATGCTGACTGTTCCTAATCAGTCCCTGCCTCTCCAAATGCCTGTAGATCCTGTCTCTCAGAATACCCTCTAACAACTTACCCACTACAGATGTCAGGCTCACCGGTCTGTAGTTCCCAGGCTTTTCCCTGCCGCCCTTCTTAAACAATGGCACAACATTTGCTACCCTCCAATCTTCAGGCACCTCACCTGTAGCGGTGGATGATTCAAATATCTCTGCTAGGGGACCCGCAATTTCCTCCCTAACCTCCCATAACGTCCTGGGATACATTTCATCAGGTCCCGGAGATTTATCTACCTTGATGCGCGTTAAGACTTCCAGCACTTCCCTCTCTGTAATATGTACACTCCTCAAGACATCACTATTTATTTCCCCAAGTTCCCTAACATCCATGCCTTTCTCAACCGTAAATACCGATGCGAAATATTCATTTAGGATCTCACCCATCTCTTGTGGTTCCGCACATAGATGACCTTGTTGATCCTTAAGAGGCCCTACTCTCTCCCCAGTTACTCTTTTGCCCTTTATGTATTTGTAGAAGCTCTTTGGATTCTCCTTTGCCTTATCTGCCAAAGCAATCTCATGTCCCCTTTTTGCATGAAACTAAGTTACTAGTTATACTAGTTTCGTTGAGTTCTGATGAAAGATCATTGACCTGAAATGTTAACTCCGTTTCTTTCTCCACAGATGTTGCCTGACATGCTGAGTATTTCTCGCATTTTCTGTTTTTATTACTAGTTATACTACTGAGGATAACTCAATTCAGGTTACAACAAAGCTATGGACTAATTGTTTTGAGAAATTAATCACAGTTTTATTTAGTAACAGGATGAGAAGAATCCAGAGCTACAAGAAAGTTCTTCAAAAACAACAAAACACAATAATCTGACAGACTACTAAAGGATCAACCAAGGCCAGCAGTCTTACCATCTATAAATTTTCTACTTTCCGTTTTTAAGGAAAGGACCAATCTTATGCAAGAATGCTGCATTTACAAAACTTATGAAGACCACATTCTGCTAATTGTTCTGAACTGCATTCTCCTTTCTCTCTATTTTCAGGGGCTCTTCATTCCTTCATTTTTCTGTAATGCCTTCTGGGTAAGATGATAGCATGTGGCAAAAATACTGTATTGTTACGGAAACTTTTCTAGTTGTCAAATTGGGCTGCGTTCTCCTTTAACACTATCAAATATCCCAAACATAAAGAAAGTTGTGATCCCAATCTAATTGGGGAATTGATAGTATTCCAGTGTTCAATGCTTGCTGTTTCGTTGTCCTGTCAGGTATGAAGAATAAGATCAATGCCACAACCACACTGCTTTCTAATTTGCACTAATACTGGAAAAGTAACATATGGGTCCAGATCTTGCTGTCAAAATAACGGTGAGACTAATGGTGCTCACTGTTATTAATGCGCAAATGGTACAGCAATTTCAGGCGAGGGGCAGGTGCACGGTTAAACTCAAATATCCCAATGTTGCTGTCCGTTAGCTTCACGAAAACGGCATCTCGTTGTCTGCCTCGCCATTGATACGCATTGAATGGATAAAAGTTGTTGTATTGCACGGTAGATACAAACTAAACTCGCCACAGAAAGTTAGGGCTGGTCTGAAGTGACACAAGGAGCCCGTGTCGGAGCTATTGAAGGTCCGCGCACATTTAATTCATAGTATCACAGTAGGTACAGCACAGGAGGCCATTCGGCCCATCGGCTTTGACAGAGCTATCCAATTAGTTCCATTCTCCTGCTCTTTCCCCATAGCCCTGTACATTTTTTCACTTCAAGTATTTATCCAATTTTCTTTTGAAAGTTACTATTGAATCTGCTACCACCACCTTTTCAGGCAGTGCATTCCAGATCATTGCAACTCACTGCGTAAAAAAATGTCTCCTCATGTCGCCCCTGGCTCTGGCTCTAAATCTGTGTCCTCTGGTTACCGACCCTCTGCCACTGGGAACAGTTTCTCCTTATTTACTCTGTCAAAACTGTTCATGATTTTGAACACCTTTATCAAATCGCCCCTTAACCTTCTCTGTTCTAAAGAGAACAACCCCAGCTTCTCCAGTCTCTCCACATAACTGAAGTCCCTCATCCCTGATACCATTCTAGTAAATCTTTTCTGCACCCTCTCTAAGGCCCTGACATCCTTCAGGGGCCCAGAATTGAACACAATACTCCAGCTGAGGCCTAACCAGTGTTTTGTAAAGGTTTAGCATAACTTCCTTGCTTTTGTACTCTATGGGGTCAATTTTCGGATGGCCGAGCGGGTGCGTTCGTGGCGGGGGAGCTGCTAAAATTGGGGATTCCCGGGGTGGGTCCGGAGCCCGGCTCCAACCCGCCCACTTCTGGGTTCCCCAATGATGCGCTTAGATGCGCGCGCAGGCCCCGCATGCGGGACTCCCACCGGCAATTAAAGCTGGCGGGATCCCACTTAAACCAGGTCGTTTGCAGACCTGATTGGGAGGATATTTTAGGAGGGATGGGATTTTCATATCAACTGAGCGTGTTTCCCGTACTGGGGGAAACACTCTCAGTTGAAACAGACGTGTTGCAGCCACCAGCCTGTGGGAGCTGCAAAGGTCCATTTGATAGGTGGAGGGGAGACCCTCACTCATTGCAGGAGGCCACTCTGTCACTTTGGACAAAGTTTGGCCTCCACCACCCTCCTCCTAACACTAAAATTCACCAACTTGGAACCTCAACTCCGGTGTGCAGACACATTTACCTACCTTGCGGACCCCCTCAAACATATATCTTGCTGATGGGGGCCGCCATAGCTGCAGTCATGATCTCATTGGAGCATCACCAGCCTCGCCGTCCACCTCTGACACGTGGAGCTCCGCAACACAGTGCTGTGACACATCCACTTTCACAGCAGGAATGAGGGCAACCGCAGAGAGAGATGCGTCACAGAAGGCACTACCCTCACCACAGGGTCTACAGACCGAGGCTCAGCTTCCTGGACCTCTCTGAGGAGCAGTGCACACGGAGGCTCAGAATCACTCGACATGTAATCGTGGACATCTGCAGCTCCCTTCATGCCAAGCTGCTCCCGGCTGGCCCGAGCACCATCTTCTTACCTGTCGCTGTCAAAATCACCACTGCTCTCAACAACTTCTCCTCCCCATCCTTTCAGGGTGCCACCAGGGACATCGCCGACGTCTCTCAGTCATCTGCACAAAAGAGCCCTGCAAATACACCTATACCCACTCTGCAGTGACACAATGGGTGGCATCAGGTGTGGGTCTTCATGGTGATCCTCAGGAAAGGGAATTATTGCACAAACCAGACAAGATTTGCAAAGACATGGCAGTAGTGGTGTCAACAAATTTTAATGTGGTTGGCAAAACAAACAAAACTAAATGAAAAACATGACATTCCGTCATACACCTTTGTGCATCCCCTTTGTGCTCACAAAACCTTAGCCTTACGTTTACGGGAACCCCTACGTGGTGCTACCCCTGTGGCTTCAGCAGAGGTAGTGGCAGGTTGCTCTTGTCCATGCCCTGACCGATGAGATGCTTTGCGCGGACGCCCTCTGGGTTTTGGTGCCCGTGAGGGCCCCTCCAAAGACTGCTCCACCGCCACCTGAGCAGGGGCAGACTCGGCCACCCAGAGAGGAGGCAGCATTGCGGGTACTGGTTGAGAAGGGGGCAACAGGTGAGACGTGGGAGCGCTTTGAATGGCGTCCCCACTTCCATGTCCCCTTTCACCATCATCCCTCTCCTGGGCCAGGCCCACATCACTCCTTCCACCCTGCTGGACGACAGTTTGGAGGACTTGTGTGAAGCCTTGGAAGGCCAGTTGTAATGTATCTGTCAGCCTGTTCAAGGCGGCAGAATGTTGCTCACCCTGAATCCGAATGGCTGTTGTCAGGGCCTGAATGGACTCATTGTTGAGCTGTGCTTGAAGCTCGATGGAGGCTAGCCCATCGCAGACATTCCCGCACCTACCCGCGACACTATCTCAGAGATGCCTTCACATCCCTGTGACAGTATTCCACTCATGCAGGAGTTGGACTACTCCATCCTCTCCACAATTGTGGAGAGTGCGCGTGGCAACTGTTCCAGTACCTCGGCAATGTGCTGCTGGCCCTCGATGACTCTCCTTTTCATGGCTGGCCCCCAGGGTTCAGCATCTGGGTCCAGCTGAGCAGAGCCTGGAGAAGAGTGCTCCCACCGACGCGGACTCTCCACGGCTGCCCCTGCCACCAGGGTCTGCTCGTGCTCACATGTGCGTGGTGACTCACCATGGTGTAAGCCCAACTAACTGAGGATGGGGACCCACCGAGTTGTGTGTGTCTGCGCTGGTGGATGGCTGGCTCAGATGTGACGATGCCCCCTCAGAGGTTGGCAGGTCCTCTGAGGAATCGCCCTCCGCAGATGGCCCTGCAAGAGAACAGAAAGCAATATTAAGCATGTGGACAGATGTTGAGGTACTGCAGATGGCAAGTGATGTTAAGATCATTCACTATCATGAGTGCTGAGTGTTAGATTTCTGTCACCAGCTGCTTGTGCGCTCCCAGTCTCGGCGTCCACCACAGACAGGTATTCCAGCGTCCGGCTTATTTCTATTGCCTGCTGCTCCGCGTCTGTTAGGACTGTTAGGACCACCTGGTGTGGCAGGCCCCCTCTGGTCCTTGCCCTCTCCCGGGCATTCTGGCACCTCTTCTCCAATCAAGGCAAAACACAGAGAGGCGTGATTGAGTGATGGTTGCATAGTGACCCGCTACATGCATTGATGTGGGTGGGGGTGACCGTGAGGGAGATGCATGGGAGGGTGCGTGTGAGACACAGCCATGAGATTGTATGAGGATTGGGTTGTGTAGTAGTGTTCAAATGGGAACTGGGGCGTTGAGTAAGTGCAGGCAAGGTGAGGATGATGGTTGAGTGGATGTGAGGAGTGATGCGAGAGCGTTGTGGTGGCAGTGCAGGAGGAGTTGTGTGGTGGTGGAGGTGATGTGGAAGACAGAATGTGGGAGAATGCATAAGTATACTCACTTGGCTGACCTGGTTAGGACATTAAAGCGCTTCCTGCACTGGACCCAGGTTCGGCCGACATTGCTGCTGATCCTGACCTCCTCTGCCACTTCGAGCCAGGCCTTCTTGGTGGCAGAGGCAGGCCACTTCCTCCCATCTGATGGGAAAAACGTTTCCCTCCTCCTCCTCACCCCATCGAGCAGCACCTGGAGTGAGGAGTCAGAAAACCTGGGAGCAGCCTTGCCTCTGGCCTGCTCCATTCTATGATTTTGGTTCTTTGCTGCAGGAGGAGCATTGGAGGACTGCCCCTTTAAATAGGGCTCCTCCTGCTGACAGCCTGTGATGCGGGTGCGCCCAGTCGGCCCTCCGCTGCCAACCCGCCTCCCTCCTAATATCGGGCCCTATGTTTCTATTAATAAAACCTATGATCCCATATGCTTTTTTCACATCCTTCTCAACTTGTCCTGCCACCTTCAAAGGTTTGTGTTTGTGCACCCCGAGGTCTCTCTGTTCCTGCAGCCCCTTTAAAATTGTACCATTTAGTTTATATTACCTCTCCTCGTTCTTCCGACCAAAATGCATCACTTCACATTTCTCAGTGTTAAATTTCATCTGCCATTTGTCTGACCATTTCATCAGTCTGTCTGTGTCCTCGTGAAGTCTGTTACTATCCTCCACATTGTTTACTACATTTCTGAGTTTTGTATCATCTACAAAATTTGAAATTATACCCTCCATACCCAAATCCAGGTCTTTACTATATATCAAAAAGAGCAGTGGTCCTAATACTGACCCATGGATCACCTCTGTATACTTCCCTCCACTCTGAAAAACAACTGTTCAGCAGTACTCTCTGCTTTCCATCCCCATACCAATTTTGTATTTTTGTATTTTTAATTAAGCCTGGATTCAGATAAAGGGAGCTTTTTAGCTATCAGAGATTCTTTTAATGACACGTTAAGAGGGTACGGTAGCATAGTGGTTATGTTACTGGACTAGTAATCCAGAGGCCTGGACTAAAATCCAGAGTCATGAGTTCAAATCCCGCCACGGTAGCTGGCGAATTTAAATTCAATTAATTAATTAAATTCAATTAATTAAATAAAAAATCTGGAATTAAAATACTAGTATTTTAAAATGAAACTACCGGATTGTCGTAAAAACCCATCTGGTTCACGAATGTCCTTTAGGGAAGGAAACCTGCCGTCCTTACCTGGTCTGGCCCTGGGAGTCCTCAACATTGACTCTGGACCCCATGAAATCTCATGGCATCAGGTCAAACATGGGCAAGGAAACCTCCTGCTGATTACCACCTACCGTCCTCCCTCAGCTGATGAATCAGTCCTCCTCCATGTTGAGCACAACTTGGAGGAAGCACTGAGGGCAGCAAGGGCACAAAATGTACTCTGGGTGGGGGACTTCAATGTCCATCACCAAGAGTGGCTTGGCAGCACCACTACTGACCGAGCTGGCTGAATCCTGAAGGACATAGCTGCAAGACTGGGCCTGCGGCAGGTGGTGAGCGAACCAACATGAGGGAAAAGCTGACTTGACCTCGTCCTCACCAATCTACCTGTCGCAAATGCATCTGTCCATGACAGTATTGGTAGGAGTGACCACCGCACAGTCCTCGTGGAGATTAAGTCCCGTCTTCGCACTGAGGACACCATCCAACGTGTTGTGTGGCACTATCACCGTGCTCAATGGGATAGATTCAGAACAGATCTAGCAGCTCAAAACTGGGCATCCATGAGGCGCTGTGGGCCATCAGCAGCAGCAGAATTGTATTCCAGCACAATCTGTAACCTCATGGCCCGGCATATTCCTCACTCTACCATGACCAACAAGCCAGGGGATCAACCCTGGTTCAATGAGGAGTGTAGAAGAGCATGCCAGGAGCAGCACCAGGCGTACCTAAAAATGAGGTGCCAACCTGGTGAAGCTACAACTCAGGACTACATGCATGCTAAACAGCGGAAGCAACATGCTATAGACAGAGCTAAGCGATTCCACAACCAACGGATCAGATCAAAGCTCTGCAGTCCTGCCACATCCAGTCGTGAATGGTGGTGGACAATTAAACAACTAACAGGAGGAGGAGGCTCTGCAAACACCCCCATCCTCAATGATGGCGGAGTCCAGCACGTGAGTGCAAAAGACAAGGCTGAAGCGTTTGCAACCATCTTCAGCCAGAAGTGCCGAGTGGATGATCCATCTTGGCCTCCTCCCGATATCCCCACCATCACAGAAGCCAGTCTTCAGCCAATTCGATTCACTCCACGTGATATCAAGAAACAGGTGAGTGTACTGGATAGAGCAAAGGCTATGGGCCCTGACAACATCCCGGCTGTAGTGCTGAAGACTTGTGCTCCAGAACTAGCTGCGCCTCTAGCCAAGCTGCTCCAGTACAGCTACAACACTGGCATCTACCCGACAATGTGGAAAATTGCCCAGGTATGTCCTGTCCACAAAAAGCAGGACAAATCCAATCCGGCCAATTACCGCCCCATCAGTCTACTCTCAATCATCAGCAAAGTGATGGAAGGTGTCGTCGACAGTGCTATCAAGCGGCAGTTACTCACCAATAACCTGCTCACCGATGCTCAGTTTGGGTTCCGCCAGGACCGCTCGGCTCCAGACCTCATTACAGCGTTGGTCCAAACATGGACAAAAGAGCTGAATTCCAGAGGTGAGGTGAGAGTGACTGCCCTTGACATCAAGGCAGCATTTGACCGAGTGTGGCACCAAGGAGCCCTAGTAAAATTGAAGTCAATGGGAATCAGGGGAAAAACTCTCCAGTGGCTGGAGTCATACCTAGCACAAAGGAAGATGGTAGTGGTTGTTGGAGGCCAATCATCTCAGCCCCAGGACATTGCTGCAGGAGTTCCTCAGGGCAGTGTCCTCGGCCCAACCATCTTCAGCTGCTTCATCAATGACCTTCCCTCCATCATAAGGTCAGAAATGGGGATGTTCGCTGATGACTGCACAGTGTTCAGTTCCATTCGCAACCCCTCAAATAATGAAGCAGTCCGAGCCCGCATGCAGCAAGACCTGGACAACATCCAGGCTTGGGCTCACAAGTGGCAAGTAACATTCGCGCCAGATAAGTGCCAGGCAATGACCATCTCCAACAAGAGAGAGTCTAACCACCTCCCCTTGACATTCAACGGCATTACCATCGCCGAATCCCCCACCATCAACATCCTGGGGGTCACCATTGACCAGAAACTTAACTGGACCAGCCATATAAATACTGTGGCTACGAGAGCAGGTCAGAGGCTGGGTATTCTGCGGTGAGTGACTCACCTCCTGACTCCCCAAAGCCTTTCCAACATCTACAAGGCACAAGTCAGGAGTGTGATGGAATACTCCCCACTTGCCTGGATGAGTGCAGCTCCAACAACACTCAAGAAGCTCGACACCATCCAAGATAAAGCAGCCCGCTTGATTGGCACCCCATCCACCACCCTGAACATTCACTCCCTTCACCACCGGCGCACCGTGGCTGCAGTGTGCACTATCCACAGGATGCACTGCAGCAACTCGCCAAGGCTTCTCCGACAGCACCTCCCAAACCCGCGACCTCTACCACCTAGAAGGACAAGAGCAGCAGGCACATGGGAACAACACCACCTGCACGTTCCCCTCCAAGTCACACACCATCCCGACTTGGAAATATATCGCCGTTCCTTCATTGTCGCTGGGTCAAAATCCTGGAACTCCCTTCCTAACAGCACTGTGGGAGAACCGTCACCACACGGACTGCAGCGGTTCAAGAAGGCGGCTCACCACCACCTTCTCAAGGGCAATTAGGGATGGGCAATAAATGCTGGCCTCGCCAGCGACGCCCACATCCCGTGAACGAATAAAAAAAAAAATCAACCTCTCTGGCACTTCTTGCAGGTTTTAATTATTGGAGATTTTAAAAATGTTAAACTTTATTCTTTATTTACTTTTCCTTTCTGATTCTTTTTTCTCTCTCGTAATCCAATCTTTCTTTCACTCTCTTTATTTCTCTTTCTGTACCTGATTTGATATTGAATTCACCCACTCTAATTTACACTTCCTTCTCAGCCCTTGCACTGTTAATTTCACAATTCTTCAATCTAATTGATTAAAGCGATACACAGTTGCTTGCCCTGTTCATTCAGGTCCCAGATGCCCTGTTTCCCTTACTGCGATGTTATCAGCTTGCACTTTCAGCAACTTGCCACGCAAAAAAATTAAAAACCTAAACATGCAAGGGCAAGTCTAACTAACTGCAGTCACTGTTAGATGCCCTGCTGCAGCAAAATCTGGCCATGGTCTCCAGCCCCAAAACTATCCTCTTATGCTTTTTAATAACTATATTGCTGTGTAGAATATTTAGGAGTGCGGTTACCTTGGAAAAGCAGTTGAGGAGGCGTTTGTCATAGTCGTCTGTAACTCGTCCTCCGTATTGAACTTCTCCGAGCATGTAACGTATAGTATTCCATGACACACCCTGAAGGAAACCAAACGCAAGAAGCAGGATCTCATTCAAGTGTATAGAGTCTCACCAAATAACAAGTACCGTGATTTGGATTAAAAAAAAGATTCACTTCTTGAGCAATATCTTTAGTGTTTGGGTTTGTTCCGTTAATTAGTTACGATGGTACAGGTTGTTTATTCAATCATAAATAAATTTAAAATAGAACAATCCTTCATCAATAATGCATAAATAAGAACATAAGAAATAGGAGCAGGAGTAGGCCAATCGGCCCCTCGAGCATTCAATAAGATCATGGCTGATCTGATCCTAACCTCAAATTTAAATTCATGTCCAATTTCCTGCCCGCTCCCCGTAACCCCTAATTCCCTTTACTTCTAGGAAACTGTCTATTTCTGTTTTAAATTTATTTAATGATGTAGCTTCCACAGCTTCCTGGGGCAGCAAATTCCACAGACCTACTACCCTCTGAGTGAAGAAGTTTCTCCTCATCTCAGTTTTGAAAGAGCAGCCCCTTATTCTAAGATTATGCCCCCTAGTTCTAGTTTCACCCATCCTTGGGAACATCCTTACCGCATCCACCCGATCAAGCCCCTTCACAATCTTATATGTTTCAATAAGATTGCCTCTCATTCTTCTGAACTCCAATGAGTAGAGTCCCAATCTACTCAACCTCTCCTCATATGTCCGCCCCCTCATCCCCGGGATTAACCGAGTGAACCTTCTTTGTACTGCCTCGAGAGCAAGTATGTCTTTTCTTAAGTATGGAGACCAAAACTGTATGCAGTATTCCAGGTGCGGTCTCACCAATACCTTATATACTTTAAGATATACAGTTAAATGCTAAAAGAAATGTAACTAGTTACACTGAATCACTGTGCAATGAATTCTGTAGTGAGTAGAATTTCCGCGGGGGTTCTCCAATCTTCCACCATAACTTTGGCAGAAGATCAGTGGAAAACCCAGAGAAACAGTGGGAGATCGGAAGAACCCCCATGGAAATTCCAGGCGATATCTTTATAATAAGATGTCATTAGTAGACTGCCGTCATCTGGAAAATGTGTTGTTGATAAAAGCTTTTCATCTCTTTGGTTTGCTGGTGATGAGCAGAGCCATACAATATCGCACTGCTGCTGTGTCACTTGATATGAAGCAGCCCCCATGACAGGGTTGAGTGGTTTCTTTCTTTTTATCTTGTTGGGTTCTAGGCTAAGTATATGTGCAAAATCACAGGACAAGTACAGAGATCCATACTTTCCTCATTTTGCGCTCAAGAGACGAACATGAGACGAGCGCAAATGCACGGAGTATAAGGAATAAATTAAATGAACTCCAGGTTCAAATTCAAATTGGAGAGTATGACATGATAGCTATTACTGAGACATGGCTGCAGGATGGTCAGGATTGGGAACTAAATATACCGGGTTATAAGGTATACAGGAGAGACAGGGAAAATGGAAGAGGGGGGGGGGGGGAGTAGCCTTAATGATTAGAGATTAAATCACTTCAATGATAAAGGAGGATATAACGAGAGGTAAGCAGCCAAAGGAGACCTCATGGGTTGAATTGAGAAATAGGGAAGAATCTATGACTATAGTGGGAGTTGTATATAGGAGCCCTGGCAGCAGCTCTGAAGTGCTAGATTGTATAAATGCAGAGATTAGAAAAGCGTGTAAGAAAGGCATAGTGGTCTTAATGGGGGACTTTAACCTTCACATAGATTGGGAAAAGCAGACTAGTAACTGTCAGAAAGGTAGTGAATTTCTTGAGTGTGTTCGGGATAGTTTTCTACAGCAGTGTCCTAGAGGCAACAAGGGGGCAAGCCATACTAGATTTAGTAATGAGTAATGAACCAGATTTAGTTAACGGCTTAACTGTGCGTGAACATCTATCCAATAGTGATCATAACATGATCGAGTTCAAGGTAGTGTTTGAAAGGGAAAAAAGTGAATCAGCTGCTAAGATTCTAGACTTGGGCAAGGCCGACTTCAATGGGATGAGACAGAGACTGTCCACAGTAAACTGGGCAAATCTGTTAATGGGTAAAACGACTGATGATCAGTGGGAAATGTTTAAAGAAACATTTAACGTGATACAGAATCGGTTTATACCTCTGAGGGGCAAGAACTCGACTTGCCAAAAAAAACAGCCATTGACAACTAAAGAGGTAAGGGACAGTATAAGACATAAGGAAAAGGCATACAAAAAGGCAAAAAATGGCACAGATCCTGGCGAATGGGAAAGATACAAAGATCAACAAAGGATCACAAAATAGATAGTAAGATCTACAAAAAGAGAGTATGAAAAGAAACTTGCAAGGGATATCAAAACCAATATGAAGAACTTTTATAGTTATATTAGGAAAAAGAGGATGGTCAGGAGGAGTGTTGGCCCCTTAAAAACTGAAATTGGGGATATTGTCATTGACAATGGGGAAATTGCGGACATGTTGAATAATTACTTTGCATCAGTATTTACAGTAGAAAAAGAGGATAGCATGCTGGAAATCCCAAGAAAATTAATATTGAATCGGGGACAGGGACTCGATAAAATTAACATCAGTAAAGCAACAGCAATGAAGAAAATAATAGCACTAAAGAGTGATAAATCTCCATGACCAGATGGTTTCCATCCCAGGGTTTTAAAGGAAGTAGGTGAGCACATTGCAGATGCTCTAACTATAATCTTTCAAAGTTCTCTCGATTCAGGAACTGTCCCTCTAGATTGGAAAATTGCACATGTCACTCCGCTTTTTAAGAAAGGAGAGAGAGGGAAACCAGGGAATTATAGACCAGTTAGCCTAACATCTGTTGTGGGGAAAATGCTGGAGTCTATAATTAAGGATAGGGTGACTGAACACCTTGAGAATTTTCAGTTAATCAGAGAGAGCCAGCATGGATTTGTAAAAGGTAGGTCGTGCCTGACAAACCTGATTGAATTTTTTGAAGAGGTGACTAATGTAGTAGACAGGGGAATGTCAATGGATGTTATTTATATGGACTTCCAGAAGGCATTTGATAAGGTCCCACAGAAGCCCATGAAATCGAGGGAAAAGTACAGACTTGGTTAGGAAGTTGGCTGAGCGAAAGGCGACAGAGAGTAGGGATAATGGGTAGGTACTCACATTGGCAGGATGTGACTAGTGGAGTCCCACAGGGATCTGTCTTGGGGCCTCAATTATTCGCAATATTTATTCACGACTTCGATGAAGGCATAGAAAGTCTCATATCTAAGTTTGCCGATGACACAAAGATTGGTGGCATTGTAAGCAGTGTAGGTGAAAACAAAATTACAAAGCAACATTGATAGATTAGGTGAATGGGCAAAACTGTGGCAAATGGAATTCAATGTAGACAAATGTGAGGTCATCCACTTTGGATCAAAAAAGGATAGAACAGGGTACTTTCTAAATGGTAAAAAGTTAAAAACAGTGGATGTCCAAAGGGACTTAGGGGATCAGGTACATAGATCATTGAAGTGTCATGAACAGGTGCAGAAAATAATCAATAAGGCAAATGGAACACTGGCCTTTATATCTAGAGGACTAGAGTACAAGGGGGCAGAAGTTATGCTGCAGCTATACAAAACCCTGGTTAGACCACACCTGGAGTACTGTGAGCAGTTCTGGGCACCGCACCTTCGGAAGGACATATTGGCCTTGGAGGGAGTGCAGCGTAGGTTTACTAGAATGATACCCGGACTTCAAGGATTAAGTTACGAGGAGAGATTACACAAATTGGGGTTGTCTTCTCTAGAGTTTCGAAGGTTAAGAGGTGATCTGATCGAAGTTTATAAGATATTAAGGGGAACGGATAGGGTGGATAGAGAGAAACTATTTCCGCTGGTTGGGGATTCTAGGAGTAGGGGGCACAGTCTAAAAATTAGAGCCGGACCTTTCAGGAGCGAGATTGGAAAACATTTCTACACACAAAGGGTGGTAGAAGTTTGGAACTCTCTTCCGCAAACGGCAATTGATACGAGCTCAATTGCTAAATTTAAATCTGAGATAGATGGCTTTTTGGCAACCAAAGGTATTAAGGGATATGGGCCAAAGGCAGGTATATGGAGTTAGATCACAGATCAGCCATAATCTTATCAAATGGCGGAGCAGGCACGAGGGGCTGAATGGCCTACTCCTGTTCCTATGTCAGGGGTGGCTCCTATTGGCTCTCCTCTTTGTCACAGCTCTAGAACCACAGACTGCTGATCCAGTGATTGAATGGGCACAGAGTTTTAAAGGGCAAATCTGTTAATGAGTAAAATGACAGAAGATCAGTGGGAGGTGTTCAAAAACCGGTACAGAACCAGTTTACGTTAATTAGTTGCCCCTGAGAGGCAAGAACTCTATTTGCCAAAAAAAAATGCCATTGGCGACAAAAGAGGTAAGAGACAACATAAAACTAAAAGAAAAAGCATACAAAGATGCAAAAAATAGCACATATCCTGGCAACTGGGAGAGATACAAAGAACGGCAAAGGTTGACAAAACAGATAGTAAGAGCTGCAAAAAGGGAGTATGAAAAGAAACTTGGAAGGGATATCAAAATCAACACAACATTTTTATACAATTATATTAGGAAAACGAGGGTGGTCAAGAGCATTGTGGGCCCCTTAAAAACTGATAATGGTGATATTTTAAATGAAGATAAGGAAATGGTGGATGTATTAAATAATTACTTTGTATCAGTATTTACAGTGGAGGAAGAGGATAGCATGCCGGACACCCCAAGGAAACTAATTTTGAATCAGGGAGTTGGACTCACCATAATTAAAGTAAGTGAATTAACAGTAATGAAGAAAATAATGGCATTAAAGAGTGATAAATGCCCAGGACCAGATGGTTTCCATCCCAGGATTTTAAAGGAAGTAGGTGAGAACATTGCAGAAGCCCTAATTATATTCTTCCAAAGTTCTCTCGATTTAGGAACCGTTCCTTTAGATTGGAAAATTGCACATGTCACTTCGTTATTTAAGAAAGGTGAGAGAGGGAAACCAGGGAAATATGGACCAGTTAGCCAAACATCTGTTGTGGGGAAATTACTCGAGTCTATAATTAAGGATAGGGTGACTGAACACCAGCTGATCAGAGAGAGCCAACATGGATTTGTGAAAGGTAGGTCATGCCTGATGAACCTGATTGAATTTTTTGAAGAGGTGACTAAAGTAGTGGACAGAGGAATGTATATGGATGTCGTTTATATGGACATCCAGAAGGCATTTGATAAAGTCCCTCTGAAGAGACTGTTGGCTAAAGTCGAAGCTCATGGAATTTAGGGAAAATTGTTGACCTGGTTAAGAAACTGGCTGAGCGGCAGGAGACGGAGAGTTGGGATAATGGGCAGGTACTCAAATTGGCAGGATGTGACTAGAGGTGTCTCACAGGGATCTGTGTTGGGGCTGCAACGATTCACTGTATTTATTAACAACTTAGATGGCGGGAAAGAGAGCCACATAGAATCATAGAGTCATAGAAAGGTTACAGCACGGAAGGAGGCCATTCAGCCCATCAAGTCCGCGCTGGCTTTATGCAAGAGCAATCCAGCTAGTCCCGCTCCTCCGCTCTATCCCTGTGGCCCTGCAAATTTTTTTCTTTCAAGTGCTTATCCAGTTCCCTCTTGAAGGCCATGATTGAATCTGCCTTCACCACCCCCTTGGGCAGTGTATTCCAGATCCTAACCACTCGCTGTGTAAAAATGCTTTTCCTCATGTCACCCTTGGTTCTTTTGCCAATCACCTTAAATCTATGCTCTCTGGTTCCACCAATGGGAACAGTTTCTCTCCATCTGCTCTGTCTGGACCCTTCATGATTTTGAACACCTCTATCAAACCTCCTCTTAACCCTCTCTGTTCCGAGGAGAACAACCCCAGCTTCTCCAGTCTATCCACGTAACTAAAGTCCCTCATACCTAGTAAATCTGTTCTGCACCCTCTCTATGGCCATCACATCCTTTCTAAAGTATGGTGCCCAGAACTGGACACAATACTCCAGTTGTGGCCGAACCAGTGTTTTGTAAAGGTTCATCATGACTTCCTTGTTTTTGTAATCTATGCCTCTATTTATAAAGCCCAGGATCCCATATGCTTTTTTAACCGCTTTCTCAACCTGCCCTGCCACCTTCAACGGTTTGTGTACACATGCCCCCAGATTGCTCTGTTCCTGTATCCCTTTTAGAGTTGTGCCCTTTAGTTTATATTCCACCCCTCATTTTTCCTACCAAAATGCATCACCTTGCATTTTTCTGCATTAAATTTCATCTGCCACGTGTCCGCCCCTGCCACCAGCCTCTCTATATCCTCTTGAAGTCTATCACTATCCTCCTCACTGTTCACTGCCCTTCCAAGTTTTATGTCATATGCAAATTTTGAAATTGTGTCCTGTACACCCAAGTCCAAGTCATTAATATATATCAAGAAAAGCAGTGGTCCCGGCACTGACCCCTGGGGAACACCACTGTACACCTCCCTCCAGTCCGAAAAACAACCGTTCACCATTACTCTCTGTTTCCTGTCCCTTAGCCAATTCTGTATCCATGTTGCTACTGCCCCCTTTATTCCATGGGCCACAATCTTGATGATAAGCCTACCATGTGGCACTTTATCAAACGCCTTTTGAAAGTTCCATATACACCACATCAACTGCATTGCCCTCATCTACCCTCTCTGTTACCTCATCAAAAAACTCTATCAAGTTAGTTAAACACGATTTGCCTTTAACAAATCCGTGCTGGATTTCCCTAATCAATCCACACTCGTCCAATTGAATGTTAATTCTGCCCCAGATTATCATTTCTAAAAGTTTACCCACCACCGAGATTAAATTGACTGGCCTATAGTTGCTGGGTTTATCCTTACACCCTTTTACATATCCAAGTTTGCCAATGATAGGCAGCATTGTAAGCAGTGTAGATGGAAGCATAAAATTACAGCGAGATATTAATAGATTAAGTGAATGGGCATATCTGTGGCAAATGGATTTCAATGTAAGCAAGTATGAGGTCATTCACTTTTCACCTAAAAAGGATAGATCAGAGTACTTTCTAAATGATGAAAAGGTCGAAACAGTGGAGGTCTAACGAGACTTAGGGGTCCATGAACACAGATCATTAAAATGTCATGGTCAGGTACAGAAAATAATCAAAAAGGCTAATGTGTAAGAATTCTGGGAATTCCACCTTTTCCCTGAATATGTAAAACTTTGGCCATTGACCAAAATCCGAAGATGGAAGGATAGGTGAGAGGTCACCAGACGAATCAACAACACACACAGTGGAATGTGGGAGAATTATTGCTTCAGACATGTCTCTGTTTTAATGCAAAACCTACAGCAGGCGGTCAACAATCAGCACTAATTCGAGAGGCAGTCGGCCATTGAGAGAGGCGACTGCTCCAGACATGGTGGGGCCACGCCTCGGTTCTGATGCAAAACTAATTGACACCTAGGACGTGGGATGAAAAGGAAGCCTTGTGTGGCAAGTGCTCAACAAATCGAAATGAATTCGTAGAACAATGACCCATCGACAGAAGCAATTGCAACATGATGAGAGACCATTAAAAGCCATCAAAGATTCTTAAGGACTTTGTAAAAACTGTTTAAACAGACATGAAGTGCCTCATTTAACAATGAAGACCATTGTAAGAGAGGGGTATATAAGTGGAAGCTCGAAATCCCTCTCTCTCTTGGTTTGCACTCTTGCTCTTGTTTGCTTTCTCTGGTTCTTGCTTCTTATCTCTTTTCCAGTTCTCTCTCTCTCTCTCTCTTCCTCTTAGTTCCTGCTCTTCTTTCTTTTTTTTTCACCCGAGTTCTCCAGGGAGGAGAGCAGCTTCCAGCGAAACCAACGAATCCTACATGAGAGAACCAGTCAGCCAGACCTGCAAGTGCAAAGGATTGGTGAGCCTCGACTATACGTGTGTGTGTGTGATAGGTGTCTCCAGGGTCCCCATAAACCTCTTAGTTTAGCGGGATAATGTACTGTAGTGGGTGTGTGTAACTCAATGTACTGTGTAGGACCGTTTTTATCATTATTTTCTTCGTGTTGACGGTATAATAAACCAACATTCCAATTCAATTCAAACACCAAGTTTGTGTGTTCTCTGTGCTATTCGGCTAATTGACCCATCACCGCGTGCATTAGCATAAGTCCCGTTTCCTGAACCCCCAATCCGTGAGGTATAAGTGTTCCTTGGCTAGACCGGGGACCAGATATCTGCACCGATCAATAGGGTGGGAACAACCCCAAAAACACCCTACAAATGGAATGCTGGCCTTTATATCTAGAGGACTAGAATACAAGAGGGTAGAAGTTATGCTACAGCTATACAAAACCCTGGTTAGACCACATCTGGAGTGACACAAGGAGGACACAAATAACCTCCCAGAAATGTTAGGGAACCAAGGGTCTAGTGAGAGGGAGGAACTGAAGGAAACCAGTATTAGTAAAAAAAAAGTAGTGCTAGGGAAATTAATGGGGCTAAAGGCTGACAAATCCCCAGGGCCTGATAATCTACATCCCACAGTACTAAAGGTCCTGGAAATAGTGGATGCATTGGTTGTCATCTTCCAAAATTCTATAGACTCTGGAACAGTTCCTACAGGTTGGAGGGTGGCAAATATAACCCCACTATTTAAAAAAGGAGGGAGAGAAAAACAGGGAATTACAGACCAGTTAACCTAACATCAGTAGTGGGGAAAATGCTAGAGTTTATTATAAAATAATGTGATAACAGAACACTTGGAAGGCATTAACGGGATTGGACAAAGTCGGTATGGTTTTATGAAAGGGAAATCATGCTTAACAAATCTACTGGAGTTTTTTGAGGATGCAACTAGTAAAATAGATGGGGGAGAACCAGTGGATATGTTTTTTTTTATTCGTTCATGGGATGTGGGCATCGCTGGCAAGGCCAGCATTTATTGCCCATCCCAAATTGTCCTTGAGAAGGTGGTGGTGAGCTGCCTTCTTGAACCGCTGCAGCCCGTGTGGTGAAGGTTCTCCCACAGTGCTGTTAGGAAGGGAGTTCCAGGATTTTGACCCAGCGACGATGAAGGAACGGCGATATATTTCCAAGTCGGGATGGTGTGTGACTTGGAGGGGAACGTGCAGGTGGTGGTGTTCCCATGTGCCTGCTGCTCTTGTCCTTCTAGGTGGTAGAGGTCGCGGGTTTGGGAGGTGCTGTCGAAGAAGCCTTGGCGAGTTGCTGCAGTGCATCCTGTGGATGGTACACACTGCAGCCACAGTGCGCCGGTGGTGAAGGGAGTGAATGTTTAGGGTGGTGGATGGGGTGCCAATCAAGCGGGCTGCTTTGTCCTGGATGGTGTCGAGCTTCTTGAGTGTTGTTGGAGCTGCACTCATCCAGGCAAGTGGAGAGTATTCCATCACACTCCTGACTTGTGCCTTGTAGATGGTGGAAAGGCTTTGGATAGCCAGGAGGTGAGTCACTCGCCGCAGAATACCCAGTCTCTGACCTGCTCTTGTAGCCACAGTATTTATATGGCTGGTCCAGTTAAGTTTCTGGTCAATGGTGACCCCCAGGATGTTGATGGTGCGGGATTCGGCGATGGTAATGCCGTTGAATGTCAAGGGGAGGTGGTTAGACTCTGTCTTGTTGGAGATGGTCATTGCCTGGCACTTGTCTGGCGCGAATGTTACTTGCTACTTATCAGCCCAAGCCTGGATGTTGTCCAGGTATTGCTGCATGCGGGCTCAGACTGCTTCATTATTTGAGGGGTTGCGAATGGAACTGAACACTGTGCAATCATCAGCGAACATCCCCATTTCTGACCTTATGATGGAGGGAAGGTCATTGATGAAGCAGCTGAAGATGGTTGGGCCTGGAACACTGCCCTGAGGAATTCCTGCAGCAATGTCCTGGGGCTGAGATGATTGGCCTCCAACAACCACTACCATCTTCCTATGTGCTAGGTATGACTCTTTCAGAGAATAAGCTTAAAAGGATGGATTTTAACTCATGGGCAGTAGCTGGGGGGAGCCGACTGTCTTCTTGTCAAGGGGTCTGCAGCGGAGGCTCTGTCCGATTTTAATAGCCGGACCTCATTTACATCCCACTGGTCAGCTGCCTACCCGCTTTGGGCAGAAAGAGGCAGCTGACTGGTTTCAGGCAGGTCTAAATCGCAGGGCCCTCAAGCCACCTGCCGGCACCAAGGAAAAGTCCTGGGGGTAGGAGGGGGGAGATTTGGACTGTTGACAGGTGGGAAAGGGAAGCCCAGGGCAGTAGAGGCCCAGACTTTCTTTCCTTCTGTGGCCTGGAGGCGAACTCCTGCTATTTCCCCGCCAGGTATTACTGAGAGGGGCGCCTGCCACAACCTCGTCATAGGACCTCGATTAGCAGATATTAATGAGGCTCCGCCTGAGTCAGGACGGTGTCTCGGCCATCCAAAAAAAGGGCCTAGTTAAGATGGTGGTGGGCGGGAACAGGGCGGTAAGTCTTTGCACAGCTATTTTAACTTTGCACCCATCCCGTTCCCACTCAGCAGGGTGGGTTAAAATGTCTCCTATTATGTGAGGCTGAGGAGATTAACTCCTTTAAAATAAACGTCATAAATATCTAGTTGGGAATGTGATTAGATTATAGGGACACTTATTGACTGAGATGATCAAATTGGACCATGGTTCCTGTACTTCTGTACAAGAGGAGAAATAGCAGAGATGTGAAAAGACATGAATATTCTTGGGTTTTGTTTCCTTATGGGGGAGCAGGAAGTATTTATGCAGAACTTTCCCTCAGGAGATGAAATGAGTAGAATAGAGTGCATGATAGGGTTGCTTGTACATGGTTTATGGAAGAAGCAAGCTTCAAATCATTTTTCATGTTTTTAACGAAGGCCTGAATGGGCATCCAGAATGCCTGGAATACATGACATCGAATATCAGGTGATAGAATATCAGATGTCACTATGAGAAAACTATGATTTCTACATGTTCTTAATCAACATTACCACATACGAACAGATTGAAACGCACCTTCTTTTTGTCACAATCGTCCAGGTGGTTCTGTATGAATTGGACACTGGCTGTGAAATCTGAAGAGTTAAACTCATATGGAATGCACCACCCCAGTGGACCAAACTTCCGCCGTTCCTAACATTCAATAGGAAGTAAAAACAAATTCTTACTTCATCAGTTTTCACTATTGTAAAATTCTAAATCAATGAGATTGAACAAATGCATTTGAAAAGCTAGGTTTATTTCTAGGGTTTAGATGTGATGGTATAATTTCTGAAGGTACCGCTTTCAAACCTTTACACACAGTGACTTACAACAGTGAGTATTTCCTTATTGCAGGAGATCACAACAACTTGCATTTGTATAGCACCTTTAATGTAGGAAAACGTCAAAGCGCTTCACAGGAACATAACTGGACAAAAATTGACACCGAGTTAAAGAAGGACATACTAAGACTGGTGACTAAATTCTTGGTTCAAGAGATAAGTTTTAAGGAGGGTCTTAAAGGAGGAAAGTGAGGTGGAGAGGCAGGGAGGTTTAGGGAGGAAATCACACAGCTTAGGGCCTAGACGGCTGAAGCACCGCCATCAATGGTGGGGTGAAAGGAGTGGGGGATGCACAAGAGGCCAGGGTTTGAGGAACACAGAGTTCTTTGAGGATTGTAGGGCTGGAGGATGTTACAGAGATAGGGGTTAGGCCTTGGAGGGATTTGAACACCAGGATGAGAATTTTAAAATTAAGGTGTGGTTGGACTGGGAGCCAATGCAGGTCAGTGAATACAGGGGTGATGGGTGAACAGGACTTGGTGCGAGTTAGGATACGGGCAGTGTTAGATTATGTGTGTGATGCAAGTGTAACAGATATTAAAGAACTGTGTTTACGCACAGTATGTATCATGAAATACATTTAGTATGTAACTACATATATTGTACAAATTATAAGTTTGTAGCAGGGACTTTTACTGGGGATAGCCACAGACACTCAGTATATTAAGGTGATTAGCAGGGGAGATGTATATTCTAAACCACAGCTCACCCTTTGTTTGAGACGACTGGGAACGGGCGGGCCGCCTTCTCCCAGAGAGATAAGTGCCCATCTATATTGATAAGATTAAGTACCTGGCCATTGTTCTATGTCATTAGTATTACTAGCCATCTCCTCTTGAAGAGGAGAAATGTCTTGCCATTGTCTCAGCAAGTCGATGATGTCAGGTCAGGTGCCAGACCAGTCGGGGTCCCTTTTGTCAAGCTGATGGACTACATCTGGCCTCATCAACTGTGCTGAGGATGTTTAGTCAGCTCACCACAGGACTTCCCGCTAACAGTGTATAAGACATAGCTCAAACAAAGGTTCAGCATAGAGGGTCCCTCCAGAGACAGCAGGCTAAGTTTATTAAGGCGGAAGTGCTGGCAGGAGCCTCATGCCCTTTCAGAAAAAGGAAAAAAGTCTGCAGAAGGCAGGATCCAAGAGGTTGGGGGCCGTGAGGGCTGCGAGAGGCGAGAGGTCAAGGCTCGAGCTCTACCCAGAGGGGAAGCGGGTAATATATCTCCAGTTTCCAACCTGTAAACTGCTGCTTAAATACTGAATGTATTAAACTGTTCTTCGTAATAAAGTACATGCCACCGTAACCAATTGGGGTGGACTCGAATCTTTCGGAACTGGGAAGTGAGTAGCAGAGCAGGAGCTCCCTAAGACCATATATCTATTCCCAATAAATTGCCAATAAAATTCCCAATAAAAGACTCCTGCCTGACTCGCCAATCTCTGTTGGAGAGCTTACAGGGTCAGAAGCTCAGCTCAGTGGGAAGAGAATAGTAACAGGCTTAATTTTACATAAGTCCTTTGATGTAAATCTCAGAAATTACTGTGAGCGATGTTATCTCATTTAAAATAAACACAGAAGTCAAATGCTATTTTCTTGCTTTAGTATTCTAGTCCTCTGGATACAAAACCAAGGATTCTGTTTGCCTTTTTTACGGCCTTATTGACTTGCACTGCCTTTAATGACCTGTATATCCAGAAGGTCTAAGGTTCTGCTGGGCTTTTATTCCATTTAAAATCTTATCATTTAAAGTGTATTTTCTTACCTCTGCACACTTCCAAAAATGTATTATCTCACCTTTTACTGCACTGAACCGCATCTGTCATGTATCTGCTCATCCTGCTAGCCTACCTATGTCTTCCTGCAGTCTGTCACAATCCACGATTCACAATTTGCCATGATCCACAATTTGAAGTCATCATCAAATTTAAATATTGTTCTTCCGGTTCCCAAGTCATTTATCTCTATATTATTAAAATCAGTGCCTTGTCATTGGTAAAGATTTCCAATGGACTTTCCAATGTTGTGCACACAGCTATGTTATATCTGGTGATACTTGGCTAGTCCTGTAGCAATATTGATAAAAGACCCAATTACAGTAATAGAAAGAAAGGATTTCAGTAAAGAAGGTCAGGCAGTGGGAACACTATGGGCAGAATTAAGGAACAGCAAAGGATTCAATAATCTGGTGGCAGTTGCCTGCATACTTCCTGAGAGTAGTGATGTAATTTGGGAATGTGACTCCAGACCCACAGCAATGTGGTTGATTCTTAATTGCCCTCTGAAATGGCCTGGCAAGCCACTCAGTTGTAAAATCTCGCTAAAAAAAGTCACAATAAGAATAAAACCGGACGGACCACCTGGCATCGGAAGACTAGGCACCGGACACGACAAAGGCAAACCAAGCCCAGTCAACCCTGCAAAGTCCTCCTCACTAACATCTGGGGACTTGTGCCAAAATTGGGAGAGCTGTCCCACAGACTAGTCTAGCAACAACCTGACAGAGCCATACTCACAGAATCATACCTTTCAGCCAATGTCCCAGACTCTTCCATCACCATCCCTGGGTATGTCCTGTCCCACCGGCAGGACAGACTGACCAGAGGTGGCGGTACAGTGATACACAGTCAGGAGGGAGTGGCCCTGGGAGTCCTCAACATTGACTCTGAACCCCATGAAATCTCATGGCATCAGGTCAAACATGGGCAAGGAGATCTCCTGCTGATTACCACCAACCGCCCTCCCTCAGCTGATGAATCAGTCCTCCTCCATGTTGAACACCACTTGGAGGAAGCACTGAGGGTAGCAAGTGCACAGAATGTACTCTGGGTGAGGGACTTCAATGTCCATCACCAAGAGTGGCTCGGTAGCACCACTACTGTCCGAGCTGACCGAGTCCGAAAGGTCATAGCTGCTAGACTGGGCCTGCGGCAGGTGGTGAGCGAACCATCACGAGGGAAAAACTTACTTGACCTCGTCCTCACCAATCTACCTGTCGCAATTGCATCTGTCCATGTCAGTATTGGTAGGAGTGACCACCGCACAGTCCTCATGGAGATGAAGTCCCGTCTTCGCACTGAGGACACCATCCAACGTGTTGTGTGGCACTACCACCATGCTAAATGGGATAGATTCAGAACAGATCTAGCAGCTCAAAACTGGGCATCCATGAGGCACTGTGGGCCATCAACAGCAGCAGAATTGTTTTCCAGCACAATCTGTAACCTCATGGCCCGGCATATTCCTCACTTTACCATTACCAACAAGCCAGGGGATCAACCCTGGTTCAATGAGGAGCGTAGAAGAGCATGCCAGGAGCAGCACCAGGCGTACCTAAAAATGAGGTGCCAACCTGGTGAAGCTACAACTCAGGACTACATGCATGCTAAACAGCGGAAGCATCATGCTATAGACAGAGCTAAGCGATTCCACAACCAACGGATCAGATCAAAGCTCTGCAGTCCTGCCACATCCAATCGTGAATGGTGGTGGACAATTAAACAACTAACGGGAGGAGGAGGCTCTGTAAACATCTCCATCCTCAACGTTGGTGGAGTCCAGCACATGAGTGCAAAAGACAAGGCTGAAGCGTTTGCAACCATCTTCAGCCAGAAGTGCCGAGTAGATGATCCATCTTGGCCTCCTCCCGATATCCCCACCATCACAGAAGCCAGTCTTCAGCCAATTCGATTCACTCCACGTGATATCAAGAAACAGGTGAGTGCACTGGATACAGCAAAGGCTATGGGCCCTGACAACATCCCGGCTGTAGTGCTGAAGACTTGTGCTCCAGAACTAGCTGCGCCTCTAGCCAAGCTGCTCCAGTACAGCTACAACACTGGCATCTACCCGACAATGTGGAAAATTGCCCAGGTATGTCCTGTCCACAAAAAGCAGGACAAATCCAATCCGGCCAATTACCGCCCCATCAGTCTACTCTCAATCATCAGCAAAGTGATGGAAGGTGTCATCGACAGTGCTATCAAGCGGCACTTACTCACCAATAACCTGCTCACCGATGCTCAGTTTGGGTTCCGCCAGGACCACTCGGCTCCAGACCTCATTACAGCCTTGGTCCAAACATGGACAAAAGAGCTGAATTCCAGAGGTGAGGTGAGAGTGACTGCCCTTGACATCATGGCAGCGCTTGACCGAGTGTGGCACCAAGGAGCCCTCGTAAAATTGAAGTCAATGGGAATCAGGGGGAAAACTCTCCAGTGGCTGGAGTCATACCTAGCACAAAGGAAGATGGTAGTGGTTGTTGGAGGCCAATCATCTCAGCCCCAGGACATTGATGCAGGAGTTCCTCAAGGCAGTGTCCTAGGCCCAACCATCTTCAGCTGCTTCATCAGTGACCTTCCCTCCATCATAAGGTCAGAAATGGGGATGTTCGCTGATGATTGTACAGTGTGCAGTTGCATTCGCAACCCCTCAGATAATGAAGCAGTCCGAGCCCGCATGCAGCAAGACCTGGACAACATTCAGGCTTGGGCTTATAAGTGGCAAGTAACATTCGCTCCAGACAAGTGCCAGGCAATGACCATCTCCAACAAGAGAGAGTCTAACCACCTCCCCTTGACATTCAACGGCATTACCATCGCCGAATCCCGCACCATCCACATCCTGGGGGTCACCATTGACCAGAAACTTAACTGGACCAGCCATATAAATACTGTGGCTACAAGAGCAGGTCAGAGGCTGGGTATTCTGCAGCGAGTGACTCACCTCCTGACTCCCCAAAACCTTTCCACCATCTACAAGGCACAAGTCAGGAGTGTGATGGAATACTCTCCACTTGCCTGGATGAGTGCAGCTCCAACAACACTCAAGAAGCTCGACACCATCCAGGACAAAGCAGCCCGCTTGATTGGCACCCCATCCACTACCCTAAACATTCACTCCCTTCACCACCAGCGCACAGTGGCTGCAGTGTGTACCATCCACAGGATGCACTGCAGCAACTCGCCAAGGGTTCTTCGACAGCACCTCCCAAACCCACGACCTCTACTACCTAGAAGGACAAGAGCAGTAGGTACATGGGATCAACACTGCCTGCACGTTCCCATCCAAGTCACACACCATCCCGACTTGGAAATATATCGCCGTTCCTTCATCGTCGCTGGGTCAAAATCCTGGAACTCCCTTCCTAACAGCACTGTGGGAGAACCGTCACCACACGGACTGCAGCGGTTCAAGAAGGCGGCTCACCACCACCTTCTCAAGGGCAATTAGGGATGGACAATAAATGCCGGCCTCGCCAGCGACACCCACATCCCATGAACAAATAAAAAAGAGAACAGAGATCAGGGAAGCATGTAATAGAAACAATGTGGTTATAATGGGAGATTTTAATTTTCACATAGACTGGGAAAAGCAGAATAACTCAAATAGTAAAGGCAATGAATTTGTCGAATATATTCAGGGCAGTTTCTGGAACAAGGGACCTGATTTTTACTCCTCCGCCTCAGCAGTTAAAATCCAGAGCCAGAAGAGTGCTCCACTTGACCCCACAAGGAAGGTTTGGGCCTACCCTGCCCCGGTGCCCTGGGATCCCCCATCTCTCACGAGACCCTTCCGAAACCCCTTCCCTGTACTTACCTTCTTGCCGGCTATCGTTCCTTTGGTGCTAGCCTCCTGCCTCCCTTAATTCTGCCCGCCCCCCAACCACCTGCCGTTTCCTGCCCACTTGAGGTGGGTAAACCCCATCCTTGCTGACTGCTCAGAAGAGCAAGTTAAAATAGAAGACAGTGGGATTGGTGTGGGACGTCAGCAGGTATGTACCCCAGCTGATTTTAACTGCCCACCCGCCCAGTTCCTACCATGTGGGTGGGGTTAACATCACCCCTTGAGTTTCACAATATGAAATATCATACCTTCAGGAATGTGGTCAATCACACTCACTGATCATGCTTCCATGATCAGAATATAGCAGAGTCAAGTCTGGGCTCTATTACCTGGACAGTTGTGTGCAGGAAAGCGACTGCATACAGTAGTGGTTTCCACATGGGTAGGTTTGAGTATTCTATTTGGTCTTGAGTGATCGCAGTAAATGTTCTTTTCAGTCCTGCACGCACTCCCTGAGGGGGCTCATTGGTATACTTGATGGATGTCTGTAAAATAGTCAATGAAAGTACTGAACTGTGGATATAACTAATGAAAGAAAGAATTTGCGACTTCCAAATCCTCAGGGTGTTGCAAAACGCTTCACAGCCAATGAAGTACTTTTGAAGTGTAGCCACAATTGTAAGGTAAGGAAACGTGGCAACCAATTTGCACACAGTCAGGTCCCAAAAACAGCAATGAGATAAATGACCAGATAATCCATTTTAGTGATGTCAGTTAAGGGATAAATATTGGCTAGGACACCAGGAGAACACTCCTGTTCTTCGTCGAATAGTGCCAGGGGACTTTTCACATCCAGTTAGGAGGACAATCACTGCCTCGGTTTAATGCCTCCTCCGAAAGATGGCAGATGTAACAGTGCAGTACTCCCTTCGTACTGCACTGAAGCGTCAGCCGAGATAATGCTCTTAAGTCTTTGGAGTGGGGCTTGAACCCACGACCTTCTGACTCAGAGGCGAGATTGTACCAATGAAGCAAGGTGATAGAGAAGAGGTGGCTGGAATCAAAATGGGGCAGACGAGCACTGAAGGTCAATGGAGCCTCAACCTTGTAGGCCTCGGTGAGTATGGGTCAGGAACCCAGGTCTTGCCTCCCCACTGACATTTGCATGTAGCGGGCAGACAAGGGGCAGCCAGCAGCAGTGGCACAGGGGCAAGGGGAGATGGAAATCCAGGTCAGGGCAGTGAGGTGGCGCTAGGCCTCACTGCCAGATTTTGTCCTATTCTCCACCACATCCTACCCCACCTTGGTGGGATCGCAAAGGAGAATCCAGCCCAAGATCTCAGCCCTACTGTTCCTCATGGCTAATTTTTTTTCAAATCAGATTCCATTAAGTATAAATTAAACAATAGATAATAGATTCCTGTGACTGGGATTACTGAAACCCATAGAACTTGCTGGCCCAGAAATTCCTTGCAGGTTCCACTGGTCTCCCACAACTCCGGTGGCTGACTGCTGGAGGCCACAGGAAATGATGAACACCCAGTTGCTTCAGGTCTTTGCATTGACCTGTAAGGGGTAGAAGTCCTGGCAGAAGATGGCCAGGGCAGGGCCTCCCTAAACTGGGAGAATGCCTCTCTGACTCAGTCTCAACCCCACTCTTGGCCCTGGAAAAGAACCCGTTGTTGCAGTGATGGCCGATATGCCTAGTGAGTACAAGAGTACACGTGGCCCCCGCTGATGGGGTCCAGGCTGCACAAGCATCTTCCATCCTCTAAGAACTCAAAATTTAGGGAAAAAAAATCCTGGATCAGCTCCCAACTTGGGGGCAGATCTGAGGAGTGCCAGTGCCAGGATCAGGAGGGGGCCTGGGAAACCTGTCCATTTCCTGACACAACACTGTCACTTGTTTCCCAATCTGCTATCACTGTTCAGCATAAACACTAACCTGTAGCAATGTGATCGGGAACTTCGGATGTGGCTCGGTGGTGATCCACACTCGGAAAGACTCGTGCACATTCTCACTTGTCATCAAGGTCTCCAACAGCTCATCCATGAAATCCAATCCTAAATGGCAGTTTTGTAGTAAAACCCATCCACCCTGAGGTGTGAGAAACAACAGTCAGTTTGAGGAAATTCCAGCATGTCTCAAAGTCCTTAAGAAACTAGGACTGATATCATCCACGATGCCCCAATCCCCAAAACCTTGATTTGCTCAGTAACACTTTAATAAAACACCACCTCCGTTCATGAGGTTTGGAAAAAAGGAGCAAGTGGCATCATGGTCAAACCCCATAGAGAATCGTCCAGTTCTCAACTCATGGACATGGGGGGGAGACTGATTAATGAATAAGGTTTGGATTCAGCTTCATGGTGCAAAAATGAGAGAAGCCAGTTTTCTATCTGTGAAGTAGATAAAAGCTGGAAATTTCCTCGGAGTAGCTCCCGCTCCATCGCCGTGTCTTCACTGGAGGTGCTGCGGAAACCCTGTTCATACGGAAACGGGCTTTTTGCCATACTTCCGGGGAAATTAAGGCGGCAGAGCTGGAGCAGCTTCGAGGAAATTCCTGGTCCAAGTCCCAAAAAACAAAAGGAACTGCAGATGCAGGAAATCTGAAACAAAAACAGAAAATGCTGTAAATAGTCAGCAGATCAGGCAGCATCTGTAGATAGAACAGAGGAGTGATTTTAACCTGACCGACTGATGGAAACATGGCAGTAGTGGAGTTAAAATCACTGGACACCACTTACCGCCCCACCGCCATACTTATTGGGGCCTTCCACTGGGAACCACAGGCCCTTGTCTGAATCAGGCAGGTCCCTCATTAAGTTATGCAAATCGGGATCCAATGACGTACATAGACGTCGGCAGGAATGGGCCTGCCTGTTCCATGCCTGGAGCTAAAATCTATCTCAATTTAGAGGGATAACTGGGTGGAGTGTGCACCATGCATTCTCCGCCCAATTGCACTAGGCAGTGAAGAGGAAGAGGTCCGAAAACCGTAATGAGACAGTTATTTTTGTGGAGTCAGGAGGAACAGGAGTGCACCTCTGAACTCCATAAGAATAATGTGGGCTGCTGCGGCCCTGTGCTCCCCCCCCATTCTGCGATTGTACCAACCACCTCCCACCCCCACCGGACCAACCTACCCGCCCACCGAGGGACCTCCAGACTGCCTGATATTTCAGCAGCCCGGAGCCGCGAGCTGCGGTAGGGCACCAGCTTACCGACAGCAGGGTAACAAGGACTGGCCCTCGAAAGGGCACGGGCTTCCTGTCTGCAGGAATGGGCCTGCCTGTTCCATGCCTGGAGCTAAAATCTATCTCAATGTTTCAGGTGTGGACTCCATCAAAACCAATTAAGTCCCAGACTATAATAAAGGACAGTTACTGAGTGCAGTTCAAAGGCATGCTGAACTATAGTGGTGCAAGGCCAACATCTGTTGGTCAGACAGGGAGATAGGAACTAACTGCAGTTTACAAGCTGTAAGGTAAACGATTGCTTCTTGGGGTGCAGGAGACCAATAATAATCTCAGTCTTCAACTGGATGTCCATATTATGAGTTAAAAGAGGCAGAAGTTAAAGTGCATTGCAACATAAAGTAGAGAGAATTTTATTCTGCATTCAACCTGAGGGTAAATTTTGTGAGTCTAAATCCACAGCAATGCACCTGCTATTTTCTGATACATGCTGGCAGCAGGGGAGAGATTTCACCATGGGTAAGGACTTGGAAAATCTATCCTCTATGATCTTGCTAATTTGAATCTGATTCTGAATTCAAGACACAAGAACAAACATTCCACAGGAGGGATGACCCTGACCTCGGTGAATACAACGTTTGTGAAAAGCTTTGGAATATTGAAAAAGGAAAATGGCAGACATGGCATGAAATTTATTTATCATTTACTCGCATTCATATATTTTTACTGACCTGATGCATAGACATTGCCACCAGCTTTCTGGCGTGAACTTCTTGTCCCTGACCCATGGATATTGCCCTGCAATCTAAAGAAAACACATCAGTTACACAGAGCTTTTAATTATAGCAAACACAAATACCAACTGCAGTTAACCACTATAATAGTGAAATACTGACTAAAGGGTTTTCCTGGTGATGAGTGTTTGACAGTGGCTTAAACCTGAGGTTACCAAGCTCCAGTGTACAAAATTCATGAGATTTAAGGAGTGAGATTATTCTCCACTCTCCTTCCACAAGAACTGCTCAGGCCAGATGGAGCAATGTAAATGAGGTGGGAGTGGGCATTTCCAACCTCCCACCTCATTTCCCCGTTCACTCATTGGCCGGGCAGGGGCACCGGAAGAACATGGTGCCAAGACCTGACACCAAGACGATGCACAAGGGTGCTGGGGGTAGGTCAAAAACTTCAGAAAAGGACATTTATTCCAATTTCAGGAACTCCCCAGGGTGTAGAAGCTAGAATTGGGACCTGCTGGCTCCCAATCTCTATTGGAAGCCAGAAGATGCTGGTCTGAGAGGCCGACAGTTGCATCTCATTTTCCTGCCCCAACCAGGGATGGGCCACGGAAGTCCTGGTGATCCTGGGATTGAACAGGTATTGTGTTGGGGTTTATCCTGTTTAGTGTTGGGGTGGGGGTGGGGGGGGGGAGGGGCAGGAAAATCTGCCCTGCCCTTTATGTGTCTTGGCCTTTCATCAACAAAAAAAATGGAAAATTACTCGGGAGAGAACAAGAGAAAAGTACTAGAGGAAAGAGACAGATATAAAGACAGAACCAGAAAAGAGATAACAAAGGTAACTGAAAGAGGGAAAGGTGCATATATAAAGTGGCTTAATTATATTTTAAGGTACGTTGCCTGCTTCAACCATGGAGCTACCAGTAGCAAGGACAAGTAATTGATTTGTTCCTAGTTATATGCCAATTCTGCTCTTCAGCTGGCCATTAGGCATTGAACAAGAGTAGTTATCTGGCCCTTGATATTGGGAGTTTGTACTTCCCACATTTGAAGACTTAAGTGAAGACAAAATATTTATCTGATTTCTGGGTGGGAAAACAATAAAACGCAGTGAATTCAGTTAGTAGGATAGTAATCAGTTGTCACAGTGCCAATAACAAATGAAGAAACTGATGAGTTAGCCGAGGAGAACACAGGAACAGAGTCACACCCACACTGTCCTGATGCTAATTATGTCAAAAACATCTTAAAGGGACTTGCTGGTTGTGATTCTCTTTATTGGCAACCTGGGGTTCCTCCTGGTATATGTAAAAATGTTGAATGAACATGAATATGCAACATTCCAAAGGAACACAGGGAGCACTAACAGATAGCTGGGATTTTCATAAGCTACTCAGAATGTATCCATACCAATTTCAAGCTTTTTGGCCAGTCCTTCAATCTGATTGCTGGGATCAGATCCCATGGACAGGAAGCAGATCAGAGGGGTTTGTACGTCACTTTCTTCCCAGGTTGTCTCCAGGTTTAGAATTACCGGCTCTGCAAATTTCGCTCCCATTGCATCAGAAATGTAGTTTCGAGCTTGTGAGAGAGTTCTGTCAGGACACCATGACCTGAAAATTCAAAGTAGTAGTTAAATCAAAGACTTTTAGAATTTTTCATTCACTCCTGAGTGAAGAATTCAACACTGGCACACTAAAGTGGAGAACAGATGAGCAAAGTGCACAACAACCTTTGTACTGCCATGTAAAGTACTTTCCAAACTGGTGACAGATACAAATGCAAGGTAAGTATGCTAGAATCCGCTCCCCTAAATTGTGGCATGTTACCTCACTGGCTGTAACTTGTCAGATGAACATGAGCATTCTGTCCCCTTCAGTCAGCTGATGCCAATAATTAGACAAGAAAAAAAGGTTCCATGATGATGAGACACTGAACTAGCATAGTATAAACTTCATGCTTTCTTGAACTTTGCTGTGTAGATAACTTGAGGAACTTGATGGGATGAAAAACACATGTAGGCTGAGCAATACACAAAGTTTAAAAATGCTCAAAGATATTAGTTTAATACCTTTCACGTAGTGATTGACAGATGGAATATATATTGCTAGTAACAATACTTTCAGCACATATAGACCAATTAAATAAAAGAATTCAAACACAACCAGGTGAAATCAGTATTATAATGGGATTTACTCCAAAAAGGTTTCGGTCAGGGCACTGGATTTGATCAGTACTTTCACACTTTTGGGGCTTGAGTGGAATTCAGCCAAGAGAGATAGGGTGCATTAAAGGGCACCTGCTCCCCACATTATTGGGCATGGAGGCCTGAGGCCTTCGACATGCTCAATGAGCCCAATGTGCTCCAATGTGAGCAGCTAGTACAAACGAAGATAGGAGCCTGCACACAAACTATGTACTAAGCTTATCATAACCTGATTTTCATTCAGACAGCCACTTTATCATGTTTGAAATGAGTGTTAAATGGAAGGTGGCATTATTTCCCTGACACCTCTACAAGTATGGTTGGTGCCTGCCATACTGCTCCTGTCCCTCTCATCCATGCCGTAAAAACACCTGCAATCCAGCTGACTGTTCCTTGCGTGGCATGAAAATAATGCAAATGAGTTGTCTTGCATTATTCAGCTTAGCTGTCAGTCTTGGTTCCGTTGGTAGCACTCTCACCTGTGAGTCAGAAGGATGTGGGTTCAAGTCTGACTCCAGAGACTGAGGAAGTGCTGCACTGTCGGTGGTGCTCTTTCGGATGAGACATTAAACTAAGGCCCTGTCTGCCCTCTCAGGTGGACATAAAAGATCCCATGGCCCTATTTGAAGAAGAGCAGGGGCGTTGGCCTGGCCGATATTTATCCCTTAATAAACAGATTATCTGGTCATTATCTCATTGCTGATTGTGGGACCTTACTGAGTGCAAACTGGTTGCCACATGTCCGATACTATAACAGTGTCTACATTGGACTTCATTCGCTGTAAAGCGCTTTGGGACGTCCTGAACTTCGATGCATTACATAAATTGGAGTCTTACTTTATTCATTCTCATTTGTATGCGGGCACAAGAAGCACAGCAGTGCACTAAGTGTATCACTGTACCTTTCAGGAGGACAAGAATGAAGTGAACACAGAATCGATTACCCTCAGTTTAGCAGGTTCCACACTCACATTGACTATTACCCTCAGTTTAGCAGGTTCCACACTCACATTGACTATTACCCTCAGTTTAGCAGTTTCCACACTCACATTAACTATTACCCTCGGTTTAGCAGGATCCACACTCACATTGACTATTACCCTCAGTTTAGCAGGATCCACACTCACATTGTCTATTACCCTCGGTTTAGCAGTTTCCACACTCACATTGACTATTACCCTCGGTTTAGCAGTTTCCACACTCACATTAACTATTACCCTCGGTTTAGCAGGATTCACACTCACATTGACTATTACCCACAGTTTAGCAGGATCCAGACTCACATTGACGATTACCCTCGGTTTAGCAGGTTCCACACTCACATTGACTATTACCCTCAGATTGGCACGTTACGCACTCACCTTGACTATTACTCTCGGTTTAAGAGTTTCCACGCTCACCTTGACTATTACCCTCGGTTTTGCAGTTCCACTCTCATATTGACCAATAGCTTCGATTTAAGACATTTCAAATTCACATTGACTATTACCCTCGGTTTAAGAGTTTCCACACTCACATTGACTATTACCCTCAGTTTAGCAGGATCCACACTCACATTGACTATTACCCTTAGATTGGCACGTTACGCACTCACCTTGACTATTACCCTCGGTTTAAGAGTTTCCACGCTCACCTTGACTATTACCCTCGGTTTAAGAGTTTCCACGCTAACATTGACTGTCACCCACAATTTAGCAGGTTCCACACTCACATTAAGTATTACTCACATTGACTATTCCCATCGGATTAGCAGGTTCCACACTCACATTGGCCATTACTCTCCGTTTACCAGGTTTGACACCCACATTAATGATTCCCCTCGGTTTAGCAGGATCCACACTCACATTGACTATTACCCTCAGTTTAGTAAGTTCCACACTCACATTGACTAATACCCTCGGTTTAATCGGTTCCACACTCTCACTGACTATTACCCTCGGTTCAGCGGTTCCACACTCACATTGACCATTACGCTCGATTTAACACGCTCCAAATTCACATTGACTCTTATCCTCGGTTTAAGAGTCTCCAAACACACATTGAATATTACCCGTGGTTTAGCAGGATCCACACTCACGTTGACTATTACCCGCAGATTAGCACGTTACACACTCACGTTGACTATCACCCTCAGATTAGCACGTTACACACTCATGTTGACCATTACCCTCGGTTTCGCAATTCCACACGCACACTGACTATTACCCTCCATTTAGCAGTTCCACACTCTCCTTGACTGTTACCCTCGTTTTAAGAGGTTCCACTTTCACATTGACTATTACCTTCGGTTTAAGAAGCTACACACTTACATTGACTATTACCCTCAGTTTAGCAGGTTCCACCATCACAATGCCGCATACCCTCGGTTTAGCAGGCTCCACACTCATGTTGACCCTTAACCTTGGTTTAAGAGTTTCCACACACACATTGACTATTACCCTCAGTTTAGCAGGTTCCACGCTCACACTGGCTATTATCCGCAGATTAGCAGGTAATACACTCACATTAATAATTACCCTCGCTTTCACAGTTTCCACACTCACAGAGACTACTAGCCTCGGTTAGCCGGTTCCACACTCATATTGAGTATTCACGTCAGTTCAGCAGGTTCCACACTCACACTGACAATTACCCTCGGTTTAGCCGGTTCCATGCTCACTTTGACTGTTACCTTCAGTTAAGCAGGTTCCACACTCACATTAACTATTACCCTCAGTTCAGCAGTTTCCACACTCACATTGACTATTACCCTCAGTTCAGCAGTTTCCACACTCACATTGACTGTTTTCCTCGGTTTAGCAAGTTCCACACTCTCGTTGACTATTACTCTCGGTTTAGCGGTTCCTTTCTCATATTGACTATTAGCTTCGATTTAAGAAATTCCACATTCACATCAACTATTACCCTCGGTTCAGCAGGTTCCACACTCATATTAACTATTGCCCTCAGTTTAGCAGGTTCCACACTCACATTAACTATTCCCCTCAGTTTAGCAGGTTCCACACTCACATTAACTATTCCCCTCAGTTTAGCAGGTTCCACACTCACATTAACTATTACCCTCAGTTTAGCAGGTTCCACACTCACATTAACTATTCCCCTCAGTTTAGCAGGTTCCACACTCACATTAACTATTCCCCTCAGTTTAGCAGGTTACACACTCACATTGACTATTACCCTCGGTTTAGCAGGTTCCACACTCACATTGACTATTCCCCTCAGTTTAGCAGGTTCCACACTCACATTAACTATTACCCTCAGTTTAGCAGGTTCCACACTCACATTAACTATTACCCTCGGTTTAGCAGGTTCCACACTCACATTAACTATTCCCCTCAGTTTAGCAGGTTCCACACTCACATTGACTATTAGCCTCGGTTAAGCAGGTTCCACACTCACATTAACTATTACCCTCAGTTTAGCAGGTTCCACACTCACATTAACTATTACCCTCAGTTTAGCAGGATCCACACTCACATTGACTATTACCCTCGGTTTAGCAGGTTCCACACTCACATTAACTATTACCCTCGGTTTAGCAGGTTCCACACTCACATTGACTATCACCCTCAGTTTAGCAGTTCCACTCCCACACTGACCATTGCTCTCTGTTTAGCAGGTACCACACACTCATTGACTATTACCCTCGGTTTTGCATTTCCACACTCACATTGACCATTACGCTCGATTTAAGACATTCCAAATTCACATTGACTATTACCTCGGTTTAAGAGTTTCCACACTCACATTGACTATTCCCCTCGGTTTAGCAGGTTCCGCACTCACCTTGACTATTACCCTCAGTTTACAGGATCCACACTCACATTAACTATTACCCTCGGTTTAGCAGTTTCCGCACTCACATTGACTATTACCCTCGGTTTAGCAGGTTCCACACTCACATTGACTATCACCCTCAGTTTAGCAGTTCCACTCCCACACTGACCATTGCTCTCTGTTTAGCAGGTACCACACACTCATTGACTATTACCCTCGGTTTTGCATTTCCACACTCACATTGACCATTACGCTCGATTTAAGACATTTCAAATTCACATTGACTATTACTCTCGGTTTAAGAGTTTCCACACTCACATTGACTATTACCCTCGGTTTAAGAGTTTCCACACTCACATTGACTATTACCCTCAGTTTAGCAGGTTCCACACTCACATTAACTATTACCCTCAGTTGAGCAGTTTCCACACTGACATTAACTATTACCCTCAGTTTAGCAGTTCCACTCCCACAATGACCATTGCTCTCAGTTTAGCAGGTACCACACTCTCATTGACTATTACCCTCGGTTTAGCATTTCCACACTCACATTGGCCATTATGCTCGATTTAAGACATTTCAAATTCACATTGACTATTGCTCTCGGTTTCAGAGTTTCCACACTCACATTGACTATTACCCTCAGTTTCGCAGGATCTACACTCACATTGACTATTACCCTCAGTTTCGCAGGATCTACACTCACATTGACTATTACCCTCAGTTTCGCAGGATCTACACTCACATTGACTATTACCCTCAGTTTCGCAGGATCTACACTCACATTGACTATTACCCTCAGTTTCGCAGGATCTACACTCACACTGACTATTACCCTCAGTTTCGCAGGATCTACACTCACACTGACTATTACCCTCAGTTTCGCAGGATCCACACTCACATTGACTATTACCCTCAGTTTAGAATCATAGAATTATAGAAGTTTACACATTGACTATTACCCTCAGATTGGCACGTTACGCACTCACCTTGACGATTACCCTCGGTTTAAGAGTTTCCACGCTAACATTGACTGTCACCCACAGTTTAGCAGGTTCCACATTCACATTAAGTATTACTCACATTGACTATTCCCATCGGATTAGCAGGTTCCACACTCACATTGGCCATTACTCTCCGTTTACCAGGTTTGACACCCACATTAATGATTCCCCTCGGTTTAGCAGGATCCACACTCACATTGACTATTACCCTCAGTTTAGTAAGTTCCACACTCACATTGACTAATACCCTCGGTTTAATCGGTTCCACACTCACATTGACTATTATCCTCGGTTTAGCAGGTTCCACACTCACATTGACTATTATCCTCAGATTGGCACGTTACGCACTCACCTTGACTATTACCCTCGGTTTAAGAGTTTCCACGCTCACCTTGACTATTACCCTCGGTTTAAGAGTTTCCACGCTAACATTGACTGTCACCCACAGTTTAGCAGGTTCCACACTCACATTAAGTATTACTCACATTGACTATTCCCATCGGATTAGCAGGATCAACACTCACATTGACTATTATCCTCGATTGAGCAGGTTCCACACTCACATTGACTATTACCCTCAGTTTAGCAGGATCCACACTCACATTGACTATTACCCTCAGTTTAGCACGATCCACACTCACATTGACTATTACCCTCGGTTTAGCCGGTTCCACACTCACATTGACTATTACCCTCAGTTTAGCAGGATCCACACTCACATTGACTATTTTCGTCGGTTTAGCAGGATCCACACTCACATTGACTATTACCCTCAGATTGGCACGTTACGCACTCACCTTGACTATTAACCTTGGTTTAAGAGTTTCCACGCTAACATTGACTATCACCCACAGATTAGCAGGTTCCACACTCACATTAAGTATTACTCACATTGACTATTCCCATCGGATTAGCAGGATCCTCACTCACATTGACTATTACCCTCAGATTGGCACGTTACGCACTCACCTTGACTATTACTCTCGGTTTAAGAGTTTCCACGCTCACCTTGTCTATTGCCCTCGGTTTAAGAGTTTCCACGCTAACATTGACTGTCACCCACAGTTTAGCAGGTTCCACACTCACATTAAGTGTTACTCACATTGACTATTGCCATCGGATTAGCAGGTTTCACACTCACATTGGCCATTACCCTCCGTTTACCAGGTTTGACACCCGCATTAATGATTCCCCTCGGTTTAGCAGGTTCCACACTCACATTGACTATTACCCTTGTAGGGGGTGGTGGTGTGTGTCAGCTTCACCTCTGACTTCTGAGTGGTCCGAATCGCTCCCACTCCCTGGGTTCTAGACCTTGGACTTATTTGGGGGTTGTGACAAAGTGCAGCAGACAACTGGTTTTGGTGCAAGAACTTTGACCTTTATTCAAGAGAGAAAATACAACACAACAATCTGAACACTCTAATAAAATGGGGAACACTTCGGTACACACGAGAGAAATTACAGTAGAAAGATACCTCACCACTCCCAATCCCACTGTACTAGCTAAGTTGGACTCTAAAGGGCCAGAGATAATGCTCACCAAACGAATCTTTGACAGTAATTCACCCAGAGGTAAGTCAGAAATAGATTGTAGAGTGGAAACTTTGCGGATCTTCGGTTTTCTCCCGAGTTGGTTTTCTTTGGTCGCGGTGGCCCAATATTACCCGGTTGGTTGGTGGCAATATTCGGTTGGTTGTTTCGTAAGGCCCTTGTTGCCGCGAGGTGTCCGATGGTCACTGGGGCTGTTGCTCTGGTTTCTTCTTGTGTGTCGGCCTGCTTCTAGAGCTGCTGACCTTCCCTGTAGAATCCCTTGCCTTGTTGTTGCTGGAAGCTGCTTTCCTTTCAGAGACAGGCAGAACCAAAACAAGCAGCCCACCAGAGCCAGTAAGAGCCAGAGAGAGAGAGAGAGGTTTCGAGGTTTCGAGTTTCCACTTGTGGATGTCTCTCTTACAATGGTCTTCGACACTTTAAAAGAAACACTTCATGTCTGTTTAAACAGTTCTTACAAAGTCCTTAAGAATCTTTGATGGCCTTTTGATGGTCCCTCACCCATGTTGCAATTGCTTCTCCCGATGGGTCATTGTTTTAATTCCGATTTTCTGATCACCTGGTATACAGGCTTCCTTTTGTATCCAATGTCCTCGGTGTTGATCGGTTTTGCATTAAAACAAAAACATGGCCGCACCATGTCTGGAGCAGTTACCTCTTTCAATGGCCTACTGCCTTTTGAATTAGTGCTGAGTGTCGACCACCTGCTGTCGGTTTTGCATTAAAACAGAGACATGTCTGAAGCAGTAATTCTCCGAAGTTCCACGGTGTGTGTGTTGTTGATTTCGTCTGGTGACCTCTCAACTATCCTTCCATTTTAGGATTATAGTCAATGGCCAAAGTTTTCCCATACTCAGGGTTTTTTAGGGTTTTTCTCCGGGTTTTGGGGGATCTGTGAATTTTGAGAATCTTACACCCTCAGTTTCGTAAGTTCCACACTCACATTGACTAATACCCTCGGTTCAGCGGTTCCACACTCACATTGACCATTACGCTCGATTTAACACGTTCCAAATTCACATTGACTATTATCCTCGGTTTAAGAGTTTCCACACTCACATTGACGATTACCCTCAGTTTAGCAGGTTCCACACTCATAGAGACTACCACGCTCGGTTCAGCTGGTTCCACACTCACATTGACTATTACCCTCAGTTTTGCAGTCTCCACACTCTCATTGACTATTACCCTCGGTTTAGCAGTTCCACTCTCATATTGATCATTAGCTTCGATTTAAGAAATTCCACATTCACATTGACTATTACCCTCGGTTTAGCAGTTCCACACCCACACTGACCATTACGCTCGATATAAGACATTTCAAATTCACATTGACTATTACCCTCGGTTTAAGAGTTTCCACACTCACATTGACTATTACCCTCGGTTCAGCAGGTTCCACACTCAGATTAACGATTACCCTCGGTTTAGCAGGTTCCACACTCACATTAACTATTGCCCTCAGTTTAGCAGTTTCCACACTCACATTAACTATTACCCTCAGTTTAGCAGTTTCCACACTCAGATTAACGATTACCCTCGGTTTAGCAGGTTCCACACTCACATTAACTATTACCCTCGGTTTAGCACGTTCCACACTCACATTGACTATCACCCTCAGTTTAGCAGTTCCACTCCCACACTGACCATTGCTCTCTGTTTAGCAGGTACCACACTCACATTGACTAATACCCTCGGTTTAGCATTTCCACACTCACATTGACCATTACGCTCGATTTAAGACATTTCAAATTCACATTGACTATTGCTCTCGGTTTCAGAGTTTCCACACTCACACTGACTATTACCCTCAGTTGAGCAGGTTCCACACTCACATTGTGTATTACCCTCAGTTTAGCAGGATCTGCACTCATGTTGACAATTACCCTCAGTTTAGCAGGATCCACTCTCACATTAACCATTACCTTCGCTTCAGCAGTTTCCACACTCATAGAGACTACCGTGCTCGGTTCAGTCGGTTCCACACTCACATTAACTATTACCCTCGGTTTAGCGGTTTCCACACTCACATTGACTATTACCCTCGGTTTAGCGGTTTCCACACTCACATTGACTATTACCCTCGGTTTAGCAGGATCCACACTCACATTGACTATTACCCTCAGATTGGCACGTTACGCACTCACCTTGACTATTACCCTCGGTTTAAGAGTTTCCACGCTCATCTTGACTATTACCCTCGGTTTAAGAGTTTCCACGCTCACCTTGACTATTACCCTCGGTTTAAGAGTTTCCACGCTAACATTGACTGTCACCCACAGTTTGGCAGGTTCCACACTCACATTAAGTATTACTCACATTGACTATTCCCATCGGATTAGCAGGTTCCACACTCACATTGGCCATTACTCTCCGTTTACCAGGTTTGACACCCACATTAATGATTCCCCTCGGTTTAGCAGGATCCACACTCACATTGACTATTACCCTCAGTTTAGTAAGTTCCACACTCACATTGACTAATACCCTCGGTTTAATCAGTTCCACACTCTCACTGACTATTACCCTCGGTTCAGCGGTTCCACCCTCACATTGACCATTACGCTCGATTTAACACGCTCCAAATTCACATTGACTCTTATCCTCGGTTTAAGAGTCTCCAAACACACATTGAATATTACCCGTGGTTTAGCAGGATCCACACTCACGTTGACTATTACCCGCAGATTAGCACGTTACACACTCACGTTGACTATCACCCTCAGATTAGCACGTTACACACTCATGTTGACCATTACCCTCGGTTTAGCAATTCCACACGCACACTGACTATTACCCTCCATTTAGCAGTTCCACACTCTCCTTGACTGTTACCCTCGTTTTAAGAGGTTCCACTTTCACATTGACTATTACCTTCGGTTTAAGAAGCTACACACTTACATTGACTATGACCCTCAGTTTAGCAGGCTCCACACTCATGTTGACCCTTAACCTTGGTTTAAGAGTTTCCACACACACATTGACTATTACCCTCAGTTTAGCAGGTTCCACGCTCACACTGGCTATTATCCGCGGATTAGCAGGTAATACACTCACATTAATAATTACCCTCGCTTTCACAGTTTCCACACTCACAGAGACTACTACCCTCGGTTTAGCAGATTCCACACTCACATTGACTATTACCCTCGGTTAAGCAAGTTCCACACTCACATTAACTATTACCCTCGGTTTAGCAGGTTCCACACTTACATTAACTATTACCCTTGGTTAAGCAGGATCCAGACTCACATTGACTATTACCCTCGGTTTAGCAGGTTCCACACTTACATTAACTATTACCCTTGGTTAAGCAGGATCCAGACTCACATTGACTATTACCCTCAGTTTAGCAGGATCCACACTCACATTGACTATTACCCTCGGTTTAGCAGGTTCCACACTCACATTGACTATTACCTTCGGTTTAGCAAGTTCCACACTCACATTAACTATTACCCTCGGTTTAGCAGGTTCCACACTCACATTAACTATTAACCTCGGTTTAGCAGGATCCACACTCACATTGACTATTACCCTCAGTTTAGCAGGTTCCACACTCACATTAACTATTACCCTCAGTTTAGCAGGTTCCACACTCACATTGACTATTACCCTCGGTTTAGCAGGTTCCACACTCACATTGACTATCACCCTCAGTTTAGCAGTTTCACTCCCACACTGACCATTGCTCTCTGTTCAGCAGGTTCCACACACTCATTGACTAATACCCTCGGTTTAGCATTTCCACACTCACATTGACCATTACGCTCGATTTAAGACATTTCAAATTCACATTGACTATTATCCTCGGTTTAAGAGTTTCCACACTCACATTGACTATTACCCTCAGTTGAGCAGGTTCCACACTCACATTAACTATTACCCTCAGTTGAGCAGGTTCCACACTCACATTGTCTATTACCCTCAGTTTAGCAGTTCCACACTCACATTGACTATTACCCTCAGTTTAGCAGGTTCCGCACTCACATTAACTATTACCCTCAGTTTAGCAGGTTCCACACTCACATTGACTATTACCCTCGGTTTAGCAGGTTCCACACTCACATTGACTATTACCCTCAGTTTAGCAGGTTCCACACTCACATTAACTATTACCCTCGGTTTAGCAGGTTCCACACTCACATTGACTATTACCCTCAGTTTAGCAGGATCCACACTCACATTGACTATTACCCTCGGTTTAGCAGGTTCCACACTCACATTGACTATTACCCTCAGTTTAGCAGGTTCCACACTCACATTAACTATTACCCTCGGTTTAGCAGGTTCCACACTCACATTGACTATTACCCTCAGTTTAGCAGGATCCACACTCACATTGACTATTACCCTCGGTTTAGCAGGTTCCACACTCACATTGACTATCACCCTCAGTTTAGCAGTTCCACTCCCACACTGACCATTGCTCTCTGTTTAGCAGGATCCACACTCACATTGACTATTACCCTCGGTTTAGCAGGTTCCACACTCACATTGACTATCACCCTCAGTTTAGCAGTTCCACTCCCACACTGACCATTGCTCTCTGTTTAGCAGGATCCACACTCACATTAACTATTACCCTCGGTTTAGCAGGATCCACACTCACATTGACTATTACCCTCGGTTGAGCAGGATCCACACACTCATTGACTATTACCCTCGGTTTAGCAGGTTCCACACTCACATTGACTATTACCCTCGGTTTAGCAGGATCCACACTCACATTGACTATTACCCTCGGTTGAGCAGGATCCACACACTCATTGACTATTACCCTCGGTTTAGCAGGTTCCACACTCACATTAACTATTACCCTCGGTTTAGCAGGTTCCACACACTCATTGACTATTACCCTCGGTTTAGCAGGTTCCACACTCACATTAACTATTACCCTCGGTTTAGCAGGTTCCACACACTCATTGACTATTACCCTCGGTTTAGCAGGATCCACACTTACATTGACTAATACCCTCGGTTTAGAATTTCCACCCTCACATTGATCATTACGCTCGATTTAAGACATTTCAAATTCACATTGACTATTACCTCGGTTTAAGAGTTTCCACACTCACATTGACTATTACCCTCAGTTTAGCTGGTTCCACACTCACATTGACTATTACCCTCGGTTTAGCAGGTTCCACACTCACATTGACTATTACCCTCAGTTTAGCAGGATCCACACTCACATTGACTATTACCCTCAGTTTAGCAGGTTCCACACTCACATTAACTATTACCCTCAGTTTAGCAGGTTCCACACTCACATTGACTATTACCCTCGGTTTAGCAGGTTCCACACTCACATTGACTATTACCCTCAGTTTAGCAGGTTCCACACTCACATTAACTATTACCCTCGGTTTAGCAGGTTCCACACTCACATTGACTATTACCCTCAGTTTAGCAGGATCCACACTCACATTGACTATTACCCTCGGTTTAGCAGGTTCCACACTCACATTGACTATTACCCCCAGTTTAGCAGGTTCCACACTCACATTAACTATTACCCTCGGTTTAGCAGGTTCCACACTCACATTGACTATTACCCTCAGTTTAGCAGTTCCACTCCCACACTGACCATTGCTCTCTGTTTAGCAGGATCCACACTCACATTAACTATTACCCTCGGTTTAGCAGGATCCACACTCACATTGACTATTACCCTCGGTTGAGCAGGATCCACACACTCATTGACTATTACCCTCGGTTTAGCAGGTTCCACACTCACATTGACTATTACCCTCGGTTTAGCAGGATCCACACTCACATTGACTATTACCCTCGGTTGAGCAGGATCCACACACTCATTGACTATTACCCTCGGTTTAGCAGGTTCCACACTCACATTAACTATTACCCTCGGTTTAGCAGGTTCCACACACTCATTGACTATTACCCTCGGTTTAGCAGGTTCCACACTCACATTAACTATTACCCTCGGTTTAGCAGGTTCCACACACTCATTGACTATTACCCTCGGTTTAGCAGGATCCACACTTACATTGACTAATACCTTCGGTTTAGAATTTCCACCCTCACATTGATCATTACGCTCGATTTAAGACATTTCAAATTCACATTGACTATTACCTCGGTTTAAGAGTTTCCACACTCACATTGACTATTACCCTCAGTTTAGCTGGTTCCACACTCACATTAACTATTACCCTCGGTTTAGCAGGTTCCACACTCACATTGACTATTACCCTCAGTTTAGCAGGATCCACACTCACATTGACTATTACCCTCAGTTTAGCAGGTTCCACACTCACATTAACTATTACCCTCAGTTTAGCAGGTTCCACACTCACATTGACTATTACCCTCGGTTTAGCAGGTTCCACACTCACATTGACTATTACCCTCAGTTTAGCAGGTTCCACACTCACATTAACTATTACCCTCGGTTTAGCAGGTTCCACACTCACATTGACTATTACCCTCAGTTTCGCAGGATCCACACTCACATTGACTATTACCCTCGGTTTAGCAGGTTCCACACTCACATTGACTATTACCCTCAGTTTAGCAGGTTCCACACTCACATTAACTATTACCCTCGGTTTAGCAGGTTCCACACTCACATTGACTATTACCCTCAGTTTAGCAGTTCCACTCCCACACTGACCATTGCTCTCTGTTTAGCAGGATCCACACTCACATTAACTATTACCCTCGGTTTAGCAGGATCCACACTCACATTGACTATTACCCTCGGTTGAGCAGGATCCACACACTCATTGACTATTACCCTCGGTTTAGCAGGTTCCACACTCACATTGACTATTACCCTCGGTTTAGCAGGATCCACACTCACATTGACTATTACCCTCGGTTGAGCAGGATCCACACACTCATTGACTATTACCCTCGGTTTAGCAGGTTCCACACTCACATTAACTATTACCCTCGGTTTAGCAGGTTCCACACACTCATTGACTATTACCCTCGGTTTAGCAGGTTCCACACTCACATTAACTATTACCCTCGGTTTAGCAGGTTCCACACACTCATTGACTATTACCCTCGGTTTAGCAGGATCCACACTTACATTGACTAATACCCTCGGTTTAGAATTTCCACCCTCACATTGATCATTACGCTCGATTTAAGACATTTCAAATTCACATTGACTATTACCTCGGTTTAAGAGTTTCCACACTCACATTGACTATTACCCTCAGTTTAGCTGGTTCCACACTCACATTGACTATTACCCTCGGTTTAGCAGGTTCCACACTCACATTGACTATTACCCTCAGTTTAGCAGGATCCACACTCACATTGACTATTACCCTCAGTTTAGCAGGTTCCACACTCACATTAACTATTACCCTCAGTTTAGCAGGTTCCACACTCACATTGACTATTACCCTCGGTTTAGCAGGTTCCACACTCTCATTGACTATTACCCTCAGTTTAGCAGGTTCCACACTCACATTAACTATTACCCTCGGTTTAGCAGGTTCCACACTCACATTGACTATTACCCTCAGTTTAGCAGGATCCACACTCACATTGACTATTACCCTCGGTTTAGCAGGTTCCACACTCACATTGACTATTACCCTGAGTTTAGCAGGTTCCACACTCACATTAACTATTACCCTCGGTTTAGCAGGTTCCACACTCACATTGACTATTACCCTCAGTTTAGCAGTTCCACTCCCACACTGACCATTGCTCTCTGTTTAGCAGGATCCACACTCACATTGACTATCACCCTCAGTTTAGCAGTTCCACTCCCACACTGACCATTGCTCTCTGTTTAGCAGGATCCACACTCACATTGACTATTACCCTCGGTTTAGCAGGTTCCACACTCACATTGACTATTACCCTCGGTTTAGCAGGATCCACACTCACATTGACTATTACCCTCGGTTGAGCAGGATCCACACTCACATTGACTATTACCCTCGGTTTAGCAGGATCCACACACTCATTGACTATTACCCTCGGTTTAGCAGGTTCCACACTCACATTGACTATTACCCTCGGTTTAGCAGGATCCACACTTACATTGACTAATACCCTCGGTTTAGAATTTCCACCCTCACATTGATCATTATGCTCGATTTAAGACATTTCAAATTCACATTGACTATTACTTCGGTTTAAGAGTTTCCACACTCACATTGACTATTACCCTCAGTTTAGCTGGTTCCACACTCACATTGACTATTACCCTCGGTTTAGCAGGTTCCACACTCACATTGACTATTACCCTCAGTTTAGCAGGATCCACACTCACATTGACTATTACCCTCAGTTTAGCAGGTTCCACACTCACATTAACTATTACCCTCAGTTTAGCAGGTTCCACACTCACATTGACTATTACCCTCGGTTTAGCAGGTTCCACACTCACATTGACTATTACCCTCAGTTTAGCAGGTTCCACACTCACATTAACTATTACCCTCGGTTTAGCAGGTTCCACACTCACATTGACTATTACCCTCAGTTTAGCAGGATCCACACTCACATTGACTATTACCCTCGGTTTAGCAGGTTCCACACTCACATTGACTATTACCCTCAGTTTAGCAGGTTCCACACTCACATTAACTATTACCCTCGGTTTAGCAGGTTCCACACTCACATTGACTATTACCCTCAGTTTAGCAGTTCCACTCCCACACTGACCATTGCTCTCTGTTTAGCAGGATCCACACTCACATTGACTATCACCCTCAGTTTAGCAGTTCCACTCCCACACTGACCATTGCTCTCTGTTTAGCAGGATCCACACTCACATTGACTATTACCCTCGGTTTAGCAGGATCCACACTCACATTGACTATTACCCTCGGTTTAGCAGGATCCACACTCACATTGACTATTACCCTCGGTTGAGCAGGATCCACACTCACATTGACTATTACCCTCGGTTTAGCAGGTTCCACACTCACATTGACTATTACCCTCGGTTTAGCAGGATCCACACTTACATTGACTAATACCCTCGGTTTAGAATTTCCACCCTCACATTGACCATTACGCTCGATTTAAGACATTTCAAATTCACATTGACTATTACCTCGGTTTAAGAGTTTCCACACTCACATTGACTATTACCCTCAGTTTAGCTGGTTCCACACTCACATTGACTATTACCCTCAGGTTAGCAGGATCCATACTCACATTAACTATTACCCTCAGTTGAGCAGGATCCACACTCACATTGACTATCACCCTCAGTTTAGCAGGTTCCACACTCACATTAACTATTGCCCTCAGTTTAGCAGGTTCCACACTCACATTAACTATTACCCTCGGTTTAGCAGGTTCCACACTCACATTGACTATCACCCTCAGTTTAGCAGGTTCCACACTCACATTAACTATTACCCTCAGTTTAGCAGGATCCACACTCACATTGACTATTACCCTCGGTTTAGCAGGTTCCACACTCACATTGACTATCACCCTCAGTTTAGCAGTTCCACTCCCACACTGACCATTGCTCTCTGTTTAGCAGGATCCACACTCACATTGACTATTACCCTCGGTTTAGCGGGATCCACACTTACATTGACTAATACCCTCGGTTTAGAATTTCCACCCTCACATTGATCATTACGCTCGATTTAAGACATTTCAAATTCACATTGACTATTACCTCGGTTTAAGAGTTTCCACACTCACATTGACTATTACCCTCAGTTTAGCTGGTTCCACACTCACATTGACTATTACCCTCAGGTTAGCAGGATCCATACTCACATTAACTATTACCCTCAGTTGAGCAGGATCCACACTCACATTGACTATTATCCTCGGTTTAGCAGGTTCCGCACTCACATTGACTATCACCCTCAGTTTAGCAGGATCCACACTCACCTTGACTATTACCCTCGGTTTAAGAGTTTCCACGCTCACATTGACTATTACCCTCGGTATAGCAGGTTCCACACTCTCATTAACTATTACCATCGGTTTAGCAGGTTCCACACTTACATTGACCATTATTCTCGATTTAACGGTTCCACACTCACATTGACTATTACCCTCGGTTGAGCAGGTTCCACACTCACATTGACTATTACCCTCGGTTGAGCAGGTTCCACACTCACATTGACTATTACACTCCGTTTAACCGTTTCCACACTCACACTGACTATCACCCTCGGTTGACCTCAGTTTAGCAGGTTCCACACTCACATTGACCATTACGCTGAATTTAAGATGTTCCAAATTCACATTGACTATTTCCCTCGGTTTGGCACGTTACGCACTCACATTGACTATTATCCTCGGTTTAAGAGTTTCCATGCTCACCTTGACTATTACCCTCGGTTTAGCAGGTTCCACACTCACCTTGACTATTACCCTCGGTTTAGCAGGTTCCACACTCACATTGACCATTACCATCGGTTTAGCAGTTCCACACTCACATTGACCATTATTCTCTGTTTAGCAGGTTCCACACTCACATTGACTTTTACCCTCAGTTCAGCAGGTTCCACACTCACATTGACTATTACCCTCGGTTAAGCAAGTTCCACACTCACATTGACCATTACCATCGGTTTAGCAGTTCCACACTCACATTGACCATTACCCTCTGTTTAGCAGGTTCCACACTCACATTGACTTTTACCCTCAGTTCAGCAGGTTCCACACTCACGTTGACTATTACCCTCTGTTTAGCAGGTTCCACACTCACATTGACTTTTACCCCCAGTTCAGCAGGTTCCACACTCACATTGACTATTACCATCAGTTTAGCAGGTTCCACACTCACGTTGACTATTACCCTCAGTTTAGGAGGTTCCACACTCACGTTGACTATTACCCTCGGTTTAGGAGGTTCCACACTCACATTGACTTTTACCCCCAGTTCAGCAGGTTCCACACTCACATTGACTATTACCATCAGTTTAGCAGGTTCCACACTCACGTTGACTATTGCCCTCGGTTTAGGAGGTTCCACACTCACGTTGACTATTACCCTCGGTTTTGCAGGTTCCATACTCACTTTGACTATTACCCGAAGTTTAGCGGGGTGGAAGCTCACTTTGACTGTTACCCTAGGTTTAGCAGGTACCATACTCACATTCAGGTTTGTCGGCTCCAGACTCCAACTATTGTTCATTGGGCCAAATACAAAGTCTGAGGTGCATCTCAGAAGCCGAACTTACATATCTTGAGTGGAGTGATGACATTATTCTATGTTTGTTGTTATGAGGACAATTTTCTAGAAAGCAGCGGAATAACAAATGCCTACCTCAAATAATTCTGATTTGTTCCAGCCCTTCACTTGAATGGCCAGTGCACTGGGCGGAAATATTAATGGATAAAGCTATAGACAAACAGTGGGTGGTGTTCAAAGAAGTATTTGGTAGAATAAAAGAGCTCTAGATACCCCTAAAGGGCAAGAGCTCTACTTGTGTAATTAAACAAACTTGGTCAACAAGAGAATTGAGAGATAGTATAAAACTGAATGAAAGGGGTTATACAAATGCAAAGAACAGCAGAGATTCCACAGACTGGGAGAGATATAAAGAATAGCAAAGCAATACTAAGAAAGTAGTAAGAGCTGCAAAAAGGGAATACCAGGTACATGGTTCATACTCCTGTGACTCGGCCAACGTTGTCTACCTCATACGTTGCAGGAAAGGATGCCCCGGAGCATGGTACATTGGCGAGACCATGCAGACATTGCGACAACGGATGAACGGACACCGCGCAACAATCGCCAGACAGGAGGGTTCCCTCCTAGTCGGGGAACACTTCAGCAGTCAAGGACATTCAGCCACCGATCTTCGGGTAAGCGTTCTCCACGGCGGCCTTCGAGACACACGACAACGCAAAATCGTTGAGCAGAAATTGATAGCCAAGTTCCGCACCCATGAGGACGGCCTCAACCAGGATCTTGGGTTCACGTCACGCTAAACGTAACCTCACCAGCGAATAAAAGTTATCTGTTTTTAATACAACGGGTCATTCTCTGTCTTTCTCTTCCTTTCGGATGTTTCTCCCTCTCTCTCTCTGTTTTGTGTTCTGGCCGTTTGTGTATTTGGTGGTCCTGTAGGTAACACCTCTCTGTCTGAACACTTTGATTGCCTTGACAACGGGCAGTTGGAAAGATTATCTGTAATCACCAGGTATTGTTCTCTGAATATAAATGCGAAATGTTCAAGGATTTAATTTCCACCTTCACCTGACGAAGGAGAAAGCCTCCGAAAGCTTGTGATTTTCAAGTAAATTTGTTGGACTATAACCTGGTGTTGTAAGATTCTTTACATTTGCCAACCCCAGTCCATCACCGGCATCTCCACATCAGACCTTCCTTTGTGCTAGGTATGAGTCCAGCCACTGGAGAGTTTTCCCCCTGATTCCCATTGACTTCAATTTTACTCGGTCAAATGCTGACTTGTTGTCAAGGGCAGTCACTCTCATCTCACCTCTGGAATTCAGCTCTTTTGTCCATGTTTGGACCAAGGCTGTAATGAGGTCTGGAGCCGAGTCGTCCTGGGGGAACCCAAACTGAGCATCGGTGAGCAGGTTATTGGTGAGTAAGTGCCGCTTGATAGCACTGTCGCGACACCTTCCATCACTTTGCTGATGATTGAGAGTAGATTGATGGGGCAGTAATTGGCCGGATTGGATTTGTCCTGCTTTTTGGGGCAATTTTCCACATTGTCGGGTAGATGCCAGTGTTGTAGCTGTACTGGACCAGCTTGGCTAGAGGCGTAGCTAGTTCTGGAGCACAAGTCTTCAGCACTACAGCCGGGATGTTTTCGGGGCCTTTGCTGTATCCAGTGCATTCAGCCGTTTCTTGACATCACGTGGAGTGAATCGAATTGGCTGAAGACTGGCTTCTGTGGGGATATCGGGAGGCGGCTGAGATGGATCATCCACTCGGCACTTCTGGCTGAAGATGGTTGCAAACGCTTCAGCCTTGTCTTTTGCACTCACATGCTGGACTCCGCCATCATTGAGGATGGGGATGTTTACAGAGCCTCCTCCTCCCGTTAGTTGTTTAATTGTCCACCACCATTCATGACTGGATGTGGCAGGATTGCAGAGCTTTGATCTGATCCGTTGGTTGTGGAATCGCTTAGCTCTGTATATAGCATGTTGCTTCCGCTGTTTAGCATGCATGTAGTCCTGAGTTGTAGCTTCACCAGGTTGGCACCTCACTTTTAGGTACATCTGGTGCTGCTCCTGGCATGCTCTTCTACATTGCTCATTGAACCAGGGTTGATCCCCTGGCTTGTTGGTAATGGTAGAGTGAGGAATATGCCGGGCCATGAGGTTACAGATTGTGCTGGAATACAATTCTGCTGCTGCTGATGGCCCACAGTGCCTCATGGATGCCCAGTTTTGAGCTGCAATTGTGCCCTATACACCCATTGTCAAGTCATTAATATATATTAAGAAAAGCAGTGGTCCTAGTACTGATCCCTGGGGAACACCACTGTACACCTCCCTCTAGTCCACAAAACCACTGTTCACCACCACTCTCTGCTTACTGTTACTTAGCCAATATTGTGTCCATGCTGCTACTGCCCCCTTTATTCCATGGGCTTCAATCTTGATGACAAGCCTATTGTGCAGCACTTTATCAAAGCTCTTTTGAAAGCCCATATACACATCAACTGCATTGCCCTCATCTACTTTCTCTGTTACCTCATCAAAAAACTCTATCAAGTTCGTTAAATACGGTTTGCGTTTAACAAATCCTTGCTGGCTTTCCCTAATCAATCCACATGTGTCCAAGTGACTGCTAATTCTGTCCCGGATTATCATTTCTAAAAGTTTCCCCACCACCGAGGTTAAACTGACTGGCATGTAGTTGCTGGGTTTATCCTTACACCTTTTTTTGAACAAGGGTGTAACATTTGCAAATTTTCCAGTCCTCTGGCGCCACCCCCGGACCTATCAAAGGATGTTTGGAAGATTATGGCCAGTCCCTCCGCAATTTCCACCTTACTTCCCTCAATAATCTAGGGTGCATCCCATCCAGACCGGGTGACTTATCTACTTTAAGTACAGCCAGCCTTTCTCGTACCTCTTCTTTATCAATTTTTAGGCCATCCAGTATCTCAACTACATCTTCCTTTACTGAGACTCTGGCAGCATCTTCTTGCTTGGTTACAGTTATATAAAGCTCTGGTTAGACCCCATTTAGAGTACTGTGCTCAGTTCTTGGCACCACACCTGAGGAAGGATATATTGGCCTTGGAGGGGGTACAGCACAGATTCACCAGAATGATACCGGGGCTGAAAGGTTTAAAATATGAGGATGGGTTGAAAAGACTAGGCTTGTATTTCCGAGAGTATAGGAGATTAATGGGTGATCTAATTGAGGTATTTAAGATGATTAAAGGATTTGATAGGGTAGATACAGAGAAACTATTTCCTCTGGTGGGGGAGTCCAGAACAAGGCGGCATAACCTTAAAATTGGAGCTAGGTCATTCAGGGCTGATGTCAGGAAGCACTTCTTCACACTAAGGGTTGTGGAAATCTGGAACTCCCTCCCCCAAAATGCTGTTGAGGCTGGGGGTCAATTGAAAATTTCAACACTGAGATTGATAGATTATTGTTAGGCAAGGATATTAAGGGATATGGAGCTGAGGCGGGAAAATGGAGTTAAGATACAGATCAGCCAGGATCTAATTGAAATACGGAACATGCTCGAGGGGCTGAATGACGTACTCCTGTTACTATGCAGCCATATTCTTACAGTAAAGCTACAGATGGGAACCAGAGCATTATTTGTACTGTAGTTAATGTACTGTTCTGGGTGTAACTCACCTGATGAGCAACAGCTTGCAGAATGAATCCAAAGCTTCACTGTATCCATTAGGAATTATCTCTTCTTCTGGAGCATCCGTATCAAACCAGACTTTCCAAACCTTCTCGTTCTTAGTTACCTGTAACCACATCCCAAACTATAAAATCAACTTTAAAAATGTCAAGATAAAATGGGCTAGAAATTTGGCCATGTAGCGCCCATTGTTTCGGCGCTATGCGGCCTCTCGAAGTGCAAATATGGCACCTTGGCTGCGTACGCACATTTCTGGCGTAATGTGTTCCAGACGCCATCTTGGTATATGTATTAGTGCATGCACAAATACCGATCACTGGCAGCATGTAAAGTAGGGAAAAAATGCATACAATGTGAAACGCTGATTTAAAGTGATAGACACCATTTTGGAGCTTAACGCTCAACTCAACGCACAGTCTTAACCACGCACACCTGAACATGTCTTAGAGTACCTGGAGGACCCCCCCACAAGTGCTATTTAAAGGGACCATGCAGGTGTTGCAGGTTAGTTGCTAGGTTATTGCTTCTGGCTGTTGGTGGAATAGGAATTGTTTTTTGAAGCTCCCTATACTTACTGAGAGTTGCTACAGTACATTTGAGAGTGGTTTGGCAGGTACTGCCTTATGGTTCGGAAAGTTACAACCGGAGTTGAATAACGTTCCTGGCAACGTGGGTGGTCTGCTAGGGCTTCCGTTGAGCATTGAGCACGACTGGGAGAATGCAGAGAGGCCACGCACAGCAGGTCAAGCTGCGAGGAGAGGGAGGAGGAAGAGGAGTGAGTGAACACGGAGTAGCAGCTATCGACTGAGTCTGGTTTTGACAGAGTCTACAATTGGGAATTTGGTGAATAGTGCGGGAGGAGCATATCACGGGTGCGAGCTCTGCTGCCATGACTTTCCTTAGATTTACACTGCGTTCACCTCTCGGACTGTCTCCCGCTGTCCGGACTCTCCTTTAACACAGCGCTCACCTCTCAGACTCTCTTCCCGCTCTCTAGACTCTCCTTTTACATTGAGCTCACCTCTCGGACTCTCATTTTACACTGCGCTCACCTCTCGGACTCTCCTCCCGCTCTCGGACGTTCCTCCCACTCTCAGACTCTCCTTTTACACTGCGTTCACCTCTCGGACCCTCCTCCCGCTCTCTGAATCTCTTTTTACACTGCGCTCACTTCTTGGACTCTCCTCTCGCTCTCGAACTCTCCTCCCGCTCTCGGACTCTCCTTTTACACCGTGCTCACCTCTTGGACTCTCCGCCCGCTCTCGGACTCTCCTTTTACTCTGCGCTCATCTCTCGGACTCTCTTCTCGCTCTCGAACTCTCCTCTCGCTCTCGGACTCTCCTTTTACACTGTGCTCACCTCTCGGACTCTCCTCCCACTCTCGGACTCTCCTCCCGCTCTCAGACTCTCCTTTTACACCGCGCTCGTGCATGCTGATAGCATGTGCAGTACCTGAGTCAGAAAAGATTATGGGAGGAGGGAGGTGTGGGAAACGAGAAGGAGCATTAGATATGCAGAGACCCCCTTCATCAGGACCTCCAGCACGGCATTGGTCACGGGTGCAGTGACAGCCCGCCCAATCATCCGAAGCACAGTCTCCTCCAAGGGGGTGAGGACGTGTAGACGTGCCCGTCCTCCCTCAGGTCTCTCCTGCTGCTGGCTGTTATGCGCCACCTTCTCCTGCAAGACAGACGACGGTGTGTCAGTGAGTATCCTGCAAGATGTCTGGGTGATGTGCCTGTCATGGTAGAATAGCTGCCAGTGTGTGTGACCTGTGAGTGGTGGTTATGTGGCCTGCAAGTGTGGTACTATGTGCGGGTGAGATGCAGCATGCTGAGCGCAGCATTGCGTATAGATGGGCAGTGTTTGTTGGTGGGTGGGTAACGGGGAGTGTGATGCATACAGCAGTGGTGCAGTTGGCAGGATGTGCCACTTGACATTTGCATTCACTCACTTTGACCACTCGTGTCAAATCATTGCATAATTTAATAGGACAAAGTCAGCATGGCTTTATGAAGGGGAAGTCATGTCTGACAAATTTGCTTGAGTTCTTCGAGGATATAACGTATAGGGTGGATAAAGGGGAACCAGTGGACATAGTGTATTTAGACTTCCAGAAGGCATTCGACAAGGTGCCACATAAAAGATTATTACTTAAGATAAAAAATCACGGGATTGGGGGTAATATTCTGGCATGGGTGGAGGATTGGTTATCTAACAGGAAGCAGAGAGTTGGGATAAATGGTTCATTTTCGGACTGGCAACCAGTAACCAGTGGTGTTCCACAGGGGTCGGTGCTGGGTCCCCAACTCTTTACAATCTATATTAACGATTTGGAGGAGGGGACCGAGTGCAACATATCAAAATTTGCAGATGATACAAAGATGGGAGGGAAAGTAGAGAGTGAGGAGGACATAAAAAACCTGCAAGGGGATATAGACAGGCTGGGTGAGTGGGCGGAGATTTGGCAGATGCAATATAATATTGGAAAATGTGAGGTTATGCACTTTGGCAGGAAAAATCAGAGAGCAAGTTATTTTCTTAATGGCGAGAGACTGGAAAGTACTGCAGTACAAAGGGATCTGGGGGTCCTAGTGCAAGAAAATCAAAAAGTTGGTATGCAGGTGCAGCAGGTGATCAAGAAAGCCAACGGAATGTTGGCTTTTATTGCTAGGGGGATAGAATATAAAAACAAGGAGGTATTGCTGCAGTTATATAAGGTATTGGTGAGACCGCACCTGGAATACTGCATACAGTTTTGGTCTCCATACTTAAGAAAAGACATACTTGCTCTCGAGGCAGTACAAAGAAGGTTCACTCGGTTAATCCCGGGGATGAGGGGGCGGACATATGAGGAGAGGTTGAGTAGATTGGGTCTCTACTCATTGGAGTTCAGAAGAATGAGAGGCGATCTTATTGAAACATATAAGATTGTGAAGGGTCTTGATCGGGTGGATGCAGTAAGGATGTTCCCAAAGATGGGTGAAACTAGAACTAGGGGGCATAATCTTAGAATAAGGGGCTGCTCTTTCAAAACTGAGATGAGGAGAAACTTCTTCACTCAGAGGGTGGTAGGTCTGTGGAATTTGCTGCCCCAGGAAGCTGTGGAAGCTACATCATTAGATAAATTTAAAACAGAAATAGACAGTTTCCTAGAAGTAAAGGGAATTAGGGGTTATGGGGAGCGGGCAGGAAATTGGACATGAAGCTGAGTTCGGATCGGTCAATGCCCTGTGGGTGGCGGAGAGGGCCCAGGGGCTATGTGGCCGGGTCCTGCTCCGACTTCTTGTGTTCTTTAGATTTGTGGTTGGGATCAGATCAGCCATGATCTTATTGAATGGCGGAGCAGGCTCGAGGGGCCGATTGGCCTACTCCTGCTCCAATTTCTTATGTTCTTATGTTCTTATGTTCTTTTGGCACTGCTCCTGGCTTTTACCTCCTGGACCACAGCCTCCCAATGCCTAAGGAGCTGGAGTCTGGAGGGTCTCCTGCCACCCTGCGGGTACATGTTGGCCCTCCTTTCATCCACCCCTTTCACCAGGGCCTCCAGTCCATCGTAGGAGAAGCATGGGGCCCACTCTCGGGCCGGTCCTGCCAACCTTCCAGCCATCTCTTCCTCCTCCCAGTAGACTGTGCATATGCCTTTTAAAATATGCATCTGCATCTTTAAGAGGTGCAGGCTGCTGATGACATGCACTGAGCACACCCTATTTCAGGCTTCCTGATTATCCTGATTCTTAGCATGATAGCTCTGTGCAGCCAGCGCTCCCTGCGCTGCTGAGAGGCTGCACGGAGCTATCATGCTAATTAGCAGGCAGCACGAAGTTCACATGCTGCCTGCACAGGGGCCATCAGGCGCGGGTTAATAGCGGATCACGCTACCCCGCCCAATAACAGGCCTTATCCAATTTAACCCCCAATGACTTTTAAAGCACTTTGATTTTTAGAATTATTGAACTAAATTTCGAGCTCTTCTGCCTGGTGAAAATAGGGCAGTAACACCTCAAAAATGGTGGCTACTAACCTATCGCCCCACTGCCGCTGTGGCAATATTCCCCGGGGCCTATCGCTGCACCCCCGGAGTCAGGCGGTAGGCCCATTTAAAGTGAAAATTGGGATCCTTTGACGTCACTAGGACCCTGATTTTCAGTTTTGGACTGAAATGACTGGAGCGAGCGCCATGCACACTCTGGCCACTATCAGCCTGTGGTCTGGCCAACTAGGACCCCAAAGGAAAGTTCCTTCTTCTTTTTGTGAGGCTGCGATTGCTCCTCCCAGCCCCGCAATCCCAGCCTGGCCCACTGCCACACCCTTTGATCGGAGCCCCCCATCCCCCAACCAGGAACCTACCTTCCTCTGGTGAACAGTCCAGCCGGACTGCGTGATAATGATGGCCCAGAGCTGGCGGGCTGCTCCAGGGTGCTCGATTCTCAGCCTAATGCAAATGAGGCCCAGTACTCAAAATGAAACAGGCCTCCCGGTGGGACAATTGTTTGGCTAGCCAGCCCCCCAGGATATCACTCTGGGGGAACATGCGCCCCAACTTTCTCTCCTTGTACCATCACCTCCATAGTTGTTTTATTTTACTATGAATAGTGGATGTCTGCCAAAATTTAAGGAATCTTAGTGCTGTAGAACCTGCCCAAGTTCTTTCAGGGCCCAACGGTAACCGTAACTGCAGCACAGCCCATTTTCCTGAGGAGTCACTGCCCAGGTGGGCACGGCAGTTCAGTGTCCATCAGAGAATCATAGAAGGTTACAGCACGGAAGGAGGCCATTTGGCCCATCGAGTCCGCGCCGGCTCTATGCATGAGCAATCTAGCTAGTACCCCCTGCCCCGCCCAATCCCTGTAGCCCTGCACATTTTTTGGTTTCAAGTACTTATCCAGTTCCCTTTTGAAGGCCATGATTGAATCTGCCTCCACCACTCCCTCGGGCAGTGCATTCCAGATCCTAACCACTCGCTGTGTAAAAAAGTTTTTCCTCATACCACCTTTGGTTATTTTGCCAATCATCTTAAATCTATGGCCTCTGGTTCTTGACCCTTCCGCCAATGGGAAAAGTTTCTCTCTATCCACTCTGTCTAGACCCTTCATGATTTTAAACACCTCTATCAAATCTCCTCTCAACCTTCTCTGTTCCAAGGAGAACAACCCCAGCTTCTCCAGTGTATCCACGTAATTTAAGTCCCTCATCCCTGGAATCATTCTAGTAAATCTCCTCTGCACCCTCTCTAAGGCCTTCACATCCTTCCTAAAGTGCGGTGCCCAGAACTGGACACATACTCCAGTTGTGGCCGAACCAGTGTTTTATAAAGGTTCATCATGACTTCCTTGCATTTGTACTCTATGCCTCTATTTATAAAGCCCAGGATCCCGGATGCCTTTTTAACCGCTTTCTCAACCTGCCCTGCCACCTTCAACGATTTACGCACATATACCCCCAGATCTCTCTGTTCCTCCAGCCCTTTTAGAATTGTGGACTCTAGTTTATATTGCCTCTCCTCATTTTTCCTATCGAAATGCATCACCTCACATTTTTCCACATTAAACTTCATCTGCCACGTGTCCGCCCATGCCACCAGCCTATCTATATCCTCTTGAAGTCTATCGCTATCCTCCTCACTGTTTACTACCCTTCCAAGTTTTGTGTCATCCGCAGATTTTGAAATTGTGTCCTGTACACCCAAGTCCAAGTCATTAATATATATCAAGAAAAGCAGTGGTCCCAGCACCGACCCCTGGGGAACACCACTGTACACCTCCTTCCAGTCCGAAAAACAACCGTTCACCACTACTCTCTAACTCCTGTCACTTAGCCAATTCTGTATCCATGTTGCTACTGCCCCCTTTATTTCATGGGTCGCAGTCTTAATAGCAAGTCTACCATGTGACCACTTTATCAAACGCTTTTTGAAAATCCATTTACACCACATCGACTGCTCTCTGTTACCTCAACAAAAAACTCAATCAGGTTAGTTAAACACGATTTGTCTTTAACAAATCCATGCTGGCTTTCCCTAATCAATCCACACTCGTCCAAGTGACTGTTAATTCTGTCCTGGATTATCGTTTCCAAAAGTTTCCCCACCAGCGAGGTTAAACTGACTGGCCTATAGTTGCTGGCTTTATCTTAACACCCTTTTTTGAACAAGGGTGTAACATTTGCAATTCTCCAGTCCTCTGGCACCACCCCCGTACCTAAGGACGTCTAGAAGATTGTGGCCAACACCTGCCCAATTTCCCCCCTTACTTCCCTCAGCATCATGGGGTGCATCCCATCCGGACCACGTGACTTATCTATTTTAAGTACTGCCAGCCTTTCCAGTACCTCTTCTTTCTCAATTTTTAACCCATCCAGTATCTTAAGTGAGCCGCCTCCTGTACCTGAGGCTTGTTTTAGCTGATGGAACTACCAAAATAAATTTCCACAAATCCAAAGACTGGCATCTGGGAACTCTTTTTTATTACCTACTATTCCCAGAGATGGCCTTAGGCAATCTAACGGATTTTCTTTGGTTTTGCACCTGGCTGTGCAAGACCTGTGTGTCAGGAACTAGAGCAATATAAGAGCAGGTTTTGGGAATCCAATCAAACCAGACTTCACAAAACCTGTTCCACACTTACAGATATTTTTAATTCATTTTCCATTTCTTTAGCTACAGGAATAGCCATTTGATTATACTCTAACCACAAATAACAGGTCTGGTTAAATTAGATCCATTGCTGAATACGTTATTTCTTTCACTCAATCAACTCAATGCCAGTCTTTCAACTGTTTCTCTTAGCACAGTATATGACTCACTTTGAATCTGTAGATCCCTGTAATCACTCTCAAGACTCAGCTATGGGACCACTAAAGATGAGTCCTTGCATCCTTCTCTACCCTCTCTGAAGCTGCTGCTCTCCACCCCTCCCACCGGATGGCCTTCTCAGGGCCACTGTTCTCCTCCCATACAAATACAATTAGCATAAAAAGGCTTTGGAATGATTGATAAATGCAGCCCGCAATAATATTGCTCATAACAATAACTTTGACAGTGACATTTTTATATCGTAAACCAAACTTCTAATTTGAGGATTTGCTGTGGAAAATGAACTCGCCTGTTTGAACTCTAATGTTTTCTGCTTGTTGTTGAGCCAAATGGTGCTGTAAGAGCCTGAGCAGAAAATAGCTACATTACCTGGGTCATTATCTCTGAAAACTGAGAGAGTTTGCTCAGCTCCACCAAGTTCAACCAGGTCATATCAAGGATCCAACGGAAAGGCTTCTGTGGACTGGCTTTAAGGTCAAGGGCTGCTCCACCTGCACAATTACACAAAGAATTCATCTTTAGTAAAAGAGTTCTCCAATGTCCTGGTCAACATTCCTTCCTCAACCAACATACCAAAAAACGATTATCTGATAAATTATTTTATTTGAAGTTTGATGGCTTGTTTTCCAGGCTGGTTAGGTAAGAGTTGCTGTCGTTAAGATCTTGGAAGCTGGACACCATCAGTTTATCCAATTAGTCCCCCAAGACCTGAAAGCCCACAGTCAAAGCATGTTGGAGGTCTTGAGGTCTCCATAGCGGGGGAACCGATGCAGCTTGGAGCTGACACTTGCTCCAGGGTGCTTTTCATAGATGAAAAGCCTTCCCTGGTGGTGGTGTCAGAGAACTCCACTATGCCTCTTGCCATCTGCCCTACAATCTGCAAGAGGCTGAGCGGTGCTTCCACATATGCAATGCTCAACCAACATCCTTCTTTTCAAGCACACCCCTGAGATCAGAGTCCTACACTTCTGAGCCAAGGGTTGAGAACTCCTGAGCTTCCACCCAGCACTGTCAGGCTCTATGTCCACTGCTGCCTCCTCTGGATGCTTTGTGCTGTGTACTTTACCCAGTGCAAAGTCCCCATCTGAACTGTCTGTTTCCTCCCACGTGAATCTCTTTGGGAGCAAGAGGGTGAATGACAGAATGGTTGAGGTGGCGATGCAAGAGATAGAGTAAAGTAGTAGGTTGTTACCAGGAACTGACAGCGGGCATGGATCACGTGGGCTATGTGTCTCGCCAGGAGCTTCAGCACCTCTTCCTTATATGAGGGTATTATTCGAATGTCAGGGTCACCCCCTGTTGTGCATCTCCCTCACATTATAGGCAATCTTCTCTGTAAGAAGAATCACATGATGTGAAATGGCTGTGAGTGGCACACGTCCAGTTAATAACGCATGCTGTCAGCCGGCAGAAAACAGAAGAGGATGATATCAGTTGGAAACAACAACAAGTTGCATTTATATAGCGCCTTTAATGTAGTAAAACACCCCAAGACGCTTCATAGGAGCATTATGAAACAAAATTTGACACTGAGCCACATAAGAAGATATTAGGACAGGCAACCGAAATCTTGGTCAGAGGGGTAGGTTTTAAGGAGGAGAGAGAGATAGAGGCAGAGAGGTTTAGGAAGGGAATTCCAGAGCTTAGGGCCTAGACAGCTGAAGGCACAACCGCCAATGATAGAGCGATAAAAATCACAGATGCGCAAGAGGCCAGAATTGGAGGAGCACAAAGATCTTGGAGGGTTGGAGCAAGGACATGTGAGGTGGGGCTTGGCAGGGTCAGTATATATGGCAAACTCTGACAGAAGATCTATTTTCGGGTGACATGAAGGAGAGAGAAGGGACCACTAACCAATGGTGCACATGACAATCTAGTAGGGCAGCAGATGAGCACTGCGAGGGCAAGGAATGATATAGTGGCACAAAGGATTTGATATTGCAATCATGGCACATGTGAAGCTCTTCTCTTACTTTCACTGCCCTCATTTGGTCATTAAATGTCTTTCTGCATTGTGGGGCTGTTATTGGAATCAGAGAAGTGGCATTCACATACCACCATCTCCTTCAGCATGGCTCAAAGCATGGAGTAAAATGGCCTTCTGCCACCTATCCCAAATACATAATCCTTTCTCTGCACATCTCTGAGGGTGAAACATCAATGTGTGCCTCACATCGGTTCATGGCTCTCTGTTTGCCGTCTACCCTAGCCCCTATGTCTCCTAATCCCTCTTGCTGCTGGTGACCCCTTTTAGTTGCTGCAGGCCTTTAAATCCTCCCAAATGTTTTTTACGCCACCCTTGGCACCACTGAGCAATGGCAGGCAGGACTTACACTGACTGCCCACCCAACAGTTTACAAATTAGTGGAGATTTGCGACAAGACCAGTGTTGGGTCACTGTGGTGACCAGAATTTCTGATTTGTAGCACTTCTGGCCACCAGAAATTTTTAAGCTGCTTAAAAAAAGCTCAAACAAATCTGCAATCTGTATATCTATTTCAAACACACGGAATAGAATAGTAGATTTATGATTTAATTCTCTATTTCTAGATGAGATCCTCCTTAAGAAAGTGTAGTACCTTTTATCAGGGTCTGAAATTCACCGTGCTTAATGTATCCGCGCTCAAGGTTAATCTTCAGAGGCAGCAGTAAAGTGAAAAGGAACTTGTGAGTTTCATAAAGACCACGTACTGAATACTTGAACACTTCATAGGTCAGGTAGTCAATAATGTTGCTGATTCTCTTTGAAGCAACAGGAGACTTCTTAGATCTACACGGAAAAAAAATCAGAAAACTGTAGTTTCATTTAATGATGTATCATGTGTGTTTCTTCACTAGCAGAAGACCAATAGAAAGCTGAGCTTGAGGTGGAAACCTTCCATTTATTTACACCAGTGGTGTAGCATTGACTAGATACACTTGACTCATTTCTCAGGAGTATGCTGATCTGATAACTCACAAGCTACAAGATATCCTCCTCCCCTCTGCTCTGTAAGCAGCATTTCTCTGTTTGCAGCATTTCTGTTTTTATTTCAGATTTCCAGCATTTGCAGTTTTTTATATTCATTCATGATGCTAGCATCACACCCATACAGATGTGGTATCACTTGATTAGGTTTCCATCTGTAAACCTTTGCTTTGCAATGTACTCCATTATTTTCCAGACTAATGTGAAGTGACTGTCAATATTTCATCTAACACTGTTGGGAAGCATACCTGGCCATGGAGAGGTCAAATATTTTCAGGAATTGTGCAAGTGAGGTCTGGTACATCATGTTGACCATACTCATTTCTGTGTTGAGGAAGTACAGGATGCTACCACGAGTGGCTGCTGGCCGGTATTCTTCCTGTGCAGTGTTAATCTTTACCTCGGTTTCCGCTGCCACATGCAGCTTCTCACTCACTTCAGTTGCTGTCGTCTTTGTTATCCGCAGGACTCCAATCAGAGACTCATCATCCACCAGTGAACCTGAAGAAAAGCCCATTGAGCTGATCAAGACCTCATTTCTCACCATTGTAATCCCAACTTCTCAAAAGATTTACAAAACTCAATCAGTTTGATGTAGTCTTCAGGACAAGGGTGAAAGTTTTATATTCTTTAAAGGTACCAAGGTGCTTTCCCTTTGCCAGAGTCAGGCATAGATCATGAGGTGATATTTTAGTCAAATTAATGACTGTTTTCATCTGACTGGTGTGAAGTATCAGCTGCAGGGACAGTGACAGTGTAAACGATGAATATGTGAAATGGTTAACCAGTGAAGTATGTACCTTTGGTGGTGCTGAGCTTGAATAGCAGGTTATTCTCCAACTCTTTCATTTTGCGTTTGTTAGCGGTGACTTGCTTTATCAGTTCCAAGCGCTCTGCTTCCAGCTCCTGCAATTATCAGAGGTTTAAGATAGTTAGAAATAATTGCTCTAAATCAGTGAGGGGAAAAGTAAAGGAAAATCTTACTTCAGGAAACAATGTCGGAGCAAATGTAAGCTGGTAGCGAAAGGGGAAAGGATTTCAGTGAAAGAGTATCCTTGGACAATTTAGCCATATAAATACTGTGGCTACGAGAGCAGGTCAGAGGCTGGGTATTCTGCGGCGAGTGACTCACCTCCTGACTCCCCAAAGCCTTTCCACCATCTACAAGGAACAAGTCAGGAGTGTGATGGAATACTCTCCACTTGCCTGGATGAGTGCAGCTCCAACAACACTCAAGAAGCTCGACACCATCCAAGATAAAGCAGCCCGCTTGATTGGCACCCCATCCACCACCCTAAACATTCACTCCCTTCACCACCAGCGCACTGTGGCTGCAGTGTGCACCATCCACAGGATGCACTGCAGCAACTCGCCAAGGCTTCTTCGACAGCACCTCCCAAACCTGCGACCTCTACCACCCAGAAGGACAAGGGCAGCAGGCGCATGGGAACAACACCACCTGCACGTTCCCCTCCAAGTCACACACCATCCCGACTTGGAAATATATCGCCGTTCCTTCATTGTCGCTGGGTCAAAATCCTGGAACTCCCTTCCTAACAGCACTGTGGGAGAACCGTCACCACACGGACTGCAGCGGTTCAAGAAGGCAGCTCACCACCACCTTCTCAAGGGCAATTAGGGATGGGCAATAAATGCCGGCCTTGCCAGCGACGCCCACATCCCGTGAACGAATAAAAAAAAAAATACACCAGGAACAGAGAGGCTGAATACCTAGAATACAACAGGAACAGAGAGACTGAATAGCGATAATACAACAGGAACAGAGAGGCTGAATAGTGATAATACAACAGGAACAGCGACTGAACACCTAGAATACAACAGGAACAGAGAGGCTGAATACCTGGAATATAACAGGAACAGAGAGACTGAATAAGTATAATACAACAGGAACAGAGAGGCTGAATACCTAGAATACACCAGGAACAGAGAGACTAAATACCTGGAATACAACAGGAACAGAGAGGCTGAATACCTGGAATACAACAGGAACAGAGAGGCTGAATACCTAGAATACAACAGGAACAGAGAGACTGAATACCTAGAATACAGCTGGAACAGAGAGACTAAATACCTGGAATACAACAGGAACAGAGACACTGACTAGCGATAACACAACAGGAACAGAGACTGAACACCTAGAATACAACAGGAACAAAGAGACTGAATACCTATAATACAACAGGAACAGAGAGGCTGAATATCTAGAATACAACAGGAACAGAGACTGATAACTGGAACACAACAGGAACAGAGAGACTGAATACCTAGAATACAACAGGAACAGAGACTGCATACCTGGAATACCACAGAAACAAAGAGACTGAATACCTAGAATACAACAGGAACAGAGAGGCTGAATACCTGGAATACAACAGGAACAGAGAGGCTGACTACCTACAATAATACAACAGGAACGCAGAAATTGAATACCTAGAATACAACAGGAAAAGAGAGACTGAATACCTAGAATACACCAGGAACAGAGAGACTGAATACCTGGAATACAACAGGAACAGAGAGACTGAATACCTGGATTACAACAGGAACAGAGAGACTGAATACCTGGAATACAACAGGAACAGAGAGACTGAATACCTGGAATACAACAGGAACAGAGAGACTGAATACCTGGAATACAACAGGAACAGAGAGACTGAATACCTAGAATACAACAGGAACAGAGAGACTGAATACCTAGAATACAACAGGAACAGAGAGGCTGAATACCTAGAATACAACAGGAACAGAGAGACTGAATACCTAGAATACACCAGGAACAGAGAGGCTGAATACCTAGAATACACCAGGAACAGAGAGACTAAATACCTGGAATACAACAGGAACAGAGAGGCTGAATACCTAGAATACAACAGGAACAGAGAGACTGAATACCTAGAATACAGCTGGAACAGAGAGACTAAATACCTGGAATACAACAGGAACAGAGACACTGACTAGCGATAACACAACAGGAACAGAGACTGAACACCGAGAATACAACAGGAACAGAGAGACTGAATACCTGGAATACCACAGGAACAAAGAGACTGAATACCTAGAATACAACAGGAACAGAGAGGCTGAATATCTAGAATACAACAGGAACAGAGACTGATTAACTGGAACACAACAGGAACAGAGAGACTGAATACCTATAATACAACAGGAACAGAGACTGCATTCCTGGAATACCACAGAAACAAAGAGACTGAATACCTACAATACAACAGGAACAGAGAGGCTGAATACCTAGAATACAACAGGAACAGAGAGACTGAACACCTAGAATACAACAGGAACAGAGAGACTGAATAACTATAATACAACAGGAATAGAGAGACTGAATACCGAGAATACAACAGGAAAAGAGATACTGATACCTAGAATACAACAGGAACAGAAAGACTGAATACCTGGAATACAACAGGAACAGAGAGGCTGAATACCTAGAATACAACAGGAACAGAGAGACTGAATATCTAGAATACAGCTGGAACAGAGAGACTAAATACCTGGAATACAACAGGAACAGAGAGGCTGAATACCTAGAATACAACAGGAACAGAGAGACTGAATATCTAGAATACAGCTGGAACAGAGAGACTAAATACCTGGAATACAACAGGAACAGAGACACTGACTAGCGATAACACAACAGGAACAGAGACTGAACACCTAGAATACAATAGGAACAGAGAGACTGAATACCTGGAATACCACAGGAACAAAGAGACTGAATACCTAGAATACAACAGGAACAGAGAGGCTGAATATCTAGAATACAACAGGAACAGAGACTGATTAACTGGAACACAACAGGAACTGAGAGACTGAATACCTATAATACAACAGGAACAGAGACTGCATACCTGGAATACCACAGAAACAAAGAGACTGAATACCTAGAATACAACAGGAACAGAGAGGCTGAATACCTAGAATACAACAGGAACAGAGAGACTGAATAACTATAATACAACAGGAATAGAGAGACTGAATACCGAGAATACAACAGGAAAAGAGAGACTGAATACCTAGAATACAACAGGAACAGAAAGACTGAATACCTAGAATACAACAGGAAGAGAGAGCGGGGCGGACCTGAACGGGAGCAGAGGAGAGAGACCGAGAGCGGGGATAAAAGAGCAGCGGCCCGAGGCCCGAGACCAGAGCGGCGGCGGACATGAACGGGAGCAGAGGAGAGAGACCAAGAGCGGGGATAAAAGAGCAGCGGCCCAAGGCCCGAGACCTGAGCGGCGGCGGACCTGAACGGGAGCAGAGGAGAGAGACCGAGAGCGGGGATAAAAGAGCAGCGGCCCGAGGCCCGAGACCAGAGTGGCGGCGGACCTGAACAGGAGCAGAGGAGAGAGACCGAGAGCGGGGATAAAAGAGCAGCGGCCCGAGGCCCGAGACCAGAGCGGCGGCGGACCTGAACGGGAGCAGAGGAGAGAGACCGAGAGCGGGGATAAAAGAGCAGCGGCCCGAGGCCCGAGACCAGAGCGGCGGCGGACCTGAACGGGAGCAGAGGAGAGAGACCGAGAGCGGGGATAAAAGAGCAGCGGCCCTAGGCCCGAGACCAGAGCGGCGGCGGACCTGAACGGGAGCAGAGGAGAGAGACCGAGAGCGGGGATAAAAGAGCGGTGGACCTGAACGGGTCAAAAACAACAACAGAAAACCAAGGAGTGACGTCACAGGACAGCAGGTAAGTGACTGGTTGGTGAGTATTATTGTTTTTTTTCTCTAAATTAGGGCATTGGTTTAAACTAAGAACTGGGAAACTAAGCAGCTTTTATTGTATGTCGTGTATTTTTTAAGTGAACCTCGGTCCCTCGCATAGTTAACATTTTCTAATTTCAACATAATTTAAAAGGGGTAACTAATCTAAGGCAAGTCATGGCAGCAGACCTCGCACCCGTTTATGCCCCTCCTGCAAGATGTGGGAAGTCATGGACACTACCAGTGTCCCTGCTGACCATGTGTGCAGGAAGTGTGTCCACCTACAGCGACTGACCGATCGTATCTCGGAGCTGGAGCTGCGGGTGGACTCACTGTGGAGCATCCGCGATGCAGAGAAACTCGTGGATAGCACGTTTAGCGAGTTGGTCACACCGCAGGTAAAGGCAGTACAGGCAGGAAGTGAATGGGTGACCACCAGGCAGAGTAAGAGGTGCAGGCAGGTAGTGCAGGGGTCCCCTGTGGCCACCCCCCTCACAAACAGGTATACCGTTTTGGATACTGTTGTGGGAGATGGCTCACCGGGGGAGGTGGCAGCGGCCAGGTTCATGGCACCGTGGCTGGCTCTGCTGCACAGGAGGGCAGGAAAAAGAGTGGCAGAGCTATAGTGATAGGGGACTCGATTGTAAGGGGAATAGACAGGCGTTTCTGCGGACGCAACCGAGACTCCAGGATGGTATGTTGCCTCCCTGGTGCAAGGGTCAGGGATGTCTCGGAGCGGCTGCAGGGCATTCTGGAGGGGGAGGGTGAACAGCCAGTTGTCGTGGTGCATATAGGTACCAACGATATAGGTAAAAAACGGGATGAGGTCCTACAAGCTGAATTTAGGGAGTTAGGAGTTAAACTAAAGAGTAGGACCTCAAAGGTAGTAATCTCAGGATTGCTACCAGTGCCACGGGCTAGTCAGAGTAGGAATGACAGGATAGCTAGGATGAATACGTGGCTTGAGAGATGGTGCAAGAGGGAGGGATTCAAATTCCTGGGACATTGAAACCGGTTCTGGGGGAGGTGGGACCAGTACAAATTGGACGGTCTGCATCTGGGCAGGACTGGAACCAATGTCCTAGGGGGAGTGTTTGCCAGTGCTGTTGGGGAGGGTTTAAACTAAAGTGGCAGGGGGATGGGAACCGATGCAGGAGGTCAGTGGGAAGTAAAGTGGTGACAGAAACAAAAGGCAGTAAGGGAGAGTGTACAAAACATGACCGGACAGATGGTCTGAGAAAGCAGGGCAAAGACCAAGGGAAGTCTAGATTAAACTGCATTTATTTCAATGCAAGAAGTCTGATGGGCAAGGTAGATGAACTCAGGGCATGGATGGGTACATGGGACTGGGATGTTATAGCTATTACTGAAACATGGCTAAGGGAGGGGCAGGACTGGCAGCTCAATGTTCCAGGGTACAGGTGCGATAGGAAAGATAGAGCAGGAGGTAAGAGAGGAGGGGGAGTTGCATTCTTGATTAGGGAGAACATCACGGCAGTAGTGAGAGAGGATATATCCGAGGGTTCGCCCACGGAGTCTTTTTGGGGAGAACTGAAAAATAAGAAGGGAGAGATCACTTTGATAGGATTGTACCACAGACCCCCAAATAGTCAACGGGAAATTGAGGAGCAAATATGTAAGGAGATTACAGACAGCTGCAAGAAAAATAGGGTGGTAATAGTAGGGGACTTTAACTTTCCCAACATTGACTGGGACAGCCATAGCATTAGGGGCTTGGATGGAGAGAAATTTGTTGAGTGTATTCAGGAGGAATTTCTCATTCAGTATGTGGATGGCCCGACTAGAGAGGGGGCAAAACTTGACCTCCTCTTGGGAAATAAGGAAGGGCAGGTGACAGAAGTGTTAGTGAGGGATCACTTTGGGACCAGTGATCATAATTCCATTTGTTTTAAGATAGCTATGGAGAATGATAGGTCTGGCCCAAAAGTTAAAATTCTAAATTGGGGAAAGGCCAATTTTGATGGTATTAGACAGGAACTTTCAGAAGTTGATTGGGAGAGTCTGTTGGCAGGCAAAGGGACGTCTGGTAAGTGGGAGGCCTTCAAAAGTGTGTTAACCAGGGTTCAGGGTAAGCACATTCCTTGTAAAGTGAAGGGCAAGGCTGGTAGAAGTAGGGAGCCTTGGATGACTCGGGAGATTGAGGCTCTGGTCAGAAAGAAGAAGGAGGCATTTGAAATGCATAGGCAGCTGGGATCAAGTGGATCCCTTGAAGAGTATAGTGATTGCCGGAGTAGAGTTAAGAGAGAAATCAGGAGGGCAAAAAGGGGACATGAGATTGCTTTGGCAGATAAGGCAAAGGTGAATCCAAAGAGCTTCTACAAATACATAAAGGGCAACAGAGTAACTTGGGAGAGAGTAGGGCCTCTTAAGGATCAACAAGGTCATCTATGTGCGGAACCACAAGAGATGGGTGAGATCCTAAATGAATATTTCGCATCGGTATTTACGGTTGAGAAAGGCATGGATGTTAGGGAACTTGGGGAAATAAATAGTGATGTCTTGAGGAGTGTACATATTACAGAGAGGGAAGTGCTGGAAGTCTTAACGCGCATCAAGGTAGATAAATCTCCGGGACCTGATGAAATGTATCCCAGGACGTTATGGGAGGTCAGGGAGGAAATTGCGGGTCCCCTAGCAGAGATATTTGAATCATCCACCGCTACAGGTGAGGTGCCTGAAGATTGGAGGGTAGCAAATGTTGTGCCTTTGTTTAAGAAGGGCGGCAGGGAAAAGCCTGGGAACTACAGACCGGTGAGCCTGACATCTGTAGTGGGTAAGTTGTTAGAGGGTATTCTGAGAGACAGGATCTACGGGCATTTGGAGAGGCAGGGACTGATTAGGAACAGTCAGCATGGTTTTGTGAGAGGAAAATCATGTCTCACAAATTTGATTGAGTTTTTTGAAGGGGTAACCAAGAAGATAGATGAGGGCTGTGCAGTAGACGTGGTCTACATGGACTTTAGCAAAGCCTTTGACAAGGTACCGCATGGTAGGTTGTTACATAAGGTTAGATCTCACGGGATCCAAGGTGAGGTAGCCAATTGGATACAAAATTGGATTGACGACATAAGACAGAGGGTGGTTGTAGAGGGTTGTTTTTCAAACTGGAGGCCTGTGACCAGCGGTTTGCCTCAGGGATCGGTGCTGGGTCCGCTGTTATTTGTTATTTATATTAATGATTTGGATGAGAATTTAGGAGGCATGGTTAGTAATTTTGAAGATGACACCAAGATTGGTGGCATTGTGGACAGTGAAGAAGGTTATCTAGGATTGCAACGGGATCTTGATAAATTGGGCCAGTGGGCCGATGAATGGCAGATGGAGTTTAATTTAGATAAATGTGAGGTGATGCATTTTGGTAGATCGAATCGGGCCAGGACCTACACCGTTAATGGTAGGGCGTTGGGGAGAGTTATAGAACAAAGAGATCTAGGAGTACAGGTTCATAGCTCCTTGAAAGTGGAGTCACAGGTGGATAGGGTGGTGAAGAAGGCATTCAGCATGCTTGGTTTCATTGGTCAGAACATTGAATACAGGAGTTGGGATGTCTTGTTGAAGTTGTACAAGACATTAGTTAGGCCACACTTGGAATACTGTGTACAGTTCTGGTCACCCTATTATAGAAAGGATATTATTAAACTAGAAAGAGTGCAGAAAAGATTTACTAGGATGCTACCGGGACTTGATGATTTGACTTATAGGGAGAGGTTGGATGGACTGAGACTTTTTTCCCTGGAGAGCAGGAGGTTTAGGGGTGATCTTATAGAAGTCTATAAAATAATGAGGGGCATAGATAAGGTAGATAGTCAAAATCTTTTCCCAAAGGTAGGGGAGTCTATAACGAGGGGACATAGATTTAAGGTGAGAGGGGAGAGATACAAAAGGGTCCAGAGGGGCAATTTTTTCACTCAAAGGGTGGTGAGTGTCTGGAACGAGCTGCCAGAGGCAGTAGTAGAGGCGGGTACAATTTTGTCTTTTAAAAAGCATTTGGACAGTTACATGGGTAAGATGGGTTTAGAGGGATATGGGCCAAGTGCAGGCAACTGGGACTAGCTTAGTGGTATAAACTGGGCCACATGGACATGTTGGGCCGAAGGGCCTGTTTCCATGTTGTAAACTTCTATGATTCTATGAATACCTAGATTACAACAGGAAGAGAGAGACTGAATACCTAGAATACAACAGGAACAGAGAGACTGAATACCTGGAACACAACAGGAACAGAGAGACTGAATACCTGGAATATAACAGGAATAGAGAGTCTGAATAGTGATAATACAACAGGAACAGAGATTGAACACCTAGAATATAACAGGAACAGAGAGACTGAACACTTAGAATACAACAGGAACAGAGAGGTTGAATATCGATAATACAACAAGAACAGCGACTGAATACCGAGAATACAACAGGAAGAGAGAGGCTGAATATTTGGAATACAACATGAACAGAGAGACTGAATACCTATAATACAATCTTAAAAGAGTGATTGAATGCTTATAACACAACAGGAACAGAGACTGAACAGCGATAATGCAACAGGAAGAGAGACTGAATACCTAGAATACAACAGGAACAGAGACTGAATAGCTATAATACAACAGGAACAGAGACTGAATATCTAGAATACAACAGGAACAGAGAGACTGAATACCTGGAATACAACAAGAACAGAGAGACTGAATACCTAGAATAGAGCAGGAACAGAGAGACTGAATACCGATAATACAATAGGAACAGATAATACAACAGGATACAGTAGGACCAGGGACTGAACACTTATTATACAATTGGAAGAACAGCAACATAGATTGAATACCTAAAATATGACAGGAACAGAGAGACTGAACACCTCGAATGCAACAAGAACAGAGCGACTGAATGCTGAGAATACAACAGGAACAGAGAGACTGAATACCTGGAATAAAACAGGAACAGCGACTGAATAGTGATAATACAACAAGAACAGAGCCTGAACACCTATAATACAACAGGAACAGAGAGACTGAATACTTAGAATACAACAGAAACAGGGAGGCTGAATACCTAGAATACAACAGGAACAGAGACTGATTACCTATAATATAATCGGAACAGAGACTGAATTTCTAGAATACAACAGGAACAGAGAGACTGAATAGTGATAATACAAGAACAGAGACTGAACACCTATCATACAACTGGAACAGAGAGACTGAATACCTATCATACAACTGGAACAGAGAGACTGAATACCTATCATACAACAGGAACAGAGAGACTGAATACCTAGAATAGAACAGGAACAGAGAGACCGAATACCGATAATACAATAGGAACAGAGAGACTGAATACCTAGAATAGAACAGGAACAGAGAGACCGAATACCGATAATACAATAGGAACAGATAATACAACAGGATACAGTAGGACATGGGACTGGACACTTATAATACATTTGGAAGAACAGGAACAGAGACTGAATACCTACAATACAGTAGGAACAGATAGACTGAATGCACTTAATACAGTAGGAACAGAGAGACTGTATAACTATAATACAGCAGGACCAGAGACTGAATACGTATAATATAACAGGACTCGGGACTGAATGCTCTTAATGCAACAAAACCTGTGACTAAATGCTCATATTACAACAGAACCAGAAGACTGAATGCCTACAATACAGCAGCACCAGTGACTGAATACGTATAATAGAACAGGAACAGAAACTGAATGCTCATAACTCAACTGGAACAGAGACTGAATACTCATAATGCAGCAGGACCAGAAAGACTGAATGCTCATAATACAGCAGGAACAGAGAGACTGAATGCTCATAATATAACAGTAACAGTAACAGAGACTGAATACTCATAATACAGCAGGACCAGAGAGACTGAATGCTCATAATACAGCAGCATTAGAGAGACTGAATGTTCATATTACAACAAAGCCAAAGAACAAGCATCCAAGAGGAAGCATAAATCCATATGAATCCACTTTTTGTGAAAGAAGTAGGTTTGGTGGGCTGAATAATCTATTTTCAGTCCATGCTTTCTTATCTTCTATTTGTTGGGGGACATGGCCCGTTAGTTCTGAGTGTAATGTCTACTCTTGAGGGTTGTCCCTGATGGCACAGTAAAGGGTGTGAACTCAGTATGTAAAGAATTGCAGCTGGGACTCATATTTTACTGTTGTGTGGCACAAAGTGTGGGTGCTTGTCTCCAGTGACATCGATGGAAATTAAAATTGAGAGAGATGTTTCACAGAAGGATGAATTAAGATCACCCGTTTTACACTATCACTTAAAGTCTAAATTACCCCCAAGGACTGTACAATTTGACTGCTGAAAACAGGGGGTTGGGTGGAATGTTGCAAACAGCACTGACACCTCAGAAGTGTTAAATTCAAAGTATTAAACCAGACTCCACAATCCCAAACCACATCAACCTCCTGTGCTCCCTGTGTGCCCCGTGGTTCAGCGATGTCCTGACTTTACCTGTTTCTCAGTAAGGATCACTCGGCCAAGCAGCTGATTCTCCAGACCCTTCATGGTTACAGTGAAGTCGATGATGGATGTTTTGGCACTAATTTCTGGAGTGTAGGCAGGGTTTGGAAGTTTTGTTGTAATGTAAAACATGAATCCAGTCATTATATCAGTTTCTTTATCTCCCACTTTCACCTACACAAAAATAATCAATAAAAATATTATTAATGTATATTTATACCACATTTCTCTTTTTTGTTCCCTCTCTTTTCAGGTGCATGTTCCTTCTTTACTTGGGAGGTGTGCCTTCTGGACAGTGAAATAGATAAAGCATCACTTTCTTTCTCAACATTGGACATGCAGCTGCTGTAAAGCTCTCCATCTAGTAGGTCATCAGAGACTCGACAAAAGTAATTGCTCTTCTGGTAAATAGACTTAAACATTAACCAGTAGCTTATTCGTGGCTAGAATTGGGAGCAGCTCTCAACATAATGTTATCACTGTCAAACTTCAGTAGAAAACTTCATGGCGAGACCATGCAGACGCTGCGACAACGGATGAACGGACACCGCGCAACAATCGCCAAACAGGAGGGTTCCCTCCCAGTTGGGGAACACTTCAGCAGTCATGGACATTCATCCACCGACCTTCGGGTAAGCGTACTCCAAGGCGGCCTTCGAGACACACGACAACGCAAAATCGTCGAGCAGAAATTGATAGCCAAGTTCCGCACCCATGAGGACGGCCTCAACCGGGATCTTGGGTTCATGTCACGCTACACGTTACCCCACCAGCGAACAAATGTTATCTGTTTTTAATATAATGGGTCATTTGCTGGCTCTCTCTGCCTTCCGGATGTTTCTGCCTCTCTCTGTGTTTTTTTTTCTCTGTTTTTTTTCCCTGTTTGTTTTTTTGTTGAATGTGTATTCGGGGGTTCTGCAGGTGACACCTCTCTGTCTGAACACGGTGATTGCCTTGGCAACGGGCAGTTGCAGGGGCAGTCTGTAAACACCATGTATTGTTCTATATGTATAAATGCGTAGGCTTCAAGGAGCTCTTGAAACATTTGCCTGAGGAAGGAGAAAATCTCCGAAAGCTTGTGAATTTAAAATAAAATTGCTGGACTATAACTTGGTGTTGTAAAATTGTTTACAATTGTCAACCCCAGTCCATCACCGGCATCTCCACATCAAAACTTCAGTAGTCTGGTAATAGAGCTTTCTGGAATAACTGCTGGGATTTTCCTCGGGAGTTCTCCAGATTAACTGCTGTACCTTGAGCGGATGATCAGTGGAAACCCTGCTAATGGCTTTATCCAGGGTTTCCGCCGATCTTCTGCTGAAGTTCTGACAGACGATCTGCAGAAATTCCCAGCGAACAGCTTTTTCCTTCAGCTGCAGGTAATTCACTTTCTACCAAACTTGATGGTGAAAGTCCTACCACCAAGGCCTACTGGATTGGCTAGGCCAAACTTCCTGCAGCAAAGACAAAGTAAATGATTAGCCCCCTGTGTTATTGGAGATCGAAGGGAAGTCTGTCCACCCTGAATATTGCTTCCATATTTGGGAGACTTTTCTAGCATCTCTCAGACAATCCTATTGTAATGGACTGCTGCATATACTAGAAGTAGGGGCATATACTAGAAGTAGGGGAGCTGCTCCCAGCTCAGGGTTTGGTACCAACTTCTATTGTTGTTGTAATTTCTGCTATTCTCTTGGAGGAGGTACAGCGCAGATTCACCAAAATGATACCAGGGCTTAAAGGGTTAAAGTATACAGTCAGGTTATGTAAACTTGGTTTGTATTCCATTAGAAGATTGAGGGGTGATCTAATCAAGATATTTAAAATTATAAAGGGATTCGATAGTGTAGATAGAGTGAAACTATTTTCTCTGGTGGGAGAGTCTAGAACAAGTGGCACCATCTTAAAATTAGAGCTAGGCCATTTAGGAGTGAAATCAGGAAGCACTTTTTCACACAAAGGGTAGTGAAAATCTAGAAATTCTCTCTACCAAAAGACTGTGATCAATTGAAAATTTGTTAGGTAAGAATATTAAGAGATATGGGGGGTGAAATTGGACCTTGTAGCACTGACGGGAAGTGCGCAGGACGCCACCTTGCTAAAGGGGTTTGTGCACGTGCACCAAACAACCGCCGGCAACATGTAGAGTAGCGAGATGGTGACACAGAGCAGTGTGCAACGCTGATTTGAAGCAGCCGGTGAAATTTTGGAACTCCACACTCCAGCCAACACCCTGTCTTAACCTCGCACAGTTGAACAGGACTTAAACGGCATGAAGGACCCTCCACCAGCACTACTTAAAGGGAACATGAAGTATTTACAGGTTAGTTGCTGGATTATTCCATCTGGCTGCTGGTGCAATTGTATGTGTTTTTGGATGTTTCCTATACTTGGCTAAAGTTTCAATATTCTATAGAGAGTGGTCTGGCTGGTCTTGCAGTACTTTTAGTGGCATTTAAAATATAGTGCTGAAAAAAGTTGCTTCTAGACATGGGTGGCCAGCTAGGGCTTCCTCTGGGAATTGAACATGACTGGGAGAATGAAGAGAGGCAGGTGGGACACGCTGCTAGAAGAGGGAGGAGGAGGAGCAAGGCACTAAGCAGGAGGTCATATCCGCAGAGGGTCTTCAGGGACCAATTCTCTTACCTCAACTTCAGCGACGACCAGTGTATCAGACGTCTGTGGTTCACTAAAGAGGTCGTGACTGAAATTTAACAACTGCTGCAGCCTCAAAGCAGGGCAAGGACAGCGTTGCCTGTGGCTGTCAAGGTGACCGTGGCTCTTAATTTTAATGGCTCTGGCTCCTCTCAGGCTGATACTGGAGATATAAGCAACATCTCGCAATTTGCAGTGCTCTGCTGTATAATGGAGGTCATTGAGGCTCTGTATGCACTCCAAAACAGATTAATCTCATTCCCTCTTGGCAGTGACAAGCTGGAGGACCAAGCACGAGGGTTTGCTCGCATTGCAGGCTCCCCCATTGACTGCACGCATATTGCTATGCACGCTTCACATCTGAACTTGGCCATATTCATGAATAGAAAGGGATTCCACTCCCTCAATGTGCAGCTGGTGTGCAATCACACGCAACGCATCATGCAGGTCAATGCCTGCTATCCTGGAAGCAGTCATGATGCCTTCATTCTGCGGCAGTCCAACTGCCACCTATATTTCAACCAACACGGTAAGGCTGGCTACTGGGCGACAAGGGGTATCCCCTCATGAAATGGCTGATGACTCCGGTCCGCAACGCACGCACATGTGCACAGTAGGCATACAACGAGAGCCATACTGCCACACGGAACATCATAGAGCACACCATAGGCATCCTCAAGCAACAATTCCGCTGCCTGGACTGCTCTGGAGGAGCCCTGCAGTATTCAGCTGAGCGGGTATCAAGATTTTTGGTGGTGTGCTGCATTCTGCACAACCTGGCCATTATAAGGGAACAGCCCTTGCCATCGCCTATCAGGCGAGAACCTGAGCAAGAGGAAGAGGAAGAAGAGGTGGAGGAGGAGGAGGATGTGCTGCGTGTGGGGGAGGAGGAGGAGGAGGAGGAAGAGACAGAGGAGGAAGAGGAGGAGAAGGAGGAGGAGGAGGAGGAGGAGGAGGATGAAGTAGAGGAAGAGGCAGGGAGGCTACAAGGTAGACAGGCCTTGTCTGCCAGGGATCTGCGTGATCAGATTATTAATGAGTGATACCAGTAACCTCAACGACACCTCTCCATTCACCAACAGTTCCACCTTCCTTACCTTTCCTCTCTCACATGACCATAAAATCGTCCTCCTTATGACTACACATATGTTCTTACATAGAACATAAGAAATAGGGGCAAGAATAGGTCATATGGCCCCTCGAGCCTGCTCCGCCATTCAATAAGGTCATGGTTGATCTTCAAACTCAACTCCCGGGACAGGTAGATAAGGTGGTTAAGAAGGCATACGGGATACTTTCCTTTATTAGCCGAGGCATAGAATATAAGAGCAGGGAGGTTATGCTCGAACTGTATAAAACATTAGTTAGGCCACAGCTAGAGTACTGTGTACGGTTCTGGTCACCACATTACAGGAAAGATGTGATTGCACTGGAGGAGATTTATGAGGTTGTTGCCAGGATTGGAGAATTTTAGGAAAGGTTGGATAGCCTGGGGTTGTTTTCTTTGGAACAGAGGGGGCTGAGGGGTGATTTAATTGAGGTGCATAAAATTATGAGGGGCCTAGATAGAGTGGACAGAAAGGACCTTTGTCCCATATCAGAGAGGTCAATAACCAGATTTAAAGTAATTAGTAGAAGGATTAGAGGGGAGCTGAGGAAAATCTTTTTCACCCAGAGGAAGATAGGCATCTGGAACTCACTGCCTGAAAGGGTGGTAGAGGCAGAAACCCTCATTAAAAAGTACTTGGATATGCACTTGAAGTGCCGTAACCTACAAGGCTATGGACCAAGTGCTGGAAAGTGGGATTAGCCGGGTAGCTCTTTTTCGACCAGCACAGAAACGATGGGCTGAATGGCCTCCTTCTGTGCCGTAAATTTTTCTATGTTTCTATGTTTCTAAATAATTCCAGTACAGAAATGTTCAGTGCAGTTGTGACTTGCACAGTGCTGTGTCCGGGATGGAGTTTGGCTGCAGGACCTCTTGCAGCAAGTGGCCTAATTCCATCACGGTGAATTGAAACTTCCATCACCGCTTAGAGTCACAGAAAATTTACGGCACAGAAGGTGGTCTTTTCCTGTCTGTCATTTCTCACATGTTCAAGAGTTTTAAACTGAAGCTTGGCATCACCTTATCCCTTCTTCCTCTGGGGAAGAATGATCATAATATGATAGAATTTTACATTGAGTTTGAAAGTAATGTAATTAAGTCAGAAACTACAGTCTTAAACTTAAATAAAGCCAATTACATAGGTATGAGGGGTGAGTTGTCAAAGGTAGATTGGGAAATTAAATTAAAGGGTTTGATAGTTGAAAAGCAATGGCAAACATTTAAAGAAATATTTCAATATTCCCAACAAATATACATTCCATTGGGAAATAAAAACTCCACCGGAAAAGTGATCCACCCGTGGTTAACTAAAGAAATTAAGGAGAGTATTAGATTGAAAGAAGAGGCCCATAATGTTGCCAAGAAGAGTAATGAGCCTGGGGATTGGGAGAGTTTTAGAAACCAACAAAGGACGACCAAAAATTGATAAAAAGGGAGAAAATAGGATATGAAAGTAAAAACAGATTGTAAGAGCTTCTAAAAGTATGTAAAAAGGAAGAGAGTAGCAAAGGCTGAGGCAGGAGAAATTATAATGGGGAATCAGGAAATGGCAGATGTGTTAAACAAAAAAATTGTATCTGTCTTCACAGCAGAAGACACAAAAAGCATACCAAAAATAGTGGGGACCCATGGATAAATGAGAGTGAGGAACTTAAAACAATTAATATCACTAGAGAAAAAGTACTGGACAAACTAATGGGAGTAAAAGCCAACAAATCCCCTGGACCTGATGGCCGACATCCTAGGGCTTGAAAAGAGGAGGCTGCAGAGATAGTGGATGCATTGGTTATGATCTTCCAGAATTCCCTAGATTCTGGAATGGTCCCAGTGGACTGGAAGGTAGCAAATGTTACCCTGCTATTCAAGAAGAGGAGAGAGAAAACAGGGAACTACAGGCCAGTTAGCCTGACATCGGTCATCGGGAAAATGCTGGAATCCATTATTAAGGAAATGGTAACAGTGCACTTAGAAAATCATAATATGATTAGGCAGAGTCAACATGGTTTTATGAAAGGGAAATCGTGTTTGACAAATTTATTAGAGTTTTTTGAGGATGTAACTAACAGGGTAGATAACGGGGAGCCAGTGGATGTAGTATATATGGATTTTCAAAAGGCATAGAAATAGAATCATAGGTTACAGCACAGAAGGAGGCCATTCTGCCCATCGAGTCCAAGACAGCTCTATGCAAGAGCAATCCAGCTAGTCCCACTCTTCCACCCTATCCCCGTAGCTCTGCAAATTTTTCTTTTCAAGTACTTATCCAGTTCCCTTTTGAAGGCCATGATTGAATCTGCCTCTACCACCCTCTCGGGCAGTGCATTCCAGATCCTAACCACTCGCTGTGTAAAAAAGTTTTTCCTCGTGTCACCTTTGGTTCTTTTGCTAATCACCTTAAATCTATGGCCTCTGGTTCTTGACCCGTCCACCAATGGGAACAGTTTATCTCTATTTACTCAGTCCAGACCCTTCATTATTTTGAATACCTCTATCAAATCTCCTCTCAACCTTCTCTGTTCCAGTCTATCCACATAACTAAAGTCCCTCCTCCCTGGAATCATTCTGGTTGATTCTTAATTGCCCTCTGAAATGGCCTAGCAAGCCACTCAGTTGTAAAATCTCGCTACGAAAAGTCATAATAAGAATAAAACCGGACGGACCACCCGGCATCGGACCACTAGGCACCGGACACGACAACGGCAAAACACCAAGCCCAGTCGACCCTGCAAGGTCCTCCTTACTAACATCTGGGGACTTGTGCCAAAATTGGGAGAGCTGTCCCACAGACTAGTCAAGCAACGGCCTGACATAGCCATACTCACAGAATCATACCTTTCAGCCAACGTCCCAGACTCTTCCATCACCATCCCTGGGTATGTCCTGTCCCACCGGCAGGACAGACCCACCAGAGGTGGCGGTACAGTGATATACAGTCAGGAGGGAGTGGCCCTGGGAGTCCTCAACATTGACTCTGGACCCCATGAAATCTCATGGCATCAGGTCAAACATGGGCAAGGAAATCTCCTGCTGATTACCACCTACCATCCTCCCTCAGCTGATGAATCAGTCCTCCTCCATGTTGAGCACCAGTTGGAGGAAGCACTGAGGGTAGCAAGGGCACAAAATGTACTCTGGGTGGGGGACTTCAATGTCCATCACCAAGAGTGGCTCGGTAGCACCACTACTGACCGGGCTGGCCGAGTCCTGAAGGACATAGCTGCTAGAATGGGCCTGCGGCAGGTGGTGAGCGAACCAACACGAGGGAAAAACTTACTTGACCTCGTCCTCACCAATCTACCTGTCGCAAATGCATCTGTCCATGACAGTATTGGTAGGAGTGACCACCGCACAGTCCTCGTGGAGATGAAGTCCCGTCTTCGCACTGAGGACACCATCCAACGTGTTGTGTGGCACTACCACCGTGCTAAATGGGATAGATTCAGAACAGATCTAGCAGCTCAAAACTGGGCATCCATGAGGCGCTGTGGGCCATCAGCAGCAGCAGAATTGTATTCCAGCACAATCTGTAACGTCATGGCCCGGCATATTCCTCACTCTACCATTACCAACAAGCCAGGGGATCAACCCTGGTTCAATGAGGAGTGTAGAAGAGCATGCCAGGAGCAGCACCAGGCGTACCTAAAAATGAGGTGCCAACCTGGTGAAGCTACAACTCAGGACAACATTCATGCTAAACAGCGGAAGCAACAAACTATAGACAGAGCTAAGCGATTCCACAACCAACGAATCAGATCAAAGCTCTGCAGTCCTGCCACATCCAGTCGTGAATGGTGGTGGACAATTAAACAACTAACGGAAGGAGGAGGCTCTGCAAATATCCTCATCCTCAATGATGGCGGAGTCCAGCACGTGAGTGCAAAAGACAAGGCTGAAGCGTTTGCAACCATCTTCAGCCAGAAGTGCCGAGTGGATGATCCATCTCGGCCTCCTCCCGATATCCCCACCATCACAGAAGCCAGTCTTCGGCCAATTCGATTCACTCCACGTGATATCAAGAAACGGCTGAGTGCACTGGATACAGCAAAGGCTATGGGCCCCGACAACATCCCAGCTGTAGTGCTGAAGACTTGTGCTCCAGAACTAGCTACGCCTCTAGCCAAGCTGTTCCAGTACAGCTACAACACTGGCATCTACCCAACAATGTGGAAAATTGCCCAGGTATGTCCTGTCCACAAAAAGCTGGACAAATCCAATCCGGCCAATTACCGCCCCATCAGTCTACTCTCAATCATCAGCAAAGTGATGGAAGGTGTCGTCGACAGTGCTATCAAGCGGCGCTTACTCACCAATAACCTGCTCACCGATGCTCAGTTTGGGTTCCGCCAGGACCACTCGGCTCCAGACCTCATTACAGCGTTGGTCCAAACATGGACAAAAGAGCTGAATTCCAGAGGTGAAGTGAGAGTGACTGCCCTTGACATCAAGGCAGCATTTGACTGAGTGTGGCACCAAGGAGCCCTAGTAAAATTGAAGTCAATGGGAATCAGGGGTAAAACTCTCCAGTGGCTGGAGTCATACCTAGCACAAAGGAAGATGGTAGTGGTTGTTGGAGGCCAATGATCTCAGCCCCAGGACATTGCTGCAGGAGTTCCTCAGGGCAATGTCCTAGGCCCAACCATCTTCAGCTGCTTCATCAATGACCTTCCCTCCATCATAAGGTCAGAAATGGGGATGTTCGCTGATGACTGCACAGTGTTCAGTTCCATTCGCAACCCCTCAAATAATGAAGCAGGCCGAGCCCGCATGCAGCAAGACCTGGACAACATCCAGGCTTGGGCTCATAAGTGGCAAGTAACATTCGCGCCAGATAAGTGCCAGGCAATGACCATCTCCAACAAGAGAGAGTCTAACCACCTCCCCCTGTCATTCAACGGCATTACCATCACCGAATCCCCCACCATCAACATCCTGGGGGTCACCATTGACCAGAAACTTAACTGGACCAGCCATATAAATACTGTGGCTACGAGAGCAGGTCAGAGGCTGGGTATTCTGCGGCGAGTGTCTCACCTCCTGACTCCCCAAAGCCTTTCCACCATCTACAAGGCACAAGTCAGGAGTGTGATGGAATACTCTCCACTTGCTTGGATGAGTGCAGCTCCAACAACACTCAAGAAGCTCGACACCATCCAAGATAAAGCAGCCCGCTTGATTGGCACCCCATCCACCACACTTAACATTCACTCCCTTCACCACCGGCGCACCGTGGCTGCAGTGTGTACCATCCACAGGATGCACTGCAGCAACTCGCCAAGGCTTCTTCGACAGCACCTCCCAAACCCGCGACCTCTACCACCTAGAAGGACAAGAGCAGCAGGCACATGGGAACAACACGACCTGCACGTTCCCCTCCAAGTCACACACCATCCCGACTTGGAAATATATCGCCGTTGCTTCATCGTCGCTGGGTCAAAATCCTGGAACTCCCTTCCTAACAGCACTGTGGGAGAACCGTCACCACACGGACTGCAGCGGTTCAAGAAGGCGGCTCACCACCACCTTCTCAAGGGCAATTAGGGATGGGCAATAAATGCTGGCCTTGCCAGCGACGCCCACATCCCGTGAACGAATTTAAAAAAAATATCTCTTCTGCACCCTCTTTAAGGCCTTCACATCTTTCATAAAGTGCATTGCCCAGAACTGGACACAATACTCCACTTGTGGCCGAACCAGTGTTTTATAAAGGTGCAACATGACTTCCTTGCTTTTGTACTCTATGCCTCTATATATAAAGCCCAGGATTCCGAATGTGTTTTTAACCGCTTTCTCAACCTGCCTTGCCACCTTCAACAATTTGTGTACAAATACTCCCAGGTCTCTCTGTTCCTGTACCTCTTTTAGAATTGTGCCCTCTAGTTTGTATTGCCTCTCTTCGTTCTTCCTACCAAAATGTATCACTTCGCATTTTTCTGCATTAAATTTCATCTGCCACGTGTCCGCCCATTCCACCAGCCTGTCTATATCAAATTTTGAAATTGTGTCCTGTACATCCAAGTCCAAGTCATTAATATATATCAAGAAAAGCAGTGGTCCCAACACCGACCCCTGGGGAACACCACTGTGCACCTCCCTCCAGTCCGGAAAACAACCGTTCACCACTACTCTCTGTTTCCTGTCCCTTCGCCAACTCTGTATCCATGTTGCTACTGCCCCCTTTATTCCATGGGCTGCAATCTTGATGATAAGCTTTGCCCTCCTCTACCCTCTCTGTTCCCTCATCAGGTTGCTTAAACACGATGGGGGAAAAATTCAATAAGGGTCTGTTTTGTGCAGGGTTAGCGCGATGCAGACCCTAGGCAGGCAAGAAGCATGTTTGGACCCAAGGGACCAATTATCTGCAATCAGCGTTCCTTTCCAGGCCTTGCATGTGGAATCAATGCAATTCGCACTTTCCACCACCAGAGGGAGCTCGATCTCTTAAAGTGAGGGTGTTTCTTAGAAATCTCTTAAAGGTAGCTGGTACCTGTTATTTGCTGAAAAAACAGTTTATTGTCTGCATCGAGTCTGAACAGAGATCAGACATCGCACACGTAAAACACAGATGCAGATCCCATCCCTATGCTGATACACTGATGAGTTATGTTAATGGTTGCGCACCACTAAATCCCACATCCTCCAATCTGCACACCAGACCTCACCAATCTGCCTACCGAGTTGGTACCAGGCCTGCTAGAGTGCATGCACCAAGGTTTTCTGCTGATGCACTAGAGACCTTGGGTGCAAGAGGTCGACAGAAGGAGGGACATCCTTATCCGTGGTGGGGGCGGGGGGATGGGGTGCAGGCAAGAGGCCCTCCCAGACATATACTCAAAAGGCAGTGGGAGGCAGCGTGGGACGAAGTCAATGCCATCATGAACATGGATGCAGTGCAGGAAGAAGTTCAATGCTTTGACATGAGTGGTCAAGGTGAGTGAGGCCAACTGTCAATTGGCGTCGCCTACCAACTGCACCACGCACTATACCCCCCATCACCCACATACCAACAAACTCTTTCCATCGTTACGCAACTCTTCCAATCAGCTGCTTCCTCTCACACTTACACATTACCATTGTTTCAAGCCGCCTGCCCACAACTCACAGGCCATACACACTGGCAACTATTCAACCATGACAGGCACATCACCCAGACACACGTCCCACTTTCTTGCAGGAGAAGGTGGTGCATATCAAGAGGCAGCCAGTGGCATTTAGACCCTTGAGCCTGTTCGACCATTCAATGACATCATGGTGGACCTGTGATCTAACTCCATATAACCGTCTTAGCCCCATATCCCTTCATACCCTTGGTTCACAGAAATTTATCAATCTCAGATTTAACATTCACAAGTGAGCTAGCATCAACTGCCGTCTATAGAAGAGTGTTCCAAACATGTAGAAGCATTTCCTAACTTCACTCCTACACGTCCTGGCTCTAAATGTTGGACTATGTCCCCGAGTCTTCATGTGTAGGAGACCTCCAAAAACAGTTACAAATGTCTTGGCAGCCAGAAGCAATAATCCAGCCATTAACCTGTAAATCCTGCATGGTTCCTTTAAATAGCGCTGTTGGGAGGTCCTCCAGACACTCTAAGACGCGTTCAGATGGTCGGGGTTAAGACTGTGCATTGAGTTGAGCGTTACGTCCCAAAATGGTGTCTATCACTTTAAATCAGGGTTGCACACTGATTGAAGTCATTTTCTCCCTACTTTACATGATTCCAGCATTCGTTATCTGCGCCTGTGCTAACTCCTATACCAAGATGGCACCTGGCGCACGTCATGCAGGAAATGTGTGTGCGCATTCAAGGCGCCATCTTGGATGTCAGAGAGGCCATGTAGAGGCGAAACAACGGGCGCTACTCGGCCCAATTTAGCACCCGATTTGCCTTTAACAAATCGGTGCTGGTTTCCCTAATCAATCCACCCTTGTCCAAGTGACTGTTAATTCTGTCCTGGATTATTGTTTCTAAAAGTTTCCCAACCACCGAGGTTAAACTGACTGGTTTAGTTATGCTAGTTTATTTACAGTTGCTGGGTTTATCCTTACACCCTTTTTTGAACAAGGTGTAACATTTGCAATTCTCCAGTCCTCTGGCCAGTACCTCCACAATTTCCACCCTTACTTCCCTCAGCAACCTAGGATGTATCCCATCCGGACCGGCTGACTTATCTACTTTAAGTACAGCTAGCCTTTCAAGTACCTCTTTATCAATTTTTAGCCCATCCAGTATCTCAACTATATCCTCCTTTACTGAGACTCTGGCAGCATCTTCTTCCTTGGTAAATACAGATGCAAAGTACTCATTTAGTACCTCGGCCATCCCCTCTGCCTCCATGAGTAGATCTCTTTTATGGTCCCGGATCAGCCCCACTCTTCCTCTTACTACCATTCGATAAGCTGGCACATAAAAGGTTGTTACACAAGGTAAGGGCTCATGGGATTGGGGGTAATAGCATGGATAGAGGATTGGTTAAAGGACAGAAAACAGAGAGTCGGGATAAACGGGTCATTTTCAGGTTAGCAGGCTGTAACTAGAGGGGTGCCACAAGGATCGGTGCTTGGGCCTCAGCTGTTTACAATCTATATCAATGACTTAGATGAAGGGACCGAGTGTAATGTATCCAAGTTTGCTGACAATACAAAGCTAGGTGGGAAAGTAAGCTGTGAGGAAGACACAAAGAGTCTGCAAAGGGATATAGACAGATTAAATTAGTGGACAAGAAGGTGGCAGATGGAGTAAAATGTGGGGAAATGTGAGGTTATTGACTTTGGTAGGAAGAATAGAAAAACAGAATATTTTTTAAATGGTGAGAAACTATCAAATATTGGTGTTCAGAGAGACTTGGGTGTACAAGAAACACAAAAATTTAGTATGCAGGTACAGCAGGCAATTAGGAAAGCAAATGGCATGTTGGCCTTTAATGCAAGGGGGTTGGAGTAAAGAGTAAGGAAGTCTTACTACAGTTGTACAGGGGCTTTAGTGAGACCACATCTGGAGTACTGCGTACAGTTTTGGACTCCTTATCTAAGGAAGGATATACTTGCCTTAGAGGCGGAGCAACGAAGGCTCACTAGATTAATTCCTGAGATGAGAGGGTTGTCCTACGAGGAGAGGTTGAGTAGAATGCGCCTATACTCTCTGGAGTTTAGAAGAATGAGAGATGATCTCATTGAAACATATAAGATTATGAAGGGGCTTGACAGGGTAGATACTGAGAGATTGTTTCCCCTGGCTGGAGAGTCCAGAACTAGAGATGGTAGTTTCGGGATAAGGGGGCAGCCATTCAAGGCTTATATGAGGAGGAATTTCTTCATGCAGAGGGTTGTGAATCTTTGGAATTCTCTACCCCAGAGGACTGTGGATGCTCAGTCGTTGAGTATATTCAAGGCTGACGTCGATAGATTTTTGGACACTAAGGGAGCCAAGGAATATGGGGATAGGGTGGGAAAGTGGAGTTGAGGTTGAAGATCAGCCATGATCTTATTGAATGGCACAGCAGGCTCGAGGGGCTTTATGGCCTCCTCCTGCTCCCATTTCTTATGTTCCTAATTTACCTGCTCTTCCTCTCTTGGGGATGTCCTGCACTATGGGTCTTTGGCCTTCACCTAGGCTTCAAATTATTAAAGTCAGCCCAGATTACATTCAGAGGTATATTTTAGGTGTGTAGGTTTGGGGAAACAATAGAAGTAGAATCATAGAAGTTTACAACATGGAAACAGGCCCTTCGGCCCAACATGTCCATGTCGCCCAGTTTATACCACTAAGCTAGTCCCAATTGCCTGCACTTGGCCCATATCCCTCTATACCCATCTTATCCATGTAACTGTCCAAATGCTTTTTAAAAGACAAAATTGTACCCGCCTCTACTACTGCCTCTGGCAGCTCGTTCCAGACACTCACCACCCTTTGAGTGAAAAAATTGCCCCTCTGGACCCTTTTGTATCTCTCCCCTCTCACCTTAAATCTATGCCCCCTCGTTATAGACTCCCCTACCTTTGGGAAAAGATTTTGACTATCTACCTTATCTATGCCCCTCATTATTTTATAGACTTCTATAAGATCACCCCTTAACCTCCTACTCTCCAGGGAAAAAAGTCTCAGTCTATCCAACCTCTCCCTATAAGTCAAACCATCAAGTCCCGGTAGCATCCTAGTAAATCTTTTCTGCACTCTTTCTAGTTTAATAATATCCTTTCTATAATAGGGTGACCAGAACTGTACACAGTATTCCAAGTGTGGCCTAACTAATGTCTTGTACAACTTCAACAAGACATCCCAACTCCTGTATTCAATGTTCTGACCAATGAAACCAAGCATGCTGAATGCCTTCTTCACCACCCTATCCACCTGTGGCTCCACTTTCAAGGAGCTATGAACCTGTACTCCTAGATCTCTTTGTTCTATAACTCTCCCCAACGCCCTACTATTAACGGAGTAGGTCCTGGCCCGATTCGATCTACTCCTGGCCCGATTCGATCAATAGTTGAGGGTCTTATGGCCTTGGTGGTTGAACTTTAGTTAGTTACAACTTTTAAGGATGGGTTGAGCATTCTGAAGGTAGTGAGATATCTCTACAATATTAATTCACCTTAAAGGTGGTCCCAGATTTGATGAAGTTTTTCTCCAACACATTATCCAGTGCAGGATCCAACTCTTCCTGCACGTCTTCCAATAGCAGAGGACGTCCAAGTGACAAGGAGTCCTCCAGGTGATTCCGGAAATATTTATGATTAAGTGATGTTACCTTTGGAACAAAAGGAATTAGTATTTAGAACTCAAACTTCATTCAACCTGCACTGATCAACTGCATTAATTGCAAATCTGTTACATCTCTACAGTCTGATGCTATGAAACTAGAAGACTGATTATGTGGCCCTGTTGTAGTGCTAGCAGGACTGCAAACAAATCAGATCCAAAATTCCTGGGTTAGAGGAAAGCGCAAGTTGGAATTCCACCTTTGCAGGGCCAGGAATTTTTGACGGGGCTGATGTATGCCGGATTTCCACTGCAGACAGAGTTATGATGGGATGGTGTTACTGCCACCTTCCCATCCAGCTTGAAAGTGTGCACCATTACTTAATGGGTGACAAACTGAAACCTTTTTTTATTATGAGGATTATGTCCTTATCCTCCTTCATAGCATAAGAATAAAGAGATTCCCATTGGGAAATCCATGAGTCCGATGGGAAGCAGTACTTTGAGCAGAACTGACTAAAATTAACAGTCAAAGAGCTGACTGAGCCTTAATGTACTAAACAGATTGATGTTCAGGCAAAGCATCATCAACATTCAGTATTAGCACACAAAATGACATATTCAATGTGATATCCTGAGGATCATTATTTGGAGTGTAAATTGGAGGAAATGGATCAGTGGGGTTAGCCATGTCCCCTTGACCTCATTTATATACAATGAAGTTAGCTCCTGATGGGCTTTAAAGGGGAAGTGATTTTTTGCCAGGATTATTCTGTTGCAGCCTTTTATTTGTGAATTTGATTAATTAATTAATAATTGGATGCTGCACTGCAGGGAGCTTTGGATGTTTGTGGATGGATGAATTAAGATGGGCTGAATGGCCTTCCTCGTTTGTAATTATCTTGTGATATAGGGGGCGATTTTCATGTAGCATCCAAAATGGGGGTTCAGCCCTCCTGTTAGTGTCAGTATGAGGCTCCAGCTATTTTGAGGCCTGGACCTCATTAGCATCCTGCCAAGTGGGCACCTCGCTGCAGCTCACTCATTCTGGGAGGGCAGAAAATTGGTCAGCTCCCACACTGAGCCGCCAACAGTTCAGGCCTGGGGAGGAGGTGATTATGGTGGGGGAGTGGGCCTCGAGTGGGCCAGAGATTTTTTGAGGGGCCCCCTTGGACCCACACAAAAAAAATTAAAAGTTTCTTGGGCCATTTCTTTGAATGGGCTCCAGGGGGCCCTTTTAAGACTACTGGTTAGGCAACTCAATGGCTGGTACAACTGGGTGGAGCTTGCAAGGTGCATGCTCCACTCGCTTGTACCTGAAAATTGCAATCAGGGTCTTACAACTCACTTAGGACATTGATTTGCATATTTAAGCCTTACCTCTATTTAAGGTGGACGGGCTACTTGCCCATTTACAGGCCCACCTGAAAATTGCATTAGGTGGGCGAGGGCATCAGTGGGGCAGCCAAGGTGTCCCCTTGATTTTCAATTGATAGCTGCCTGTTCTTCAGGTGAGAAACGTGCAGCTGGCAGTTCAAAATTGTCCCCATAGTGCCTTATCAAATCCTTCAGAGGCGTCCCAAAGTGCAACTAATTACTTTTGGAAAGGCAGTCATTGTTATTGCATAGGTAGCCTAAAATGCACACTTGATCCATTATCCAAAAGTCCATGGACTGCACTCTACGAGGCCTATTTATGCCAGCTTCTGTTGCTGACCCATTAATTCCAACTCAGTGCCTGAGCTAATTTCCATCTGCTTGTTCTTATCTCCTCTACTGGAAACAAGCATCATTTTACCAGGTCATGTTATTAACTAGGGTTTAACTGCAAATACTTTTTTTCTGAATGGAGGCCTTTAACATTTTAAAGGGTAGACGTAAAGAAGATGTTTCCATTTGTGGGGGAGACCAAAACTAGGGACCATAAATATAAGATAGTCACTAATCTGGAATGCACTGCTTGAAAGATGGTGGAAGCAGATTCAACAGCAACTTTCAAAAGGGAATTGGATAAATACTTGAAGGGAAAACATTTACGGGGCTATGGGGAAAGAGCAGGGGAGTGGGACTGATTGGATAGCTCTGTCAAAGAGCTGGCACAGGCACGATGGGCCAAATGGCCATTTCCTGTGCTACGAACATATAAACATAGGAACTAAGAGCAGGAGTAGGCCATTCGGCCCCTCGAGCCTGCTTTGCCATTTGATAAGATCATGGATGATCTGATTGTGACCTCAACCCTATTTTCCCGTCTGCCTACTATAACCTTTGACTCCCTTTGACTGTGATGTACTTACTATGTATTATGATAATAAATCCAACAAAACCAAATTAGCAATAATACTGTGGAGGATGAATGCCTGGAGTGTGTACGAGATGGTTTTTTAGACCAGTACGTTGAGGAGTCAACCAGGGAACAAGCTATTCTAGATTGGGTATTGTGCAATGAGAAAGGGTTAATTAATAATCTTGTTGTGCGGGGTCCTTGAGGGAAGAGTGACCATAACATGATAGAATTCTTCATTAAGATGGAAAGTGAAGTAGTCCAATCCAAAACTAGGGTCCTAAATCTAAACAAAGGAAACTACGAAGGTATGAGGAGTGAGTTGGCTATGATAGATTGGGAAGCTTCATTAAAAGGCATGACGGTGGATGGGAAATGGCTAACATTTAAGGAACGAATGCATGAATTGCAACAATTATACATTACTTTCTGGTGCAAAAACACAAAAGGAAATGCGGCCCAACCATGGTTAACAAAAGAAATTAAGGATAGTATTAGATCCAAAGAGGAGTCATATAAAGTTGCCAGAAAAAGTAGCAAGCCTGAGGATTGGGAACAGTTTAGAATTCAGCGAAAAAGGACCAAGAGATTGAATAAGGGGAAAAAAATAGAGTATGAGAGTAAACTTGCAAGGAACATAAAAGTGGACTGTAAAAGCTTCTACAAGTATGTAAAAAGAAAAAGATTAGTGAAGACAAATGTAGGTCCCTTACAGTCAGAAACAGGAGAATTTATAATGGGGAACAAGGAAATGGCAGAGCAATTAAACAAATACTTTGGTTCTGTCTTCACGGAAGAGGACAGAAATAACTTCCCAGAAATGTTAGGGAACCAAGGATCCAGTGAAAAAGAGGAATTAAAGAAAATTAGTATTAGTAAAAAAATAGTGCTGGAGAAATTAATGGGACTCAAAGCCAATAAATCCCCAGGGCCTCATAATCTGCATCCCAAAATACTAAAAGAGGAAGCCATGGAAATAATGGATGCATTGGTTGTCATCTTCCAAAATTCTATAGATTATGGAGCAGTTCCTGCAGATTGGAGGGTGGCAAATGTAACCCCACAATTTAAAAAAGGAAGGAGAGAGAAAACAGGGAACTACAGACTGGTTAGCCTAACATCAGTAGTGGGGAAAAGGCTAGAGTCTATTATAAAGGATGTGATATCAGCATACTTAGAAAATATCAACGGGATTAGACAAAGTCAACATGGATTTACGAGAGGGAAATCATGTTTGACAAACCTACTGGAGTCTTTTGAGGATGTAACTGGTAGAATAGATAAGGGAGAACCAATGGATGTAGTTTATTTGGATTTTCAGAAGGCCTTTGATAAAGTCCCACACAAGAGGTTAGTGTGCAAAATTAAGGCACATGGGATTGGTGGTAATATACTGGCATGGATTGAAAATTGATTAACAGACAGGAAACACAGAGTAGGAATAAATGGGTCTTTTTCGGGGTGGCAGGCAGTGACTAGTAGGGTACCGCAGGCATCAGTGCTTGGGCCCCAGCTATTCACAATATATATCAATGATTTGGATGAGGGAACCAAATGTAATATTTCCAAGTTTGCTGATGACACAAAACTAGGTGGGATCGTGAGTTGTGAGGAGGATGCAAAGTGGCTTCAAGGCGATTTAGACAAGTTGAGTGAGTGGACAAATACATGGCAGATGCAGTATAATGTGGATAAATGTGAAGTTATCCACTTCGGCAGAGTATTATTTAAATGGTGATAGATTGGGGAATGTTGATGTACAAAGGGTGTCCTTGTACACCAGTCACTGAAAGCAAACGTGCAGGTGCAGCAAGCAGTTCGGAAGGCAAATGGTATGTTGGCCTTCATTGCAAGAGGATTTGAGCACAGGAGCAAGGATGTCTTACTGCAATTATACAGGGCCTTGATGAGACCACACCTGGAGTATTATATGCAGTTTTGGTCTCCTTACCTAAGAAAGGATATACTTGCCATTGATGGAGTGCAGCGAAGGTTCACCAGGCTGATTCCTGGGATTGCAGGACTGTCGTATGAGGAGAGATTGGGTCGACTCAGCCTGTATTCACTCGAGTTTAGAAGAATGAGAGGGGATCTCATTGAAACATATAAAATTCTGACAGGGCCAGACAGACTGGATGCAGGGAGGATGTTTCCCCTGACTGGAGGGTCCAGAACGAGGGGCCATAGTCTCAGGATACAGGGTAGGACATTTAGGACTGAGTCATAGAGTCATAGTCATAGAGTTATACAGCACGGATAGAGGCCCTTCGGCCCATCGTGTCCGCGCCGGCCATCAGCCCTGTCTACTCTAATCCCATATTCCAGCATTTGGTCCATAGCCTTGTATGCTATGGCATTTCAAGTGCTCATCCAAATGCTTCTTGAATGTTGTGAGGGTTCCTGCCTCCACAACCCTCTCAGGCAGTGAGTTCCAGACTCCAACCACCCTCTGGGTGAAAAAGTTCTTTCTCAAATCCCCTCTAAACCTCTCGCCTTTTACCTTGAATCTATGTCCCCTTGTTATAGAACCCTCAACGAAGGGAAAAAGCTCCTTAGTATCCATCCTATCTGTGCCCCTCATAATTTTGTACACCTCAATCATGTCCCCCCTCAGCCTCCTCTGCTCCAAGGAAAACAAACCCAATCTTCCCAGTCTCTCTTCATAGCTGAAGCGCTCCAGCCCTGGCAACATCCTGGTGAATCTCCTCTGCACCCTCTCCAAAGCGATCACATCCTTCCTGTAGTGTGGCGACCAGAACTGCACACAGTACTCCAGCTGTGGCCTAACCAGTGTTTTATACAGCTCCATCATAACCTCCTTGCTCTTATATTCTATGCGGAGATGAGGAGAAATTTCTTCACTCAGAGGGTGCTGAACCTGTGTAATTCTCTACCACAGAAGGCTGTGGAGGCCAAGTCATTGAATATATTTAAGGAGGAGATACATTTCTAGACACAAAAGGCATCAAGGGGCATGGGGAGAGAGCGGGAATGTAGTATTGAGATAGAGGATCAGCCATGATCATATTGAATGGCGGAGCAGGCTCGAGGGGCCGAATGGCCTACTGATGCTCCTATTTTCTATGTTTCTATGTTTCTAAGGAATTCAGGGGAAACTTCTTTACTCAGAGAGTGGTGAGAATGTGGAACTCACTACCACATGGAGTGGTTGAGGCGAATAGCATAGATGCATTTAACAGGAAGCTAGATAAGAAGTAAATAGTGGGAGGAGGCTCATGTGGAGCATAAACACCGGCATAGGGCCAAACAGCCTGTTTCTGTGTTGCAAATTCTATGTAATAATTTCTTAGTGCATTAGTTTTAATACTCAGTGGAAAATATTGGCTTTGGAATAGTACTTGCATAGCTGAGCCATACAGACCATAAAGATCCCAGGTTCAATCCCAGGTTTGTGCTCGGTTAGCTGATCCACCCAGAAGATAATTGGGGTACTATAATTGGGTTCAGTGCTCTGCATTAGGAAGGGAACAGAGTTGCCAGAGTTCCCACTCTTTATCACTATCAGGCTGGAAATGAGCATGTGTAGATGCCAAGTGAGGACAGAATTGGGCTCGGCTGTAGTGCCCCATGGCCGAATAGTCTGCTGACGTTCAATGTCATGTCTTACTTGTGAATAGCAACCATTTGGGTGAGATGTCTGTCGAGTCAAATCCTTCAGGAGTGAAAGGGAGAAAATTCATACTATCATAGCATGATGCAGCACAGAAGGAGGCCATTCAGCCCATCGTGCCTCTGCCGGCTCTTTGGTAGAGCTATCCAATTAGTCCCATTCCTCTGTTCTTTCCCCATAACCCTGTAAATGTTTTCCCTTCAAGAATTTATCCAATTTCCTTTTGAAAGTTATTATTGAATCTGCTTCCACCACCCTTTCAGATAGTGCATTTCAGATCATTGCAACTTGCTGCGTAAAAAAATACTTCCTCATGTCACCTCTGGCTCTTTTGCCAAACACCTTAAATTTGTCTTCTGGTTACCAACCCTTCTACCACTGGACATAGTTTCACCTTATTTACTCTATCAAAACCCTTCATGATTTTGGACACCTCAATCAAATTTCCTCTTAACCTTCTCTGCTGTAAGGAGAACAACCCCAGCTTCTCCAGTCTCTCCACGTAGCTGTAGTCCCTCATCCCTGATACCATTCTAGTAAATCTCTTCTGCACCCTCTTGAAAGCCTTGGTATTCTTTCTGAAGTGTGGTACCCAGAATTGATACAATACTCCAGCTGAGGCCTAACCAGTGTTTTATAAAGGTTTAGCATAACTTCTTTGATTTGTACTCTAGGCGGTAAATTTTAACTCCCAAGAACGGGTGGGTTGGGGCGGGTGAGGAGTAAAAATTTTCCGTTTTCAGAGCAGGACTGCATCCTGGCTCCAACACGCCTACTTCCGGGTTTGACCCAGACACATTTGGGTGCGTGTGTCCTTCTGAAACCCGGAACAAGGCGAGGGAATGCATAATAAATGGTAGGATACTGAGACGTGTAGGGGAACAGAGGGACCTTGGAGTGCATGTCCACAGATCCCTGAAGGTAGCAGGACAGGTAGATAAGTTGGTTAAAAAGGCATGCGGGATACTTTCCTTTATTCGCCGCGCCATAGAATATAAGAGCAGGGAGGTTATTCTAGAACTGTTTAAGACACTAATTAGGCCACAGCTTGAGTACTGCATACAGTTCTGGTCACCACATTACAGGAAAGATATAATTGCACTAGAGAGGGTACAGATGAGATTTACAAGGATGTTGCCAAGGCTGGAGAATTTTAGCTGTGAGGAAAGATTGGATAGGCTGGGGATGTTTTCTTTGGAACAGAGGAGGCTGAGGGGAGATTTAATCGAGGTGTATAAAATTATAAGGGGCCTAGATAGAATAGATAGGAAGGACCTATTTCCCTTAGCAGAGAGATCAATAACCAGGGGGCATAGATTTAAAGTAATTGGTAGAAAGATTAGAGAGGAGATGAGGAGAAATTTTTCACCCAGAGGGTGGTGGGGGTCTGGAATTCACTGCCTGAAAGGGTGGTAGAGGCAGAAACCCTCAACTCATTTAAGAAGTACCTGGATATGCACTTGAAGTGCCGTAACCTACAAGCTACGGACCAAGAGCTGGAAAGTGGGATTAGGCTGGGTAGCTCCTTTTCGGCCAGCACAGACACGATGGGCCGAATGGCTTCTTTCTGTGCTGTAAATTTCTATGATTCTAACTCTCGCCGGCTTTTAAAGCCAGAGGGACGCTATTTAATCCAATTGAGGCCAATTGAGATACTTAAAGTGCTTAAACCTGTTAACTTTTTGAGTATTGACCTACACAAGCCATTTTAACTTCTCCTGAATGTGTCTCCCTTGGCCAATGAAACACACCATCGAAATGGAGGTGAGTTGCAGCTGGCCCTCATTTGGACCTTTAAACCAGTGATTGACACATGAATAAAAGGTGAGTTTTTGCAGCAGCGCAATCAATTCTCTCACACAAATCTTTGGCTGGGAGTTCTTTGTGTTTAGACTAAGAATTCTTGGTTCACACTCAGAATTCTTGTGTTCACACATATTCACCTACATTTTGGACCCCCTCAAACTGACGACATCCAGATGGAGGGGCGCAATGGATATATTCAACAGTACATCACCATCCGTGGCAGGCATGTTGTGCAGTTCTGGTACACAAGACACAGGTGCACCACAAGGACCCGCAGAAGAGTAGAGGGGACCAATGGAGTGGTCGAGGTCGCAGGAGGCACAACCCACTTGAGAGGGTCTACAGGCACAGGCTGAGTTTCCTGGATCTCTCTGAGGAGCAGTGCCTACGCAGGCTCAGATTGAGTCGCTAGGTAGTTGCAGACATCTGCAGCCTCCTTCATGCAGATCTGCTCCCAGCTGGGCCTGGTGGCCACGCATTACCCGTTGCAGTTAAGGTTACCACTCGCCTCAATTTCTTTGCCTCCGGATCCTTCCAGGGCACCACTGGTGACATCACCAGAGTTGCTCAGTCGTCTGCACATAAGTGTATACGACAGGTCACGGCTGGCTTGTTTGCCAGGGCGTCCCATTACGATAACTCCTCCTGTGACAACATCAGCCAGACTGAGAGGGCAGTGGGTTTCCACTCTCTGATTGGCTTCCCACGGGTGCAGGGCGCGATTGATTGCACACACGTAGCAATCCGAGCATCTCCACATGAGTCAGGACTGTTCATAAACCGAAAGGGATATCATTCCATCAATGCGCAGCTGGTTTGCGAGCACCGGAGGAGGTTTCTGCAGGTGTGTGACAAATTCCCTGGCAGCTGCCATGATTTCTTCATTTTGCGCCAGTTCAACATCCCGGCCCTCTTCAACGCCCAAGACAGACTTAAGGGCTGTCTCCTTGGAGACAAGGGATACCACCTGCAGAAGTGGCTCATGGCACCTGTGAGAAACCCCACCAATGGAGCACAGCAGTGGTACAACGACAGTCACGTCACCACCAGGTCTGCCTTTGAATAAGCCATTGGAATGCTCCAGATGCACTTCAGGTGCCTGGATCGATCCGGGGGAGCCCTTCAGTACTGACCAGTAAGGGTGTGCAGAATAATAGTCACGTGTTGCATCCTGCACAACATCACTCAACAGAGAGGGTTACAATTGGAGGAGCTGCCACGCGCTCATGAAGCATCTGCATTTGCCATCAACACTGAAGATGAGGAGGAAGAGAAGGAGGAGCAGGACGAAGGTAGGTAACCCATCGGCAGAGCAGTGGCGCACATGGTTTGTGATGCCAGGGAGTCATATCTGATAGATTCTCATAAGGAGACCTACAAACTGAAGATAGTGAAGTACTCAGACCACCTGGAATAACCACCACCATCACCACCAACATCATCACCCCGCCATCCGCTTGCACAAAACAGTCCTTCAACCACACATACACCCATTGTAAGTGCACCCGATGGGTGGTATCAAGTCTTGGCATTCATGATGAAGCACATGAAAGGGCACTTCCACAAAAGGATCTCAAGAATGGACAAGACATGGCAGTGGTAGTGACAATTATAACATTTAATGTGAATATAAGAAAAAACAAATTAAAATGAAAAACATGACATTTAGTCAGACACCCTTGTGCATATCATTGGTGATTACAAAACCTTAGCCTTCCTCTTCCTACCGCCTCTACGTGGTGCATCTCCTATGGCTTGAGCAGAGGTAGTGGGAGGTTGCTCAGGTCCCTGCCTTGACTGCTGAGATGCTTTGGGCCTACGCCCTCTGGGTTTTGGAGCCAGTGAGGACCCCACCAAAGACTGCTCCACCTGCACCTGTGCGGGGGCAGACTCGGATGTCGGGAGAGGAGGCAGCATCGCGGGTACTGGTCGAGAGGGGGGCAACGGGTGAGATGTAGGAGCACTTTGAGTGGAATCCCCACTTCCATGTCTTCTTTTGCCATCATCTCTCTCCTGGGCCAGGGCCACATCACTCCTACCACTCTGATGGACAACAGCTTGGAGCACATCTGTGACCCGTTGTAAGGCCACTGCTAAAGTATCTGTCTACCTGTTTAAGGCGGCAGAAAAGTTGGCATCCAGAGTCCGCACAGCCATTGTCGGGACCTGAATGGACTCATTTATGAGCCGTGCTTGAAGCTCAATGGTGGCTGCCATTCTCTCCATCACAGACATTCCCGCACATACCTGCGCCAGCACTCCACTAATGCTGGAGATGGACTCCTCCATCCTCTCCACTATTGTGGAGAGTGGGCGTGGCATGTCTTCCAGTACCTCGCAAAGGTGCAGCTGTACCTCTATCATTCTCATTCTTAATGATGGACCCCGGGGTTCAGCATCTGCATCCAGCTGAGTAGGGCTTGGAGAGGAGTGCGCCCCTCGACGCAGTCTCTCTATAGCTGCTCCTGCCACCAGTGTCTGCTCGTGCTCACTTATGAGTGGTGAATCATCAGGTGACAACCTAACTAACTGTCTAACAGAACCCGCCGAGGTGTGAGTATCTGCGCTGGTGCATGGATGGATATAATGTGACAGTGTGCCCTCAGAGGCATGGAGCTCCTCTGAGGAATCGCCCTCGTCCAGGTCGTGTGCCTCCTCATCAATCCTTGAAGGCCCTGGAAGAGAACATAAAGCAATATTAAGACTCATCGCAGAAGTTATTTTGTGATAAGCATACTGAGGTGTGCAACAGGTCAATCATTGATAACATCAGTTCATGATGTGTGTGAAGGATGTTAAAGTTCCGTCATCAGACATTTGCGGGTTGCCAGTCTCAGCACTCCGGCAGCCAGGCATTTGACCATGCGGCTCAGCTCCAAGGACTCCTCCTCCGCCTCTTTTTTTTTATGCGTTCACGGGATGTGGGCATCGCTGGCAAGGCCAGCATTTATTGCCCATCCCTAATTGCCCTTGAGAAGGTGGTGGTGAGCCGTCTTCTTGAATCGCTGCAGTTTGTGTGGTGAAGGTTCTCCCACAGTGCTGTTAGGAAGGGAGTTCCAGGATTTTGACCCAGCGACGATGAAGGAACGGCGATATATTTCCAAATCGGGATGGTATGTGACTTGGAGGGGAATATGCAGGTGGTGTTGTTCCCATGTGCCTGCTGCCCTTGTCTTTCTAGGTGGTAGAGGTCGCGGGTTTGGGAGGTGCTGTCGAAGAAGCCTTGGCAAGCTGCTGTAGTGCATCCTGTGGATGGTACACACTGCAGCCACGGTGCGCCAGTGGTGAAGGGAGTGAACGTTTAGGATGGTGGATGGGGTGCCAATCAAGCGGGCTGCTTTGTCCTGGTTGGTGTCGAGCTTCTTGAGTGTTGTTGGAGCTGCACTCATCCAGGCAAGTGGAAAGTATTCCATCACACTCCTGACTTGTGCCTTGTCGATAGTGGAAAGGCTTTGGGAAGTCAGGAGGTGAGTCACTCGCCGCAGAATACCAGCCTCTGTAGCCACCTTATTTATGTGGCTGGTCCAGTTAAGTTTCTGGTCAATGGTGACCCCCAGGATGCTGATGGTGGGGGATTCTGCGATGGTAATGTCGTTGAATGTCAAGGGGAGGTGGTTAAATTCTCTCTTGTTGGAGATGGTCATTGCCTGTCAGAGCCACTATTTGTGGTGGTCCCCTCCAGTCCTACTCCTCTCCCGTGCATTTTATGCTCTGTTCTCCTACAAGGGGAGAAAGAAAAGTTGTGTGAGTGAGTGAGTGTGACAGGGTCATCCGATGGATGCATTGATTTGGGTGAGACTGCCAATGAAAGAGATACATCAGAGGGTGAGTATCAGACAGATTCATGACATTGCATCAGGATTGGGGTGAGTGGGAGTGGTGGGTTCACAAGTGGGGAGGTGAAGAAGTGCACAGAAAGTGAAGGTAAGTTGATAATGAGCCTTAAGTGGGTGTGAGGAGTGATGAGGTGGAGTACATTAGGCAGGACAGGGTTGGGGGGGGCAGGGTGATGTGCACCACAGGATGTAGATGAATCAGTAACTGTACTTACTTTTCCTGACCTGGTTAGGTCATTTAAGCGCTTCCTACACTGCACCAATGTCCTTGCAACGGTGGTCCTGCTGCTCAGCTCCTCTGCCACCTTGAACCAGGCTTTTTTGGTGGCAGAGGCAAGGTGCTTCCTCCTATCAGCCGGCTCTTCACACCGGCTAGTAGCAACTCAAGAGAAGAGTCACTGAAGTGGGGTGCTGGCTTCGTCCTTTGTTGCTCCATGTCTTTAAATTCCTCCTTTCTCCCTCAAAATCCATGGTTGCGATGGCTCTTTAAATACTCCAGTTTCCAGCATGTCATTCAGATACATAGTATGCCCGCTGAGCAGCTTGGAGACATGAAACCCAGAAGTCACATTAAGTGGCTTCAATTGAGTTGCAATCGCTCAAAACAGCATGCAAAATTTTTTCGGGTTTCCCACGCGTGTATTGACCCTCCGCTGAGTTCCCGCTGGTATGTTAAAATTTACCCCATGCCTTTATTAATAAAGCCCAGGATCCCATATGCATTTTTAACAGCCTTCTCAACTTGTCCTGCTACCTTAAAATATTTGTGTATATACACCCCCAGGTCTCTCTGTTCCTGCACCCCCTTTAAAATGTACCATTTAGTTTATATTGCCTCTCCTCATTCTTCCTACCAAAATGTATCACTTCACACTTCTTATATTTCATCTGCCATGTGTCTGCCCATTTCACCAGTCTGTCGATGTCCTCCGCATTGTTTACTACATTTCTGACTTTCGTGTCATCTGCAAATTTTAAAATTATACCCTGTATCCCCAAGTCCAGGTCATTAATAAACATCAAAAAGAGCAGTGGTCCTAATACCGACCCCTGGGGAACACCACTGTATACTTCACTCCAGTCGGAAGAACAACTGTTCGCCACTACTCTCTGCTTTCTGCCCCTTAGCCAATTTTGTATCCATGCTGCCACTGTCCCTTTAATCCCATGGGCTTTAATTTTGTTAACAAGTCTATTATGTGGTGCTTTATCAAATGCCTTTTGAAAGTCCATATACACAACATCAACCACAGTACCCTCTCCATTACTTCATCAAAGAACTCAATTGAGTTAGTCAAACACAATTTTCCTTTAATAAATCCCTGATGACTTACATTTATTAGCCCATACTTTTCCAAGTGTCAATTATTGTCTCTAGAAGTTTCCCCACCACCAACGTTAGGCTGACTGGTCTGTAATTACCGGGTTTATCTCTCTCCCCGTTTGTGAATAATGGTGTAACATTTGCAATCTTCCAGTCCTCTGGCACTGCTCCCATATCTAAGGAGGATTGGTAAATTGTGGCCAGAGCCACTGCAATTTCTACCCTTACTTCCCTCAGTAACTTATGATACATCCCATCTGGACCGGGTAACTCTTCTACTTTGCGTACTGTCAACCTTTTAAGTACCTCCTCTTTATCTATTTTTATCCTATCCAATATCACTTTCGATAACCTGGGACAGCATCTTCAGCCTGCATGTCCACTGCAAGTACAAGTGGAGACAAGAGGCCTGCAAATCAATGTTTATTCTGACATTGGCAGCATCCTCTTCTCTAGAGAAGACCGATGTGAAGTATTCAGTTAGTACCTCAGCCGTGCCCTCTGCCTTTACAAGAAGATCCCTATTTTTGTCCCTGATCAGCCCAACCCTTCCTTTGACTATCCTTTTACTTTTTATATGTTTATATAAGACTTTTGGGTTCCTTTTTATATTAGCCACTAATTTATTCTCATACTCTCTCTTTGCCTCTCTTGTTCCCTTTTTTAGATCTCCTATTTATTTTCATTATTCAGCTTGGTTCTCTACTGTATTACAAACCTTACATTTGTCATAAGCCTCCTTTTTCTGTTTCATTTTAATCTCTATATCTTTAGTCATCCGGGAAGCTCTAGCTTTGGATGCCCTTCCTTTCCCCCTTGTAGGGATGTGTCTACTCTGTACCTGAACCATCTCCTCCTTGAAGGCCACCCATTGTTCAATTACTGTTTTAGAATCATAGAATCTTACAGCAGAGAAGGAGGCCATTCGGCCCATCATGCCTGTGCTGGCTCTTTGAAAGAGCTTTTTGCCTACTAATTTTTGATTCCAATTCATCAGGGCAGTTTCTACCCTTACTTCCCTCAGTAACCTAGGATGCATCCCATCTGGACCGGGTGACTCTTCCACTTTTCTCTTTTTAACTCACTGAAATTTGCTCTTCTCCAGTTAAGTATTTTTACGCATGATTGTTCCTTGTCCTTTTCTATAACTATTCTAAACCTAATGATATTATGATCACTGTTTCCCAAATGCTCCCCCACTGAAACATGCTCCATTAGCTCCATTTCATTCCCCAGAACTAGAACTGCTTCCTTCCTCATTGGGCTGGAAACACCACTGATCAAGAAAGTTCTCTTGTACATTTCAGGAATTCCTCCCCCTCTCTCCCCTTTACACTGTTACTTTCCCAGTCTATATTGGGATAATTGAAGTCCCCCATTATCACTACTCTATAGTTCTTGCATCTTTCTGTAATTTGCCTGAAAATTTGCTCCTCTATTTCCTTCCCACTATTTGGTGGCCTAAAGTATACATCCAGTAGTGTACTAGCTCCTCTGCTGGAGAAGAAAATAATTTGCACATTAGATTAATTTGTAGTATTAAATTATTTCATGTGTTGTAGTCAGTGTGCTGCTTCACATGTTGAAAAAGTCTGTGCATTCCTACCTGTAATTCATTACCTATCTCCTTCCTCTTGATCCAGGTTTTACCTTGTGTCTGAGGGTCGATGAGAAGTGGATACCTGGTTGCTTTGGTAACAATGATGCCATTCTGAACTGACAGGTCATCACTTGGTAACCCCTGTAGATTCCACTCACTGATCTGAAAAGATAAAACCACACAGACTTAGTAAAGGCAATGAGGTCAGCCTGGCCACAAATACATTTCCTGAAATGATCAGTGAAGACCAGGGCTGAAAATATTTTGGAAAAAGTCTGATAGATATTGGGATATAGATATTTGTAGCAGGTAGCCTAGAGATTATGGTACTGGGCTAGCAGTCCAGAGGTAATGAGCTTAAATCCCACCACAACAAGGAATAAAATTGAATTCAATAAATCTGGTACCAGTAAAAAATGACCATGAAAGCTAGTGGATTGTTGTAAAAACTCCAACTGGTTCATTAATGTCTTTCAGTGATGGGAATCTCCCACCTCTACCTGGTCTGGCCTACATGTGAATCCAGTCACACACTACATTTAATGGGCAAAATAAATACTGTGTTGTCAGTGTTGCCCACATCCCAAGACCATATAAAAAGATTTCAGGTGCAGCTAAAATCATAGGCACACAAAACAGTTAGGTTACATTTTATGTCTCAGTTCAGACACTATTGTAATGATCTATTATATTCCCTGAGGTCTGATTTTAAGTTTAATTATGGAGGCTTCCAATAGGCCTTATTCCCTGAGGCTGCCATAGCGCTGACCATTGGAAAATTGTGTGCAAGACTACGAGTGTCAGATGAGCACCATGCTCTATTTTTTTATTGACTTTTTTGGTTCTTTTTGGAGACAAATGCTATCAGTACGGAATAAGCCTCCTAGTTTTATTTATCCCACACTAGATTTTACAACATCAGCTGAGGCTCCTCCTACAGTACAAGTTTTACCCATAACAACTACGCAGAGGCATTGGAACTGGTAGGTTAGATCTCTTAAAGCGTTGAATGGCAAACATATGTACAGGATCCAAATCCGGGTCCTGCAGTATCTTGTTTAAAGTTTAGAGAGTGAAATGTGTCTGTCATGGTCTCCTCAGCGAGTGTGAAACTCTGAGGAATCAACAAATAATCGAACATTTCAGTTAATACATTTGGTGGAAAGATTAAAATTTCTTCCTTTCCCCACTTGCTTCAGATAATAACAAAGAATGCAGATAATGACTGAAATGACAGCTATAAATGACAAAACATATAACCAAGGTAGCAATATATTCATTCAAAGGACATTACAACTAAAATTATTAGTATGTGGAGATATACACAATGGTTGTCTTGTGTCACTTAAAACCGACTGTAGTGGAAACTTAACAGATACAAGTGTATGTCTGAGCGAGACTCACGGTAGGCTGGTCCACCAGAAAGGCTATAAGGTTCAGATTATCTGTATAGGGAATCTTCCTTCTCTGCAGCTCTATTTCCCAGATTACTTTAATCAGTATATCTCTGAAAGTTTGATTGAAGGGACCACTATACGAGAGAAAACCAGTAGCCAACAGCACATCACCCACCAGCCTAGAATGCAAGAAAGGAAAAGAAATGAACAGCGAATAATCAAGTCCAGAGGAGGTCAGTGCAAGATGAAAAAGAACATCCTCAAACAGTAAGATCTGTAAAACACAATGCATATTTCTAGGTTAACGTGGTACATGTTGAATAGTCTAAATGCTAAAAGTGGGTTTTGGAGTGAGGATATAAGTAATGCTAATTGAGGGAGGATAGTGCCAGTTTAAATGGCAGCAATAGTTTCATCATTATGAGAGTGAGAGGCAGGCTACATGGAAACCCACTCTATCTTAGTGACTAGTATTATCCAAATACATGCAAGACCAGCAAGTCATCCCACCATGATTCCAGGGATGAGGGCCTTTAGTTACGTGGATAGACTGGAGAAGCTGGGGTTGTTTTCCTTGGAACAGAGACGGTTGCGAGGAGACTTTATAGAGATATTCAAAATCATGAAGGGTCTAGTCAGAGTTGATAGAGAGAAACTGTTCCCATTGGTAGAAGGGTCAAGAACTAGAGGACATAGATTTAAGGTGATTGGCAAAAGAACCAAAGGTGAGGAGAAACCTTTTTTACACAGTGAGTGGTTAGGATCCGGAATGCACTGCCTGAGGGGGTGATGGAGGCAGATTCAATCATGGCCTTCAAAAGGGACTTGAAAGGAAAAAATTTGCAGGGCTACGGGGATAGGGCGGGGGAGTGGGACCAGCTGGATTGCTCTTGTATAGACCTCATGCGGACTCGATGGGCCGAATGGCCTCCTTCCGTGCTGTAACCTTTCTATGATTCTAAGTAAAGCAAGGGATAGAAATTAACAGATGTCAACAGGAGGATACATAACGCTGGTTGGTATCTGCCAGATGGGCATGCTGTTCTCTTATAATATGTACCTTTCTATCCACAGTCAAATACAGGAAGTTCCCAACCTGTTTCCTCTGACCTGGAGGTGTTTGTATGATTGACAGTTGCATGTACTGGAGTAGAAATGGCTGATCAGGAAACAATACGGCCTAGAAATTTGCTAGCGCCACCCTCGTTTTACAGGTGTAAAACGGGCACCTAAGTGTCCAATATGGCAGGTAGAGTGCACGAGCCCGTCCCAGGCCAGAAGTGCACCGCCCACCATATTGAATCAGGCTCCTCCGTAGGCGTCCAGGGTATGCTCTGGAACGATTCAGAAAGTGCATCATAGAAACATAGAAACATAGAAAATAGGAGCAAGAGTAGGCCATTCGGCCCTTCCGGCCTGCTCCACCATTGAAAATTATCATGGCTGATCATCTAACTCAGTACCCTGTTCCCGCTTTTTCCCCATATCCTTTGATCCCTTTAGTATTAAGAAATATATCTATCTCCTTCTTGATACATCTAATGACTTGGCCTCCACTGCCTTCTGTGGTAGAGAATTCCACAGGTTCACCACCCTCTGAGTGAAGAAATTGCTCCTCATCTCGGTTCTAAATGGCATGCCCCGTGTCTTAGACTGTGACCCTGGTTCTGGACTGCCCAGCCATCGGGAATAGCCTTTCTGTTTTTACAACCAAAGTGGATAACCTCACATTTATCCACTTTATACTGCATCTGCCATGTTCTTGCCCACTCACCGAACTTGTCTAAATCACATTGGAACCTCTTTGCATCCTCCTCACAGCTCACATTCCACCCCAGCTTTGTGTCGTCAGCAAACTTGGAAATGTTAAATCTAGTTCCCTCATCCAAATCATTGATATATATTGTGAATAGCTGGGGCCCAAGCACTGATCCCTGCGGTACCCCACTAGTCACTGCCTGCCATCCGGAGAAAGACCCATTTATTCCTACTCTCTGTTTCCTGTCTGTCAACCAATTCTCAATCCATGCCAGTATATTCCCCCCAATCCCATGTGCTTTAATTTTGCACACTAAGCTCTTGTGTGGGATCTTATCAAAAGCCTTCTGAAAATCCAAATACACCACATCCACCGGTTCTCCCCGATCTATTCTACTAGTTACATCCTCAAAAAACTCCAGTAGATTTGTTAAGCATGATTTCCCTTTCATAAACCCATGCTGACTTTTTCCAATCCCGTTAATGCCCTCCAAGTGTTCTGTTATCACATCTTTTATAATAGACTCTAGCATTTTCCCCACTACTGATGTTAGGCTAACTGGCCTGTAAGTCCCTGTTTTTTCTCTCCCTCCTTTTTTAAATAGTGGGGTTACATTTGCCACCCTCCAATCTGTAGGAACTGTTCCAGAGTCTATAGAATTTTGGAAGATGATCACCAATGTGAATCACCAATCATAAATGTCTCGGCAGCCAGAAGCAATAATCCAGCTACTAACCTGTAAATCCTGCATGGTCTCTTTAAATAGCGCTGGTGGGGGGTTCGCCAAGCACTCTAAGACACGTTTAGATCGTCGGGGTTAAGACTTGAGTTGAGTGTTAAGTCCCATGTTAAGTCCCAAAATCGTGTCTATCACTTTAAATCAGCGTTGCACACTGTTTGAAGCCATTTCCTCTGTACTTTACAGAATTCCAGCATTTGTTATCTGCGCCTCTGTTAACTCCTATACCAAGATGGTGTCTGGCGCACGTCACGCTGGAAACGTGCGTGCGCATCCAAGACGCCATCTTGGACGGCGGAGTGGCCATGTAGCGCCGAAACAACGGGCGCTACACGGCCCAATTTAGCGCTCAATGCTTCTGTTAATAAAACCCAGGATCCCGTATGCTTTTTTAATGGCCTTCTCAACTTGTCCTGCCACCTTCAAAGACTTCTGTACGTGCACCCCCAGGTCTCTCTGTTCCCCCTTTAAAATTGTACCATTTACTCTTACTCAGTTTTCCTTGCAAAATGCATCACTTCTTAGCTCTCTGCACTAAATTTCATCTCCCATGTATCCGGCAATTTCACCAGTCTGTCTATGTCCTCCTGAAGTTTGCTACAATCCTCCTCACTATTTACTACATTTCCAAGCTTTCATCTGGGATATCTTTTAAATCTTTTTTTAACCTGTGCCCCTAAACTCCACTTGAAGCAGGTGCCCCAGCAGTGCCAAAAATGGCCCAAAATATATAAATACCCCATCCTAGGACATTGAGCGGGCACAACCAGGGGATGCAGAGATCCTGCCCTCTGATGATCCACCCACTGTGGCTTGACAGGAATGTCCATGAACCTATGGTGATTGTTCCACTTCTCTCCTTCTGTAATGAGGGTGTGTGAGAAACAATTGGGACTGTGTGTATTTGTGTGAGGTTGAGAGCCAAAAAGAGATGAAGATCTCAAAATTCTGCTTTCCGTACCAATTAGTAAGCCCTGTTTTTCCAGTTGTTAAAATACATCAATTCTAAAAGAAATATCTCCTTCTATATCTCTATACAGACTGTAACAAGATATTAGTTCAGATTTGAACTCGTAGCAGGAGGCGGCGAGCGGGAGCTGAAGTAGATGGGAAACGGATTTGTTAAGGGCAAATCGCGTTCAACTAACTTGATCAAGTTTATCGATGAGGTAACAGAGAGGGTTGATGAGGGCAATGTGGTTGATGTGGTGTATATGGACTTTTAAAAGGTGTTTGATAAAGTGCTGGATAATAGGCTTGAACAAGGGTGTAACATTTGCAATTCTCCAGTCCTCTGGGACCACCCCCGTATCTGAGGATGTTTTGAAGATTATGGCCAGTACCACCGCAAAGTCCACCCTTACTTCCCTCAACAACCTAGGATGCATCCCATCCGGAACACGAGGCTGGGAGATTTGAACTCCCGGGCCTCATCAGCGTGGGTCCCATCAGTCTCCTGCCCAAACTCGGCAGGAAGCATTAGTTGGCCTGCGAGTGAGAGTGGATTTTGGGTGGCAGAAGACCACCATTGGGGACTTGAAGGAATGATCCTTGGCAGTCAGTTAGGAGAGGGCAGGAGAGCATTGCAGTCAGGGAAGGGGAGGGAAGTCCAGGACAGGCGAGGTCCATGGTTTCTTGTGACGCTCCTCCTGGTCCACAAGGAAACAAGAAAAAATTTAAAATTATTTAATTTTCTGGGCTTCATCTGCCCGATCCGTTTGCCACTAGATTTACTGCCAACTTCGGCACTGGGCTGGGACTTTTAGTTAAAATTATGTTGGGGTCTTATTGTATAAAGGTCCCCATTTTAATATATTCATGAGGCCCAGTCTGCCTGCAAGCCCCACCTAAAAGTGCACTGTTAAAATGGCATGGGCAGGGAGCAGTTCAGGAATGTAACAATAAGTACTCTACCGCGATTTCAACCCGTTCCAGGGTTCTGGAATCTTCCAGGATTCTGACAACCAATGCCCAGCCCTTGCCTGTTAATTTGTGCTTTAAACTCCTTGCACTGGTCTGTCCATCTGATTCTTTCCCCACTCAGACCGTCTATCAGTGCTGATGCAGCTTCCATCTTTCTTCTACATGTGTCTGCATCTTCCAATAGGTCCTAAAAAAATTAAAAGCAGCTTCAATTCAGTAACGGTTCCTCAGCTCTCTGGATGCCAGTTACACATTTACGGGTTGAATTTCTGTGGGGGTTCCCCAATCTTCCACCAAAACAGATGATCGAGAATCCTCACAGAAATTCAACCTCTTACAATTTTAGGAATACTGCAAAAGGTTTTCTTCTGTTTTGTTAGTCTTTATATGTGATTGTCAAAGTGAAAGACATTGGTGCTGGACAGGAAGTCTTCTGCACCTGAATTGCTGACATGCTTTGACATGATGTGATATGAATTGCTGATCAGAGACCAAAAAGGAGATCTACTCATGGAAGCAGAGGTACTAAATGAGTACTTTGCCTCTGTCTTTACCAAGGAAGAAGATGCTGCCAGAGTCTCAGTAAAGGAGGATATAGTTGAGATACTGGATGGACTAAAAATTGATAAAGAGGCACTAGAAAGGCTAGCTGTACTTAAAGTAGATAAGTCACCTGGTCCGGATGGGATGCATCCTAGGTTGCTGAGGGAAGTAAGGGTGGAAATTGCGGAGGTACTGGCCATAATCTTCCAAACATCCTTAGATACGGGGGTGGTGCCAGAGGACTGGAGAATTGCAAATGTTACACCCTTGTTCAAAAAAGGGTGTAGGGATAAACCCAGCAACTACAGGCCAGTAAGGTTAACTTCAGTGCTGAGGAAACTTTTAGAAACAATAATCCGGAACAGAATTAGCAGTCACTTGGACAAGTGTGGATTGATTAGAGAATGCTAGCACAGATTTGTTAAAGGCAAATCATGTTTAACTAACTTGATAGAATTTTTTGATGAGGTAACAGAGAGGGTAGATGAGGGCAATGTGCTTGATGTGGTGTACTGACCTTTCAAAAGGCGTTTGATAAAGTGCCGCATAATAGGCTTGTCATCAAGATTGCAGCCCATGGAATAAAGGGGGCAGTAGCAGCATGGATACAAAATTGGATAAGTAACAGGAAGCAGAGAGTAGTGATGAACGGTTGTTTTTGGACTGGAGGGAGGTGTACTGTGATGTTCCCCAGGGATCGGTACTAGAACCACTGCTTTCCTTAATATAGATTAATGACATGGACTTGAGTGTACAGGGCACAATTTCAAAATTTGCAGTGACACAAAACTTGGAAGTGTAATGAACAGTGAGGAGGATAGTGATAGACTTCAAGAGGATAGAGACAGGCTGGTGGAATGGGCGAACACGTGGCAGATGAAATTTAACGCAGAAAAATACGAAGTGACACATTTCAGTAGGAAGAACAAGGAGAGGCAATATAAACTGGAGGGCACAATTCTAAAAGGGGTACAGGAACAGAGAGATCTGGGGGTTTATGTGCAGAAATCATTGAAAGTGTCAGGGTAGGTTGAGTAATTGGTTAAAAAAGCATACGGGTTCCTGGGTTATATAAGTAGAGACATGGAGCCCGATATTACCAGGGCGGCGGGTTCGTGGCGGGGGGGGGGGGGGGGGGGGGCGACAGGGCGCGTGGGTAACGCGCCCGGTGAAATCAGTCTGCACCGCGCGCAATCGCAGGCTGATTGGATCCACTTACCTGGTATTCCGGGTTCCCCGCTGCTGAGCTGCGCGGCGGGCGGACTGCGCATGCGCAGTAAGGTCTGTCAGCTGGAGGAGCTCTATTTAAAGGGGCAGTCCTCCACTGACTGATGCTGCAAGAAATAGGAAAAAGTACAGGGCGAACGCTGCTCCCAGGTTTAATGATGCCTCACTCCAGGTATCATTAGATGGGGTGAGGAGGAGCAGGAGGACAGAGATCTTCCCCCCGGCGGGCAGGAGGAAGCGGCCTGCCTCTGCCACCAAGAACATAAGAACATAAGAAATTGGAGCAGGAGTAGGCCAATCGGCCCCTCGAGCCTGCTCCGCCATTCAATAAGATCATGGCTGATCTGATCCCAACCACAAATCTAAAGAACACAAGAAGTCGGAGCAGGACCCGGCCACATAGCCCCTGGGCCCTCTCCGCCACCCACAGGGCATTGACCGATCCGAACTCAGCTTCATGTCCAATTTCCTGCCCGCTCCAAGGAGCCCTAGTAAAATTGAAGTCAATGGGAATTAGGGGGAAAACTCTTCAGTGGCTGGAGTTATACCTAGAAGGCCTGGCTCGAGGTGGCAGAGGAGGTCACCTGCACCACAAACATATCGCCCACCTGCATACAGTGCAGGAGGCGCTTCAATGACCTAAGGAGGTCAGCCAAAGTGAGTACACTTACTCATTCTCCTACACTCCGTCTGCCGCATCACCGCCCCCACCCCACATCTCCTTCTGCACTGCCAACACTACTCTGTCACATCACTCCTCACACTCACTCAAACCTCATCCTCATCTTACCTGCACTTACTCACCTCGCCAGTACTCATCCCGCCACTACCACTCAACCCAATCCTCATACAATCTCATGGCTCTATCTCATACTCACCCTCTCATGCATCTCTTTCACAGTCAGCCTCACTCAACCTGCCACTACCTGTGCTGCAGCCACAGGGCATTTTTTTTAAATTCGTTCACGGGATGTGGGCGTCGCTGACGAGGCCAGCATTTATTGCCCATCCCTAATTGCCCTCGAGAAGGTGGTGGTGAGCCGCCTTCTTGAACCGCTGCAGTCCGTGTGGTGACGGTTCTCCCACAGTGCTGTTAGGAAGGGAGTTCCAAGATTTTGACCCAGCGACAATGAAGGAACGGCGATATATTTCCAAGTCAGGATGGTGTGTGACTTGGAGGGGAACGTGCAGGTGGTGTTGTTCCCATGTGCCTGCTGCTCTTGTCCTTCTAGGTGGTAGAGGTCGCGGGTTTTGGAGGTGCTGTTGAAGAAGCCTTGGCGAGTTGCTGCAGTTCATCCTGTGGATGGTACACACTGCAGCCACAGTGCGCCGGTGGTGAAGGGAGTGAATGTTTAGGGTGGTGGATGGGGTGCCAATCAAGCGGGCTGCTTTATCTTGGATGGTGTCGAGCTTCTTGAGTGTTGTTGGAGCTGCACTCATCCAGGCAAGTGGAGAGTATTCCATCACACTCCTGACTTGTGCCTTGGAGATGGTGGAAAGGCTTTGGGGAGTCAGGAGGTGAGTCACTCGCCGCAGAATACCCAGCCTCTGACCTGCTCTCGTAGCCACAGTATTTATATGGCTGGTCCAGTTAAGTTTCTGGTCAATGGTGATCCCCAGGATGTTGATGGTGGGGGATTCGGCGATGGTAATGCCGTTGAATGTCAAGGGGAAATGGTTAGACTCTCTCTTGTTGGAGATGGTCATTGCCTGGCACTTATCTGGCGCGAATGTTACTTGCCACATATCAGCCCAAGCCTGGATGTTGTCCAGGTCTTGCTGCATGCGGGCTTGGACTGCTTCATTATTTGAGGGGTTGCGAATGGAACTGAACACTGTGCAGTCATCAGCGAACATCCCCATTTCTGACCTTATGATGGAGGGAAGGTCATTGATGAAGCAGCTGAAGATGGTTGGGCTGAGGACACTGCCCTGAGGAACTCCTGCAGCAATGCCCTGGGGCTGAAATGATTGGCCTCCAACAACCACTACCATCTTCCTTTGTGCTAGGTATAACTCCAGCCACTGAAGAGTTTTCCCCCTAATTCCCATTGACTTCAATTTTACTAGGGCTCCTTGGTGCCACACTCGGTCAAATGCTGCCTTGATGTCAAGGGCAGTCACTCTCACCTCACCTCTGGAATTCAGCTCTTTTGTCCATGTTTGGACCAAGGCTGTAATGAGGTCTGGAGCCAAGTGGTCCTGGCGGAATGCAAACTGAGCATCGGTGAGCAGGTTATTGGTGAGTAAGTGCCGCTTGATAGCACTGTCGACGACACCTTCCATCACTTTGCTGATGATTGAGAGTAGACTGATGGGGCGGTAATTGGCCGGATTGGATTTGTTCTGCTTTTTGTGGACAGGACATACCTGGGCAATTTTCCACATTGTCGGGTAGATGCCAGTGTTGTAGCTGTACTGGAACAGTTTGGCTAGAGGCGCAGCTAGTTCTGGAGCACAAGTCTTCAGCACTACAGCCAGGATGTTGTCGGGGCCCATAGCCTTTGCTGTATCCAGTGCACTCAGCCATTTTCTTGCTATCACGTGGAGTGAATCGAATTGGCCGAAGACTGGCTTCTGTGATGGTGGGGATATCGGGAGGAGGCCGAGATGGATCATCCACTCGGCACTTCTGGCTGAGGATGGTTGCAAACGCTTCAGCCTTGTCCTTTGCACTCACGTGCTGGACTCCGCCATCATTGAGGATGGGGATGTTTGCAGAGCCTCCTCCTCCCGTTCGTTGTTTAATTGTCCACCATCATTCATGACTGGATGTGGCAGGACTACAGAGCTTTGATCTGATCCGTTGGTTGTGGAATCGCTTAGCTCTGTCTATAGCACGTTGCTTCCGCTGTTTAGCATCCATGTAGTCCTGAGTTGTAGCTTCACCAGGTTGGCACCTCCTTTTTAGGTACGCCTGGTGCTGCTCCTGGCATGCTCTTCTACACTCCTCATTGAACCAGGGTTGATCTCCTGGCTTGTTGGTAATGGTAGAGTGAGGAATATGCCGGGCCATGAGGTTACAGATTGTGCTGGAATACAATTCTGCTGCTGCTGATGGCCCACAGCGCCTCATGGATGCCCAGTTTTGAGCTGCTAGATCTGTTCTGAATCTATCCCATTTAGCACGGTGGTAGTGCCACACAACACGTTGGATGGTGTCCTCAGTGTGAAGACAGGACTTCATCTCCACGAGAACTGTGCGGTGGTCACTCCTACCAATACTGTCATGGACAGATGCATTGGTGAGGACGAGGTCAAGTACGTTTTTCCCTCGTGTTGGTTCGCTCACCACCTGCCTCATGCCCAGTGTGGCAGCTATGTCCTTCAGGACTGGGCCAGTAGTGGTGCTACCGAGCCACTCTTGGTGATGGACATTGAAGTCCTCCACCCAGAGTACAGTTTGTGCCCTTGCTACCCCCAGTGCTTCTCAACATGGAGGAGGACGGTAGGTGGTAATCAGCAGGAGGTTTCCTTGCCCATGATTTGACCTGATGCCATGAGGTCCGGAGTCAATGTTGAGGACTCCCAGGGCCACTCCCTCCTGACTGTATATCACTGTACCGCCACCTCTGGTGGGTCTGTCCTGCCGGTGAGATGCCAGGGAAGAGTCTGGGATGTTGGCTGTAAGGTATGATTCTGTGAGCATGGCTATGTCAGGCTGCTGCTTGACAGCTCTCCCAATTTTGGCACAAGTCCCCAGATGTTAGTAAGGAGGACCTTGCAGGGTCGACTGGGCTTGGTTTGCCATTGTCGTGTTCGGTGCCTAGTGGTCCGTCTGGTTTTATTCTTATTATGACTTTTCGTTGCGAGATTTTACAACTGAGTGGCTTGCTCGGCCATTTCAGAGGGCAATTCAGAATCAACCACCTTACTGTGGGTCTGGAGTCACATATAGGCCAGACCGGGTAAGGATGGCAGGTTTCCTTCCCTGAAGGATATTAGTGAACCAGATGGGTTTTTACGACAATCCGGTAGTTTCATGGCCATCATTATTGATACTAGTATTTTAATTCCAGATTTTTATTTAATTAATTGAATTTAAATTCACCAGTTGCCATGGCAGGATTTGAACTCATGACTCTGGATTACTTGTCCAGTAACATAACCACTATGCTACCGTACCCATGCATCACATATGTGCAGTAGGCAGCCTGAGGCAAACGTGTCGTGAGCATGAAGGGGCTGCACAAGGTGTTTGAGGGTTTGTCATGGTTTTTACTTATATTTAATTTCTGACCAACTCACATCACATATTATATTGGCACCACTACTGTCACGGCTTTGCGAATCTTGTCTGGTTTGTGCAATAATTCCCTTTCCTGAGGATCACCATGAAGACCCACACCTGATGCCACCCATTGTGTCACTGCAGAGTGGGTGTAGGTGTATTTGCAGGGCTCTTTTGTGCAGACGACTGAGAGACGTCAGCGATGTCCCCGGTGGCATCCAGGATGGATGCGGAGGAGAAGTTGTTGAGGGCAGTGGTGACTTTGACAGCGACAGTTAAAAAGATGGTGCTCGGGCCAGCCGGGAGCAGCTTGGCATGAAGGAGGCTGTAGATGTCCACGACTACATGTCGGGTGACTCTGAGCCTCCGTGTGCACTGCTGCTCAGAGAGGTCCAGGAAGCTGAGCCTCAGTCTGTGGACCCTGTGGCGAGGGTAGTGCCCTCTGCGATGCATCTCTCTCTGCGGTTGCCCTCCCTCCTATTGTGCAGGTGGATGTGTCACAGCACTGTGTTGTGGAGCTCCACGTGTCAGAGGTAGACGGCGTGGCCAGCGAGGCTGGTGATGCTGTTCACCCTCCGAGGAGGTCATGACTGCAGCTACGGCGGCCCCCTTCCGGAAGATGTACATCTGAGGGGGTCCGCAAGGTAGGTACATGTGTCTGGACACCGGGGTAAGTGTGCAAGTTGGTGAATTTGATTGTTAGGAGGAGGGTGGTGGAGGCCAAACTTTGTCCAAAGTGACAGAGTGGCCTCCTGCAATGAGTGAGGGTCTCCCTGTCAAATGGACCTTTTCAGCTGCCACAGGCTGATGACTGCAACACGTCCATTTGAACTGGGAGTGTTTCCCCCAGTACGGGATACAGTCCCAGTTGTTTGTAAATCCCAACCCTCCCAAAATATCTCGTTAATTAGGTCTCTAAACAACCTGAAATACCAAAATAAATACCTTAAGTGGCACCCCGCCGGCTTTAATTTCCGGCGGGATCCCACATGCGGGGGCTGCGTGCGCATGTCAGCACGTCAGTGGGAAACCTGGAAGTGGGCGGGTTGGAGCCGGGCTCCCGACCCGCCCCGGGAATCGGTGATTTTCGTGGCCCCCCGCCAGGAAAATCACCCAATTCGGGGCACCGCGCTTTAGGAAAGAAGTGAACGCGCAGAAAAGGCACAGAGAGGGTGCAGAAAAGATTTACTGGAATGATTCCAGGGATGAAGGACTTTAGTTATATGGACAGACTGGAGAAGCTGGGGTTGTTCTCCTTCGAACAGAGAAGGTTGTGAGGAGATTTGATAGAGATATTTAAAATCATGAAGGGTCCAGACAGAGCAGATAGAGAGAAACTGTTCCCATTGGCGGAAGGATCAAGAACCAGAGGACATAAATTTAAGGTGATTGGCAAAAGAACTAAAGGTGACACAAGGAAAATCTTTTTTATGCAGCGAGTGGTTGTGATCTGGAATGCACTGCCTGAAGGGGTGGTGGAGGCAGAATCAATCATGGCGTTTAAAAGGGAACTGGAGAAGTACTTGAAAGTAAATAAATTGCAGGGCTACGGGGATAGGGCTGGGGAGTGGGACTAGCTATCTTGCATTGTGCCGGCACGGACTTGATGAGCCAAATGGCCTCCTTCCGTGCTGTAACCTTTCTATGATTCTATGATTCTATGTGCTCCTGGCACACAAAGCCGCATTCGGGGAGGCCAATTCATAAAATCTTCCCGACAACCTCTGCCGAACGTGCCACTTGTAATAAATGTTTGAATAACCGTCTGTGAGTAAACATTTCTTCTAATTTTTCCCTTTCTATTTTCTAATGATGTTCCTTAGTTTTTAATCTCTTCCCTTTTTTATTTTTATTACAAGGATTTTCTTTGTATTTTTTTAACTTCTCTATCTGCAACATTCAGGGTTGTTTGACGTTTTTTCCGGTTCATTTCCCCCCTTCTCCTGAAAACACTGACTTTTGCTGGGATGCAATTCCACAAGTAGCAGCAATGATCCAGTACTTCACCCAAATGGCCATTCATCATGTGTGAACCAAGACAGTGAGTGTCGGCAGGCTATTCAACTTTGGGGGCACCACAGCCAAGCCTGACCTTGACAGGTTTTGTGATGCTGGAATATGACGTGTAAATCAGACTTTTTGACAGTTTTGGCATAAATAAAAAGAAACACGAATCATAAATCATAAATCATAAAAATTATCTAAATAAACCTAAATGTCTGATTTCAGAAATTAATCAGCGGGGATATAAAAAGATATTTATTGATCAGATAGAAGTCCAAGATTGTGACTCACCATTTTCTCTTTCATGGCAGCATCAAACTTTGCCTGTACCTTGTCCAGTTCAGCTTGCTTCTCATCCAGCTGAGCCTGGGCAGTTCCTAACTCCTTCATGGCCCCTTGGAGGCGGTTTTCTTGTACTGCCAAATTAGCCTAAAAACAGCAATTAAAGAAAGGAAAGCCAATTATTCCTAGTGTATAGAAAAACTTTTCCAGCAACAAAAAATATCTTCTCATTGACCACAGCACTCAATGTCCCTGAGAAAAATTACCCTCTAATTGACCTCAGAATGTAAATTAGATCTCAAAGGGATATTGATAGATTAGCTGAGTGAGGAAAACTCTGGCAGATGGAGTTCAATGTGGGGATGTGTGAGGTCATTCACTTTGGACCTAAGAAAGATAGATCAGAATATTTTCTAAATGGCGAGAAGCTAGGAAGGGTTTTGACAAGATCTCACTTGGCAGGCTGGTTAAAAAAAAGTACAAGTCCATGGGATCCAAGGGAGAGTGGCAAGTTGGATCCAAAATTGGCTCAGTGGCAGGAAGCAAAGGGAAATGGTCGATAGGTATTTTTGCGACTGGAAGGCTGTTTCCAGTGGGGTTTCGCAGGGCTCAGTACGAGGTCCCATGCTTTTAGTGCTATATATTAATGATTTGGACTTAAACGTAGGGGGCATGATTAAGAAGTTTGCAGATGATGCAAAAATTGGCGGTGTGGTGAGGAGGAAAGCTGTAGACGGCAGGAAGATATCAATGGACTGGTCAGGTGGGCAGAAAAGTGGCAAATGGAATTCAATCCGGAGAAGTGTGAGGTAATGCATTTGGGAAGGGCAAACAAGGCAAGGGAGTACACAATAAATGGGAGGATACTGAAAGGTGTAGAGGAAGTGAGGGACCTTGGAGTGCATGTCCACAGATCCCTGAAGGTAGCAGGACAGGTAGATAAAGTGGTTAAGAAGGCATATGGAATACTTTCCTTAGCTGAGGCAAAGAATATAAGAGCAGGGAGGTTATGCTAGAACTGTATAAAACACTGGTTGGGCCACAGCTTGAGTTATGTGTACAGTTCTGGTCACCACATTACAGGATGTAATTGCACTAGAAAGGGTACAGAGGAGATTTAAGAGGATGTTGCCAGGACTGGAGAATTTTATCCATGAGGAAAGATTGGATAGGCAGTGGTTGTTCTTTTCAGAACAGAGGAGGCTAAGGGGTGATTTGATTGAGGTATACAAAATTATGAGGGGCCTAGATAGAGTGGATGGGAAGGACCTATCTCCCTTAGCAGAGAGGTCAATAACCAGGGGGCATAGATTCAAAGTGATTGGTAGAAGGATTAGAGGGGAGCTGAGGAGAAATTTTTTCACCCAGAGGGTACTGTGGGTCTGGAACTCACTGCCTGAAAGGGTGGTAGAGGCAGAAACCCTCAACTCATTTAAAAAGTACCTGGATGTGCAGTTGAAGTGCCGTGACCTATAAGGCTACGGACCAAGTGCTACAGAAAGAGGGATTAGGCTGGGTGGCTCATTTTCGGCTGGCGCAGACATGATGGGCCGAATGGCCTCCTTCTGTACTGTAGATTTTCTAAGATTCTATGAACTTTGGAGGAGCAAAGAGATTTAGGGGTCCATGTGGAGAAATCACGAAAAGCTAGTGGACAGGTACAAAAAATAATGAAAAAGGTTAATGCAATGTTAGCCTTTATCTCAAGGGAGCTGAAATACAAAGGGGTGGAAATTATGTTACAGTTATATAACATGGTTAGACCCCATTTAGAGTACTGTGCTCAGTTCTAGGCACTGCACCTCAGGAAGGATATATTGGACTTGGAGGTTCACCAGAATGATACCGGGGCTGAAAGGTTTAGAATCATAAATTACGAGGGCGGGTTGAATAGATTAGGCTTGTATTTCCTCAAGTGTAGAAGATTAAAGGGTGATCTAATTGAGGTATTTAAGATGATTAAAGGATTTGATAGGGTAGATAGAGAGAATCTATTTCCTCTGGTGGGAGAGTCCAGAACAAGGGGGCATAACCTTAAAATTAGAGCTAGGCTGTTCAGAGGTGATGTCAGGAAGCACTTCTTCACATAAAGGGTAGTGGAAATCTGGAACTCTCTCCCCAGAGAGCTGTAAGGTTGGAGCACAGGTCGGAGATAGGGTACAACACTATGGCACCGATTCTCTGACCCATTCTTCCACTTGTGCTCTTCACTAGTGAAGTATGTACCAGAAGAACAGTCTTGGAAAGTTATCCTATGTAAGTCATTTTAATTCACAACCAGAACGAACACATTAAATATGGCATTCTTTGAAGCATTTGATTACAAAGAAGTTTTCATTTCTATTTTCATTTAAACTTTTCCAAATATGAAAATCTTCAAACAGCACAGTCTATAACGCTGAAAGATATTTGTGGAGAAATCATTTTATATAGTGATGTTTTCTAAGTGTTTTTTATTGATGTTAATGTTCTTTTGATTCAGTATTACCTTTAGAGGCAGCACCTCTTTGTTGATGGCAAAGAAAGAAGCCATAGCTTGAGTCCAGGACAACAAGCCAGCAACATTCCCACAGACTTTCTTAGCATTTTCAAATGTATAATCATCCATCACGAAATATGGCTGGAGCAGTTCTACTGTTTCCTCATTGATGGTGTCCTTTGGGAACTGCTGCAGGGCCTGGAGAAAACCAGTGCCACTCAATAGCTGGAAAAGGAGTGACAAAAATCCTTTGTTATGTTTCAGATTAAGTCATCGATAGAGATCGATTGCTATATTATCATTGCATCAGGATGGTGGATGGACCTTGGTCTTTTCTCTTTTTGTAATTCCTATGTTCCTAAGTTGTATTTACATACGAAAACAAAGAACATACACAAGACACATGCAAAATGCTTCTTAACCTTTCTCAAAGGAAATTATGAAATCTAATTTAGGATTCATTCACATTAGCAAAGAGTCAGTGAGTTGTAACATAAGCGGCCACAGGTTTACATTTTACATAAGAACATAAGAAATAGGAGCAGGTGTAGGCCATACGGCCCCTCGAGCCTGCTCCGTCATTCAATAAGATCTTGGCTGATTTTCTACCTCAACTCCACTTTCCCTCCCTATCCCCATATCCCTTGATTCCCTTAGTGTCCAAACATCCATCGATCTCAGTTTTGAGTATATTCAACGACCGAGCATCCATAGCCCTCTGAGGTAGAGAACTCCAAATATTCACAAACCTCTGAGTGAAGAGATTTTTCCTCATCTCAGTCCTAAATGGCCGACCGCTTATCCTGAGACTATGACCCCTAGTTCTAGATTCTCCAGCCAGGGGAAACAGCCTCTCAGCATCTATCCTGTCAAGCCCTCTAAGAATTTTATACGTTTCAATGAGATCACCTCTCCTTCTTCTAAACCCCAGAAATTATAGGCCCATTCTACTCAATCTCTCCTCATAGGACAGCCCTCTCATCCCAGGAATCAATCGAGTGAACCTTTGTTGGACCTCCTCCAAGGTAAGTATATCCTTCCTTAGGTAAGGAAACCAAAACTGTACACAGTACTCCAAGTGTGGTCTCACCAGAGTCCTATATAATTGCAGCAAGACCTCCTCACTCTTATACTCCAACATACCATTTGCTTTCCTAATAGCTTGCTGTACTTGCTTGTTAACTTTCTGTGATTCATGTACAAGGACACCTAAATTCCTCTGACAAGCAACATTTATTAGTCTCTCATCTTTTAAAAAATATTCTGCTTTTCTATTCTTCCTACCAAAGTGGATAATTTCACATTTCCCCAAATTATACTCCAACTGTCACCTTTTTGCCCATTCATTTAACCTGTCTATATCCCTTTTGCCTCTTTGCATCCTCCTCACACCTTACTTTCCCACCTAACTTTGTATCGTCAGCAAACTTGGATACATTACACTCGGTCCCGTCATCTAAGTCATTGATATATATTGTAAACAGCTGAGGCCCAAGCACTGCCTTGCAGCATCCCACTAGTTACAACCCGCCAACCCGAAAATGACCCATTTATTCCTACTCTCTGTTTTTTGTCCGTTAACCAATCCTCAATCCATTATTATATATTACCCACCAATCCCATGAGCCCTAATCTGGTGTAACAACATCTTGAGTGGCACCTTGTCGAATGCCTTTTGAAAATCCAAATATACTTCATCCACTGTTTCCCCCTTATCTACCCTGCTAGTTACACCCTCAAAAAATTTTAATAGATTTGTCAAACACGATTTCCCTTTCATAAAACCATGTTGACTCTGCCTAATCATATTATGATTTTCTAAGTGCCCTGTTACTATGCCCTTAATAATAGATTCTAGCATTTTCCCTACCACTGATGTCAGGCTAACTGGCCTATAGTTCCCTGTTTTCTCTCTCTCCACTTCCTTGAACAGCGGGGTTACATTTTCCACCTTCCAATCCACAGGGACCATTCTAGAATCTAGGGAATTCTGGAAGGTCAAAACCAATACATCCACAATCTGGGATGGCAGGACTGACGTATGAGGAGAGGTTGGGTCGACTAGGCCTATATTCACTAGAGTTTAGAAGAATGAGAGGTGATCTCTTCGAAACATATAAAATTCTAACAGGACTAGACAGACTAGATGCAGGGAGGATGTTCCCGATGGCTGGGGAGTCCAGGATCAGGGGTCACAGTCTCAGGATACGGGGTATGCCATTTAGAACCGAGATGAGGAGAAATTTCTTCACTCAGAGGGTGGTGAACCTGTGGAATTCTCTACCACAGAAGGCAGGGGAGGCCAAGACATTAGATGTATTCAAGAAGAAATATTTCTTAATGCTAAAGGGATCAAGGGATATGGGGAAAAAGCAGGAACAGGGTACTGAGTTAGGATCAGCCATGATAATTTTGAATGGTGGAGCAGGCCGGAAGGGCCGAATGGCCTACTCTTGCTTCTATTTTCTATGTTTCTATCTCTGTAGCCATCTTTTAAAACCCTAGATGTAGGCCATCAGGTCCAGGGGATTTGTCGGCTTTTCGTCCTATTAATTTCTCCAGTGCTTTTTCTTTACTAGAATCATTGAATCATAGAAAGGTTACAGCCGGGATGAGTGCAGCCCCAACAACACTCAAGAAGCTCGACACCATCCAGGACAAAGCAGCCCGTTTGATTGGCACCCCATCCACCACCCTTAACATTCATTCCCTTCACCACCGGCGCATCGTGGCTGCAGTGTGTACCATCTCCAGGACGCACTGCAGCAACTCGCCAAGGCTTCTTCGACAGCACCTCCCAAACCTGTGACTTCTACCACCTAGAAGGACAAGGGCTGTGGGCACATGGGACCATCCCGACTTGGAAATATATCGCCGTTCTTTCATCGTCGCTGGGTCAAAATCCTGGAACTCCCTACCTAACAGCACTGTGGGAGAACCTTCACCACACGGACTGCAGCGGTTCAAGAAGGCGGCTCACCACCACCTTCTCAAGGGCAATTAGGGATGGGCATTAAATGCTGTCCTTGCCAGCGACGCCCACATCCCATGAACGAATAAAAAAAAGAGGCCATTTGGCCCATTGAGTCCGTGCCGCGTCTTTGCAAGAACAATCCAGCTAGTCCCACTCCCCCGCCCTAAACCCGTAGCCCTGCAAATATTTTTCTTTCAAGTACTTATCCAGTTCCCTTTTAAAGCCACAATTGAATCTGCCTCCACCACCCCCTGGCCGTGCATTCCATATCCTAACCACTCGCTGCGTAAAAATGTTTTTCCTCATGTCACCTTTGGTTCTTTTGCCAATCACCTTAAATCTATGTCCTCTGGTCCTTGACCCTTCCACCAATGGGAACAGTTTCTCTCTGCTCTGTCTAGACCCTTCATGATTTTGAATACCTCTATCAAATCTCCTTTCAACCTTCTCTGTTCCAAAGAGAACAGCCCCAGCTTCTCCAGTCTATCCACATAACTAAAGTCCCTCATCCCTGGAATCATTCTAGTAAATCTTTTCAGCACCCTCTCTAAGGCCTTTACATCTTTCCTAAAGTGCAGTGCCCAGAACTGGACACAATACTCCAGTTGTGGTCGAACCAATGTTTTATAAAGGTTCGTCATGACTTCCTTACTTTTATGCACTCTGCCTCTATTTATAAAGCCCAGGCTCCCGTATGCTTTTTTAACCGCTTTCTCAACCTGCCCTGCCACCTTCAACGATTTGTGCACATTTACCCCCAGATCTCTCTGTTCCTGTACCCCTTTTAGAATTGTGCCCTCTAGTTTACATTGCCTCTCCTCGTTCTTGCTACTGAAATGTATCACTTTGCATTTTTCTGCTTTAATTTCATCTGCCACGTGTCCGCCCATTCCATCAGCCTGTCTATGTCCTCTTAAAGTCTATCACTATCTTCCTCACTGTTCACTACACTTCCGAGTTTTGTGTCATCTGCAAATTTGGAAATTGTGCCCTATACTCCCAAGTCCAAGTCATTAATATATACCAAGAAAAGCAGTGGTCTTCGTACCGACCCCTGGGGAACACCACTGTACACCTCCCTCCAGTCCGAAAAACAACCGTTCACCACTACTCTCTGCTTCCTGTAACTGAGCCAATTTTGTATCCATGCTGCTACTGCCCCCTTTATTCCATGGGCTGCAATCTTGATGACAAGCCTATTGTGCGGCACTTTACCAAATGCCTTTTGAAAGTCCATATACACCACATCAACAGCATTGCCCTTGTCAACCCTCTCTGTTACCTCATCAAAAAACTCTTTCAAGTTAGTTAAACACGATTTGCCTTTAACAAATCATAGAATCATAGAATCATTGAAAGTTACGGCACAGAAGGAGGCCATTCGGCCCATCGTGTCCGAGGCAGCCGAAAAAGAGCTATCCAGCTTAATCCCACTTTCCCTGGAGGTTACGGCACTTCAAGTGCACATCCAAGTACTTTTCAAATGAGTTGAGGATTTCTGCCTCTACCACTCTTTCAGGCAGTGAGTTCCAGACCCCCACCACTCTCTGGGTGAAAAACTTCTCCTCAGCTCCCGTCTACTCCTTCCACAATTACTTGAAATCTATGCCCCCTGGTCACTGACCTCTTTGCTAAGGGAAATAGGTCCTCCCTATCCACTCTATCTAGTCCCGTCATAATTTTATACACCTCAATTAAATCTCCCCTCAGCCTCCTTTGTTCCAAAGAAAACAACCGTGCTGGCTTTCCCTGATCAATCCACACTTGTCCAAGTGACTGCTAATTCTTTTTTTTCCTCTCTCTCTGACAGGCTCCGTCCGACTCCAGCCTTTTTAGGGGCCGCTCCCTCTCCTCTGCTCTGGCGCCTCAGCTGCTCTCGGGCCTCCAACTCCCGCCTTTTTACTTTTACTAATCTTAATTACTTTAAGTTTCTCACTCTCATTGGACCTTTGGTTCCCCACTATTTCTGGTATGCTTTTTGTGTCTTCAATGTGAAGACAGATATTAAATATTTGTTTAACGTCTCTGCCATTTCCTATTCCCCATTATAATTTCTCCTGTCTCTGCCTCTAAGGGACCCTCGTTTACTTTCGCTAATCTCTTCCTTTTTACATACTTGTAGAAGCAGTGTTCTCATAATGGATGATCAAGCTAAAATGTAAGACAATAGTAACTGGAGGCGAAAATGGTCTGCGCCAGTAGTACGAAATGGGCTCATAGCAAATTGGCAGCCCATTTTACACTGCATCCAGTTCTCTTTTCCACTGAAGTTAACGGAAAAGTGCATTGTTTAAAATGGGCCACCAATTTGCTATGAGCCGATTTCGCACTACTGCAGAAGACCAATCTCACCCCCATTATGTTTGGTACTTGCTTGCACTTTTAAATATGATTTGAATTCTGAGAGGATTTCAATACACGCATCTGCTGTATTGGTGGTAGTGTTTGAAATTGCTAACTTACACATCTGGTACTATATTAAGAACTGGGTCAAACTTATGAAATGTTTTAGTGCAAAATAATGGATATCTATCCACGATATAAAAAATATCCCTTTGAGACAGGCAAAGTTTCTTCACGAATCAGCAAAGCGATGGAAGGTGTTATTAATCGTGTCATCAAGCAACACCTACTCACCAATAGCCTGCTCACTGATGCTCAGTTCAGGTTCCACAATAGCCAGTCAGCATTAGGCCCCATCACAGTCTTGATACAGACATGCAAACTTGCATTTCACAACCTCAGGATTTTCCAAAGAGCTTTACAGCCAAAGAAGCACATTTGAAGTGTAGTCACTGTTGTAATGTAGGAAATGCAACACCCAATTTGCACATAGCAAGGTCCCACAAACAGCAATGAAATAAACGACCAAATTATCTGTTTTACATGTTGGTTGAGGGATAAATATTGGCTGGGACACCGGGAGAACTCCACTGCTCCTCTTTGAATAGTGCCATGGGATCTTTTATGTTCACCTGAGGGGGCTGATAGGGCTTCAGTTTAATGTCTCATCCAAAAAATGGCATCTCTGACAGTGCGGCTCTCCCTCCGTAATGCAATGAAGTTATCTGCTTGGATTCTGTGCTCAAGTCTCTGGAGTGGGGTTTGAACCAACAACCTTCTGATGCAGAGGCACGAGTGCTAACATTAAACCAAGACTGAAAGTTCCTCCAAAGCACTGCTTCCTGTATCAAATTGCACTTGCCCGTCACCCTACCTTCACTGACCGACATTAGCTTCTGGTTCCTTAAAGCCTCAAATTAAGAAATTCTCATCCTTGTGTTTAAATCCCTTCATGGTATTGCCCTTTCCTATTCATGTAACCTTTTCCAGCGCCACAGCTCCCCCACTGGACTGAGGCCTCACGCGCACACCTCCTTCCTCTACCCCAACATTGGTAGCTGGCCCAACAAGCCAATCTTCCCCTATGGTTCCCCCCCTGCCCTAGCTCTGAACTCATATCTTTCTCTAGTTTCTCTTCTATCCCCCCTCATTTCCTCTCCAAGCTCATCTTGTCCGTGAGAGCCATCTCCTGCTCCCTCGACCCTATTCCCACCAAACTGCTGACCATCCAACTTCCCTTCCTGGACCCAAGTTAGCTGATACAACGGTTCCCTCTCCTCTGGTACTGTCCTGCTCCCTTTCAAATCTGCCTTCATCACCCCCTCCTCAAAAATCCACCCTTGACCCCTCTGTCCTTGCAAACTACTGACCCATCTTCAACCTCCCTTTCCTCTCCAAAGCTCTTGAACATGTTGTCGCTTCCCAAATCTGTGCCCATCTTTCCCGCAACTCCACACTTGAACCTCTCTAATCAGGTTTCCGGCATTGACAAAGTCCTGAAACAGCCCAGTCTCACAGGATGTCACAAATGACATCCTGTAAGACTGTGACCATGGTAAACTTTCCCGCCACTGCAGCTCTCTGGTATCAGGCTGCTGTCCGACATCCAGTGCTGAATGAGCAGAAATTTCCTGCAGTTAACATTGGAAGACCAAAGCCATTGTCTTCAGCCCCTGCCACAAACTCTGTTCCCTGGTCATCGATTCCATTCCCCTTCCTGGTCACTGTCTCAGGCTGAACCAGACTATTCGCAACCTTGGAATCCTATTTGACCCCGAGCTGAGATTCTGACCCCATATCCTCTCAACCACCAAGACTGCCTACTTCCACCTCCATAATATCGCCTGTCTCTGCCCCTACCTCAGCCCATCTGCTGCTGAAATCCTCATCCATGGCTTTGTTACTTCCAGACTCGACTATTCCAATACTCTCCTGGCCGGCCTCCCATCTTCAGCCCTCCATAAACTTGAGCTCATCCAAAACTCTGCTGCCCGTATCCTAACTCGCATTAAGTCCCATTTGCCCATCACCCCTGTGCTCGCTGACGCACATTGGCACCCGGTCCACCAACGCCTTGATTTTAAAATTCTCATCCTCATGTTCAAATCTCATCTTGGCCTTGCCCCTCCCTATCTCTAAAACCTGTTCCAGCCCTACAACCCTTCATGAACTCTGCATCCCTCCAATTCTGGTCTCATGTCCATCCCTAACTTCCTTCGCCCCACCACTGGCGGCTGTGCCTTCAGCTGTCTAGGCCCTAAGCACTGGAATTCCCTCCCTAAGCCTCTCTATCTCTCTCTCCTCCTTTAAGACACTCCGTAAAACCTACCTCTTTGACCAAGCTTTTGGTCACCTGCCCTAATGACTCCTTCTTTGGCTTGGTGTCAATTTGTTTGTCTGATTACACTCCTGTGAAGTGCCTTGGGATGTCTTAAAGGGGCTATATAAATGTAAGTTGTTGTCTTCAGTGCTTAGGCTTCCCACTGAAATGTCCTCCTTAAACCCCTCAGCCACTCCGCCTCGCTTTCCTCCATTAAGTTCACCTCTTTGACTAAGCTTTTGGTCACCTCTTTCTTTGGCTGAGTGTCCATTTTTTCTTTATACCTTTGTAAAGCTGCTTGGGACACTTTTCTAAGTTATATAAATGCGAGTTGTTGTTATTGCTTCTGATCTTCACATGAATGAACTTTTGTGTTTTAAATGTCTATATTGAAGCATCATTACACGGACACGGGTACAGAGTAATGGCATGACTGCAGTTCTTGACATTCATTTTGACTCTCTACGATATCCAACATGTCATAGAATCATAGAATCATACAGCATAGAAGGAGGCCATTCAGCCCATTGTGTCTGTACTGGCTCTTTGAAGAACTATCCAATTAATCTCATTCCCTGCTCTTTCCCCTTAGCCCTGCAAATTTCTCCTTTTCAAGTATTTATCCAATTCCCTTTTGAAAGTTACTTCAAAATCTGCTTCCAACACCCCTTCAGTCAGTGCATTCCAGATCATAACAGGTAGCTGCGTGAAAAAAATTCTCCTCATTTCCCCTCTGGCTTTTTTGCCAATTATTTTAAATCTGTGACCTGTGGTTACGGACCCTTCTGCCAGTGGAAAGTTTCTCCCTATTTATTCTATCAAACCCCTCCTAATGTGTAAAACTATAGAGATCAATAGTTGCAGACAACCTAGAACAAGCTGACAGCTTCAAAACAGCTCTGAATATAGACCCATGACATGTGAAGACAAGGGGGCAGATTTTCAGGTGTGGACAATGGATCGAGCGATTGGGATGCCCGGCTGATGTCACCAGCATGTGGCTCGAACCGTTTTGATGGTCGGGCCTCAGTTAAATTACATAAGCAAGCTGCCCACGAATTTGCAACGTTAATTGGCAGCTCCCTGCTTTGGAGGGCGGGTCCAATGCTGATTAAAAGCGAGTTTACATCTCTTAAAGTGAGGTATCTTTTAACCTGGAAGTAATTTTTGGCACAACTTTTCAACTCTGGGTTGAACATGTCTCCTGCAAGGGCTCCCAATTTAGTGATGCAGTGGTGGAGGTCCTGATGGAAGAGCTGAGGGCCTGAAGACAGGTACTTTACCCCATAAATGGTAGAAGGTACCAGGCAGACACTGCAGCAGACTTGGTGGCAGAAAATATGAATGCTGGAAGCATCATCTTCAAGTTAATTGATCTTATCGGACAGCAAAGGTGAGAACGAGACTTGCAATTTCTTTTTAGCAGGATGATGCCTTGACACCGCACACTTCAAAATATTACATTGTTCTGAATGAAATAACTGTCAGGAGTCATCTCTTACCATTCAGTACTTACTTTTTACCAGGCAAAAGATCACAATATTAAAATAAATGGAGTCACCTTCAAAGATTCCCCCCAGGATGGCTTGAGACAGGGTCTCTCAGGGTCCATGGTGACTGTATCCATTCTCTTTTGGAAGAGAACCAGAACACAGTCGAGAATCCTCATAATCAGGTGAGGTGGTTTGGCTAATTTACGCACAGTAGCAATATCAGCTGACTTGATCGTCTGGGAAGAGAAACATAACCTGTTAATGTGAACTTAATAAATATAGGCAATTTTCCATTACATTATTCAACAACTGTCCAGCACAAACTTGCAACCAATCAAGTTTTGTCTTAAAGGTGGCAGAAAGTTTAAAAGCGGCGAGGCAGCGAAGAGGCCAACACTGAGACCCTCACTGAGACCAGCGACCGAATTCCAAAGGTGGCATCACCAGTGAAAAAGTGACACGGCGCAGGGGAGGCAGCTGGTAAGTAGGTTCAGGTGAGTATTTCTACAATTCTACAGTGCAGTAAGTAAAGTAAAAAGAAAGGGAAGGTCTGCAGGTCTTATAGCAAGTAGCTATAATCAAGATCCCTCATGTAGTTAACATTCTCTAAATTAAGAGTAATTTAAAGGAGTAAACTCCTTAAAGGGACTAACTAACGAGCTTAATCTAAGGCAAGTTATGGCAGCACAGCTCACACCCATGATATGCTCCTCCTGCACTATGTGGGAAGTCATGGACACTACAGGTGTCCCTGATGACCATTTGTGCAGGAAGTGCGTCCAGCTGCAGCGACTGGCCAACCGTATTTCAGAGCTGGAGCTGCGGGTGGATTCACTGTGGAGCATCCGTGATGCTGACATTATCATGGATAACACATTCAGTGAGGTGGTCACACCGCAGGTAAAGATTACGCAGGCAGAAAGGAAATGGGTGACCGCCAGGCAGGGTAAAAGGACGAGGCAGGTAGATCAGGAGTCCCCTGGGGCCATCTCCCTCTTAAACAGAATTCCGCTTTGGATATTGTTGGGGGAGATGGCTTATCAGGGGAATGCAGCAAGAGCCAAGACAGTGGCACCACGATTGACTCAGCTGCACAGGAGGGGATGAAAAAGAATGGGAGAGCAATAGTGATAGGGGATTCCATCATAAGGGGAACAGATAGGCGTTTCTGCGGCTGCAGACGTGACTCCAGGATGGTATGCTGCCTCCCTGGTGCTAGGGTCAAGGATGTCACGGAGCGGCTGCAGGACATTCTGAAGGGGGAGGGTGAACAGCCAGAGGTCGTGGTCCATATCGGTACCAATGACATCGGTAAAAAGAGGGATGAGGTCCTGCAAGCAGAATATCGGGAGTTAGGAAATAAATTAAAAAGCAGGACCTCGAAAGTAGTAATCTCAGGATTACTCCCAGTGCCACGTGCTAGTGAGAGCAGAAATAGGAGAATTGACCAGATGAATGCGTGGCTTGAGAGATGGTGTAGGAGGGAGGGGTTTAAATTCCTGAGGCATTGAGCAGGAGCCCCATTTCCCGCCATTCTGGGAAAGGCTGGATCTGTACAAGCTGGACGGGTTGCACCCAAGCAGAACCGGGACCAATATCCTCGCGGGGGCATTTGCTAGTTCTGTTGGGGAGGGTTTAAACTAGTATGGCAGGGGGATGGGAACCAAAGGACAGGTACAGATAGGACAAATTCAGACCAGGAAACGGGAAGTAGAAAAGCAGTTAGTGACGCAGTTAGCGACTTAGAAAGGCAAAAGAAGCAAAGGTAAAATAGCACAGGAATTTGACGGGGTTAAAGGGTATATACTTCAATGCAAGGAGTATTACAAACAAAGCAGATGAGCTAAGGGCACAGATAGACACATGGCAGCATGATATCATTGCTATAATGGAAACCTGGGTTAAAGAGGGGGATAATTGGCAGCTCAATATCCCTGGATATAGAGTTTTCAGGCAGGATAGAGTGGGTGATAAAAAAGGAGAGGGGGGAGCATTATTGGTTAAAGAATCAATTACAGTTGTTACATATGCTGAATGGATCATCAATCGAGGCCATATGGGTTGAGCTAAGAAATAAAAAAGGGGCAGTCACACTACGAGGAGTGTACTATAGACCCCCGAATAGCGAAAGGAAGATAGAAGAACAAATATGTAGGCAAATTTCTGAGTGCAAAAATAAGAGGTCAATAATAGTAAGGGACTTCAACTACCCTAACATCAACTGGGATTCAAACAGTGTGAGGGGCACAGAGAGCGCAAAATTCTTGATCGGTGTCCAGTACGTGACAAGCCCAACAAGCGGGGATGCAATTCCAGATTTAGTCGTAGAAGTTACAACATGGAAACAGGCCCTTCGGCCCAACATGTCCATGTCGCCCAGTTTATACCACTAAGCTAGTCCCAATTGCCTGCACTTGGCCCATATCCCTCGATACCCATCTTCCCCATGTAACTGTCCAAATGCTTTTTAAAAGACAAAATTGTACCCGCCTCTACTACTGCCTCTGGCAGCTCGTTCCAGACACTCACCACCCTTTGAGTGAAAAAATTGCCCCTCTGGATCCTTTTGTATCTCTCCCCTCTCACCTTAAATCTGTGCCCCCTCGTTATAGACTCCCCTACCTTTGGGAAAAGATTTTGACTATCGACCTTATCTATGCCCCTCATTATTTTATAGACTTCTATAAGATCACCCCTTAACCTCCTACTCTCCAGGGAAAAAAGTCCCAGTCTGTCTAACCTCTCCCTGTAAGTCAAACCATCAAGTCCCGGTAGCATCCTAGTAAATCTTTTCTGCACTCTTTCTAGTTTAATAATATCCTTTCTATAATAGGGTGACCAGAACTGTACACAGTACTCCAAGTGTGGCCTCACCAATGCCCTGTACAACTTCAACAAGACATCCCAACTCCTGCATTCAATGTTCAATGTCCTGGGAAATGAAAATGGGCAAGTGGGTGAAGTGACAGTGGGTGACCATATTGGGGATAGTGACCACAATTCAGTTAGTTTTAGCATTATTATGGAAAAGGACAGAGTTAAATCAGGAGTAGATGTTTTAAATTGGGGGAAGGCAAATTTTACAGAACTAAGAAGTGATTTGGCAGAAGTGGACTGGACACAACTACTTGAGGAGAAATCAGTGGCAAGCGAGTGGGAGGTACTAAAAAGTGAAATTCTACAGGTACAATGCAGACACGTCCCCTCAAAGAAAAAGGGTGGCACTGCCAAATTTAGAGCCCCTGAGAAGTATACGGGGCAAGAAAAAGCAGAAAGAGAAAGCTTATGACTGTCACAGAAAAGTAAATACTGCAGAAAGCTCAGAGGAGTATAGAAAAGAAAAGGGATGACATAAAAAAGGAAATAACGAAAGCAAAGAGAGGACATGGAAAAATATGAGCCAGTAAGATGAAAGAAAACCCAAAGATATTTTATCAGTACATTAAGAACAAGAGGATAGCTAAGAAAAAGTTGGAACCTATCAAGGATGATAAGTACAGCTACAACACTGGCATCCACCCGACAATGTGGAAAATTGCCCAGGTATGTCCTGTCCACAAAAAGCAGGACAAATCCAATCCGGCCAATTACCGCCCCATCAGTCCACTCTCAATCATCAGCAAAGTGATGGAAGGTGTCGTCGACAGTGCTATCAAGCGGCACTTACTCACCAATAACCTGCTCACCGATGCTCAGTTTGGGTTCCGCCAGGACCACTCGGCTCCAGACCTCATTACAGCCTTGGTCCAAACATGGACAAAAGAGCTGAATTCCAGAGGTGAGGTGAGAGTGACTGCCCTTGACATCAAGGCAGCATTTGACCGAGTGTGGCACCAAGGAGCCCTAGTAAAATTGAAGTCAATGGGAATCAGGGGGAAAACTCTCCAGTGGCTGGAGTCATACCTAGCACAAAGGAAGATGGTAGTGGTTGTTGGAGGCCAATCATCTCAGCCCCAGGGCATTGCTGCAGGAGTTCCTCAGGGCAGTGTCCTAGGCCCAACCATCTTCAGCTGCTTCATCAATGACCTTCCCTCCATAATAAGGTCAGAAATGGGGATGTTCGCTGATGACTGCACAGTGTTCAGTTCCATTCGCAACCCCTCAGATAATGAAGCAGTCCGAGCCCGCATGCAGCAAGACCTGGACAACATCCAGGCTTGGGCTCATAAGTGGCAAGTAACATTCGCGCCAGATAAGTGCCAGGCAATGACCATCTCCAACAAGAGAGAGTCTAACCACCTCCCCTTGACATTCAACGGCATTACCATCGCCGAATCCCCCACCATCAACATCCTGGGGGTCACCATTGACCAGAAACTTAACTGGACCAGCCATATAAATACTGTGGCTACGAGAGCAGGTCAGAGGCTGGGTATTCTGCGGCGAGTGACTCACCTCCTGACTCCCCAAAGCCTTTCCACCATCTACAAGGCACAAGTCAGGAGTGTGATGGAATACTCTCCACTTGCCTGGATGAGTGCAGCTCCAACAACACTCAAGAAGCTCGACACCATCCAAGATAAAGCAGCCCGCTTGATTGGCACCCCATCCACCACCCTAAACATTCACTCCCTTCACCACCGGCGCACTGTGGCTGCAGTGTGTACCATCCACAGGATGCACTGCAGCAACTCGCCAAGGCTTCTTCGACAGCACCTCCCAAACCCGCGACCTCTACCACCTAGAAGGACAAGGGCAGCAGGCGCATGGGAACAACACCACCTGCACGTTCCCCTCCAAGTCACACACCATCCCGACTTGGAAATATATCGCCGTTCCTTCATTGTCGCTGGGTCAAAATCCTGGAACTCCCTTCCTAACAGCACTGTGGGAGAACCGTCACCACACGGACTGCAGCGGTTCAAGAAGGCGGCTCACCACCACCTTCTCAAGGGCAATTAGGGATGGGCAATAAATGCCGGCCTTGCTAGCGACGCCCACATCCCGTGAACGAATAAAAAAAAATAAAAAAAAATAAGGGTAACTTGTATGTAGAAGCAAAGGATGTGGGCAGGGTTTTAAATGAATATTTTGTCTCCGTATTCACAAAGGAAAGGGATGATCTGGACATAGTAGTTAAAGAGGAGAGGTGTGAAATATTGGATAAGGTAAACATAACGAGAGAGGAAGTACGAGAGGGACTGGAATCCTTGAAACACAGAAACATCGAAAATAGGAGCAAGAGTAGGCCATTCGGCCCTTCAGGCATGCTCCGCCATTCAAAATGATCATGGCTGATCGTCCAACACAGTACCCTGTTCCCGCTTTTTCCCCATATCCCTTGATCCCTTTGGCATTAAGAAATATATCTATCTCCCTCTTGAATACATCGAATGACTTGGCCTCCACTGCCTTCTGTGGTAGAGAATTCCACAGGTTCACCACCGTCTGAGTGAAGAAATTTCTCCTCATCTCGGTTCTAAATGGCATACCCCGTATCCTGAGACTTTGACCCCTGGTTCTGGACTCCCCAGCCATCGGGAACATCTTCCCTGCATCTAGTCTGTCTAGTCCTGTTAGAATTTTATATGTTTCGAAGAGATCACCTCTCATTCTTCTAAACTCGAGTGAATATAGGCCGAGTCGACCCAATCTCTCCTCATACATCAATCCTGCCATCCCAGGAATCAGTCTGGCAAACCTTTGTTGCACTCCCGCCATGGCAAGGACATCCTTCCTCAGATAAGTAGACCAAAACTGCACACAATACTCCAGATGTGGTCTCACCAAGGCTCTGTATAACTGCAGTAAGACATCCCTGCTCCTGCACTCAAATCCTCTTGCAATGAAGGCCAACATACCATTCGCCTTCCTAACTGCTTGCTGCACCTGAATGCTCGCTTTCAGCGGCTGGTGTACAAGGACACCCAGGTCTCGTTGTACCTCCCCTTTTCCCAATGTATCACCATTCAGATAATAATCTGCCTTTCTGTTTTTACAACCACAGTGGATAACCTCACATTTATCCACATTATACTGCATCTGCCATGTTCTTGCCCACCCACCCAACTTGTCAAAATCACATTGGAGCCTCTTTGCATCCTCCTCACAGCTCACATTCCACCCCAGCTTTGTGTCGTCTGCAAATTTGGAAATGTTACATTTAGTTCCCTCATCCAAATCATTGATATATATTGTGACTAGCTGGGGCCCAAGCACTGATCCCTGCGGTACCCCACTAGTCACTGCCTGCCACCCGGAAAAAGACCTGTTTATTCCTACTCTCTGTTTCCTGTCTGTCAACCAATTCTCAATCCACGCCAATATATTCCCCCCAATCCCATGTGCTTTAATTTTGCACACTAACCTCTTGTGTGGGACCTTATCAAAAGCCTTCTGAAAATCCAAATACACCACATCCACTGGTTCTCCCCTATCTATTCTACTAGTTACATCCTCAGAAAACTCCAGTAGATTTGTTAAGCATGATTTCCCTTTCATAAACCCATGCTGACTTTGTCCAATCCGGTTAATGCCTTCCAAGAGTTCTGTTATCACATCTTTTATAATGGACTCTAGCAATTTCCCCACAACTGATGTTAGACTAACTGGTTTGTAATTCCCTGCTTTTTCTCTCCCTCCTTTCTGAAATAATGGGGTTACATTTGCCACCCTCCAATCTGTAGGAACTGTTCCAGGGTCTATAGAATTTTGGAAGATGATCACCAACGCATCCACTATTTCCAGGGCCACTTCCTTTAGTACTCTGGGATGTAAATTATCAGACCCTGGGGATTTGTCAGCCTTTAGCCCCATTAATTTCCCGAGCACTATTTTTTTTACTAATACTGGTTTCTTTCAGTTCCTCCCTCTCACTAGATCCTTGGTTCCCTAACATTTCTGACAGGTTATTTGTGTCCTCCTCTGTGAAGACAGAAGCAAAGTATGTGTTTAATTGTTCTGCCATTGATTTGATCCCCATTATAATTTCTCCCATTTCTGACTGTAAGGGACCTACATTTGTCTTCACTAATCTTTTTCTCTTGACATATTTATAGAAGCTTTTACAGTCAGTTTTTATGTTCCCTGCTAGTTTACTCTCATGATCTATTTTTCCCCTCTTAATCAATCTCTTTGTCCTCCTTTGCTGAATTCTGAACTGCTCCCAATACTCAGGCTTGCCGCTTTTTCTGGCAATTTTATATGTCTCCTCTTTGGATCTAATACTATCCCTAATTTCTTTTGTAAGCCGCGGTTGAGCCACCTTTCCTGTTTTATTTTTGCGCCAGACAGGAATGAATAATTGTTGTAATTCCTGCACACGTTCTTTAAATATTAGCCATTGCCCATCCACCATCATCCCTTTAAGTAAAGTTCCCCAGTCTATCATAGCAAACTCGCACCCCATACTTTCATAATTTCCTTTATTTAGATTCAGGACCCTAGTTTCGGATTCAACTACTTCACTCTCCATCTTAATGAGGAATTCTATCATGTTATGGTCGCTCTTCCCTAAGGGACCCTGCACAACAAGATTGTTAATCATTCCTTTCTCATTGCACAATACCCAGTCTAGGATCGCATGTTCTCTCGTTGGTTCCTCAACGTATTGGTCTAGAAAACCATCACGTACACACTCCAGGAATTCCTCCCCCACAGTATTATTGCTAATTTGATTTGACCAATCTATATGTATATTAAAGTCACCCATGATTATAGCTGTACCCTTCTTGCATGCGTCTCTAATTTCCTGTTTAATGCCCTCCACTACATCTCCACTACTGTTTGGGGGCCTATAGACAACCCTCACTAACGTTTTCTGCCCCTTGGTGTTTCTTAGCTCCACCCATACAGATTCCACATTGTGATTTTCTGAGCCAATATCCTTCCTCACTATTGCATTGATTTCCTCCTTTACTAACAACACCACCCCACCTCCTTTCCCATTTTGCCTGTCCTTCCTAAATATTGAATACCCCTGGATGTTCAGTTCCCAACCTTGGTCACCCTGCAGCCATGTCTCCGTAATCGCAACTATATCATAACCGTTAATAGCTATTGGCGCTGTTAATTCATCTAGTTTATTGCGAATGCTCCGTGCATTAAGACACAATGCCTTTTGACTTGTCTTTTTAAGATTTCTAGTCATCTTAGTTTTATTTTGCACCATGGCCCTATTTATTTTTCGCCCTTGTTTTCTCTGCCTTCCACTATTGCTTCTTCCCTTTCTATCTTTTGCTTCTATCCTTGTTTCCCCCTCCTCTGTCTCCCTGCTTAGGTTCCCATCCTCCTGCCATTCTAGTTTAAACCTTCCCCAACAGCACGAGCAAACACCTCCGCGAGGACATTGGTCCCGGTCCTGCTCGGGTGTAACCCATCACGCTTGTACAGGTCCCACCTTCCCCAGAACCGGTCCCAATGTCCCAGGAATCTAAATCCCTCCCTCCTACACCATCCCTGCAGCCATGCATTCATCCACTGCACCACTCTCATCAACCCTTGGTCTATTCTCCTGTTCCTATACTCACTAGCATGTGGCACTGGTAGTAATCCTGAGATCACTACCCTTGAGGTCCTGCATTTTAATTTAGTTCGAGTAAAAGTTGGTAAGTCACCAAGGCCAGATGGATTATTTCTTAGGCTATTGAAGGAAGCCAGGGAGGAAATAACGGTTGCTCTGAGGATCATTTTCCAATCTTCAGTAGATACAGGGGAGGTACCGGAGGACTGGAAGACTGCAAACGTAGTATCATTGTTTAAAAAGGGTACAAGGGAAAGGCCGGACAATAATAGGCCAGTCAGTCTTACCTCGGAGGTGGGCAAACTATTAGAATTAATAGGATGAACTGTCACTTGAAAATGCATGGTTTAATCAGGGATAGTCAGCATGGATTTGTTCAGGGAAGGTCATGCCTTACAAATCTGATAAAATTCTTTGAGGAAGTGACAAGGAGGGTTGATGAGAGTGGTGCAGTGGATGTTGTCTACATGGATTTTAGTAAGGCATTTGACAAGGTCCCACATGGCAGACTGGTCAGAAAGGTAAAAGCCCATGGGATACAGGGAAATGTGGTGAATTGGATCCAAAATTGGCTCAGTAACAGGAAACAAAGGTTAAAAGTCGAAGGATGTCTTTGAGAATTTTTAAAAAATTTATTCGTTCATGGGATGTGGGCGTCGCTGGCAAGGCCAGCATTTATTGCCCATCCCTAATTGCTCTTGAGAAGGTGGTGGTGAGCCGCCTTCTTGAACTGCTGCAGTCCAATGGAAATCCGTTTCCAGTGATGTGTCACAGGGCTCACTGTTGGGTCCCTTGCTGTTTGTGGTATATATTAATGATTTGGACTTGAATGTCGGGGGCATGATTGGCAAATTTGCAGACGACACAAAAATTGGCCGTGCAGTTGATAGTGAAGAGGATAGCTGTAGACTCCAAGAAGATATCAATGGGTTGGTGGAGTGGGCATAAAAGTGGCAAATGGAGTTCAACCCAGAGAAGTGTGAGGTAATGCACTTAGGGTGGGCAAACAGTAAAAGGGAAAACACAGTAAACGGGAATATATTGAGAGGGGCAGAGGAAATGAGAGACCTTGGAGTGCATGTGCACAGGTCCCTGAAGGTGGCAGTACAGGTAGATAAGGTTGTGAAGAAGGCATACGGAATGCTCTCCGTTATTAGCCGAGGAAAAGAATACAAAAGCAGGGATGTAATGATGGAACTTTATAAAATGCTGGTAAGGCCACAGCTGGAGTATTGTGCGCAGATCTGGTCACCACATGACAGGAAGGACAGAATTGCTCTGGAGAGAGTGCAGAGAAGATTGACGAGAATGTTGCCAGGGCTTGAAAATTGCAGCCACGAGGAGAGATTGGATAGGCTGGGGTTGTTGTCCTTGGAACAGAGGAGGCTGAGGGGAGACTTGATTGAGGTGTACAAAATTATTAGGGGCCCAGATAGAGCAGACAGGAAGTACCTGTTTCCCCTAGCGGAGAGTTCAAGAACTAGAGGACACAGATTTAAGCTGATTGGCGGAAGGATTAGAGGGGACATGAGGAAAAACCTTTTTACCCAGAGGGTGGTGGGCGTATGGAATTCGCGGCCCAAACTGGTGGTAGAGGCAGGGACCCTCAACTCTTTTAAAAAGTACCTGGAACTACGCCTAAAGCGCTGTAAGCTGTTGGGCTACGGACTGGGTGCTGGAAGGTGGGATGAGAATGGGCACCTGATTGTTCTTCGAGCCAGCGCGGACACGATGGGCTGAATGGCCCCCTTCTGTGCTGTATCTTTTCTATGGTTCTATGGTTCTAAAAGAACCTTCGGAGAAAGACATACAGAGTCTGAGTTGGTGGTGTGGTTTCCCAGGGTTATGTGGCTGTTGATCTGAAGTTATGGTCGTCATGGTTCCAATGGAGACATTCTAGGATGCATAGGTAGTTCTTCAATCAGTGATATTACAGAGAACCCTAACAGATGAGATGGGGAGGAAATTTGGAAGAAAATGTAAGCAGGAAAATAGAAAAGAAGGTGCAGGGGGACATTCAACATGGCAAAGATTATTGGTAAGCCCAAAGGATGGGAAAATGTTATAAACCAGCAAAGGATGTCGAAAAGAACAATAAAGAGGGAGAAAATAAATTGTAAGAGTAAACAAGCAAGAAATATAAAAACTGACAGCAAAAGCTTCTACAAGTATATCATAATTCCATTAGTTTTAAGATAGCTATGGAGAATGATAGGTCTGGCCCAAAAGTTAAAATTCAAAATTGGGGAAAGGCCAATTTTGATGGTATCAGACAGGAACTTTCAGAAGTTGATTGGGAGAGTCTGTTGGCAGGCAAAGGGACGTCTGGTAAGTGGGAGGCTTTCAAAAGTGTGTTAACCAGGGTTCAGGGTAAGCACATTCCTTATAAAGTAAAGGGCAAGGCTGGTAGAAGTAGGGAACCTTGGATGACTCGGGAGATTGAGGCCCTAGTCAAAAAGAAGGAGGCATATGACATGCACAGACAGCTGGGATCAAGTGGATCCCTTGAAGAGTATAGAGATTGCCGGAGTAAAGTTAAGAGAGAAATCAGGAGGGCAAAAAGGGGACATGAGATTGCTTTGGCAGATAAGGCAAAGGAGAATCCAAAGAGCTTCTACAAATACGGAAAGGGCAAAAGGGTAACTAGGGAGAGAGTAGGGCCTCTTAAGGATCAACAAGGTCATCTATGTGTGGAACCACAAGAGATGGGTGAGATCCTAAATGAATATTTCGCATCGGTATTTACGGTTGAGAAAGGCATGGATGTTAGGGAACTTGGGGAAATAAATAGTGATGTCTTGAGGAGTGTACATATTACAGAGAGGGAGGCGCTGGAAGTCTTAACGCGCAACAAGGTAGATAAATCTCCGGGACCTGATGAAATGTATCCCAGGACATTATGGGAGGTTAGGGAGGAAATTGCGGGTCCCCTAGCAGAGATATTTGAATCATCGACAGCTATAGGTGAGGTGCCTGAAGATTGGAGGGTAGCAAATGTTGTGCCTTTGTTTAAGAAGGGAGGCAGGGAAAAGCCTGGGAACTACAGACCGGTGAGCCTGACATCTATAGTGGGTAAGTTGTTAGAGGGTATTCTGAGAGACAGGATCTACAGGCATTTGGAGAGGCAGGGACTGATTAGGAACAGTCAGCATGGTTTTGTGAGAGGAAAATCATGTCTCACGAATTTGATTGAGTTTTTTGAAGGGGTAACCAAGAAGATAGATGAGGGCTGTGCAGTAGACGTGGTCGACATGGACTTTAGCAAAGCCTTTGACAAGGTACCGCATGGTAGGTTGTTACTTAAAGTTAAATCTCACGGGATCCAAGGTGAGGTAGCCAATTGGATACAAAATTGGATTGATGACAGAAGACAGAGGGTGGTTGTAGAGGGTTGTTTTTCAAACTGGAGGCCTGTGACCAGCGGTGTGCCTCAGGGAGCGGTGCTGGGTCCGCTGTTATTTGTTATTTATATTAATGATTTGGATGAGAATTTAAGAGGCATGGTTAGTAAGTTTGCAGATGACACCAAGATTGGTGGCATTGTGGACAGTGAAGAAGGTTATCTAGGATTGCAACGGGATCTTGAAAATTGGGCCAGTGGGCCGATGAATGGCAGATGGAGTTTAATTTAGATAAATGTGAGGTGATGCATTTTGGTGGATCGAATCGGGCCAGGACCTACTCCGTTAATGGTAGGGCGTTGGGGAGAGTTATAGAACAAAGAGATCTAGGAGTACAGGTTCATAGCTCCTTGAACGTGGAGTCACAGGTGGATAGGGTGGTGAAGAAGGCATTCAGCATGCTTGGTTTCATTGGTCAGAACATTGAATACAGGAGTTGGGATGTCTTGTTGAAGTTGTACAAGACATTAGTTAGGCCACACTTGGAATACTGTGTACAGTTCTGGTCACCCTATTATAGAAAGGATATTATTAAACTAGAAAGAGTGCAGAAAAGATTTACTAGGATGCTGCCGGGACTTGATGGTTTGACTTATAGGGAGAGGTTGGATAGACTGAGACTTTTTTCCCTGGAGAGTAGGAGGTTTAGGGGTGATCTTATAGAAGTCTATAAAATAATGAGGGGCAAAGATAAGGTAGATAGTCAAAATCTTTTCCCAAAGGTAGGGGAGTCTATAACGAGGGGGCATAGATTTAAGGTGAGAGGGGAGAGATACAAAAGGGTCCAGAGGGGCAATTTTTTCATTCAAAGGGTGGTGAGTGTCTGGAACGAGCTGCCAGAGGCAGTAGTAGAAGCGGGTTCAATTTTGTCTTTTAAAAAGTATTTGGACAGTTACATGGGTAAGATGCGTACAGAGGGATCTGGGCCAAGTGCAGGCAATTGGGACTAGCGTAGTGGTATAAACTGGGCGACATGGACACGTTGGGCTGAAGGGCCTGTTTCCGTGTTGCAAAACTTCTATGATTCTATGATTCCATATAAAAAGGAAGAGGGTAGCTAAAGTAAACATTGGTCCCTTAGAGGATGAGACTGGGGAAATAATAATGGAAAACAAGGAAATGGCAGAGGAACTGAACAGATATTTTGTATCTGTCTTCACAATAGAAGACACTAATAACATACCAATAATAGTAGAAAATCAAGGGGCAAAGGGGGTAGAGGTCACGGGTTTGGGAGGTGCTGTCGAAGAAGCCTTGGCAAGTTGTAGCAGTGCATCCTGTGGATGGTACACACTGCAGCCACAGTGCGCCGGTGGTGAAGGAAGTGAATGTTTAGGGTGGTGGATGGGGTGCCAATCAAGCGGGCTGCTTGTCCTGGATGGTGTCGAGCTTCTTGAGTGTTGATGGAGCTGCACTCATCCAGGCAAGTGGAGAGTATTCCATCACACTCCTGACTTGTGCCTTGCAGATGGTGGAAAGGCTTTGGGGAGTTAGGAGGTGAGTCACTCGCCACAGAATACCCAGCCTCTGACCTGCTCTTGTAGCCACAGTATTTATATGGCTGGTCCAGTTAAGTTTCTGGTCAATGGTGACCCCCAGGATGTTGATGGTGGGGGATTCGGCGATGGTAATGCCGTTGAATGTTAAGGGGAGGTGATTAGACCCTCTCTTGTTGGAGATGGTCATTGCCTGGCACTTGTCTGGCGCGAATGTTAATTGCCACTTATGAGCCCAAGCCTGGATGTTGTCCAGGTCTTGCTGCATGCGGGCTCGGACTGTTTCATTATTTGAGGGGTTGCAAATGGAACTGAACACTGTGCAATCATCAGCGAACATCCCCATTTCTGACCTTATGATGGAGGGAAGGTCATTGATGAAGCAGCTGAAGATGGTTGGGCCGAGGACACTGCCCTGAGGAACTCCTGCAGCAATGCCCTGGGGCTGAGATGATTGGCCTCCAACAACCACTCCCATCTTCCTTTGTGCGAGGTATGACTCCAGCCGCTGGAGAGTTTTCCCCCTGATTCCCATTGACTTCAATTTTACTGGGGCTCCTTGGTGCCATACTCGGTCAAATGCTGCCTTGATGTCAAGGGCAGTCACTCTCACCTCACCTCTGGAATTCAGCTCTTTTGTCCATGTTTGGACCAAGGCTGTAATGCGGTCTGGAGCCGAGTGGTCCTGGCGGAACCCAAACTGAGCATCGGTGAGCAGGTTATTGGTGAGTAAGTGCCGCTTGATAGCACTGTCGACGACACCTTCCATCACTTTGCTGATGATTGAGAGTAGACTGATGGGGCGGTAATTGGCCGGATTGGATTTGTCCTGCTTTTTGTGGACAGGACATACCTGGGCAATTTTCCACATTGTCGGGTAGATGCCAGTGTTGTAGCTGTACTGGAACAGCTTGGCTAGAGGCGCAGCTAGTTCTGGAGCACAAATCTTCAGCACTACAGCTGGGATGTTGTCGGGGCCCATAGCCTTTGCTGTATCCAGTGCACTCAGCCGTTTCTTGATATCACGTAGAGTGAATCGAATTGGCTGAAGACTGGCTTCTGTGATGGTGGGGATATCGGGAGGAGGCCGAGATGGATCATCCACTCGGCACTTCTGGCTGAAGATGTTTGCAAACACTTCAGCCTTGTCTTTTGCACTCATGTGCTGGACTCCGCCATCATTGAGGGTGGGGATGTTTGCAGAGCCTCCTCCTCCCGTTCGTTGTTTAATTGTCTACCACCATTCATGACTGGATGTGGCAGGTCTGCAGAGCTTTGATCTGATCCGTTGGTTGTGGAATTGCTTCGCTCTGTCGAAAGCATGTTGCTTCTGCTGTTTAGGATGCATGTAGTCCTGAGTTGTAGCTTCACCAGGTTGGCACCTCATTTTTCGGTACGCCTGGTGCTGCTCCTGGCATGCTCTTCTGCACTTCTCATTGAACCAGGGTTGATCCCCTGGCTTGTTGGTAATGGTAGAGTGAGGAATATGGCGGGCCATGAGGTTACAGATTGTTCTGGGATACAATTCTGCTGCTGATGATGGCCCACAGCGCCTCATGGATGCCCAGTTTTGAGCTGCGAGATCTGTTCTGAATCTATCTCATTTAGCACAGTGGCAGTGCCACACAACACGTTGGATGGTGTCCTCAGTGCAAAGACGGGACTTAATCTCCACGAGGACTGTGCGGTGGTCACTCCTGCCAATACTGTCATGGACAGATGCTTTTGCGACAGGTAGATTGGTGAGGACGAGGTCAAGTAAGTTTCTCCCTCATGTTGGTTCACTCAACACCTGCCGCAGGCCCAGTCTGGCAGCTATGTCCTTCAGGACTCAGCCAGCTCGGTCAGTTGTGGTGCTGCCGAGCCACTCTTGGTGATGGACTTTGAAGTCCCCTACTCAGAGTACATTCTGTGCCCTTGCTACCCTCAGTGCTTCCTCCAAGTGGTGCTCAACATGGAGGAGGACTGATTCATCAGCTGAGGGAGGGCGGTAGGTGGTAATCAGCAGGAAGTCTCCTTGCCCATGTTTGACCTGATGCCATGAGATTTCATGGGGTCCAGAATCAATGTTGAGGACTCCCAGGGCCACTCCCTCCTGACTGTATATCACTGTAACGCCACCTCTGGTCGGTCTGTCCTCTTGGTGGGATAGGACAAACCCAGGGATGGTGATGGAAGAGTCTGCGACATTGGCTGAAAGATATGATTCTGTGAGTATGGCTCTGTCAGGCTGTTGCTTGATTAGTCTGTGGGACAGCTCTCGCAATTTTGGCACAAGTCCCCAGATGTTAGTGAGGAGGAGTTTGCAGGGTCGACTGGGCTTATAGAATCATAGAATCATAGAAGTTTACAACATGGAAACAGGCCCTTCGGCCCAACATGTCCATGTCGCCCAGTTTATACCACTAAGCTGGTCCCAATTGCCTGCACTTGGCCCATATCCCTCTATACCCATCTTACCCATGTAACTGTCCAAATGCTTTTGAAAAGACAAAATTGTACCCGCCTCTCCTACTGCCTCTGGCAGCTCGTTCCAGACACTCACCACCCTTTGAGTGAAAAAATTGCCCCTCTGGACCCTTTTGTATCTCTCCCCTCTCACCTTAAATCTATGTCCCCTCGTTATAGACTCCCCTACCTTTGGGAAAAGATTTTGACTATCTACCTTATCTATGCCCCTCATTATTTTATAGACTTCTATAAGATCACCCCTCAACCTCCTACTCTCCAGGGAAAAAAGTCCCAGTCTATCCAACCTATCCCTATAAGGCAAACCATCAAGTCCCGGTAGCATCCTAGTAAATCTTTTCTGCACTCTTTCTAGTTTAATAATATCCTTTCTATAATAGGGTGACCAGAACTGTACACAGTATTCCAAGTGTGGCCTAACTAATGTCTTGTACAACTTCAACAAGACATCCCAACTCCTGTATTCAATGTTCTGACCAATGAAACCAAGCAAGCTGAATGCCTTCTTCACCACCCTATCCACCTGTGACTCCACTTTCAAGGAGCTATGAACCTGTACTCCTAGATCTCTTTGTTCAATAACTCTCCCCAACGCCCTACCATTAACGGAGTAGGTCCTGGCCTGATTCGATCTACCAAAATGCATCACCTCACATTTATCTAAATTAAACTCCATCTACCATTCATCGGCCCACTGGCCCAATTTATCAAGATCCCGTTGCAATCCCAGATAACCTTCTTCACTGTCCACGATGCCACCAATCTTGGTGTCATCTGCAAACTTACTAACCATACCTCCTAAATTCTCATCAAAATTATTAATATAAATAACAAATAACAGCGGACCCAGCACCGATCCCTGAGGCACACCGCTGGTCACAGGCCTCCAGTTTGAAAAACAACCCTCTACAACCACCCTCTGTCTTCTGTCGTCAAGCCAATGTTGTATCCAATTGGCTACCTCACCTTGGATCCTGTGAGATTTAACCTTATGTAAAAACCTACCATGCGGTACCTTGTCAAAGGCTTTGCTAAAGTCCATGTAGACCACGTCTACTGCACAGCCCTCATCTATCTTCTTGGTTACCCCTTCAAAAAACTCAATCAAATTCGTGAGACATGATTTTCATCTCATAAAACCATGCTGACTGTTCCTAATCAGTCCCTGCCTCTCCAAATGCCCGTAGATCCTGTCTCTCAGAATACCCTCTAACAACTTACCCACTACAGATGTCAGGCTCACCGGTCTGTAGTTCGCAGGCTTTTCCCTGCCGCCCTTCTTAAACAAAGGCACAACATTTGCTACCCTCCAATCTTCAGGCACCTCACCTATTGCTGTCGATGATTCAAATATCTCTGCTCGGGGACCCGCAATTTCCTCCCTAACCTCCAATTCGGGATGGTGTGTGACTTGGAGGGGAACGTGCAGGTGGTGTTGTTCCCATGTACCTGCTGCTCTTGTCCTTCTAGGTGGTAGAGGTCGCGGGTTTGGGAGGTGCTGTCGAAGAAACCTTGGCGAGTTGCTGCAGTGCATCCTGTGGATGGTACACACTGCAGCCACAGTGTGCCGGTGGTGAAGGGAGTGAATGTTTAGGGTGGTGGATGGGGTGCCAATCAAGCGGGCTGCTTTGTCCTGGATGGTGTCGAGCTTCTTGAGTGTTGTTGGAGCTGCTCTCATCCAGGCAAGTGGAGAGTATTCCATCACACTCCTGACTTGTGCCTTGTAGATGGTGGAAAGGCTTTGGGGAGTGAGGAGGTGAGTCACTCGCTGTAGAATACCCAGCCTCTGACCTGCTCTTGTAGCCACAGTATTTATATGGCTGGTCCAGTTAAGATTCTGGTCAATGGTGACCCCCAGGATGTTGATCATATAGAATCATAGAATCATAGAAGTTACAACATGGAAACAGGCCCTTCGGCCCAACATGTCCATGTCGCCCAGTTTATACCACTAAGCTAGTCCCAATTGCCTGCACTTGGCCCATATCCCTTTTTACCCATCTTACCCATGTAACTGTCCAAATGCTTTTTAAAAGACAAAATTGTACCCGCCTCTACTACTGCCTCTGGCAGCTCGTTCCAGACACTCACCACCCTTTGAGTGAAAAAATTGCCCCTCTGGACCCTTTTGTATCTCTCCCCTCTCACCTTAAATCTATGCCCCCTCGTTATAGACTCCCCTACCTTTGGGAAAAGATTTTGACTATCGACCTTATCTATGCCCCTCATTATTTTATAGACTTCTATAAGATCACCCCTTAACCTCCTACTCTCCAGGGAAAAAAGTCCCAGTCTGTCTAACCTCTCCCTGTAAGTCAAACCATCAAGTCCCGGTAGCATCCTAGTAAATCTTTTCTGCACTCTTTCTAGTTTAATAATATCCTTTCTATAATAGGGTGACCAGAACTGTACACAGTACTCCAAGTGTGGCCTCACCAATGCCCTGTACAACTTCAACAAGACATCCCAACTCCTGCATTCAATGTTCTGACCAATGAAACCAAGCATGCCGAATGCCTTCTTCACCACCCTATCCACCTGTGACTCCACTTTCAAGGAGCTATGAATCTGTACTCCTAGATCTCTTTGTTCTATAACTCTCCCCAACGCCCTACCATTAACGGAGTAGGTCCTGGCCCGATTCGATCTACCAAAATGCATCACCTCACATTTATCTAAATTAAACTCCATCTGCCATTCATCGGCCCACTGGCCCAATTGATCAAGATCCCGTTGCAATCCCAGATAACCTTCTTCACTGTCCACAATGCCACCAATCTTGGTGTCATCTGCAAACTTACCAACCATGCCTCCTAAATTCTCATCCAAATCATTAATATAAATAACAAATAACAGCGGACCCAGCACCGATCCCTGAGGCACACCGCTGGACACAGGCATCCAGTTTGAAAAACAACCCTCTACAACCACCCTCTGTCTTCTGTCGTCAAGCCAATTTTGTATCCAATTGGCTACCTCACCTTGGATCCCATGAGATTTAACCTTATGTAACAACCTACCATGCGGTACCTTGTCAAATGCTTTGCTGAAGTCCATGTAGACCACGTCTACTGCACAGCCCTCATCTATCTTCTTGGTTACCCCTTCAAAAAACTCAATCAAATTCGTGAGACATGATTTTCCTCTCACAAAACCATGCTGACTGTTCCTAATTAGTCCCTGCCTCTCCAAATGCCTGTAGATCCTGTCCCTCAGAATAGCCTCTAACAACTTACCCACTACAGATGTCAGGCTCACTGGTCTGTAGTTCCCAGGCTTTTCCCTGCCGCCCTTCTTAAACAAAGGCACAACATTTGCTCCCCTCCAATCTTCAGTCACCTCACCTGTAGCGGTGGGTGATTCAAATATCTCTGCTAGGGGACCCGCAATTTCCTCCCTAACCTCCCATAACGTCCTGGGATACATTTCATCAGGTCCCGGAGATTTATCTACCTTGATGCGCGTTAAGACTTCCAGCACCTCCCTCTCTGTAATATGTACACTCCTCAAGACATCACTATTTATTTCCCCAAGTTCCCTAACATCCATGCCTTTCTCAACCGTAAATACCGATGCGAAATATTCATTTAGGATCTCACCCATCTCTTGTGGTTCCGCACATAGATGACCTTGTTGATCCTTCAGAGGCCCTACTTTCTCCCTAGTTACTCTTTTGCCCTTTATGTATTTGTAGAAGCTCTTTGGATTCTCCTTTGCCTTATCTGCCAAAGCAATCTCATGTCCCCTTTTTGCCCTCCTGATTTCTCTCTTAACTCTACTCCGGCAATCTCCATACTCTTCAAGGGATCCACTTGATCCCAGCTGCCTATGCATGTTATATGCCTCCTTCTTCTTTCTGACTAGGGCCTCAATCTCCCGAGTCATCCAAGGTTCCCTACTTCTACCAGCCTTGCCCTTCACTTTATAAGGAATGTGCTTACCCTGAACCCTGGTTAACACATTTTTGAAGGACTCCCACTTACCAGACGTCCCTTTGCCTGCCAACAGACTCTCCCAATCAACTTCTGAAAGTTCCTGTCTGATACCATCAAAATTGGCCTTTCCCCAATTTTGAATTTTAACTTTTGGGCCAGACCTATCATTCTCCATTGCTATCTTAATACTAATGGAATTATGATCACTGGTCCCAAAGTGATCCCTCACTAACACTTCTGTCACCTGCCCTTCCTTATTTCCCAAGACGAGGTCAAGTTTTGCCCCCTCTCTGGTCGGGCCATCCACATACTGAATGAGAAATTCCTCCTGAATACACTCAACAAATTTCTCTCCATCCAAGCCCCTAATGCTATGGCTGTCCCAGTCAATGTTGGGAAAGTTAAAGTCCCCTACTATTACCACCCTATTTTTCTTGCAGCTGTCTGTAATCTCCTTACATATTTGCTCCTCAATTTCCCGTTGACTATTTGGGGGTCTGTAGTACAATCCTATCAACGTGATCTCTCCCTTCTTATTTTTCAGTTCTACCCATATCGACTCCGTGGGCGAACCCTCGGATATATCCTCTCTCACTACTGCTGTGATGTTCTCCCTAATCAAGAACGCAACTCCCCCTCCTCTCTTACCTCCCGCTCTGTCTTTCCTATAGCATCTGTACCCTGGAACATTGAGCTGCCAGTCCTGCCCCTCCCTTAGCCATGTTTCAGTAATAGCTATAACATCCCAGTCCCATGTACCCATCCATGCCCTGAGTTCATCTGCCTTGCCCATCAGACTTCTTGCATTGAAATAAATGCAGTTTAATCTGGACTTCCCTTGGTCTTTGCCATGCTTTCTCAGACCATTTGTCCGGTCATGTTTTGTACACTCTCCCTTCCTGCCGTTTGTTTCTGTCACCACTTTACTTCCCACTGACTTCCTGCATCGATTCCCATCCCCCTGCCACTTTAGTTTAAACCCTCCCCAACAGCACTAGCAAACACTCCCCCTAGGACATTGGTTCCAGTCCTGCCCAGATGCAGACCGTCCAATTTGTACTGGTCCCACCTCCCCCAGAACCAGTTCCAATGTCCCAGGAATTTGAATCCCTCCCTCTTGCACCATCTCTCAAGCCACGTATTCATCCTAGCTATCCTGTCATTCCTACTCTGACTAGCCCGTGGCACTGGTAGCAATCCTGAGATTACTACCTTTGAGGTCCTACTTTTTAGTTTAACTCCTAACTCCCTAAATTCAGCTTGTAGGACCTCATCCCGTTTTTTACCTATATCGTTGGTACCTATATGCACCACGACAACTGGCTGTTCACCCTCCCCCTCCAGAATGTTCTGCAGCCGCTCCGAGACATCCCTGACCCTTGCACCAGGGAGGCAACATACCATCCTGGAGTCTCGGTTGCGTCCGCAGAAACGCCTGTCCATTCCCCTTACAATCGAGTCCCCTATCACTATAGCTCTGCCACTCTTTTTCCTGCCCTCCTGTGCAGCAGAGCCAGCCACGGTGCCATGAACCTGGCCGCTGCCACCTTCCCCTGGTGAGCCATCTCCCACAACAGTATCCAAAACGGTATACCTGTTTGAGAGGGGGATGGCCACAGGGGACCCCTGCACTACCTGCCTGCACCTCTTACTCTTCCTGGTGGTCACCCATTCACTTCCTGCCTGTACTGCCTTTACCTGCGGTGTGACCAACTCGCTAAACGTGCTATCCACGAGTTTCTCTGCATCGCGGATGCTCCACAGTGAGTCCACCCGCAGCTCCAGCTCCGAGATACGATCGGTCAGTAGCTGCAGGTGGACACACTTCCTGCACACATGGTCGGCAGGTTTGCCTTTGTCGTCTCCGGTACCTCGTGGTCTGATGCCGGGTGGTCTGTCCAGTTTTATTCTTATTGTGACTTTTTTTAGCGAGATTTTCTAACTGAGTAGCTTGCTCGGCCATTTCAGAGGGCAATTAAGAATCAACCACATTGCTGTGGGTCTGGAGTCACGTATAGGCCAGACCGGGTAAGGACGGCAGGATTCCTTCCCTGAAGGACATTAGTGAACCAGATGGGTTTTTACGACAATCCGATAGTTTCATGGAGACCATTACTGATACTCGTAGTTTAATTCCAGATTTTATTTGATTAATTGAATTTAAATTCCCCAGCTGCCGTGGCAGGATTTGAACTCATGACTCTGGATTATTAGTCCAGGTCTCTGGATTACTAATCCATTAACATAACCACTACTAAGTACGAGGTAAACTAATGGGTCTGAAGGCTGACAAGTCCCATGGACCTGATGGCTTGAATCCGAGGGTCTTAAAGGAAGTGGCTACAGAGATAGTGGATGCATTGGTTGTAATCTTCCAGAATTCACTCGATTCTGGAAAAGTCCCAACCGATTGGAAAACCGCAAACGTAACACCCCTATTCAAGAAGGGAGTGATAAGAAAGCAGGTAACTATAGACCAGTTCGCCGAACATCTGTCATTGGGAAAATGCTAGAATCCATTATTAAGGAAGTAGTAGCAGGACATTTGGAGACTCATCGTACAATCAAGGAGAGTCAACATGGTTTTATGAAGGGGAAATCGCGTCTGACAAATTTATTAGAGTTCTTTGAGGAAGTAACGGGCAGGGTGGATAAAGAGGAACCAATGGATGCAGTATATTTGGATTTCCAAAAGGCATTTGATAAGGTGCCACATAAAAGATTACTGCAAAAGATAAGAGCTCATGGTGTTGGGGGTAATAGACTGGCATGGATAGAGGATTGGCTAACTAACAGAAAACAGGGAGTCGCCGCAGGGATCAGTGCTGAGGTCTCAACAATTTACAAAAAAAATTATCAATGACTTGGATGAAGGAACAGAGTGTATTGCGGCCAAATTTGCTGTTGATACAAAGATAGGTGGAAAAGTAAGTTCCGATGAGGACACAAGGAGCTCGATATTAGCACCTGCGATCGGGTGCGTTTCTGGCGGGGGGGCTTAGAAAATCGGGGAATCCCGCAGCGGGTCGGGAGCCCGGCTCCAACCCGCCCACTTCCGGGTTCCCCACAGACCCGCTGGCGTGTGCACACAGCCCCCGCATGTGGGACTCCCGCAGGCAATTAAAGCCGGCGGGGTGCCACTTAAAAGTATTTATACTGGTATTTCAGGTAGTTAACAGACCTGATTAAGGAGATATTTTACATGGGGTGGGATTTTACAAACAACTGGGACTGTTTCCCGTAGTGGGGGAAACACTCCCAGTTGAAATGGACGTGTTGCAGCTATCAGCCTGTGGCAGCTGCAAAGGTCCATTTGACAGGTGGGGGGGAGACCCTCACTCATTGCAGGAGGCCCCTCTGTCACTTTGGACAAAGTTTGGCCTCCACCACCCTCCTCCTAACAATCAAATTCACCAACTTGCACACTTACCGCGGGGTCCAGAGATATGTACCTACCTTGCGGACCCCCTCAGATGTACATCTTCCGGATGGGGGCTGCCGTAGCTGCAGTCATGACCTCCTCAGAGGGTGAACAGCATCACCAGCCTCGCCGGCCACGCCGTCCACCTCTGACACGTGGAGCTCCACAACACAGTGCTGTGATACATTCACCTGCACAGCAGGAGGGAGGGCAACCGCAGAGAGAGATGCATCGCAGTGGGCACTACCCTCGCCACAGGGTCCACAGACCAAGTCTCAGCTTCCTGGACCTCTCTGAGCAGCAGTGCACACGGAGGCTCAGAGTCACTCGACATGTAGTCGTGGACATCTGCAGCCTCCTTCATGCCGAGCTGCTCCCGGCTGGCCCAAGCACCATCTTCTTACCTGTCGCTATCAAAGTCACCACTGCCCTCAACAACTTCTCCTCCGCATCCTTCCAGGGTGCCACCGGGGACATCGGCGACGTCTCTCAGTCGTCTGCACAAAAGAGCCCGGCAAATACACCTACACCCACTCTGCAGTGACACAATGGGTGGCATCAGGTGTGGGTCTTCATAGTGATCCTCAGGAAAGGGAATTATTGCACAAACCAGACAAGATTCGCAAAGACGTGGCAGTAGTGGTGCCAATATAATATGTGATGTGAGTTGGTCAGAAATTAAATATAAGTAAAAACCGTGACAAACCCTCAAACACCTTGTGCATCCCCTTCATGCTTACAACACGTTTGCCTTACGCTGCCTCCTGCACATATGAGATGCATGCCCTGTGGCTGCAGCACAGGTAGTGGCAGGTTGAGTGAGGCTGACCGTGAAAGAGATGCATGAGAGGGTGAGTATGAGATAGAGCCATGAGATTGTATGAGGATTGAGTTGAGTGGTAGTGGCGGGATGAGTACTGCCGAGGTAAGTAAGTGCAGGTAAGATGAGGATGAGTTTTGAGTGGGTGTGAGGGTTGATGTGACAGAGTAGTGTTGGCAGTGCAGAAGGAGATGTGGGGTGGGGGCAGTGATGTGGCAGACGGAGTGTTGGGGAATGAGTAAGTGTAATCACTTCGGCTGACCTACTTAGATCATTGCAGCGCCTCCTGCACTGTATGTAGGTGGGCGATATGTTTGTGGTGCAGGTGACCTCCTCTGCCACCTCGAGCCAGGCCTTCTTGTTGGCAGAGGCAGGCCGCTTCCTCCCGCCCGCCGGGGGGAAGATCTCTGTCCTCCTGCTCCTCTTCACACCATCCAATGATACCTGGAGTGAGGCATCATTTAAACCTGGGAGCAGCCTTCCCCCTGGGCTGCTCCATGCTGTAATTTTTCCTATTTCTTGCAGCATCAGTCAGTGGAGGACTGCCCCTTTAAATAGAGCTCCTCCAGCTGACAGATCGTACTGCGCATGCGCAGTCCGCCCGCCGCGCAGCTCAGCAGCGGGGAACCCGGAATACCAGGTAAGTGGATCCAATCAGCCTGCGATTGCGCGCGGTGCAGACTGATTTCACCGGGCGCGTTACCCACGCGCCCAATCGCCCCTCCCGCCGCGAACCCGCCGCCCTCCTAATATCGAGCCCAAAGTGTCTGCAAAGGGATATTGACAGGTTAAGCGAATGGGCCAAAATTTGGCAGATGGAATATAACGTGGGAAAATGTGAAGTCATCCACTTTGGGAGGAAAAATGAAAAAGCAAAATATTATTTGAATGGAGAAATACTATAAAATGCTGCGGTACAGAGGGATCTGGGTGTCCTCGTACATGAAACACAAAAAGTCAACATACAGGTGCAGCAGGTAATCCGGAAGGCAAACGGAATATTGGCCTTTATTTCTTGGGGGATGGAGTATAAAAGCAGGGAAGTCACGCTACAATTGTACAGGGTGCTGGTGAGACCACACCTGGAGTACTGTGTACAGTTCTGGTGCCCTTATTTAAGGAAGGACATACTTGCATTGGAAGCAGTTCAGAGAAAGTTCACTAGGTTGATTCCGGGTATGGAAGGGTTGTCTTATGAAGAAAGATTGAACAGGTTGGGTCTATACTCATTGGAGTTCAGAAGAATGAGAGGTGATCTTATTGAAATATGCAAGATTCTGAGGGGACTCGATAGGGTAGATGCTGAGAGGATGTTACCCCTCAAACTAGGGGGCATAGTCTCAGAATAAGGGGTCGCCCATTTAAGATGGAAATAAGGAGGAATTTCTTCTCCCAGAGGGTCGTGAATCTTTGGAATTCTTTACCCCAAAAAGCTGTGGAGGCTGAGTCATTGAATACATTCAAAGCTGAGTTCGACAAATTTTTGATCAGCAAGGGAGTCAAAGGATATGGGGAAAGGGCGGGAAAGTGGAGTTGAGGTAAAAATCAGATCAGTCATGATCTCATTAAATGGCGGAGTAGACTCGAGGGGCCGAATGGCCTCCTCCTGCTCCTATCTCTTATGGTCTTGTGGTCTTATGGGTGTTTTTTATTGACGGTAGGTGCCCAATTTATACAGTGAATACTTTCAAAGACAAAAACAGAAAATACTGAAAATACATGCAGTACTGGTGTTCTGACAAAGGGGAGAAAAAAATCAGTTGAATTTTACTTACCAAAATCCTAACCAAATAGAGATGTTTTTAAAAACACATTGGTCATAATTTTACTGAGGATAATTTCTTCACTGAAGTGGGGAGTACTTTAAATAGAAAATATGGCCCTCTCACACTATCGTTCCTTTTTTTGTTTGCTTCTTTTCCTTTTCGTGTATCTTTTCCTCTCCTCTCCTGAAGGCACTGCAGCAGAACCTTGGTGTAAGTGCTTGGTAGTGCGGAAGCACTGAATACAAATTCAGGCACAAGCTGCTCACAATAAGCAGCTTGCACCCGAATGTGTGATAAGCACTTCTTCCCCACCGACATTTTATATTCAGGCACTGAAGAAGAAAATCTGCCCCCTAACTCATGTTGTGATACAGTTTCCCTGATGGGCACTCTCCAGTACCTTGACCAAGTAGCCATTGATCATGTGTGAGCTTAGAAAGCGTGCGTCGACAAGCTATTCAATATAGAGCGCATCACAGCTGAAGCTCATACTGCCCTCATCAGACATCCACACACATGATGTGCAGCTTCCAGCAAGGATTAAATAGATAGCAAGCAAGAGCAGGAAACATGGCTGAGTTTTCACCTTGCTCGTCCACTAGGCCGTTCAGAAGCTCCTTTCCTTTTAATTATCATCACTATAATGGGGTGTTTTACATCGATTATATATTAATTCTTGGAGATTGGGCACATACTGCATTGAAAACTTTCAAGGAAATCTTTACATTATGGGCAAACCCATTATAGTGCCTGTAGTACTTTTCAATGTTAAGAGTGTCACAGACAGTAGGTGTTGTTTGTACGGTTGTATGGCCTACTTTTTCTGATGTTTTAAAAAAAAATTAATTTAAATGCATTTCTTGGGTTTTCTCCAAAAAAAAGTATGATTTTTTCTAAACTGATTTTTCTTACATCGAAGCCACAGCACAGAAATAGACCTTTCAGCCCAACTGGTCTCTGCGTTTATGCTCCAAATGAGCCGGAGGTAAGTCATTTTAAACTTAACTTTCAGCTTTGAAATGTAAGTTTTTTTGTTTTTGATTTTATATATTAATATATGAATATATTGCATCTTCTCTCTAGGTTTTACTCTCTCCCCACCTGCCGTTAAGGCTTATATCACTCCCAATCTCGGCCCCGCTCCGCCTGCTGCTCCCTCACTCTTACAGGCCACAAGAAAAGAAAATGCCCTGCTGAAATTCTTAATTCTTTCCATATTATAAAATAATTTATGATACGCTGGGCCTGCTTTTTCACCGTGCGGCTGTGTTTGTGGTCCGTCACTGCCATAGAACTTCGACCCAGACAGCTGTTTTTGTCTAAATCTTTAAAGGTTCCTCCTGGGCTCTGCCTCCTACACATCTACACTTAATCAATTTTACCCTCGGCAACAGATTTTTTAGAATTTTTTTCTATCTTTTTATACCTTTATTTTCCCGAGATTGGACTCCTGAGTTGTTCACACCTCCCTCCAGCCCAGACAATCACCTCCTGGGTGATTCCAGGTCAGTCATTGAGGGCCCTCTCGCTCCCATTGGGCCTATACCAACTTTTAGGTTCTTAGTGCTCTGTTTTGGCACTCAGGCAAGTTGGCACTGCTGCCCAAGATCAGGCCTCCGGGTCATTCCTGCCCAACCCCTACGTCTGACTGCCAGCTCCTGGAATGATTATATGTGGAGCTTCCAGGACCTTCTGTTGCACCTATTCATCTTCTCCCCAATTGTTTCTCCTTAGAAAATTATTTCATTTTAAAACTATTCATTTACAACAATAACACCACTTACATTTATATATCATCTTTATCATAGAAAAACATCCCAAGATGATTTACCGAGGCTTGGTCAGAAAGAACGGACATCAACCCAAAGAAGGAGATATTCGGAGGGGTGACTAAAGGCTTGGTCAAAGAGGTAGGTTTTAAATAGGGTCCTAAAGGAGGAGAGGGAGATGGCAAAGCAGTAAGATTCAGGGAGGGAATTCTAGAGCTTGGAGCTTAGATGACTGAAGGTGCAGCTGAATGAGGAATTATGGAGAGGTTGTAGAGCAGGTGGAGGTCAGAGAGATAGGGAGGGGGGATGAGATTTTTTAAATTGGAGGTGTTGGGAACCAGGAGTCAATGTAGGTCAGCAAGGACAGAAGTGATGGGTGAGTAGGACTCGGTGTGGGATAGGATACGGGCAGCAGAGTTTTAGATGAGCTGAAATTTATGCGGAATAAGAGGCCAGCCAGGTGAGCATTGGCATACTTGAGCCTAGAGTTGATGAAAGCATGAATGAGGGTTTCAGCAGCAGATGAGTTAAGGCAGGGTTCAAGTTAAAATAAATCATAATTGTAACTTGCAATTCATAAATATTCATTCATTTAATAATTTGTAGCAAATAATTTTAAAATTTCAATCAATATTTGTAAAATCCGTGGGATGTGATCCCAGTGGTTACACCAGGATTGCACCTGCTTGTGCCCTGCAGTGCTGACTCCATCAGAGTATCCGGAATCAATGGGAGGGTATTTAATTCGCATGGGGCAGGCGTAAGTGCCACTATGGGCTGTCTAGGCCCCTCCCCGTCCTCTGCTTTTTCTGCCTTGGCCTCTTGGTAAGGAGATGGATCAAGAAATTGCTTTTTTATTGTTCCTTTCCTTGTGGGTCCAGGCTGTTTCCCTGACCAGGTGCCCACTTTTACCCATCAAGACGCCAGTACACCCCAACACACTCAGCATCACGACCTCCAGGGACACAACTGTCAGTAGAGGGAATCCCTGCCCCTAATGGCATTTGTTTTGGAAGGATGGGTGGAGGTTCTGACCCGTACAAGGCACATTGGAAACTCCCAGAAATAGTGGAGTCCCTGTCCACTAAGTCTCTGCCACTTTGCAGTGGATTCAACTGGTCTCCCACTGAAGTTACGACGGGACATCAACAGAAGATCCACAGATTTTAGCGGCCACAAGATTTAGATTTTCAATTTGTAAATAAACATCTTCATTTACATTGCAATTAATTTTATAAATGATAATTTTAACATTACTTAGTTACTTCAGATTACTGAACATGTTTAAAATCATCATTTCCAAATTTTACTCAATTAAAATTGTTAATTATTAATTTAATATTTTACGACTAGATTTTGTAATTTATAATTTCAAATTTTCATTTATTTGTCATTCTAGATCACATCTTTATTGATTTCCATCATTTTAAAATATTTCTAATTATGGGTAGGTTGTTTTTTGAAATGATGAGACAACATGGGAGCATCAAGGGCAAATAGCCCCATGTTAGCTTCAGGCGGAACACAATGCGATCTACACATGAATGAATGTCTCCTCAGACAGTCTGAGCAACACCCATGGGAGATCGATATGTTTTATTTGTAAAAAAAAAATGCATTTAAGGTGGTTCCTGAAATCCATCCTGTATCAATTAGCCAAGGTACTTACATTCAGAGCAGCTTCTGCAGCTTCCAGTGCTGGCTTTGCAGCGAGCAGTTTATCCTCTGCCACTTTTTTATCTGTTTCTATTTCATCCACAATCTTCTGAGCCTTATCTTTCACTATCAGGACTTCATTCTTGACTATCTCTGCTGCTTGTGCACTCACTGTCACCTCTCCCAGCACCTGCAGGATGCCATAGTGAGATAAGTATATATTGTTACTCAGTATGATGCTTCACTTAATGACATTTTGAAGTCCAGGTCTCATTATGCCGCCAGCAGACTGGAGGCACCAGCTCTGGACTGGTGCAATATTGGGCGGCCCCATGGCTGAGCTGGCTGGCAGCAAGGTAGGTCCACCTGCTTCTCTTGGCCCCATAAAAATAATTTTAAACTGACTGTTTTCAGACCTCTTTGGCTGTACCACCAGGTGAAACTGGGCAGAAATCTTGCAAAATAGCAATCGGGGGTCATATGACTTAGATTTGCAGATGAGAAGGGCCTACTGCCTGAAACAGTTGAGGCCTCTGGCCACCCAGCAGTCGGCCCTGTTCAGGATGACAGATTGGGAGTGGGAATGGGGCGTTAAAGTTTTGCAACGCAATTTTTGGGGCACTACTGCCCCGTTTCTGCCTGGCGAAGCCAGTGAAAATTTCCCCCATAATATGTCAGTGACAAACTCTTGGATGTTATACCACAGACATGTTGGGGCTGATTTCAATCTTGAGGGGGTGGAAAAATGAGCAGTAGCAGATCGGCACTTGTTACACACATCACACAATTTTGTCGGAGTGTAAGATGGGAGGCTTGTTAGCGTAAAATTTGGGCTGTTGGGTTAAAGGCAACGATGAAGTGACTAAAAGTGCTGAGTTTGTATATTCCAAAACTGACTTACAGTCTGGGAATACAAAAGACATTTCACAATGAACTGATAAAACTATAGAACCAGACAAGTACTTTGTCCAATAAACTGCATGTTGAATCTTTAAGTCTGACTCCGAGTGGTGATTTTCCCACAACAAGGCTGATCTGCCATCGTCTGTTTTCCCAAAAGTTAAAATCAACCTTGTTGAGTTCTTGATCTCAGGTGACTGCCTTGGGTGGGCGGAGGGTTGTGGCGGTGGCGAACGCAGCCGCTGAGCAAAGGTTACAGGGAGGCACAGGTATATCCACACAAGGACAGACAGAACACCAGAGGGACAGCACAGGACATGCGAGCAACTCCTAGCTCAGGAGCTGGATGCAGAGCATTAGTCATGACCTGGCAGTCAGCTGTTGAATTCCTTATCTGGGACACAGGGGACCAACAAAGGGGACATCGCTGCAAGAGTTCCTCAGGGCAGTAACTCGCCAAGGCTTCTTCGACAGCACCTCCCAAACCCGCGACCTCTACCACCTAGAAGGACAAGGGCAGCAGGCGCATGGGAACAACACCACCTGCACATTCCCCTCCAAGTCACACACCATCCCGACTTGGAAATATATCGCCGTTCCTTCATTGTCGCTGGGTCAAAATCCTGGAACTCCCTTCCTAACAGCACTGTGGGAGAACCGTCACCACACGGACTGCAGCGGTTCAAGAAGGCGGCTCACCACCACCTTCTCGAGGGAAATTAGGGATGGGCAATAAATGCTGGCCTCACCAGCGACGCCCACATCCCGTGAACGAATAATAAAAAAAAAAGTGTCCTAGGCCCAACCATCTTCAGCTGCTTCATCAATGATCTTCCCTCCATCATGTGGTCAGAAATGGGGATGTTCGCTGATGATTGCAGTGTGCAGTTCCATTCGCAACCCCTCAGATAATGAAGCAGTCCGTGACCGCATGCAGCAAGACCTGGACAACATCCAGGCTTGGGCTGATAAGTAGCAAGTAACATTCGCATTAGACAAGTGCCAGGCAATGACCATCTCCAACAAGAGAGAGTCTAACCACCTCCCCTTGACATTCAATGGCATTACCATCGCCGATTCCTCCACCATTAACATCCTGGGGAGTCCCCACTGACCAGAAACTAAACTGGATCACCCACATAAATACTGTGGCGACAAGAGCAGGTCAGAGGCTGGGTATTCTGCGGCGAGTGACTCACCTCCTGACTCCCCAAAGCCTTTCAACCATCTCCAAGGCACAAGTCAGGAGTGTGATGGAATACTCTCCACTTTCCTGGATGAGTGCAGCTCCAACAACACTCAAGAAGTTCAACATCACCCAGGACAAAGCAGCCCACTTGATTGGCACCCCATCCACCACCTTAAACATTCACTCCCTTCGGCGCACCGTGGCTGCAGTGTGTACCATCTACAAGATCCATTGCAGCAACTCGCCAAGCCTTATTCAACAGCACCTCCAAAACCCACGACCTCTACCACCTAGAAGAACAAGGGCAGCAGGCGGATGGGAACACCACCACCTGCACGTTCCCCCTCCAAGTTACACACCACCCCCACTTGGAAATTTATCGCTGTTCCTTTATCGTCGCTGGGTCAAAATCCTGGAACTCCCTTCCTAACGGCACTGTGGGAGAACCTTCACCACACGGACTGCAGCAGTTCAAGGAGGCGACTCACCACCACCTTCTCAAGGGCTATTAGGGATGGGCAATAAATGCTGGTTTTGCCAGCGATGCCCACATCCCATGAATGAATAAAAAAAAATTTATGCCAAGGGAGAAAGTGTGTTTACTTGATTTTCCCCATAATTCTACAAATAACAGGAGATATCTCAGTGGCCTCTTCTAACTGTAGTTTTTGTTTTAAAACTGTTAATTGGAGACAAGCAGCATACATCATGTTGAACTATCTCAAAGATGAGAATAGAGCCACCACTCTCACTCACGTATCGATATCAAGAAAGTAGTAGCTTTTATTAATTATGATGCCTTCATTGCAGAGGATTTACTTGACGATTTCTACAGAGTACATTCTGTTTAAACATTCTTCTCAACATTAGGATTACTGATATTATTTCATTTCAAAATATCTATCCTTCATATTTTTGCACAATAACTAACTTGTGTGAAAATTTTAATATATTTTACAGTCTTGAAATAATGTTACAATCAGGACTGCTTTATCCCTCCCCATCTTATAAATCTCCTTAATGGGAATGAAGAATTAAATTCACCATGTTGTCTCAAAATAGAGCACAGCATCATGGAGCTGATTTCATTCATTAAGATGTAATCTGAGATTTGAATTTCATAAATTGCAATCATATTTCAAAAAAGTATCCTACATCTTTGTCTTGATACCATAACAGTGATAAAATCTGGTGCTAGTTCTGTGATACAGTGGTTCTATTGTGGGGCAATATGGCCCCATTATTGGAATTCTTTATGCACTCACAAAGCATTTATAAAAATCCAGTTGTGGAAATATCTAAGAAGTACCAAATATGACCGATTGTACAATATTACAGAACTTTCATTTATCAAAATTTGCAGAAATCATTTTAATTTTAACTACTTTATTATGTTATTTTTTGGAATAAACCATGCTGGGGGAGCATTTAGGGAGCAGCGATCATAGTATCATAAGGTTTAGAAAAGCTATGGAAAAGGACATGGACCACTCTAAAGTAAAAATACTCAATTGGAGAAGGGCCAATTTCAATGCGATGAGAACAGATCTGGCCCGGGTAAATTGGAATCAAAGATTGGCAGGCAAAACCGTAATTGAACAGTGGGCGGCCTTTAAAGAGGAGATGGTTCGGGTACAGTCTAGGCACATTCCCACGAGGCAGAAAGGTAGGGCAACTAAAGCCAGAGCTCCCTGGATGACAAAAGAGATATTGAGTAAGATGAAACAGAAAAAAGGGGCGTATGACAGATGTCAGGTTGATAACACGAGAGAAAATCAGCCAGTTCAGAAGGGAAGTGAAAAAAGGAAATAAGAGGGGCAAAGAGAGAGTATGAGAACAGACTGGCGGCCAACATAAAAGGGAATCCAAAAGACTTCTACAGGCATGTAAACAGTAAATGGGTAGTAAGAGGAAGGGTGGGGCCGATTAGGGATCAAAAGGGAGATCTACTCATGGAGGCAGAGGGGATGGCTGCGGTACTGTCTTTACCAAGGAAGAAGACGCTACCAGAGTCTCAGGAAAGGAAGATATAGTTGAGATACTGGATGAGCTAAAAATTGATAAAGAAGAGGTACTTGAAAGGCTAGCTGTACTAAAAGTAGACAAGTCACCCGGTCCAGCTGGGATGCATCCTAGGTTGCTGAGGGAAGTAAGGGGGGAAACTGGGGAGGTACTGGCCATAATCTTCCAAACATCCGTAGATACGAGGGGTGGTGCCAGAGGACTGGAGAATTGCAAATGTTACACCCTTGTTCAAAACAGGATGTAAGGATAAACCCAGCAACTACAGGCCGGTCAGTTTAACCTCAGTGGTGGGGAAACTTTTAGAAACGATAATCTGGGACAGGATTAACAGTCACTTGGATGAGTGTGGATTGATTAGGGAAAGCCAGCACCGATTTGTTAAAGTCAAATCGTGTTTAACTAACCCGATAGAGTTTTTTGATGAGGTAACAGAGAGGGTAGATGAGGGCAATGCAGTTGATGTGGTGTATATGGACTTTCAAAAGGTGATTGATAAAGTGCCGCATGGTAGGCTTATCATCAAGATTGTGGCCCATGGAATAAGGGGGCAGCAGCAACATGGATACAGAATTGGCTAAGGGACAGGAAACAGAGAGTAATGGTGAACGGTTGTTTTTCAGACTGGAGAGAGGTGCACAGTGGTGTTCCCCAGGGGTCAGTGTTGGGACCACTGCTTTTTTGATATATATTAATGACTTGGACTTGGGTGTACAGGGCACAATTTCAAAATTTGCAGATGACACAAAACTTGGAAGGGTAGTAAAGAGTGAGGAGGATAGTGATAGTGATAGACTTCAATAGGATATAGACAGGCTGGTGGCCTGGGCGGACAATTGGCAGATGAAATTTAACGCAGAAAAATGCGAAGTGATACATTTCAGTGGGAAGAACAAGGAGAGGCAATATAAACTAGAGGGCACAATTCTAAAAAGGGTACAGAAGCAGAGAGATCTGGGGGTATATGTGGGTACGGTAGCATAGTGGTTATGTTACTGGACCAATAATCCAGAGGCCTGGACTAATAATCCGGAGCCATGACTTCAAGTCCTGCCACGGAAGCTGGAACATTTAAATTAAATTAATTAAATAAAATCTTGAATTAAAAAAAAAGTATCAGTAATGGTGGACATGAAACTACCGGATTGTGGTAAAAACCCATCTGGTTCACTAATGCCCTTCAGGGAAGGAAACATGCCGTCCATTACCCGGTCTGGCTGAGATGTGACTCCAGGCCTACAGCAATGTGGTTGATTCTGAATTGCCCTCTGAAATGGCCTAGCAAGCCACTCAGTTGTAAAATCTCACTAAAAAAAATCATAATAAGAACAAAACCGGACGGACCACCTGGCATTGGACACGACTAAAGGCAAACCAAGCCCAGTCAACTCTGCAAAGTCCTCCTCACGAACATCTGGGGACTTGTGCCAAAATTGGGAGAGCTGTCCCACAGACAAGTCAAGCAACAGCCTGACATAGCCATACTCACAGAATCATACCTTTCAGCCAACGTCCCAGACTCTTCCATCACCATCCCTGGGTATGTCCTGACCCACCTGCAGGAGAGACCGACTACAGGTGGCGGTACAGTGATATACAATTAGGAGGCAGTGGCCCTGGGAGTCCTCAACATTGACTCTGGACCCCATGAAATCTCATGGCATCAGGTCAAACATGGGCAAGGAAACCTCCTGCTGATGAATCAGTCCTCCTCCATGTTGAGCACCACTTGGAGGAAGCACTGAGGGTAGCAAGAGCACAGAATGTACTCTGGGTGGGGGACTTCAATGTCCATCACCAAGAGTGGCTCGGTACCACCACTATTGACCGAGCTGGCCGAGTCCTGAAGGACACAGCTGCCACACTGGGCCTGCGGCAGGTGGTGAGCGAACCAACACGAGGGAAAAACTGACTTGACCTCGTTCTCACCAATCTACCTGTCGCAAATGCATCTGTCCATGACAGTATTGGTAGGAGTGACCACCGCACAGTCCTCGTGGAGACGAAGCCCCGTCTTCGCACTGAGGACACCATCCAACATGTTGAGTGGCACCACCACCGTGCTAAATGGGATAGATTCAGAACAGATCTAGCAGCTCAAAACTGGGCATCCAAGAGGCGCTGTAGGCCATCAGCAGCAGCAGAATTGTATTCCAGCACAATCTGCAACCTCATGGCCCGACATATTCTTCACTCTACCATTACCAACAAGCCAGGGGATCAACCCTGGTTCAATGAGGAGCGTAGAAGAGCATGCCAGGAGCAGCACCAGGCGTACCTAAAATTGAGGTGCCAACCTGGTGAAGCTACAACTCAGGACTACATGCATGCTAAACAGTGGAAGCAACATGCTATAGACAGAGCTAAGCGATTCCACAACCAACGGATCAGATCAAAGCTCTGCGGTCCTGCCACATCCAGTCGTGAATGGTGGTGGACAATTAAACAACTAACGGGAGGGGGAGGCTCTGTAAATATCTCCATCCTCAATGATGGCGGAGTCCAGCACGTGAGTGCAAAAGACACGGCTGAAGCGTTTGCAACCATCTTCAGCCAGAAGTGCCGAGTGGATGATCCATCTCGGCCTCCTCCCGATATCCTCACCATCACAGAAGCCAGTCTTCAGCCAATTCGATTCACTCCATGTGATATCAAGAAACGGCTGAGTGCACTGGATACAGCAAAGGCTATGGGCCCCGACAACATCCCAGCTGTAGTGCTGAAGACTTGTGCTCCAGAACTCGCTGCGCCTCTAACCAAGCTGTTCCAGTACAGCTACAACACTGGCATCTACTCGACATTGTGGAAAATTGCCCAGGTACGTCCTGTCCACAAAAAGCAGAACAAATCCAATCCGACCAATTACCGCCCCATCAGTCTACTCCCAATCATCAGCAAAGTGATGGAAGGTGTTGTCGACCAGTGCGATCAAGATGCACTTACTCACCAATAACCAGCTCACCGATGCTCAGTTTGGGTTCGACCAGGACCACTCGGCTCCAGTCAGAGTGACTGCCCTTGACATCAAGGCAGCATTTGACCGAGTGTGGTACCAAGGAGCCCTTGTAAAATTGAAGTCAATGGGAATCAGGGGGAAAATTCTCCAGTGGCTGGAGTCATACCTAGCACAAAGGAAGATGGTAGTGGTTGTTGGAGGCCAATCATCTCAGCCCCAGGACATTGCTGCAGGAGTTCCTCAGGGCAGTGTCCATGGCCCAACCATCTTCAGCTGCTTCATCAATGACCTTCCCTCCATCATAAGGTCAGAAATGGGGACGTTCACTGATGATTGCACACTGTTCAGTTCCATTTGCAACTCCTCAAATAATGAAGCAGTCCAAGCCCGCATGCAGCAAGACCTGGACAACATCCACGCTTGGGCTCATTCGCGCCAGACAAGTGCCAGGCAATGACCATCTCCAACAAGAGAGAGTCTAACCACCTCCCCTTGACATTCAACGGCATTACCATCGCCGAATCCCCCACCATCAACATCCTGGGGGTCACCATTGACCAGAAACTTAACTGGACCAGCCATATAAATACTTTGGCAACAAGAGCAGGTCAGAGGCTGGGTATTCTGTGGTGAGTGACTCACCTCCAAACTCCCCAAAGCCTTTCCACCATCTACAAGGCACAAGTCAGAAGTGTGATGGAATACTCTCCATTTGCCTGGATGAGTGCAGCTCCAACAACACTCAAGAAGCTTGACACCATCCGGGACAAAGCAGCCCACTTGATTGGCACCCCATCCACCACCCTAAACATTCACTCCCTTCACCACCGGCGCACAGTGGCTGCAGTGTGTATCATCCACAGGATGCACTGCAGCAACTCGCCAAGGCTTCTTCGACAGCACCTCCCAAACCCGCGACCTCTACCACCTAGAAGGACAAGAGCAGCAGGTGCATGGGAACAACATCACCTGCACGTTCCCCTCCAAGTCACACACCATCCCGACTTGGAAATATATCGCCGTTCCTTCATCGTCGCTGGGCCAAAATCCTGGAACTCCCTTCCTAACAGCACTGTGGGAGAACCTTCACCGCACGGACTGCAGCGGTTCAAGAAGGCGGCTCACCACCACCTTCTCAAGGGCAATTAGGGATGGGCCTTACCAGCGATGCCCACATCCCATGAACGAATAAAAAAAAATATGTACACAAATCGTTGAAGGTGGCAGGGCAGGTTCAGAAAGCGGTGAAAAAAGCATAGGATATCCTGGGCTTTACAAATAGAGGAATAGAGTACAAAAGTATGGAAGTCGTGATGAACCTTTATAAAACACTGGTTCGGCCACAACTGGAGTATTGTGTTCCCTTCTGGGCACCGTAGTTTAGGAAAGAGGTGAAGGCCTTAGAGAGGGTGCAGAAGAGATTTACTCGAATTATTCCAGAGATGAGGGACTTTAGTTACATGGATAGATTGAAGAAGCTGGGGTTGTTCTCCTTGGAATTGAGATGGTTGCAAGGAGATTTGATAGAGGTTTTCAAAATCATGTCGGGTCTAGACAGAGTAGATAGAGAGAATCTGTCCCCATTGGCGGAAGTGTCAAGAACCAGAGGACATAGATTTAAGGTGATTGGCAAAAGAACCAAAGGTGACATTGAGAATCCCTGTGTGGTCAGTGTCCAGTAAAATAGTAAAGTGCCTACGTGGCAAAATAGCAGAAGTAGCAATGTGGTTAGGCAAGGGTTAATTAGTTGATAGCTGAGGTTGGTACAGGGGGCCCCCCTGCTCGGCCATATGTTTACGTAGTCAGCAGGCCTGCATTGTCTTATCAATGTAGAAGTCTTTGATGTGTTTCAGGGTCTGGTCTGAGTGTCTCCATGCAGCGAGCTAATCAAGATTGGTAACAGCTTAGCAAGACCAAAAGGGACATTCCTAGTGAGAAGAAAAGGATGCATCCATCAGTGTCTGTCACTGCGGCATGATCAGCACATGGGCTACTTGTGATTGGCTTGAAATCATGTAACTTCGCATGGCCAACCTATGCCCAGCTTATGATTGGTGTTGACCCTTGTGTTAACAATGTTCCAACCCCTATTGATCTGTATAAAGGTATGAATTTTTGTATATGTCTTTGTCTTCTTATTCTGTTAGAATCGTCCGGACTCCCTCAGGAGTCTGAATTGAAGCAACAGACTAAGTCCTGCTATTAAAGTTGTGTTGAACTTTAAAGGTGTATTCGACTCAGTGTTTGCTGAACCAGACTGAGGGGAAAAAAAGAATCCAGTTCATCATTTGGTGGCCCGTACGGGGATCTCAACGGTCATTCACCGAGATTTCGCGGAGTAAGAGGCGGATTGTCTTGGACAGCGGAGGAAGGAGAGACCGCGCCCGATGTGAGTAAAACCTTCTTTACTATATCGGCTTTCCTAAATCTGTTAAGTCTGATGACGAATTGTCCAATCGCTAACACTCGTGTGGCGTCCTTACAAGATTTAGGTCAGTCTGGCGAATACACAGAAATAGCAGGAAGAGGTCAGTGGTTGAATATCACTGAGGGTCAGTACATGTACTGAGGGAATAACTTGTAAGCGGTAGGTCAGTGATCGAACTGTCACTGAGGGTCAGTGATCAAAATTATCACTGAGAGTTAGGGTTCGAGTTCCTGGTGATTGGGTATAAACAGGAACTTTGACTCCCTGGTGGTTGGGTATGAACAGGAACTGATTGCTTGTGCTGATCAACTAAGGAAGGAAGTGCCTGTCTCAAACGCGCAGCCTTGGACCGGTTGTTAAGAGGGGAGATCCCCCCACGCGAAGGTCAGGACCCTGAAGTGGGCGTAGAGACACATTGCACTTCGGATTGTGAGGCACAAGAATTCAGGACCGTCCTCAAATTCTGTAATAAGCAACTGAGTGGCGATAATACGGTTGTGTTGACTAGTTGATTAAGAGTAAAAGAAAACGGGAAATAAGATGGGTAATTGCCTGGATACCTCTGCAGAACCAGGGAGTGCCTTACAGACTTTGTGTGAAAAATATCCAGACATGGCAAAACAATTTAGACAATTGTCAGGCGGGTTGAATAAAAAACTGGGGCATGATCAATGGCCATTGGGAGGAACTAAAAACCGAGATACTGCCATAAAAGCACAGGAATTAATTTGGAAAAATAACGGAAGTGAAGCAACCAAAGATTTAATTGCTTTATGGAGACAGTACTGTCAAGAACTGAAAGAAGCTTCGTTATTAGCAAGTTGGCAGGATAACGCGTTGAAGTTAGGGATAGGACTCACTGAAGGAGGAGTGGTCAAGTCCGTAGAGGTCCTAAAAGGAGAATGTGCTCATGAAAAGCGCTCTAAAAAGAGGTCTGAAAAGACCTTGGGTGAGTCTAAAGCAGTTGATGAAAGTGGACTACGTAATCCAATGATTGGCCTTGCCTTGGCTGAGGGGGACGAGGATGAATTGGATGAGTGGAATTGTAGGTCCCGTGTAGCTCCCCAGGGTCCTAATGCCCCACCTGCGTACGGTAACATTTATCCCCCGCTCCCGGCGACTGCGGGACTGGCCGTTCAAACCCCTGTGATAATGCCTCAAATTGTCTCCCCGGTCTCCTCCCGTACCAGAAGTAAAACGATGGAATTATTGGCTCCAACATTTAAATTCTCAGCCAGCCCACTTAGTTTAGGACAGTGGAGGGATCAGAGACTGGACAGTCAGGGACTTAGAGACGCAGGCACTGAAGAGTCAGGAGACGACTTGCCATCACTAAACTGAGAACATACTACTGAGACACTAGCTAGGTATGAGCCGACCCCTCGTCAGTTACCAATGAGGCCGATGCCTAATCCCGCTTTTGACCCAAACCCAGCCAACGCTGGAATAGCCGGCAACTCCCGAACGATAGATGTGCACTGTCCATGGAAACCCAACGAGATAATGGCCATTCTAACCGGGGTACCGGATAGGAGAAAGTCACCTACCGCATTTATAGAATTCCTTAAGACTACCGTTTCTGTCTATAATGCAGAATCAAGGGACTTATGGTCGCTAATACAGCAAGTTTTAACCCATGCTGAACATACCAAATTCCTGGACCAATTGAATGTCCGGACTCATGCCGCATTGGTAGTACAGATACCAAACAATGATGTTGAGCGCCAGGAGCGTCTTTTGGGTGCCCTTAGTGCTATTCTACAAAAAACAATTGACATAACTAAGATCTTAGACACCAGGCCTAAAAAGGGCGAGGGAGCAGACGAATATTTGGAAAGATTCTCGGAAGTATACCAGAATCAATCAGGAGACACAGCGTACCGTGAGGGAAGAGACTCACCACAGTACAGCGCTATGCTACTGAACTGCCTACCGATTCCGGTTGCTCAAGCAATTAGGACTAATAATATGGACTGGTCAGAGAATAGTTCCAGCCAGATGAATAGGGCAGTGAAATACTACTGGACGGATAATAAGCACCAGGAAGGTCAGGCCCAGGTTAGAGTTAAAACTGAGTATGTGGTGAAAAAGGAAGAGCCGAAATGCACCCCAGACAGAACAGGATATCAGATGGAGCCTCAGTGTTGTGTCCCAGGATGGGTTGACGGAGAAGGGTATGGGTATCTTACCCACCCGAACGGACCAACTGCCCCTAATTATGGCCCACCCTACGTTCCCCTGAGACGTAATTTTGAAGGGAGAAGAGGAGGAGGGAGACAAACAGGGTCGGATGCCTGTTTCAATTGTGGTCAGCTAGGCCACTGGAGCAAGGAATGTCCCTCCCGTAGACAGGGAAGAGGGAGCTGTTTGCACTGATAAGAGCTTGTGTCCTCGGGAAAGACCAAAGGGTTAATGTGTATACAGATTCGAGATACGCTTTCGGGGTAGTTCACGATTTTGGACAGTTATGGAAAAACAGAGGGTTTCTGACTTCTGCAGGTACGCAGATTTCCCATCAGAAGTTAGTCTCAGATTTGTTACAAGCCCTTATGTCATAGGGAGTCATAGAGTCATAGAGTCATACAGCACGGATAGAGGCCCTTCGGCCCATCGTGTCCGCGCCGGCCATCAGCCCTGTCTACTCTAATCCCATATTCCAGCATTTGGTCCGTAGCCTTGTATGCTATGGCATTTCAAGTGCTCATCCAAATGCTTCTTGAATGTTGTGAGGGTTCCTGCCTCCACAACCCTTTCAGGCAGTGAGTTCCAGACTCCAAGACAGATCTCAGTTATAAAATGTTCCGCTCACACGACAGGACAGACCCCAGTAGATATAGGGAATAGATATGCTGATCAGGAAGCTAAGGAAGCGTCCCAGACACAGAGGGTGGTTGTCCCTAGAATGATGAGTCAGACTAAAAGCTCAAACAAAAGCAAGTCTCCCTCTGAAAAGCCAATGCCAACCATCCAAGACGTCATTAAATTACAGGAGGATGCTCCTGACTGTGACAAACAAATGTGGAAACAACTTGGTTGTACTTATGACTGTGTATCTAAATTATGGGTTACCCCTGTGGGGCAGACTTGTATGTCAGATGAATTAGCACTATGGGTTATTGAATGTGTACACTTTGCAACTCATTGTGGTGCCAAAGCTGCTAGTGGTACGCTGCTGGCCACTTGGTGGCATCCTAGGAGCCCGAGCTCAGAGCATCAGCAGTCGCTGACTCATTTGTCAACAACACAACCCTGGGAAGGGAGTGCCTTGCGAATGGGGAAAGACCCCTTTGCCGGAAGGTCCCTTTGAGACCCTCCAGATGGACTACCTTGAGTTGGAAAGATGTCAGGGTTATAAATATGTCTTAGTTATTGTTGATGTCTTTAGTAAATGGATAGAGGCCTATCCGACAACGGATAACAAAGCCTCCACTGTTGTAAAAGTTCTGATGAAAGAGATCATCCCTAGATACGGAATCCCAAATCAATTGAGTTCAGATAACGGCCCTCATTTTGTGGGTCAGGTGAACAAGGAATTCTGCACCCAAATGGGCATTAAACAACAGTTACACTGTGCCTACAGGCCACAGGCTGCTGGGTTGGTCGAACGAGCTAATCAGACTTTGAAAAATAAACTGGCTAAACTGCAGGCAGAGACTGGTACTACTTGGCTTAAACTTCTTCCCATAGCCTTATTTCAGATACGTACTACTCCGGCTGGGGTAGCACGGTTAAGTCCTGCTGAAATTATATACGGGAGACCCCTCAAGACCCCCTGGAATCAAAACGCTCCGAAAACTGTCCACTTTCACCACATGACGACAGAAATGACTAACTATATTTTGTCATTAACTAAGGCATTGAGAAGCCTCCACTCTCGGGTACGAGCTGCCTACGTCGAACTTCCTCCAATAGCCAGTCCATCTAAAATCGAACCGGGAACGTACGTGTTAATCAGGAATTGGACAAGGAAAGGACTGGAACCTCGTTGGGAGGGGCCCTATCAGGTTCTACTCACCACCCCTACCGCTGTGAAGGTAGAGGGGAAGAGTGCTTGGGTTCACCTCCACCACTGTAAAACTATCAGTCCCACGTCTCAAACTTAAAATGCTAACTTCTCTCTTCTTCCAAGAAATCCTCCCTATACAGGTATCGTGACCAGCCATGAAAGTCTTCCCTTGGATCTTCTGCCTTGAGCTCTTGCTGACCCTGGGAGTAACCAAAAAGAGAACATGTCGACAGGACCAGCCTAAGTGCATACACCACCTATGCCAAGGAGACGTACTTCGATGCAACGATAACGACCCAGACGGATTCGGAAGGTGGAACATCACCCGGATAGACGGATGTGCCGGGCTCCTGAGGCAGCCCCACCGCTCGATTGAGTTAGGAATATCGCATGGAGGAATACCTTGTTATTGGACTGAGTGCAAATATGATTATGTTTGTAAACGTGAAGGGGAAAAGACTCCTGAGCTGTGTCAACAAGAGAGAGATACACAGAGGTACGATCGGTACCTGAGATTTAACCAAGAGAGAAAGCGTAATGGGTTAGCCCCCATAGATATTTTTAAATATTTAAGATTAGAGGGTTCTCTGCCACAGAGACGTAGGAGGGATCTCCAACTCCAAAAGCGCGAACTGCACGTTAACACCTTCCTGTACATGAGTTATGTGTATGCCAAACGGCAGGGTATCTCTAGCTGTTGGGTGTGTTCCCACATCCCTATCCATTCCAAGGGAGATATCCCTTTAAAGCCGATTCCCTTTACGTCCCATGAATCTGCAGAATGGGTCATAAGACGAAACAATTCGGGAAATGCGATAGGAACCCCGGAAACAATAGAGTGGGCATCAGCAGGGTATAGCCTTAATGAATTTAGGGGATGGTATCAGCCTAATTACAATCGAGCCCATAAGCCCCCGTTCCTGCTCTTGACCAACACGTCTAGACCAAACGGGACGGTATGTTGGAATAAGAATGCCCCAAATAATGGCCCTTTTATGGGACATAGTGATTGCAGCACCACCCACTATTGGCTACCGCCCATGGTCAACCTGACTACCCAGGGCATGTTCCAGGGCCAGTGGGCCCCAACGCTTAATAAAACCAGTGGGTTGCTGTGGAATCACCTTGACTCTCGGCCTCTTATATATATATATGGCTAAAGAGGGAAATTTAACTGCATATAATGGTACGTATTTCATATGCGGCCATAAGGCATACCCATGGTTGCCTCAGAACTGGATCGGGTCCTGTTATTTAGGATATGTAGTACCCCATGTTCATCACTTGCCTTCCCTAGCGGATCATCACCAGCATAGGCCTAAAAGGGAAATTATAGAAACGGAACGATATTTCGCTATTTTGTTCCCTGGGTATGGGGTAGCCAGGACAATTAAGGAAATTCGGCAGATGGCTTCAGTATTAGAAGAAGTAGCTAATGACACCGCAGTAACACTGAAGGATATTAATGCAGAAATGATAGCCATTCGGACAGTGGCCTTGCAGAATCGCATGGCTCTGGACTACCTGTTAGCTGCAAAAGGGGGAACATGTGCACTGATTGGATCAGAATGCTGCACCTACATACCAGATAACTCGGAAAATATAACTAATCTGGCTGAGCATATACAAGAAAGCTGTCACAAAATTACACCAAACCTCAGGAGAAGGTTGGTTAGAATGGCTTCTCAGTGGCTCATGGGGATCGTATTTGATGCACGGATTAGTTATTCTAATTGTAGCAATATTTACTTTTGGCCTGATTGTTGCTTGCATCAAAATCTGCTGTAAGGTAGCAATGGAACAAATTTGAGTATGAGACTCTGCTCAGGCAGAACTGATGAGTGAGCAAGGGTTGGTTATCATGAAATGGTAAAAGGGGGGAATGAGAATCCCTGTGTGGTCAGTGTCCAGTAAAATAGTAAAGTGCCTACGTGGCAAAATAGCAGAAGTAGCAATGTGGTTAGGCAAGGGTTAATTAGTTGATAGCTGAGGTTGGTACAGGGGGCCCCCCTGCTCGGCCATATGTTTACGTAGTCAGCAGGCCTGCATTGTCTTATCAATGTAGAAGTCTTTGATGTGTTTCAGGGTCTGGTCTGAGTGTCTCCATGCAGCGAGCTAATCAAGATTGGTAACAGCTTAGCAAGACCAAAAGGGACATTCCTAGTGAGAAGAAAAGGATGCATCCATCAGTGTCTGTCACTGCGGCATGATCAGCACATGGGCTACTTGTGATTGGCTTGAAATCATGTAACTTCGCATGGCCAACCTATGCCCAGCTTATGATTGGTGTTGACCCTTGTGTTAACAATGTTCCAATCCCTATTGATCTGTATAAAGGTATGAATTTTTGTATATGTCTTTGTCTTCTTATTCTGTTAGAATCGTCCGGACTCCCTCAGGAGTCTGAATTGAAGCTACAGACTAAGTCCTGCTATTAAAGTTGTGTTGAACTTTAAAGGTGTATTCGACTCAGTGTTTGCTGAACCAGACTGAGGGGAAAAAAGAATCCAGTTCATCAACATGAGGAAAAACTTTTTTACACAGCAAGTGGTTAGGATATGGAATGCACTGCCCGAGGGAGTGGTGGAGGCACATTCAATCATGGCCTTCAAAAGGGAACTGGATAAGTACTTGAAAGGAAAACATTTGCAGGGCTACGGGGATAGAGCAGGGGAGTGGGACTAGCTGGATTGCTCTTGTATAGAGCCGGCCCGGACTCGATGGGCTGGATGGCCTCCCTCCGTCCTGTAACCTTCCTATGATTCTATGTCGGCCATTTGGCCCTTCGAGCCTGCTCCGCCATTCAATATGATCATGGCTGATCCTCTATCTCAATACCATATTCCCACTCTCTCCCCATACCTCTTGATGCCTTTTGTATCGAGAAATCTATCGAGCTCCTTCTTAAATATATTCAGTGACTTGGTCTCCACAGCCTTCTGTGGTAGAGAATTCCACAGGTTCACCACCCTCTGAGTGAAGAAATTTCTCCTCATCTCAGTCCTAAATATCCTACCCCGTATCCTGAGAATGTGACCCCTCGTTCTGGATCCCCCAGCCAGGGGAAACATCCTCCCTGCATCCAGCCTGTCTAGCCCTGTCAGAATTTTATATGTTTCAATAAGATCCCTTCTCATTCTTCTAAACTTGAGTGAATACAGGCCGAGTCGACCCAATCTCTCCTCATACGACAGTCCTGCCATCCCAGGAATCAGTCTGGTGAGCCTTCGCTGTACTCCCCCTATGGCAAGTATATCCTTTCTTTCTTAGGTAAGGAGACCAAAACTACACACAATACTCCAGGTGGTGTGGTCTCACCAAGGCCCTGTATAACTGCAGTAAGACATCCTTGCTCCTGTACTCAAATCCTCTTGCAATGAAGGCCAACATACCATTTGCCTTCTGAACTGCTTGCTGCAGCTGCATGTTTGCTTTCAGTGACTGGTGTACAAGGACACCCAGGTCTCTTTCTGCATCAACATTTCCCAATCTATCTTCATTTAAATAATACACTGCCTTTCTGTTTTTCCTTCCGAAGTGGATAACTTCACATTTATCCACATTATACTGCATCTGCCATGTATTTGCCCACTCACTCAATTTGTCTAAATCGCCTTGAAGCCTCTTTGCATCCTCCCCATAATTCACGATCCCACCTAGTTTTGTGTCGTCAGCAAACTTGGAAATATTACATTCGGTTCCCTCATCCAAATCATTGATATATATTGTGAATAGCTGGAGCTCAAGCACTGATCCCTGCGGTACCCTACTAGTCACTGCCTGCCACCCTGAAAAAGACCCATTTATTCCTAGTCTCTGTTTCCTGTCTGTTAACCAATTTTCAATCCATGCCAGTATATTACCACCAATCCTATGTGCCTTAATTTTGCACACTAACCTCTTATGTGGGACTTTATCAAAGGCCTTCTGAAAATCCAAATAAACCACATCCACTGGTTCTCCCTTATCTATTCTACCAGTTGCATCCTCAAAAAACTCCAGTAGGTTTGTCAAACATGATTTCCCATTCATAAATCCATGTTGACTTTGTCTAATCCCATTGATATTTTCTAAGTGTTCAGTTATCACATCCTTTATAATGGACTCTAGCATTTTTCCCTACTAATGATGTTAGGCTAACTGGTCTGTAGTTCCCTGTTTTCTCTCTCCCTCCTTTTTTAAATAGTGGGGTTACATTTGCCACCCTCCAGGAACTGTTCCATAATCTATAGAATTTTGGAAGATGACAACCAATGCATCCACTATTTCCATGGCTACCTCTTTTAGTACTCTGGGATGCAGATTATCTGGTCCTGGGGATTTATTGGCTTTCAGTCCCATTAATTTCTCCAGCACTATTTTTTTACTAATACTAATTTCCTTTAATTCCTCCTTCTCACTAGTCCCTTGGTTCCCTAGCATTTCTGGGAAGTTATTTGTGTCCTCTTCCGTGAAGACAGAACCAAAGTATTTGTTTAATTGCTGTGCCATTTCCTTGTTCCCCATTATAAATTCTCCTGTTTCTAACTGTAAGGGACCTACATTTGTCTTCACTAATCTTTTTCTTTTTACATACTTGTAGAAGCTTTTACAGTCCACTTTTATGTTCCTTGCACGTTTACTCTCATACTCTATTTTTCCCCTCTTAATCAATCTCTTGGTCCTTTTTTGCTGAATTCTAAACTGTTCCCAATCCTCAGGCTTGCTACTTTTTCTGGCAACTTTATATGACTCCTCTTTGGATCTAATACTATCCTTAATTTCTTTTGTTAGCCATTGTTGGGCCACTTTTCCTTTTGTGTTTTTGCACCAGAAAGGAATGTATAATTGTTGCAATTCGTGCATTCGTTCCTTAAATGTTAGCCATTGCCTATCCACCGGCATGCCTTTTAATGAAGCTTCCCAATCTATCATCGCCAACTCACTCCTCATTCCTTCATAGTTTCCTTTGTTTAGATTTAGAACCTTAGTTTTGGATTGGACTACTTCACTTTCCATCTTAATAAGGAATTCTATCATGTTACGGTCACTCTTCCCTAAAGGACCCCACAGATTATTGATTAACCCCTTCTCATTGCACAATATCCAATCTAGGATCGCCTGTTCCCTGGTTGGCTCCTCAACATACTGGTCAAAAAAACATCTCGTACACACTCCAGGAATTCATCCTCCACAGTATTATTGCTAATTTGATTTGGCCAGTCTATATGTAGATTAAAGTCACCCATGATTACTGTAGTACCTTTGTTACATGCATCTCTAATTTCCTGTTTGATTCCGTCCCCTACATTACCACTACTGTTTGGAGGCCTATAAACAACTCCCACCAGTGTTTTCTGCTCCCAGGTGCTTCTTAACTCCACTCTGACTGATTCTACATCTTGATTTTCTGAGCCAATATCCTTTCTCACTGTTGCTCTGATTTCATCCTTTACTAACAACGCCACCCCACCTCCTTTTCCTTTTTGCCTGTCCTTCCTAAATATCGAATACCTTTGGATATTCTGCTCCCAGCCTTGTTCACCCTGCAGCCATGTCTCTGTAACTGCAATTATATCATATCCGTTTACATCTATTTGCGCTGTTAATTCGTCTACCTTATTACGAATGCTTCGTGCATTCAGATACAGTGTCTTAAGATTTGTCTTTTTAACATTTTTAGACATCTTAACATTTTTTTGTACTATGGCCCTATTTGTCTTATTACAATTTTTTCTAAACAGAAGTCCAGCACTTGTGATTTTGATTATCAAAGTTTGATTACTTGCAATCTATCACCTGGCAATAATGTGACAAGACAAGATACATGATATTAAATATCAAATGTTTACTGTATTATTACTTTCTGATGTAAGAATTTTATTTACATATAAGTGCAACAGACTTTTGTCATCTAGGTCACCCGACAAGATAGCAGGAATTGCCTGCCTCTGGTTGACTGTACTAGCTTGCTTCATGTGAAGATTATTTTAAAAGTGAATTGTACACAAACCTTATCAGCATTGCGTGATGCTACTGCTAGTTCCTTTTCTTTCCCTGCTAGTTCTTTAGCGAGAAGAGCTACTGATTCAGTTGCTTCCAGAAGTTTGGAGAGACCTGCAATAATGTGTTTTGTCTGGTTAAAAGCTGATCTACCTCACTGAAATTACGGTATGCTACGGAAATGTTTTCCACCCTGCACAGTGACACCAGAAAGCACAGTTGATTACAGTACAAAAACCTTAAACCTGCATTCCACTGTAATAGCATGGAGGTTTGGTTCACTCAATCCTCTGACCTGATTCTGGAATTAGTGCAGGATGCAAATAGAAAGCTTAATTACCAGGTTAGTATTTATACAGTTGACACAGCAGTCTTGAAAATATTACAGCTTAGAAATTACTAGGGTTAACACACATACGACTTGTACATTAATGAGAGTAATTTCATGAGTGTCATAGAAAGCTGATTCTTCCTGGCTTTATTGCACATTACAAAATTATTCCTGGCATGAAGTGGCTGCTCAACATTTTAATTCTGACTTCATAAGAACATATGAACATAAAAAATAGGAGCAGGAGTAGGCCATATGGCCCCTTGAGCATGTTCCGTCATTCAACAAGATCATGGCTGATCTTCGACCTCACTGATCTTCGACTTTCCCGCCCGATCCCCATATTCTTTGATTCCCTTAGAGTCCAAAAATCTATCTATCTCAACCTTGAATATACTCAACGACTCAGCATCCACTGTCCTCTGGGGTAGAGAATTCCAAAGATTCACAATCCTCTTCGTAAGAAATTCCTCCTCATCTCAGTCCTAGATGGCCGACCCCTTATTATGAGACTATGCCCCCTAGTTCTGGACTCTTCAGCCAGGGGAAACAGCCTCTCAGCATCTACCCTGTCAAGCCCCCTCGGAATCTTATATATTTCAATGAGATCACCTCTCACTCTTCAAAACTCCATAGAATATAGATCCATTCTACTCAACCTCTCTTCATAGGACAACCCTCGCATCCCAGGAATCAATCTAGTGAACCTTTGTTGCACCTCCTCTAAGGCAAGTATATCCTTCCTTAGATAAGGAGCCCAAAACTGTACGCAGTACTCCAGGTGTGGTCTCACCAAAGCTCTGTCCTATTGCAGTAATGATGTGGAGATGCCGGTGATGGACTGGGGTCGACAATTGTAAACAATTTTACAACACCAAGTTATAGTCCAACAAATTTATTTTAAATTTCACAAGCTTTCGGAGGCTTCCTCCTTCCTCAGGTGAATGTTGTGTTCACCTGAGGAAGGAGGAAGCCTCCGAAAGCTTGTGAAATTTAAAATAAATTTGTTGGACTATAACTTGGTGTTGTAAAATTGTTTACTATTGCAGTAAGACTTCCTTACTCTTGTACTCTAACCCCCTTACAATAATTGCTTGCTGGACCTGCATGTTAACTTTATGGCCCCAATATTAGCGGGGAAGCGGGTTGGCAGCGGGGGTGGGGGGTGGGTGCAATTGGGTGCGGGGCAAACCTGCATGAACGGGTTTCGCGCCTGGCAGCTAGCCTGATTGACAGGCTGGCTACCATCAGGAGCTGCAATGCCGGGGGGAGGCGGGAAAGAGAGAGAGCCAGATGTCATGCAGCGCTGGACTGGAAGACCGGGGGGGGGGGGCGGGGGGGAAGGCGAGGGGAAGAGCGGGGTGGAGGAGAAGGGAAGACCGGGGTGGGGGGGGGGGGCGGGGGTGGCATCGGGAGGATGAAGAGGAGGACATCAGAACGGGAGATATCGGACATTGGATCAGGTTTCAAAGGTAGGTGCATTTCGTGTTTTCACTTCATTGCATGTTTTTTAAATTTAATTTATTTAGTTTCTTTCTCCCTGAGCCGGCCCTTCAGGCATGAATCAGAAGCAGTGGGCAAGACTCCCAGGTAAGTTAAAAATCTTTCTAATCACTTACTCTGTCACAGGTAAAGTGGCTTAAGTACCTCAATGAGGTACAGTTGGCTCTTTAACTGTCATCCCGCCGGCTTTAATTGCCGACAGGACTTCCGGTTTCGGGTCGCACACAGGTGGGTCCCTGGGAAACTCAGAAGTCGGTGGGTTGGAGCCGGCTTCCGAACCCGAACGGGATTTCCACGATTTTCGGAACCCCTCTGCTTCCAACGCATCCGCATTTGCCTCCTAAAATCACCCCCTATGTGTTTCGTCTACAAGGACACCCAAATTCCTCTGAACGCCAACATTTAATAGTTTCTCACCATTTAAAAAATATTCTGTTTTTCTATTCTTCCAACCAAAGTGAATAACCTCACATTTCCCCACATTATACTCCATCTTCCACCTTCTTGCCCACTCACTTAACCTGTCTATATCCCTTTGCAGAATCTTGTGTCCTCCTCGCAGCTTATATTTCCCACCTAGCTTTGTATCGTCAGCAAACTTGGATACATTGCACTCTGTCCCTTCATCTAAGTCATTGATACAGATTGTAAATAGCTGAGGCCCAAGTACAGATCCTTGCGGCACCCCACTAGTTACAGCCTGCCAACCTGAAAATGACCTGCTTATTCCAACTCTCTGTTTTTGGTCGTTAACCAATCCTCTATCCATGCTAATGTATTACCCCTGTAATGTATTACCTCTCCAAGGCTTGTTCGGCAGCACCCTACAATCTTGCGAACTCCACTACTTAGGACAAGAGCAGCAGGTGCAAGGGAACAGTATCATCTGCAAGTTACCCTTCAAATCACACACCACCCTGACTTGAACAAATATCAACCACTGATTTCTGGGACTCAAGGCAAGCATTGCAAGATAGAATCTTCTGGAATTAATGGTAATCTACTGCGCTGGATTCAAAACTGGCTGAACGCCCGTAGGCGGAAAGTGGTTACAGATGGATTTAGATATGCTCGGTCATCAGTGGTGTCTCAGAGGGATCAGTGTTAGGACCGTTGCTATTTACTATTTTCATTAATGATCCAGATGTAGGTGTTGGGGGAATGATCTGAAAGTTTGCAGATGATACAAAGATATGTGTGAGAGTCAGGACTGCAGAGGATGCTCGATTACTACAGGTAGATTTAGATGCACTGGGGAATTTGCCCCTTGTCAGGTAAATAACATTTAACTTAGAAAAGTGGAATGTTATGCATGTGGCAGGTCAAATGCTGAGCTTATACCCTTCAGGAAATGAACTGAAGCCAATAATGAAAGAAAGAGATCTGGGTGTTCTAGTGCATAGATCTCTAAAGGTTCTTGGCCAATTCCGTGACTCTATAGCTAGAGCGAATAGTGTGCTAGAATCAATTTAAACGACAATTAACTGCAAAACAAAGCATACTGTTTTGTCCAAGACCTTGGTTAGGCCTCGGTTGGAATACCGGCCTAGAAATCAGATCCTGCCCAAAAACAGGTGCACAGGGGTCAGGGCCTGCGCCAGTTAAGGTCAATGCAGGCAGCACACAATATTCGTGTTGCCAGCTGATTTTAATGATCCAGGCGTGCAGCCAGCGCTATCTCATTGGCAGCCTATTCATTGCTGCACAACTATCGTGGGGGGGATGGCGATATCAGGTGTCCATGGCGATATATAAAGATAGCTAGCACCTCTTAAAGGGGAAGTGCATTATGTCTGCAGAGACCCAGGAACAACTTGAGTAACAAAATAGCTGAAGGAGGGAGCAAGCAGACACGAAGGTTCGTAGATAGTAGGAGGTAATCGCTGAGTATGTCAATGACAGGAGCATTGCACCAAGGGCATGGCTACAATGCTGGCAAAAATTCAATGATCTAACCAGAGTTGTTAAGGTAAGGGACTGTTCTCATACTTTCTGCTCATAGCCGCACCACCTGTGGCCTCATTAATTACAACTGACTGAACTCACTAGACTCCCCTCCCCCACTACCCTTCACTCTTCAACAATCACTGCAACACACTTCACTACACCTCATACTCACACACTCACCACTATTACATCCCTTGATAACCTGCAACTCAAATTTCACACACAGACTATCAGCTATTCCACCATGACTGTCACATTCTTCAAACACCTCACAAGACTCTCACTAACACACTCATTTCATTCTTGCAGGAGAAGGTTGCACACAACACCAGGCCACAGGCTGGAACCCGAGGAGGGAGAATTTGCCTATAGACCCTCTCCCCCCTTTAAGAGATGGCTCCATGGAAGAGGAACCTGCTAACCTTTCTCAGGATAACAGCATGCCTGCTCCCCTGCCAGATACTGCCAGTGCCCTTACAGGTGCCACTTAGCCAGTCGGCCCAGACTGTTCAACATCGTGAGAAGGGGCAGAGAGGAGGCCATGGAAACTGGCAACACTGGAAGAGACATTACACAGGGTTGCTTTATACCTCATCCTCTTAGTCTCTTCTGACTTTCCCTCATCCCACACACTCCGCTTGACAAGCTGCAGATGCTTTCAACACCCACTTCTTTCCCTTTACACAACAAGCTAATGCTTGTTCCTCTCTTTCATTTCAGTTGCTGTGAGTGTCGACACCCCTCAGCCAGTGGATGAAGAGGCGGCCAACCTTCCAGATGATGGACCATCACTTGATCTGACTCTCACAAGCACCAGCTCAGATACTGACACTAGAGACTAGGTTAGAGGAGGTATTTGCACGTGGTGACTTACTGGGCACAAGTGCGCAGGAGCTAGGGCAGGGGGATAGGGCACCACAGGTGCCAGTTCACTGGAAGGTGAGGTCACATATTAGTTCTGCTGCAGATGGCTCAGATGCTGACTTCGAGAGTATAGGCTACTGATGACGGCTGATGAGCATCCACCAAGAAATGATAGAGAGTTTGTGCACAATGTTCAACTCAAACTTGTCTTAAGGCTTTGCACAGAACATGGAGACCATTCTGTCCAACATGGTGGTCAGCTCCATCAACACCACAGTGGAACCCATCATGATCTCCCTCTTATAACAGCTCAGATCGCTACTATGGCAGCACTGAAAGGCATTACATTATGGCTTACATCACGCCTGCACTTTGTTCTCCAGCATAGCCCTGGGAGTGCTGAGGTGCCGCCCCTGGAGAGTGGCCCTGGCTCCATGGAAGAGGAACCTGCTAACCTTTCTCAGGATAACAGCATGCCTGCTCCCCTGCCAGATACTGCCAGTGCCCTTACAGGTGCCACTCAGCCAGTCGGCCCAGATTGTTCAACATTGTGAGAAGCTCATCAAGTTGCTCAGAGTTAGAATTGTCAGTGTTAATGAAAAAACAATGTTTTAAAATTGGTAAATAATAATATGTATATGTGCTGAACAAACAGAGTATTTATGTACAGAAAAATCTCAAATTGCTACAATTCTAGAAGACCCACCACCACCTTCTCAAGGAAACTAAATGCATCCTTGCCAGTGTCACCCACATCCCAGAGCATGTCTGAAGAAATTCCTTTTAATGGTCGGTAACTATTCTTTCTACTTGACAAAATGACACAGCTCTACATAGGTTCAAAAGCAGGCCCCATAAATTTGTCCACAGCAATGCACTTACCCATTTGCATATGTTCTGCTAGGTCATTGATGTTTACGTGTTTCTCTGTGTAAACAGATTTGTAGCTATTTATAAAGGCAAGGTAAGATTTGGGGGTTATATGCGTTCTTCGCCGATATCTGAAAAGTAGCCACAGAAATTACTTATATTACTGTACATACATTTATAACATATTTCAGCAATAATAAAACATTTGTGAACAGGACGATACATCTAAAACCTGATATCTACATCCTCTCTACATTGCTTATCATTTATATCTATTTTTGCTGGAACATATTTTTATTCGATTTATAATCATTTGAATATGAAAGTTAATACAAACCATCAGTTAGCATTCTCTATGTAGTAAGGTAGTCTAGATTTTCCTCTCCGATGCCATTGCTTTCAAAAGTATCCAACGTTCCATTAGCCTTTTAAATTATTTTTGCACCTGTCCACTTGCTTTTAGTGACTTCTGTATTTGAACCCCTAAATATTTCTGCTCCTCCAAAGTCACTAGCTTCTCGCCATTTAGAAAATACTCTGATCTATCTTGAAGATGATTTCACACTTCCCCACACTGAACTCCATCTGCCACAGTTTTGTCCACTCATTTAATCTATCAATGTCCCTTTGCAACTTTCTGCTCCCATCTACACTATTTACTGTACCACCTAACTTGGCATTGTTGGCAAAATTGGATATAAGGATCTCTATACCTTCATCTGAGTCATTTATAAATATAGTGATAAGCTGAGTCCCCAGTACAGATCCCTGGGGGACACAAATAATGTTCTGCCAATTTGAGTACATACCCATTATCCCTACTCTCTGTCTCCTACCACCTAACCAATTCCCTACCCATGTCAATAGGCTGCCTCCACAATTCCATGTGTTCTAATTTTGTTAACAGTTTCTTATGTTGAACCTTGTCGAATGCCTTCTGGAAGTCCATATAAATAACATCCATAGACACTCCCTCATCTACCACATTAGTTACATCCTCAAAAAATTCAACTAGGTTCGTTAGACATGAGTTACCCATTACAAATCCTTGCTGGCTCTCTCTGATTAGTTCATATTTGTCCAAATGCTCAGTCACTCTGTCCCTAATAATAGATTCTAGTAACTTCCCCACAACAGGCGTTAGACTAATAGGCCTATGATTTCTTAGTTTATCTCTCCACGTTTTCTTAAATAGTGGAGTGACATTGGCAGTTTTCCAATCCAAGGGGACAATTCCTGTATCAAGAGAGTTTTAGAAGATCATGACTAGAGCATCTACTGTTTCCTAACGTATTTCTTTTAATAACGTGGGGTGGAAATCATTAGGTCCTGGAGATTTGTCCATCTTTAGTCTCATTATTTTCTCTATTCCTATTTTTAAAATTATAATAAATCTAGTACATTCCTCCCCTTGATATATTTTTAGTTTTCCTCGTATATCTGGTACTTTATCCTCATACTCTACTGTGAAGACCGATACAAAGTAAGTATTTAGCAATCCTGCCATTTCATGATTTTCAATTAAAATATCACCTGCGTCTGTCTTTAAGGGGCCCACATTACTCTTATCCACCCTCTTTCTCTTAATATACTTGTAAAAACCTTTAGTGTTGTCCTTGATATCCCTCGCAAGTTTTTTCTCGTATTCCCTTTTTGCAGCTCTTACTACTTTCTTAGTATTGCTTTGCAATTCTTTATATCTCTCCCAATCTCTGCTGTTCTTTGCATTCCTTTCATTTAGTTTTATACTATCTCTCATTTCTCTTGTTGACCAAGTTTGTTTAATTACACAAGTAGAACTCTTTTATTCTACCAAATACTTCTTTGAACAGCTCCCAATGTTGGTTGTTCTATCAATTAATAGTTCTGCCCAGTCTACTGTGCTCAATTTCTGTCTCATCCCTCCAAAGTCCACCTTACCTAAATTTAAAACCTTGCTTCGTGACTCGCCCTTCTCCCTCTCAAACTTAAAATTGAGTTGAATTCAATCATGTTTTGGGCCCCAACATTAGTGTGGAAGCGGGATGGCAGCGGGGGGCAGGGGTGATTGGGCTCCCAATAGAAAATGTCCATTTCCCACATGATCGCGACTCAATTGGAGCCACTTAACATGGCTTCTGGGTTTGCCGTCGGAAAGGTGCACAGCGGGTGGACTGCGCATCCATCACAGGCTGTCAGCTGGAGGAGCTCTATTTAAAGGGGCAGTCCTCCAATGGCTCCTCCTGGAGCAAACACCCAAACACCACAATGGAGCAGCACGGGGCAAGGCTGCTCCAAGATTCAATGATGCCTCACTCCAGGTGCTACTGGATGGGGTGAGGAGGAGGAGGGATGCGTTCTACCTGGTGGACGGAAGGAAGTGGCCTGCCTCTGCCACCAAGAAGGCCTGGCTCAAGGTGGCAGAGGAGGTCGCCAGCAGCAGCAACATATCCCGCACCTGGATCCAGTGCAGGAAGCGCTTCAATGACCTAACTAGGGCAGCCAAAGTGAGTACACTTACTGATTCTCCTACATTCTGTCTTCCACATCACTGCCCATCCCACAACTCATTCTGCACTGCCAACACTACTCTATCACATCACTCCCCACACCCACTTAAGGCTCATCCTCAACTTACCTTCCTCACCTCCCCAGTACTGACCCCATCACTACCACTCATCCCAATCCTCATACAATATCATGGCTCTGTCTCACACTCACCCTCTGATGCATCTCTTTCACGGTCAGCCAAAGCCAAACCAATGCATTCATCGGTTGGCCACTTCACCATCACTCACTCGCACGTCTGTACTTTCTCCCCTTATAGGAGAAGAGAGCCCAGAATGCACGGGAGAGGGCGAGGACCAGAGGGGGGCCACAACAAATCGTCGTCCTCACAGACACGGAGCAGGAAGCACTGGAGCTTAGCCGAACCCTCAAGTGCCTGTCCATCGGGGGCGCCGAGACTGGCACCCTGACAAATGTCTGATGACATAACTTTAACATTCAGTGCACACAATATGAATTGATGTTAACATGCCTTGCTATCTTCAGCACCTCAGTATGCTCATCGCAACATGACACATCTGTGATGATGCTTAATATTGCCTTCTGTTCTCTTACAGGGCCTTCAGCGACCGCTGTGACGGCAGAGGGCGATTTCTCAGAGGACCTGCCGGCCTCTGAGGGTGCACCGTCACATCTTAGCGAGCCATCCACCAGTGCAGATTCTCACACCTCGGTGGGTCCTAGTCCTCAGTTAGTTAGGTTGGCACCTGGTGAGTTACCACAGACACGTGAGCACGAGCAGACACTGGTGGCAGAGGCAGCTGCGGAGAGTCTGCGTCGTTGGGAGCACTCCTCTCCAGGCTCTGCTCAGCTGGACGAAGATGCTGAACCCTGGGGGCCATCCTCTAAAAGGAGAATGATCGAGGGACAGCAGCACATTTGCGAGGTGTTGGAACAGGTGCCACACGCACTCTCCACAATAGCGCGGAGGATGGAGGAGTCCAACTCCTGCATGAGTGGAATGGTGGCACAAGTATGGGAGGGAATCTCTGAGATAGTGTCACAGGGTCGTGAGCAACTCTCTGAGGTACTGTCACGGGTAAATGCGGGAATATCTGCGATGGAGAGAAGGCTAGCCTCCATGGAACTTCAAACACGGCTCACAAATGAGTCCATTCAGGCCCTGACAATGGCCGTTCAGACTCACAGTGAACAACATTCTGCCGCTGTAAACAGGCAGGCAGATACACTAGCACTGGCCTTACAAGGCTTCACACATGTTCTCCAAACTGCATCCAGCAGAGTGGTAGGAGTGATGTGGGCCTGGCCCGGGGAGGGATGATGGCGAAAGGGGACATGGAAGTGGAGACGCCACTCAAAGCACTCCCACGTCTCACCCGTTGCTCCCCTCTCAGCCAATACCAGCTTGCTACCTCCTCTGCAGGTGGCCGAGTCTGCCCTTGCACAGGTGCAGGTGGAGCAGTCCTTGGAGGGGCCCTCACGGGCATCAAACCCCAGAAGGCGTAGGTCCAAAGCATCCAATCGGTTAGGGCATGAACAAGAGCAACCTGCCACTGCCTCTGCTGCAGCCACAGGGGATGCACCATGTAGAAGTAGTTGGAAAAGAAAGGCGAAGGTTTTGTAAGCACGAAGGGGATGCACAAGGGTGTTTGACAGTTGGTCATATTTTATATTTATATTAACTCACATTAAATATTATTAGTGTCACCACTACTGCCACATCTTGGCCATTCTTAACTGGCTTCTGTACTAGAGCCCTTTCATGGGGTTCACCATGAATGGCCACACTTGATGCCACCCATTGGATCACTCTACAGTGGGTGTATGTGTAGTTGCAGGACTGTTTTGTGCAGGGAGGGGTAGGGCGGGGGGCTGGTGTGGTCGCTGCTCTTCCCAGGTGGTGTGAGGACTGGACTTTTCACACTGTCTGATGTTATGAAAACCATTCACATATCAGTGACTCCCTGGCCTCACGACCAGCCAGGTGAGCCGCTGTTCTACCCATGGGTTTCTCCTGCTGCTCCTCCTCCTCCTCCTCCTCCGCCTCCTCCTCCTCCTCCTCCTCAATGTGGGTGGTAGATGTGGATGGGCCTCCTCTAGCAGCACCCCTCTCTGTTCTGCCATATTGTGCAGGGCACAACACACTACTATAATGCGTCTCACTCTGTCTGGTGCGGGATGGTGGATTCCCGGAGGATGAAGGAATCGTGGCAGCTGCCAGGGAATCTGACGCGCACGTGAATGAATCTTTTGTGGTGGTCACAAATGAGCTGAGTGTTGATGGAGTGATACCCCTTCCAGTTGATGAACAGTCCTGGCTCATGTGGAGGTGCTTGTATTGCTATATGGGTGCAATCACTTGCACCCTGCACCCATGGGAAGCCAGCCACACAGCAGAATCCCACTGCCCTCTCTGTCTGGCTGAGGTTGTCCATGGGGAAGTTGACGTACTGCGAGGCACTGCGAAACAAGCCGTCGGTGACCTGCCTTATGCACTTGTATGCAGATGATTGAGAGTCCCCGGCGATGTCCCCGGTTGCACCCTGGAATGATCCGGAGGCGAAGAAGTTGAGAGCAGTGGTGACTTTGGCAGCGACAGGTAAGGAGATGCTGCTCGGCATGAAGGAAGCTGCAGATGTCTGCGACTACCTGGCGACTGACACCGAGCCTCCGTATGCACTGCTCCTCAGAGAGGTCCAGGAAGCTGAGCCTCGATCTGTAGACCCTGTGGTGAGGGTAGTGCCTCCTGCGACGTTGCCCTCTCTGTTGTTGCCCTCTGTGCTCTTGTGCAAGTGCCTTTGGAGCAGCACTGTGTTGTGGAGCTCCACATGGCGGAGGTGGACGCCATGCCTAGCGAGGCTGGTGATGTTGTTCGTCCTCAGATGTCGTGGTGAATGCAGCCATAGCGCCCCCCCATCCTCACAGGGTGAGATTGAGGGAGTGCGCAAAATAATTAAATATGTTTGAACAGAAGAATTTTGAGTGGAAAGTAAGAATGTTCAGTGCAAACACAAAGATCTTGCAGCCAAAACTTTGTCTGAAATAACTGAGTGCTCTGCTGCAATAAGTGACCTTTTCTCCCCATCTGTCAAACAAGCATTTGAATCTCCCACTGGCTGCTGGCTGAAACACGTCTGTTGCAACGTGGAGTGTTTATCCCACAGCACGGGAAACACGCTGAGGATGCTTTAAAATCGCACCCCTGCCTCAATGTGGAGAAAATTAAGTAGTTCAAGTACTTAAACTAGCTCAACAACTGTGGAAATTAACATTCCGACGGCTTTAATTGCTGTTGGGACTTCCACATTCGGGAGGAGCGCGCTCACCCAGACGTGTGAATGGTGAACCCAGAAGTCTGCAGGTTGGAGAAGGGCTCCGAACCCGAACGGGATTTCCCCGATTTTCGGAGCCCCCCGCCCCCAATGCACCCGCAATTTCCCGGTAAAATCGAGCCCATGGTCTCGATTAGTTTGGTGTTCCCTTACCATGAGATGGTTGACAAATTCAGGCTCATTACTCATCATTAAATCTAATATGTGGCATATGTGTGAATTAGCGAAGCATATATCCAGAATTTGCATACAGCTTTGCCACGAATTAGAAATGCTAGCAGTTCAGTCAGCTGCCTTTTTTTCACAATAAAGTCCCAACTATACATTACTTTATTGTTTTTCCCACCCAACCCCCTTCCACCCACTAATAAAAACCTACTAAGGTAGAAGAATTAGATTTAGAAAATAGCAATTGCAAATCCAATTATGTGTGTGGCATGCATGATGTGGGCCTTCCTGGATCCATAAAATATCCAGGAAGAGTACACATGAAAGAAAGAAAGGACTTGCATTTATATAGCGTTTTTCATGACGTCAGGATATACCAAAACACTTTATAGCCAATGAATACTTTGTTTTTGGAGTGTCGTCACTGTTGTAATGTAGGAAATGTGGCTTCTGTATACCTTGCGTACAGCAAGGTCTCACAAACAGCAATGAGATAAGGACCAAATAATTTGTTCTTTTTAGTGATGCTGGTTGAGAGATAAATATCATCCAGGCCACTGGGAGGAACTTCCCTCCTCTTCTTTGAAATAGTGCTATGGGATCTTTTATGTCCACCTGAGAGGGCAGACTGGACCTCGGTTTAACGTTTCATCCGAAAGATGGCACTTCAGACAGTGCTTGATTTTTGTGCTCAAGTCTCTGGAGTGGGACTTGAACCCACAACCTTCTGACTCAGAGGCGAGAATAACACATGGCTGACACCATGACATGCAAGAATCTTGGAAAATTATATTGTTCGAGCATTCCCATTCGCAATCCCTCAGATAATGAAGCAGTCCGTGCCCGCATGCAGCAAGACCTGGACAACATTCAGGCTTGGGCTCATAAGTGGGAAGTAACATTCGCGTCAGGCAAATGCCAGGCAATGACCATTTCCAACAGGAGAGAGTCTAACCACCTCCTCTTGACATTCAACGGCATTACCATCGCCGAATCCCCCACCATCAACATCCTGGGGGTCACCATTGACCAGAAACTTAACTGGACCAGCCATATAAATACTATGGCGACAAGAGCAGGTCAGAGGCTGGGTATTCTGCGGCGAGTGACTCACCTCCTGACTCCCCAAAGCCTTTCTACCATCTACAAGGCACAAGTCAGGAGTATGATGGAATACTCTCCATTTGCCTGGATGAGTGCAGCTCCAACAACACTCAAGAAGCTCGACACCATCCAGGACAAAACAGCCCGCTTGATTGACACCCCATCCACCACCCTAAACATTCACTCCCTTCACCACCGGCGCACTATGGCTGCAGTGTGTACCATCCACAGGATGCACTGCAGCAACTCGCCAAGGCTTCTTCAACAGCACCTCCCAAACCCTCTACCACCTAGAAGGACAAGGGCAGCAGGCACATGGGAACAACACCACCTGCACGTTTCCCTCCAAGTCACACACCATCCCGACTTGGAAATATATCGCCGTTCCTTCATTGTGGCTGGGTCAAAATCCTTGAACTCCCTACCTAACAGCACTGTGAGAGAACCTTCACCACGGGGACTGCAGCGGTTCAAGAAGGCGGCTCACCACCACCTTCTCAAGGGCAAGTAGGGATGGGCAATAAATGCTGGTCTCGCCAGCGACGCCCACATCCCATGAAGGAATTAAAAAAAAAGAAAATTGCTGAGCTTGAGTATGAGTGGACCGCACTCTGCATCATATAGAAGGAGGAAAGGTTCATGGAACATAAATTCTAGGAGCAGAAGAAACGGGTGACCATCTCTTATGGTCTTATGGATGGCAGGAAGGAAAAGCAGAGAGGAGCAGGAATCCCCAGTTAATTTCTGCATCTGTGATTGCCAGCCCGTGATTTCTTTGCATCCATTCACACAAGATACTTATGGATGAGGAAAGCCATTTGGCCCACCTTAACAAAACCATCCAGAACAATGCTATACTCGCTCCAATGCTTTATTTAGTCATTTTATTAATGATTCCAGGATTTTGAGTTCCTTCACTCTGCTTGGAAGTCCATTCCAGGTGTTGATCTCTGTTTATGTGAAGAAGAAGCTCCTGATACAGTCCTAAAGTTACCTTTTACTATTTTGAAACTGTGTTCCTTTGTCCTATTCCTACTGTTTAATTAAAAATAGAATTCTGGGTTTTTTTTTCGACATGGTGTAAGGATAAGCCTAGCAACTATAAGCCAGTCAGTTTAACCTCAGTGGTGGGGAAACTTTTAGAAATGGTAATCCAGGACAGAATTAACAGTCACTTAGACGAGGGTGGATTGATTAAGGAAAGCCAGCATGGATTTGTTAAAGGCAAATCGTGTTTAACTAACCTGATAAGAATTTTTTGATGAGGTAACAGAGAGGGTAGATGAGGGCAATGCAGTTGATGTGGTGTATATGGACTTCAGAAAGGCGTTTGATAAAGTGACGCACGGTAGGCTTATCGTCAAGATTGCGGCCCATGGAATAAAGGGGGCAGTAGCAATATGGATACAGAATTGGCTAAGGGACAGGAAACAGAGAGTAGTAGTGAACGGTTATTTTTCAGACTGGAGGGAGGTGTACAGTGGTGTTCCCCAGGGGTCGGTGCTGGGTCCACTGCTTTTCTTGATATATATTAATGACTTGGACTTGGGTGTACAAAATTTGTAGATGACACAAAACTTGAAAGGGTAGTAAAGAGTGAGGAGGATAGTGATAGACTTCAAGAGGATATAGTCAGGCTGGTGGCATGGGAGGACACGTGGCAGATGAAATTTGACGCAGAAAAATGCGAAGTGATACATTTCGGAAGGGAGAATGAGGAGAGGCAATATAAACTAGAGGGCACAACTCCAAACGGGGTAGAGGAACAGAGAGATCTGGGGGTATGTGTGCACAAATCATTGAAGGTGGCAGGGCAGGTTGAGAAAGCGGTTTAAAAAGCACCCGGGATCCTGGGCTTTATAAGTAGAGGCATAGAGTACAAAAGTATGGAAGTCATGAACCTTTATAAAACACTGGTTCAACCACAACTGGAGGATTGTGTCCAGTTCTAGGCACCGCACTTTAGGAAAGATGTGAAGGCCTTAGAGAGGGTGCAGAAGAGATTTACTTGAATTATTCCAGAGATGAGGGACTTTAGTTACATGGATAAACTGGAGAAGCTGGGGTTGTTCTCCTTGCAACAGACAGTTGCGAGGAGATTTGATAGAGGTATTCAAAATCATGAAGGGTCTAGACAGAGTAGATAGAGAGAAACTGTTCCAATTGGCAGAAGGGTCAAGGACCAGAGGACATAGATTTAAGGTGATTGGCAAAAGAACCAAAGGTGACATGAGGAAAATCTTTTTTACACAGCGAGTGGTTAGGATCTGGAATGCACTGCCCGAGGGGATGGTGGAGGCAGATTCAATCATGGCCTTCAAAGGGGAACTGGATAAGTACTTGAAAGGAAAAAATTTGCAGGGCTACGGGGAAAGGGCGGTGAAGTGGGACTAGCTGGATTGCTCTTTCATAGAGCCAGCGCGGACTCGTTGGGCCGAATGGCCTCGTTCCGTGCTGTAACCTTTCTATGATTCTATACCATTTACTATTTTATATACTGGTATAAAATCACCTTTTGAGACTTTAATGTGCAGAAAATTGCAGACAAGATAGCACATAACAACAACAACAACTCGCATTTATATAGCGCCTTTAACGTAGCAAAACATCCCAAGGAGCTTCACAGGAGCGTTATCAGAAAAAATTTGACACCGTGCCCCATAAGGAGCTTTTAAGAGAAGTAGGTAGATTTTAAGGAGTGTCTTAAAGACTGAGAGAGAGGTAGAGAGACAAAGAGGTTAAGGGAGGGAATTCCAGAACTTAGGGCCTAGACAGCTGAAGGTACGGCCACCAATGGTGGGGCAAATGAAGTGGGGGATGAACAAGAGTTGGAGGAATGCAGAACTCTCGCAGAGTTACAGAGATAGGGAGTGGCAAGCCTATGGAAGGATTTGAATACAAGGATGAGAATTTTAAATTAGCTGGACCGTGAGCCAGTGTAGGTCGGTGAGCACAGCGTTAATAGGTGAACAGTACTTGGTGCGAGTTAGGATACGGGCAGCATAGTTTTGGACGAACTCAAGTTTATGGAGGATGGAAGATGGGAGGTCGGCCAGGAGAGCATTGGAATAGTTGAGTCTGGAAGTAACAAAAGCATGGAAGCAGGTTTCAGTAGCAGATGGGCTGAGTTGGGGCGGAGGCAGAAATAGAATGGGTCTATGATTCTAAGCATAGTTACAGCTTGACTCAAGCAAAGATATACTCACATACAAATGTCACACAAAAAAATCATTTTTTAGAAACAAGACAGGCTCAGAATAACTTTGTCCTTTATGATAAGTCATCTCACCATATTCTTTAATCCTTTCTATAGAAACACATCTTTGACAAATCCCTTTATGAGTTTGAAAGCTCGCTCAATAAGATCAGAGCCTCCGTGTTCCTCTCTTTATTTCAGTTAGTTACTGAGGTTGACACAGGTTTTGCAGATTAGACCACAGAACAGTAGAAATAGTGAGAAGGAGATGGAGGAGCAAATCTACAAGCAAATTTCAGTAAGATGTTAAAACAATAGAGCAGCGATAAAGGGGGACTTCAATTACCCGAATATAGACTGGGGGAAAAAATAGTGTAAAGGGCAAGGAGAGGGAGGAATTCTTGAAATGTGTGCAGAAGAACTTTCTTGATCAGTATGTTTCTAGCCCAATGAGGAAGGAAGCAGTGTTGGATCTAGTTCTGGGGAATGAAGTGGGAGAGCATTTGAGAAAGAGTGATCACAATATCATTAGGTTTAAAGTAGTTATCGAACAGGACAAGGAAAAATTAATGGTGAAGATACTCAACTGGAAGAGGGCTCATTTCAGTGAGCTGAAAGGGGATCTGACCAAGGTGGATTGGAAATAAAGATTGGCATGTAAAACAAGAAATGAGCAACGGGAGGCCTTCAAGTAGGAGATAGTTCGGGTACAGACTAAACACATTCCAATGAGGGGAAAAGGAAGCTAGAGCTCCTGGATCACGAAAGAAATGGAGATTAAAATGAAACAGGAAAAGGAGACTTACAATAAATGTCAGATTCATAATACAGTACAGAATCAAGCAGAATACAAAAAGTGCAGAGGAGAACTGAAAAAGGAAATAAGAGGGGCAAATAGAGTGTATGAGAAAAGATTAGCAAGTAACCTTACAGGGAACACCAAATCTTTAATAAGTATATAAATAGTAAAAGGATAGTGAAAGGAAGGGTGGGACCGATTAGAGACCAAAAAGGAAATCTTGTTGAGGCAGAGGGCATGGCAGAGGTACTAAATGAATACTTTACATCTGTCTTCCCGAAAGAAGAGGATGCTGCCATTGTCACAGTAAAGTAGGAGGTAGAAGAGAAATTGGATAGGATAAAAATAGATAAAGAGGAAGTACTTAAAAGGTTGGCAGCGCTCAAAGGAGAAAAGTCACCCGGTCCAGATGAGATGCATCCTAGGTGACTGAGGGAAGTAAAGGTGAAAATAACAGGATTTGGCCACAATCTTTCATCCTCCTTGGATTATGGCAGCAGTGTCAGAGACTGGAAGGTTGCAAATGTTACACCCCTGTTCAAAAAAGGGGACAGGGATAAATCAGGTAACTACAGGCAAATATCTTCAGCTTTTTTCTTTACTCGTTCATGGGATGTGGGTGCCGTTGGCAAGGCCAGCATTTATTGCCCATCCCAAATTGCCCTTGAGAAGGTGGTGGTGAGCCACCTTCTTGAACCGCTGCAGTCCGTGTGGTGAAGGTTCTCCCACAGTGCTGTTAGGAAGGGAGGTCCAGGATTTTGACCCAGCGACGATGAAGGAACGGTGATATATTTCCAAGTTGGGATGGTGTGTGACTTGGAGGGGAACGTGCAGGTGGTGTTGTTCCCATGTGCCTGCTGCCCTTGTCCTTCTAGGTGGTAGAGGTCGCGGGTTTGGGAGGTGCTGTTGAAGAAGCCTTGGCAAGTCGATGCAGCCACTGTGTGCCAGTGGTGAAGGGAGTGAATGTTTAAGGTGGTGGATGGGGTGCCAATCAAGTGGGCTGCTTTGTCCTGGATGGTGTCAAGCTTCTTGAGTTTTGTTGGAGCTGCACTCATCCAGGCAAGTGGAGAATATTCGATCACACTCCTGACTTGTGCCTTGTAGATGGTGGAAAGGCTTTAGGGAGTCAGGAGGTGAGTCACTTGCCGCAGAATACCCAGCCTCTGACCTGTTCTTGTAGCCACAGTATTTATGTGGCTGGTCCAGTTAGGTTTCTGGTTAATGGTGACCCCCAGGATGTTGATGGTGGGGGATTCGGCGATGGTAATGCCGTTGAATGTCAAGGGGAGGTGGTTAGATTCTCTCTTGTTGGAGATGATCATTGCCTGGCACTTGTCTGGCACGAATGTTACTTGCCACTTATCAGCCCAAGCCTGGATGTTGTTCAGGTCTTGCATGCGGGCACGGACTGCTTCATTATCTGAGGGGTTGTGAATGGAACGGAACACTGTGCAATCATCAGCGAACATCCCCATTTCTGACCTTATGATGGAGGGCAGGTCATTGATGAAGCAGCTGAAGATGGTTGGGCCGAGGACACTGCCCTGAGGAACTCTGGCAGCTGAGATGATTGGCCTCCAACAACCACTACCATCTTCCTTTGTGCTAGGTATGACTCCAGCCACTGGAGAGTTTTCCCCCTGATTCCCATTGACTTCAATTTTACTGGGGCTCCTTGGTGCCACTCTCGGTCAAATGCTGCCTTGATGTCAAAGGCAGTTACTCTCACCTCACCTCTGGAATTCAGCTGTTTTGTCCATGTTTGGACCAAGGCTGTAATGAGGTCTGGAGCCAAGTGGTCCTGGCGGAACCCAAACTGAGCATCGTTGAGCAGGTTATCAGTGAATAAGTGCCACTTGATAGCACTGTCGATGACACCTTCCATCACTTTGCTGATGATAGAGAGTAGACTGATGGGGCGGTAATTGGCCGGATTGGATTTATCCTGCTTTTTGTGGACAGGTCATATCGAGGCAATTTTCCACATTGTTGGGTAGATGCCAGTGTTGTAGCTGTACTGGAACAGTTTGGCTAGAGGCGCGGCTAGTTCTGGAGCACAAGTTGTCAGCACTCTAGCCGGGATGTTGTCGGGACCCATAGCCTTTGTTGTATCCAGTGCACTCAGCCGTTTCTTGATATCACGTGGAGTGAATCGAATTGGCTAAAGACTGGCTTCTGTGATCGCGGGGATATCGGGAGGAGGCCGAGGTGGATCATCTACTCAGCACTTCTGGCTGAAGATGGTTGCAAACGCTTCAGCCTTGTCTTTTGCACTCACGTGCTGGACTCTGCCATCATTGAGGAAGGGGATGTTTGCAGAGCCTCCTCCTCCTGTTAGTTGTTCAACTGTCCACCATCATTCACGACTGGATGTGGCAGGACTGCAGAGCTTTGATCTGATTCGTTGGTTGTGGAGTCGGTTAGCTCTGTCTAAAGCTACAGACAGAGCTTCCACTGTTTAGCATGCATGTAGCCCGGTGTTCTAGCTTCAACAGGTTGGCACCTGGTGCTGCTCCTGGTATGCTCTTCTACACTCCTCATTGAACCAGGGTTGATCTTCTGGATTGTTGATAATGGTAGAGTGAGGAATATGCCAGGCCATGAGGTTACAGATTGTGCTGGAATACAATTCTGCTGCTGCTGATGGCCCACAGCGCCTCATGGATGCCCAGTTTTGAGCTGCTAGATATGTTCTGAATCCATCCCATTTAGCACGGTGATAGTGTCACACAACATGTTGGATGGTGTCCTCAGTGCGAGGACGGGACTTCGTCTCCACGAGGACTGTGCGATGGTATTCCTACCAATAATGTCATGGACAGATGCATCTGTGACAGTTAGATTGGTGAGGACGAGGTCAAGTAGGTTTTTCCCTTGTGTTGGTTCGCTCACTACCTGCTGCAGGCCCAGTCTGGCAGCTATGTCCTTCAGGACTCGGCCAGCAGTGGTGCTACCGAGCCACTCTTGGTGATGGACTTTGAAGTCCCCCACCCAGAGTACATTCTGTGCCCTTGCTACCCTCAGTGCTTCCATCCAAGTGGTGCTCAACATGAAGGAGGACTGATTCATCAGCTGAGGGAGGGCGATAGGTGGTAATCAGCAGGAGGTTTCCTTGCCCATGTTTGACCTGATGCCATGAGATTTCATGGGGTCCGGAGTCAATGTTGAGGACTCCCAGGACCATTCCCTCATGACTGTATATCACTGTACCGCCACCTCTGTTGGGTCTGTCCTGCCAGTGGGACAGGACATACCCAGGGATGGTGATGGAAGAGTCTGGGACGTTGGCTGAAAGGTATGATTCTGTGAGTATGGCTATGTCAGTGGGACAACTCTCCCAATTTTGGCACAAGTCCCCAGATGTTAGTGAGGAGGACTTTGCAGGGTCAACTGGGCTTGGTTTGCCTTTGTCGTGTCTTATTATGACCTTTCGTGGTGAGATTTTACAACTGAGTGGCTTGCTTGGCCATTTCAGAGGGCGATTAAGAATCAACCACATTGCTGTGGGTCTGGAGTCGCATGTAGACCAGACCGGGTAAGGATGGCAGGTTTACCTTCCCTGAAGGACATTAATGAACCAGTTGGGTTTTTACGACAATCCAACAGCTTCATGGCCACCATTACTGATACTATTTTTTTTATTCCAGATTTTTATTTAATTAATTGAATTTAAATTCCCTAGCTGCCGTGGGGGGATTTGAACTCATGACTCTGGATTATTAGTCCAGGCCTAGCTGGATTATTAATCCAGTAACATAACCACTATGCTACCGTACTCAACGGCTGCTTCATCAATGACCTTCCCTCCATCATCAGGTCAGAAACGGGGATGTACGCTGATGATTTCACAGTTTTCAGTTCCATTCGCAACCCCTCAGATAATGAAGCGTAGAAACATAGAAAACATAGAAAATACGAGCAAGAGTAGGCCATTCAGCCCTGCTCCGCCATTCAATATGATCATGGCTGATTGTCTAACTCAGTACCCTGTTCCCACTTTTTCCCCATTATAATTTCCCCCATTTCTGACTGTAAGGGACCTACATTTGTCTTCAATAATCTTTTTCTCTTGACATTTATAGAAGCTTTTACAGTCAGTTTTTATGTTCCTTGCTAGTTTACTCTCATACTCTATTTTTCCCCTCTTAATCAATCTCTTTGTCCTCCTTTGCTGAATTCTGAACTGCTCCCAATACTCAGGCTTGCCGCTTTTTCTGGCAATTTTATATGTCTCCTCTTTGGATCTAATACTATCCCTAATTTCTTTTGTAAGCCATGGTTGAGCCACCTTTCCTGTTTTATTTTTGCGCCAGACAGGAATGAATAATTGTTGTAATTCCTGCACACGTTCTTTAAATATTAGCCATTGCCTATCCACCGTCATCCCTTTAAGTAAAGTTCCCCAGTCTATCATAGCCAACTCGCACCCCATACTTTCATAATTTCCTTTATTTAGATTCAGGACCCTAGTTTCGGATTCAACTACTTCACTCTCCATCTTAATGAGGAATTCTATCATGTTATGGTCGCTCTTCCCTAAGGGACCCTGCACAACAAGATTGTTAATTAATCCTTTCTCATTGCACAATACCCAGGCTAGGATCGCGTGTTCTCTAGTTGGTTCCTCAACATATTGGTCTGGAAAACCATCACGTACACACTCCAGGAATTCCTCCCCCACAGTATTATTGCTAAGTTGGTTTGACCAATCCATATGTATATTAAAGTCACCCATGATTATAGTTGTACCCTTCTTGCATGCGTCTCTAATTTCCTGTTTAATGCCCTCCCCTACATCTCCACTACTGTTTGGGGGCCTATAGACAACCCCCACCAACGTTTTCTGCCCCTTGGTGTTTCTTAGCTCCACCCATACAGATTCCACATCGTGATTTTCTGAGCCAATATCCTTCCTCACTATTGCATTGATTTCCTCCTTTACTAACAACGCGACCCCACCTCCTTTCCCTTTTTGCCTATCCTTCCTAAATATTGAATACCCCTGGATGTTCAGTTCTCATCCTTGGTCACCCTTCAGCCATTTCTCATTAATCGCAACTATATCATAACCGTTAATATCTATCTGCGTTGTTAATTCATCTACCTTGTTGTGAATGTTTCGTGCATTAAGACACAATGCCTTTAGACTTGTCTTTTTAAGATTGCTAGTCATCTTAGTTTTATTTTGCACTATTGCCCTATTTGTTTTTCGCCCTTGTTTTCTCTGCCTTCCTATTGCTTCTTTCCTTTCTGTCTTTTGTTTCTATCCTTGTTTCCCCGTACTCTGTCTCCCTGCTCAGGTTCCATGCCCGCATGCAGCAAGACCTGGACAACATCCAGGCTTGAGCTGATAAGTGGCAAGTAACGTTCGCGCCAGACAAGTGCCAGGCAATGACCATCTCCAACAAGAGAGAGTCTAACCACCTTCCCTTGACATTCAACGGCATTACCATCGCCGAATCCCCCACCATCAACATCCTGGGTCCACCGTAGACCAGAAACTTAACTGGACCAGCCATATAAATACTGTGGCTACAACAGGAGGTCAGAGGCTGGGTATTCTGCGGTAAGTGACTCACCTCCTGACTCCCCAAAGCCTTCCCACCATCTACAAGGCACAAGTCAGGAATGTGATGGAATACTCTCCAATTGCCTGGATGAGTGCAGCTCCAACAACACTCAAGAAGCTCGACACCATCCAGGAGAAAGCAGCCCGCTTGTTTGTCACTCCATCCCCCACCTTAAACATTCACTCCCTCCACCACTGGCACATCGTGCCTGCAGTGTGTACCATCACAAGATGCACTGCAGCAACTTGCCAAGGCTTCTTCGACAGCAACTCCCAAACCCACGACCTCTACCACCTAGAAGGACAAGGGCAGCAGGCGCATGGGAACACCACCACCTGCACGTTCTCCTCCAAGTCACACACCATCCCGACTTGGAAATATATCGCCGTTCCTTCTTCTTCGCTGGGTCAAAATCCTGGAACTCTCTACTTAACAGCACTGTGGGAGAACCTTCACCACACGGACTGCAGCGGTTCAAGAAGGCAGCTCACCACCACCTTCTCAAGGGCAATTAGGGATGGGCAATAGATGCTGGCCTTGCCAGCGACGCCCACATCCCATGAATGAATAAAATAAAGTCCTAATGTCGGTGGTGGGGAATCATCTGGAGGCTATACTTTGGGACAAAATTAATTGTCACTTGGAAGAACAGGTTAATAAATGACAGCCAACATGGATTTGTTAAAGGCAAACCATGTCTGACAAATTTGATTGAGTTCTTCGATGAAATAACGGAGAGGGTTGATGAAGGTCGTGCAGCTTATGTTCTGTATATGGACTTTCAAAAGTCATTTGATAAAGTGCCACATAATAGACTTGTTAGCAAAATTGAAGCCCATGGGATTAAAAGGGCTGTGGCAGCATGGATATGGAATTGGCTAAGCGACAGAAAGGGAGAAACTGTTTCCACTGGTGGAAGGGTCAGTAACCAGAGGATATAGATTTAGGATAACTGGTAAAAGAACCAGGGGGGAGATCAGGAAAATTTTTTCATGCAGTGAGATGTGGAATGCACTGCTTGAAAGGGTTGTGGAAGCAGATTCAATTGCAACTTTCATAGGGGAATTGGATATATACTTGAAAAGGAAAAATTTACAGGGATAAAGTGAGGGAGCAGCTGAGTGGGACTAATTGTCCAGCTTGTTCAAAGAGCCTGCACAGGCACAATGGGCCAAAAGGCCTCCTTCTGTGCTGTAAGATTCTATGATTTTATGCTTAGCTGTTTTGATATTGTTCTTAAAGATTTCCCATTGGAGATTATTCACAGATTTGAGAAAATTTGGTATTGCAGAATTATTTAAATAGTAAGGAATAAAAAAGACAAAAAAAAATCACAAGATAATTATGGATGGAGAAAGCCATTGAGAGCATCTTAGTTTATCCATCCAGACAGATCCTACAATTCCCCCAATGCAGCATCTAATTGTTTCTTATATGATTCCGGTGGTTTTGGCTTCACTGCTCTACCAGGGGTCCATTCTGTGAGCACTCTCTGTGCAAAGAACTTCCTGGTATCAGTCTTAAATCATAACTTCCAGTACATAAGAACATAAGAACATAAGAAATTGGAGCAGGAGTAGGCCAATCGGCCCCTCGAGCCTGCTCCGCCATTCAATAAGATCATGGCTGATCTGATCCCAACCACAAATCTAAAGAACACAAGAAGTCGGAGCAGGACCCGGCCACATAGCCCCTGGGCCCTCTCCGCCACCCACAGGGCATTGACCGATCCGAACTCAGCTTCATGTCCAATTTCCTGCCCGCTCCCCATAACCCCTGATTCCCTTTACTTCTAGGAAACTGTCTATTTCTGTTTTAAATTTATCTAATGATGTAGCTTCCACAGCTTCCTGGGGCAGCAAATTCCACAGACCGACCACCCTCTGAGTGAAGAAGTTTCTCCTCATCTCAGTTTTGAAAGAGCAGCCCCTTATTCTAAGATTATGCCCCCTAGTTCTAGTTTCACCCATCTTTGGGAACATCCTTACTGCATCCACCCGATCAAGACCCTTCACAATCTTATATGTTTCAATAAGATCGCCTCTCATTCTTCTGAACTCCAATGAGTAGAGTCCCAATCTACTTAACCTCTCCTCATATGTCCGCCCCCTCATCCCCGGGATTAACCGAGTGAACCTTCTTTGTACTGCCTCGAGAGCAAGTATGTCTTTTCTTAAGTATGGAGACCAAAACTGTATGCAGTATTCCAGGTGCGGTCTCACCAATACCTTATATAACTGCAGCAATACCTCCTTGTTTTTATATTCTATCCCCCTAGCAATAAAAGCCAACATTCCGTTGGCTTTCTTGATCACCTGCTGCACCTGCATACCAACTTTTTGATTTTCTTGCACTAGGACCCCCAGATCCCTTTGTACTGCAGTACTTTCCAGTCTCTCGCCATTAAGAAAATAACTTGCTCTCTGATTTTTCCTGCCAAAGTGCATAACCTCACATTTTCCAATATTATATTGCATCTGCCAAATCTCCGCCCACTCACCCAGCCTGTCTATATCCCCTTGCAGGTTTTTTATGTCCTCCTCACTCTCTACTTTCCCTCCCATCTTTGTATCATCTGCAAACTTTGATATGTTGCACTCGGTCCCCTCCTCCAAATCGTTAATATAGATTGTAAAGAGTTGGGGACCCAGCACCGTCCCCTGTGGAACACCACTGGTTACTGGTTGCCAGTCCGAAAATGAACCATTTATCCCAACTCTCTGCTTCCTGTTCGATAACCAATCCTCCACCCATGCCAGAATATTACCCCCAATCCCGTGATTTTTTATCTTAAGTAATAATCTTTTATGTGGCACCTTGTCGAATGCCTTCTGGAAGTCTAAATACACTATGTCCACTGGTTCCCCTTTATCCACCCTATACGTTATATCCTCGAAGAACTCAAGCAAATTTGTCAGACATGACTTCCCCTTCATAAAGCCATGCTGACTTTGTCCTATTAAATTATGCTTATTTAAATGTTCCGTTACTGTCTCCTTAATAATAGACTCCAAAATTTTACCCACCACAGATGTTAAGCTAACTGGCCTATAATTTCCAGCCTTCTGCCTACTACCCTTTTTAAATAACGGTGTTACATTAGCAGTTTTCCAATCTGCCGGGACCTCTCCTGAGTCCAGGGAATTTTGGAAAACTATCACCAAAGCATCCACAATCCCTACTGCCACTTCCCTCAAGACCCTAGGATGGAAGCCATCAGGTCCAGGGGATTTATCCGCCTTGAGTCCCATTATTTTACTGAGTACCATCTCCTGAGTGATTTTAATCGTATTTAGCTCCTCCCCCCCGAGAGTCCCCTGTTTGTCCAGTGTTGGGATATTCTTAGTGTCCTCTACTGTAAAGACTGAAACAAAATATTTGTTCAGTATTTTTGCCATCTCCATGTTTCCCACCATTAATTTCCCGGTCTCATCCTCTAAGGGACCTATGTTTGCCTTAGCCACCCTTTTTCTTTTTATATAACTATAGAAACTCTTGCTATCTGTTTTTATATTTTTTGCTAATTTCTTTTCATAATCTAACTTCCCTTTCTTAATCAATCCTTTAGTTACTTTTTGCTGTCTTTTGAAGAATTCCCAATCTTCTATCCTCCCACTAAGTTTGGCTACCTTATATGTCCTTGTTTTTAGTCGGATACTATCCTTGATTTCTTTACTTAGCCACGGATGGCTGTCATTTCTTTTACACCCTTTTTTCCTCAGTGGAATATATTTATTTTGAAAGTTGTAAAATAACTCCCTAAATGAACACCACTGCTCATGTACCGTCTTACACTTTAATCTATTTTCCCAGTCCACTTTAATCAATTCCGCTCTCATACCATCATAGTCTCCTTTATTCAAGCTCAGTACGCTTGTTTGAGAATCAACCTTCTCACCCTCTAATTGGATATGGAATTCAACCATGTTGTGGTCGCTCGTTCCAAGGGGATCCTTAACTAGGACATTATTAATTAATCCTGACTCATTACACAGGACCAGGTCCAAGGTTGCCTGCCCCCTTGTAGGATCAGTTACATACTGCTCAAGAAATCCATCCCTGATGCACTCAATGAACTCGTCCTCAAGGCTGCTCTGCCCAATTTGATTTGTCCAGTTAATATGATAATTAAAATCCCCCATAATTATGGCTGTTCCCTTATTACATGCCCCGACTATCTCCTGATTAATACTTCTTCCAACAGAGTTGCAACTATTAGGAGGCCTATATACTACGCCCACTAATGTTTTTTTTCCCTTATTATTCCTTATCTCCACCCAAACTGTTTCATTATCTTGATGCTTTGTCCCAATATCATTTCTCTGTATTACAGTGATTCCTTCCTTTATTAACATAGCCACCCCACCTCCCCTTCCTTCCTGCCTGTCCTTCCTGATTGTTAAATACCCTGGCATATTTAATTCCCAGTCGTTGTCACCCTGCAGCCATGTTTCTGTAATGGCCACAAGATCATACCCATACGTAGTTATTTGTGCCGTTAACTCGTCCATTTTGTTACGAATGCTACGTGCGTTCAGATAAAGAACTTTCAAATCTGTTTTGTGACGCTTAGTTCCTGCTTTTTCCTTTTTTAACACTTTACCTATTACTCCATACCTTCTGTCCCTTCCTGTTACGCTTTCCTGTCTCTCCCTGCTCAGGTTCCCAACCCCCTGCCACTTTAGTTTAAACCCTCCCCAACAGCACTAGCAAACACTCCTCCTAGGACAGCGGTCCCGGCCCTGCCCAGGTGCAGACCATCCGGTTTGTACTGGTCCCACCTCCCCCAGAACCGTTTCCAGTGTCCCAGGAATTTGAATCCCTCCCCCTTGCACCATTCCTCTAGCCACGTATTCATTTGAAATATCCTCCTATTTCTACTCTGACTAGCACGTGGCACTGGCAGCAATCCTGAGATTACTACCTTTGAGGTCCTATTTTTTAATTTACCTCCTAACTCCCTATATTCTGCTTTTAGGACCTCATCCCCTTTTTTACCTATATCGTTGGTGCCTATGTGCACCACGACAGCTGGCTGTTCGCCCTCCCCCTCCAAAATGTTCTGTAGCCGCTCCGAGACATCCTTGATCCTTGCACCAGGGAGGCAACACACCATCCTGGAGTCTCGGTTGCGGCCGCAGAAACGCCTGTCTATTCCCCTTACAATTGAGTCCCCTATCACTATAGCTCTGCCACTCTTTTTCCTCCCAGCCTGTGCAGCAGAGCTACCCGTGGTGCCAGGAAGTTGGCTGCTGCTGCCTTCCCCTGATAAGTCATCCCCCCCAACAGCATCCAAAGTGGCATATCTGTTTGAGAGGGGGATGGCCACAGGGGACCCCTGCACTACCTGCCTGCATCTCTTACTCTTCCTGGTGGTCACCCATTCACTTCCTGCCTGTATACCCTTTACCTGCGGTGTGACCAACTCGCTAAACGTGCTATCCACGAGTTTCTCTGCATCGCGAATGCTCCACAGTGAGTCCACCCGCAGTAGTTTGAAACTTTGTTTTTTTGTCCTACTCTCACAATTTACTTTAAAATAATATTCCAGATTTACTATTTCCGTACCTTTAACTATCTTGTACATCTATATGAAATTGAGGTTGCCTCTCAGAAACCTCCTTTCCAGGCTAAAAAGCCCATGGGGTCAAATTGGTCTTCGGTGATAGCGCAAATCGGTACATTGCGAATCATCAGCCATTTTACAACCCATCCAATTTTCTTTTCTTTAAGGGAATCAAGGGATATGGGGATCGGGCAGGAAAGTGTAGTTGAAGATCAGCCATAATCTTATTGAATGGCAGAGCAGGTTTGAGGGACCGTATGGCCTGCTCCTGCTCCTATTTCTATGTTCTTACATTCTATTAAGGCCTTTGGCTGTTCTCTTCAATTAATACAATGTAGGATTCCTCTTGTTCCCGACATCATCTACTGATGACAGAGCATGCAAACTTAAGAGAGTGGCAGCAGATAAGTGTAAGGAGTCTTACAACACCAGGTTATAGTCTGTTGGACTATAACCACTGTTGGACTATAACCTGGTGTTGTAAGACTCCTTACATTTGTCCACCCCAGTCCATCACCAGCATCTCCACATCGTAGCAGATCAGGCTAGAGGTTGCAAAAAAATAGTAAAAAGACAGCACTAAAGGCTTTGTATCTGAATGCACGTAGCACTCGTAACAAAATGGACGAATTGACAGCTCAAATAGAAATAAATATGTACGATCTAATAGCCATTACAGGGACATGGCTGCAAGGTATCAAAAGGGCTGGAAGGGTACTTGACATTTCGGAAGGACAGGAAGTTAGGAAAAGGTGGAGGGGTAGCTCTGTTAATTAAGGATGACATGAGTATAATGGAGAGAAATTACCTTAGCTTTAAAGACCAAGATGTAGAATCAGTTTGGGTAGAGATAAGAAATAGTAAAGGCAAGAAGTCACTTGTGGGAGTAATTCATAGATCCCCTAACAGTAACCACACAGTAGGACAGGGAAGAAATAATGGGCTTGTGAGAAAGGAACAGCGATAATTGTGGGTGATTTTAATCCACACATAAATTGGAAGAATCTGATTGGCAAAGGTAGTCTGGAGGATGAGTTCATAGAGTGCTTTCTGGACAGTTTCTAACAGCAGCACGTTCTAGAAGATCAGAAGATTGGACAGAATAAAAAAACAACAAAGAATGACTAAAAGAATAATAAGGAGGGAGAAATTAGAGTATGAGAGAAAGCTAGCTTGAAATACAAAAACAGATAGTAAGAGTTTCTACAGGTATTTAAAAAGGAAAAGAGTAAGTAAAGTGAGTGTTGGTCCTCCAGAGAGTGAGTCTGGGGAATTAATAATGGAGAATAAGGAAGTGGTGAATGAATTGAACAGATATTTTGCATCCGTCTTCACTGTAGAGGATACAAATAACATGCCAGAAATAATTGTGAATCAAGAGGTGAAAGGGAGGGAGGAACTTAAAACATTTATAATCATCAGGGAAAGGGTTCGGAAAAAATTATCAGAACTAAAAAAGCTGACAAATCCCCAGGTCCTGACAGACTTCATCCCAGGGTCTTAAAAGAAGTGGCTGCAGAGATAGTAGATGCATTGGTATTAATTTTCCAAAATTCCATGGATTCCAGAAGGGTCCCATCAGACTGGAAAATAGCGAATGTAACTCCTCTATTCAAGGAAGGAGGGAGACAGAAAGCAGGAAACTACAGGCCAATTAGCTTAACATCTGTCATAGGGAAAATGCTAGAAACTATTATAAGGAGGTTATAGCAGGGCACTTAGAAAATCTCAATGCAATCAGGCAGAGTCAACACGGCTTTGTGAAAGGCAAATCGTGTTTGACTAATTTATTGGATTTCTTTGAGGAAGTAACAAGCAACATGGATAAAGGGGAACCTGTGGGTGTGGTGTACTTGGATTTCCAGAAGGCTTTTGACAAGGTGCAACATCAAAGGCTACAAGAGCTCATGATGTAGGGGGTAACATATTAGCATGGATAAAGGATTGGTTAGCTATCAGGAAACAGAGAGTAGGCATAAATAGGTCATTTTCAGGTTGGCAAGATGTAACGAGTGGAGTGCCACAGGGATCAGTGTTGGGGCCTCAACTATTTACAATCTATATCAATGACTTGGATGAAGGGACCGAATGTATGGTTGCTAAATTTGCTGATGACATAAAGGTAGGTTGGAAAGTAAGTTGTGAAGAGGACATGAGGAGTCTGCAAAGGGATATAGATAGGTTAAGTGAGTGGGCACAAATTTGGCAGATGGAGTATAATGTGGGAAAATGTGAACTTGTCCACTTTGGGAGGAGGAATAGAAAATCAGTATATTATTTAAATGGAGAGAGATTGCAGAACTCTGATGTGCAGAGGTGTCCTAGTACATGAATCACAAAAAGTTAGTATGCAGGTACAGCAAATGATTAGGAAGGCAAATGGAATGTTGTCATTTATTGCAAGGGGAATGGAATATAAAAGTAGAGATATTTTGCTACAGTTGTACAGGGCACATTGGTGAGACCATATCTAGAATACTGTGTGCAGTTTTGGTCTCCTTATTTAAGAAAGGACATAATTGCTTTAGAGGCGGTTCAGAGAAGGTTCATTCGACTGATTCCTGGGATGAGGGGATACCTTATGAGGAAAGTTTGGACAAGTTAGGCCTGTATACACTGGAGTTTAGAAGAATGAGAGGTGATCTGACTGAAACATATAAGATCCTGAGGGGATTAGAAGGGGTAGATTCTGAGAGGATATTTCCCCTTGTGGGAGAGACTAGAACTAGGGGCCACAGTTTAAAAATAAGGGGTCTCCCATTTAAGACGGAGATGAGGAGAATTTTTTTCTCTCAGAGGGTCGTGAGTCTGTGGAACTTCCGTCCCCAGAGAGCGGTGGAGGCAGGGTCATTGAATATTTTTAAGGCTGAGTTAGATAGATTCCTGATTAACAAGGGAGTCAAAGGTTATTGTAGGTAGACAGGAAAGTAGGGTTGAGGTCACAATCATAGAATCATAGAATCATAGAAGTTACAACATGGAAACAGGCCCTTCGGCCCAACATGTCCATGTCGCCCAGTTTATACCACGAAGCTAGTCCCAATTGCCTGCACTTGGCCCATATCCCTCTATACCCATCTTACCCATGTAACTGTCCAAATGCTTTTTAAAAGACAAAATTGTACCCGCCTCTACTACTGCCTCTGGCAGCTCGTTCCAGACACTCACCACCCTTTGAGTGAAAAAATTGCCCCTCTGGATCCTTTTGTATCTCTCCCCTCTCACCTTAAATCTGTGCCCCCTCGTTATAGACTCCCCTACCTTTGGGAAAAGATTTTGACTATCGACCTTATCTATGCCCCTCATTATTTTATAGACTTCTATAAGATCACCCCTTAACCTCCTACTCTCCAGGGAATAAAGTCCCAGTCTGTCTAACCTCTCCCTGTAAGTCAAACCATCAAGTCCCGGTAGCATCCTAGTAAATCTTTTCTGCACTCTTTCTAGTTTAATAATATCCTTTCTATAATAGGGTGACCAGAACTGTACACAGTACTCCAAGTGTGGCCTCACCAATGCCCTGTACAACTTCAACAAGACATCCCAACTCCTGCATTCAATGTTCTGACCAATGAAACCAAGCATGCTGAATGCCTTCTTCACCACCCTATCCACCTGTGACTCCACTTTCAAGGAGCTATGAATCTGTACTCCTAGGTCTCTTTGTTCTATAACTCTCCCCAACGCCCTACCATTAACGGAGTAGGTCCTGGCCCGATTCGATCTACCAAAATGCATCACCTCACATTTATCTAAATTAAACTCCATCTGCCATTCATCGGCCCACTGGCCCAATTTATCAAGATCCCGTTGCAATCCTAGATAACCTTCTTCACTGTCCACAATGCCACCAATCTTGGTGTCATCTGCAAACTTACTAACCATGCCTCCTAAATTCTCATCCAAATCATTAATATAAATAACAAATAACAGCGGACCCAGCACCGATCCCTGAGGCACACCGCTGGACACAGGCATCCAGTTTGAAAAACAACCCTCGACAACCACCCTCTGTCTTCTGTCGTCAAGCCAATTTTGTATCCAATTGGCTACCTCACCTTGGATCCCATGAGATTTAACCTTATGTAACAACCTACCATGCGGTACCTTGTCAAATGCTTTGCTGAAGTCCATGTAGACCACGTCTACTGCACAGCCCTCATCTATCTTCTTGGTTACCCCTTCAAAAAACTCAATCAAATTCGTGAGACATGATTTTCCTCTCACAAAACCATGCTGACTGTTCCTAATTAGTCCCTGCCTCTCCAAATGCCTGTAGATCCTGTCCCTCAGAATACCCTCTAACAACTTACCCACTACAGATGTCAGGCTCACTGGTCTGTAGTTCCCAGGCTTTTCCCTGCCGCCCTTCTTAAACAAAGGCACAACATTTGCTACCCTCCAATCTTCAGGCACCTCACCTGTAGCGGTGGATGATTCAAATATCTCTGCTAGGGGACCCGCAATTTCCTCCCTAACCTCCCATAACGTCCTGGGATACATTTCATCAGGTCCCGGAGATTTATCTACCTTGATGCGCGTTAAGACTTCCAGCACCTCCCTCTCTGTAATATGTACACTCCTCAAGACATCACTATTTATTTCCCCAAGTTCCCTAACATCCATGCCTTTCTCAACCGTAAATACCGATGTGAAATATTCATTCAGGATCTCACCCATCTCTTGTGGTTCCGCACATAGATGACCTTGTTGATCCTTAAGAGGCCCTACTCTCTCCATAGTTACCCTTTTGCCCTTTATGTATTTGTAGAAGCTCTTTGGATTCACCTTTGCCTGATCTGCCAAAGCAATCTCATATCCCCTTTTTGCCCTCCTGATTTCTCTCTTAACTCTACTCCGGCAATCTCTATACTCTTCAAGGGATCCACTTGATCCCAGCTGCCTATGCATGTCATATGCCTCCTTCTTCTTTTTGACTAGTGCCTCAATCTCCCGAGTCATCCAAGGTTCCCTACTTCTACCAGCCTTGCCCTTCACTTTATAAGGAATGTGCTTACCCTGAACCCTGGTTAACACACTTTTGAAAGCCTCCCACTTACCAGACGTCCCTTTGCCTGCCAACAGACTCTCCCAATCAACTTCTGAAAGTTCCTGTCTAATACCATCAAAATTGGCCTTTCCCCAATTTAGAATTTTAACTTTTGGGCCAGACCTATCCTTCTCCATAGCTATCTTAAAACTAATGGAATTATGATCACTGGTCCCAAAGTGATCCCTCACTAACACTTCTGTCACCTGCCCTTCCTTATTTCCCAAGAGGAGGTCAAGTTTTGCCCCCTCTCTAGTCGGGCCATCCACATACTGAATGAGAAATTCCTCCTGAATACACTCAACAAATTTCTCTCCATCCAAGCCCCTAATGCTATGGCTGTCCCAGTCAATGTTGGGAAAGTTAAAGTCCCCTACTATTACCACCCTATTTTTCTTGCAGCTGTCTGTAATCTCCTTACATATTTGCTCCTCAATTTCCCGTTGACTATTTGGGGGTCTGTAGTACAATCCTATCAAAGTGATCTCTCCCTTCTTATTTTTCAGTTCTACCCATATGGACTCAGTGGGCGAACCCTCGGATATATCCCCTCTCACTACTGCCGTGATGTTCTCCCTAATCAAGAACGCAACTCCCCCTCCTCTCTTACCTCCTGCTCTATCTTTCCTATAGCATCTGTACCCTGGAACATTGAGCTGCCAGTCCTGCCCCTCCCTTAGCCATGTTTCAGTAATAGCTATAACATCCCAGTCCCATGTACCCATCCATGCCCTGAGTTCATCTGCCTTGCCCATCAGACTTCTTGCATTGAAATAAATGCAGTTTAATCTAGACTTCCCTTGGTCTTTGCCCTGCTTTCTCAGACCATCTGTCCGGTCATGTTCTGTACACTCTCCCTTACTGCGTTTTGTTTCTGTCACCACTTTATTTCCCACTGACTTCCTGCATCGGTTCCCATCCCCCTGCCACATTAGTTTAAACCCTCCCCAACAGCACTGGCAAACACTCCCCCTAGGACATTGGTTCCAGTCCTGCCCAGATGCAGACCGTCCAATTTGTACTGGTCCCACCTCCCCCAGAACCGGTTCCAATGGCCCAGGAATTTGAATCCCTCCAGCTTGCACCATCTCTCAAGCCACGTATTCATCTTAGCTATCCTGTCATTCCTACTCTGACTAACCCGTGGCACTGGTAGCAATCCTGAGATTACTACCTTTGAGGTCCTACTCTTTAGTTTAACTCCTAACTCCCTAAATTCAGCTTGTAGGACCTCATCCTATTTTTTACCTATATCGTTGGTGCCATGATCTTATCAAATGGCAGAGCAGGCTCGAGGGGCCGAATGGCCTACTCCTGCTCTTAATTTGTATGTTCGTATGTCCATTACAACCACTGGTTGCTGATTGGAGAGAAGAGTGCCTCTCACATGATGTGACTCTGCACTGAAATGGGCTATGAATGATGATGGCACCATCATTAAGTGCTGTAATAATACTGATCTTTGTCGTTGGATGATGATGTGACTCAAAATATAAATAATGGTCAGTGCGTATTGTCTTTGTATAGAACGCAAAGGAAAGAGCTCCAGGTCTTAGGCTTTACATCTTCAAGTTAAGGAAAAGAAACAGGTCATTCTCTCTGATTTCCACAGTAAACTTGATGGAAGTGTGGTTTAGTTCAGATATTCAAGAAATTGCAAAAACTGCTCCTTACCGTCATGTGAAATACAAAAAGCATCATCCACATAATGCAGCCAAAGGCAAGGGTATTTGTGAGCAGACTCAAGGGCTTTGTTCTCAAAAGTATTGGCATAAAAGTATTAGCGACACAGGTGATGATCCCATCGTGCCATCATATTCTACGCTTCATTGAAATACATAGCTATGACGTGGATATTAATGAGTTTCGCAATGCTGTCCAGTGCTGTAAAAGGTCTGTCAAGCACTGTCAGCATTCTCCAGCGGCCAGGAGGGCGTTGGGCAGCAGGGTCGGGGGGAGGGTAAGAGTGGCAAGAAGGGCATGTGGAAGGGCCAGTCACTGGAATTTTTTTTATACATTAGGACCTTCCCTACAGCACCAAAATAAGTGTCTTGTGGCTGGAGTGTTACTCAGGTAGTCCATTTGCATTGTTAGGCGAGCCTTTAATTAATTATTTTTTAGGACCTTAATGAGCTTTGCACACTGAAGTGCATCAGAGGCTTGCCATCACATTATCGGCCCCTATGACTACTTCTGCGGTATACCAAAATTAAATTAGAGATTTTTCATTATAGTCCTCAGTCAGTAATTCCTACTTATCAAAACAGTACTCTCATGAAAACATATTTGTAAACCCTCATTAGATTTCACCATTTTCTAGAACAGAAACAATCAGATTAATCAAGTTGACCAGTCTGGGTATCAACTGCTTTTAAATGTCATCCATAAATTAATCAGTTCCCTAATCAGAACATACCTCTGAAAATAGTCCTCGCATGTTTGATAGACCATGTCATGGAAGACACCCATTGTTTCCACCAGTTGTTTTTTGATCTCGTCTGAGCAAGCAATGTAAAAACCAGAAAGGAAATAGTTGGAGACAGCAACCAGTGCCTCTCTGGGCCAGCGACTGAACCAATCCATAGTGCAACCTGAAATCAGGCCAGGGAACTTCAGTGAGCGTGATCGAAACTTTTCTCCAACCTAACACCAAAACAAAAAGAACAGTTCTCTTAGAAATATACATACTAAACTCAGCATTATTTTGTTTATAAACTAGCCATCCTACCATGATGATGTACACAGACAAAAATAAAAATAAAATCTCTGTATCTTTCTTTTGATGTAACTGTCTCTGCTTGTTTCTCATTAATGAATAGATGTTCCCTGATAACATTATTGATGACTCCATCCATCACTTTACTAATGATTGGGAGGAGGCTGACAGGGCGGTAATCCGCTAGGTTGGATTTGTCCTGTTTCATGTGGATAGAACACATCTGAGTATCTGGAGTGGCTAGCTCTGCTGCACAGGTCTTCAGCATTATCATTATTTTTACATAATACTTTGATTTAATATATATTGAGTTACATCAAGTCTACAGCACATGATGACACAAAACTAGGTGGGATCGTGAAATGTGAGGAGGATGCAAAAAGGCTTCAAGGCGATTTAGACAAGTTGAGTGAGTGGGCAACACATGGCAGATGCAGTATAATGTGGATAAATGTGAAGTTCTCCACTTTGGAAGGAAAAACAGAAAGGCAGAGTATTAGTTAAATGTTGATGTACAAAGGGACCTGGGTGTCCTTGTACACCAGTCACTGAAAGCAAACATGCAGGTGCAGCAAGCAGTTAGGAAGGCAAATGGTATATTGGCCTTCATTGCAAGAGGATTTGAGTACAGGAGCAAGGATGTCTTACTGCAGTTATACAAGGCCTTGGTGAGACCACACTTGGAATATTTGTCTGACAAATTTGCTTGAGTTCTTTGAGGACATAACGTACAGGGTGGATAAAGGGGAACCAGTGGACGTAGTGTATTTAGACTTCCAGAAGGCATTCGACAAGGTGCCACATAAAAGATTATTGCTCAAGATAAAGAATCACTGGATTGGGGGTAATATTCTGGCATGGGTGGAGGATTGGTTATCTAACAGGAAGCAGAGAGTTGGGATAAATGGTTCATTGTCAGACTGGCAACCAGTAGCCAGCGGTGTTCCGCAGGGGTCGGTGCTGGGTCCCCAACTCTTCACAATCTATATTAACGATTTGGAGGAGGGGACCGAGTGTAACATGTCAAAGTTTGCAGATGATACAAAGATGGGAGGGAAAGTAGAGAGTGAGGAGGACATCAAAAACCTACAAGGGGATATAGACAAGCTGGGTGAGTGGGCGGAGATTTGGCAGATGCAATACAATATTGGAAAATGTGAGGTTATGCACTTTGGCAGGACAAATCAGAGAGCAAGTTATTATCTTAATGGCGAGGAACTGGAAAGTACTGCAGTACAAAGGGATCTGGGGGTCCTAGTGCAAGAAAATCAAAAAGTCAGTATGCAGGTGCAGCAGGTGATCAAGAAGGCCAACGGAATGTTGGCTTTTATTGCTAGGGGGATAGAATATAAAAACAGGGAGGTATTGCTGCAGTTATATAATGATGTGGAGATGCCGGTGATGGACTGGGGTTGACAATTGTAAACAATTTTACAACACCAAGTTATAGTCCCTTTTTGATTTTCTTGCACTAGGACCCCCAGATCCCTTTGTACTGCAGTACTTTCCAGTTCCTTTTTGATTTTCTTGCACGAGGACCCCCAGATCCCTTTGTACTGCAGTACTTTCCAGTTCCTCGCCATTAAGATAATAACTTGCTCTCTGATTTGTCCTGCCAAAGTGCATAACCTCACATTTTCCAATATTGTATTGCATCTGCCAAATCTCCGCCCACTCACCCAGCTTGTCTATATCCCCTTGTAGGTTTTTGATGTCCTCCTCACTCTCTACTTTCCCTCCCATCTTTGTATCATCTGCAAACTTTGATATGTTACACTCGGTCCCCTCCTCCAAATCGTTAATATAGATTGTGAAGAGTTGGGGACCCAGCACCGACCCCTGCGGAACACCGCTGGCTACTGGTTGCCAGTCTGACAATGAACCATTTATCCCAACTCTCTGCTTCCTGTTAGATAACCAATCCTCCACCCATGCCAGAATATTACCCCCAATCCAGTGATTCTTTATCTTGAGCAATAATCTTTTATGTGGCACCTTGTCGAATGCCTTCTGGAAGTCTAAATACACTACGTCCACTGGTTCCCCTTTATCCACCCTGTACGTTATGTCCTCAAAGAACTCAAGCAAATTTGTCAGACAAATATTCCAAGTGTGGTCTCACCAAGGCCTTGTATAACTGCAGTAAGACATCCTTGCTCCTGTACTCAAATCCTCTTGCAATGAAGGCCACATCGTTCACCTGACGAAGGAGGAAGCCTCCGAAAGCTTGTGAATTTAAAATAAAATTGCTGGACTATAACTTGGTGTTGTAAAATTGTTTACAATTGCAGTTATATAAGGTATTAGTGAGACCGCACCTGGAATACTGCATACAGTTTTGGTGTCCATACTTAAGAAAAGACATACTTGCTCTCGAGGCAGTACAAAGAAAGTTCACTCGGCTAATCCCGGGGATGAGGGGGTGGACATATGAGGAGAGGTTGAGTAGATTGGGACTCTACTCATTGGAGTTCAGAAGAATGAGAGGCGATCTTATTGAAACATATAAGATTGTGAAGGGGCTTGATCGGGTAGATGCGGTAAGGATGTTCCCAAGGATGGGTGAAACTAGAACTAGGTGGCATAATCTTAGAATAAGGGGCTGCTCTTTCAAAACTGAGATGAGGAGAAACTTCTTCACTCAGAGGGTCGTAGGTCTGTGGAATTTGCTGCCTCGGGAAGCTGTGGAAGCTACATCATTAAATACATTTAAAACAGAAATAGATAGTTTCCGAGAAGTAAAGGGAATTAGGGGTTACGAGGAGCCGGCAGGAAATTGGACATGAAGCTGAGTTCGGATTGGTCAAGGCCCTTTGGGTGGCGGAGCGGGCCCAGGGGCTGAGTGGCCGGGTCCTGCTCCTACTTCTTGTGTTCTTTAGATTTGAGGTTAGGATCAGATCAGCCATGATCTTATTGAATGGCGGAGCAGGCTCGAGGGGCCGATTGGCCTACTCCTGCTCCTATTTCTTATGTTCTTATGTTCTTATATTGTCTCCTTACTTAAGAAAGGATATACTTGCTGTCGAGGGAGTGCAGCGAAGGTTCACCAGACTGATTCCTGGGATGGCAGGTCTGTCGTATGAGAACAGATTGGGTTGACTCGGACTGTATTCACTCGAGTTTAGAAGAAAGAGAGGGGGTCTCATTGAAACATATAAAATTCTGACAGGGCTAGACAGACTAGATGCAGGGAGGATGTTTCCCCTGGCTGGGGGGTCCAGAACGAGGGGTCACAGTCTCAGGATATGGGGTAGGATATTTAGGACTGAGATGAGGAGAAATTTCTTCACTCAGAGGGTGGTGAACCTGTGGATTTCTCTACCATAGAAGGCTGTGGAGGCCAAGTCACTGAATATATTTAAGAAGGAGCTAGATAGATTTCTAGACACAAAAGGCATCAAGGGGTATGGGGAGAGAGTGGGAATATGGTATTGAGATAGAGGATCAGCCATGATCATATTGAATGGCGAGCAGGCTCGAAGGGCTGAATGGTTTGTTTATATAGAAACATAGAAAATAGGAGCAGGAGTAGGCCATTCGGCCCAACTGTTTTATGCTGGCATTCATGCTTCACATGAGCCTCCTCCCTCCCTATTTCATCTAACCCCATCAGCATATCCTTCCATTCCTTTCTCCCTCGTGTGCTTATCTAGCTTCCCCTTAAATGATTCTATGCTATTCGCCTCAACTACTCTCTGAGGTAGCGCGTTCCGCATTCTTCCCACTCTCTGGGTAAAGAAGTTTCTCCTGAATTCCCTATTGGATTTATTAGTGACTATCTTATATTTATAACCTCTAGTTTTGGACTCCCCCACAGGTGGAAACATTTTTTCTAGGTCTACCCGCGACCTCTACCACCTAGAAGGACAAGGGCAGCAGGCACATGGGAACAACACCACCTGCACGTTCCCCTCCAAGTCACACACCATCCTGACTTGGAAATATATCGCCGTTCCTTCATCATCGCTGGGTCAAAATCCTGGAACTCCCTACCTAACAGCACTGTGGGAGAACCTTCACCTCACGGACAGCAGCGGTTCAAGAAGGCTGCTCACCACCATCTTCTCAAGGGCAATTCGGGATGGGCAATAAATGCTGACCTTGCCAGCGACGCCCACATCCCATGAACGAATAAAAAAACCCCTGTCAAACACTTGCATTATCTTAAAGACCTCTGTCAGATCACCCCTAAGCCTTCTCTTTTCTAGAGAAAAGTGCCCCAGCCTGTTCAGCCTTTCCTGATAAGTGTATCCTTTCAGATCCGGTATCATCCTTGTGAATCTTTTTTGCACCTTCTGCAATGCCTCTATATCCTTTTTATAATATGGAGACCAGAACTGTGCACAGTACTCCAAGTGTGATCTAACCAAGGTTCTGTACATGTTTAACATAACTTCTCTGCTTTTAAGAACATCAGAACATAAGAAATTGGAGCAGGAGTAGGCCAATCGGCCCCTCGAGCCTGCTCCGCCATTCAATAAGATCATGGCTGATCTGATCCCAACCACAAATCTAAAGAACACAAGAAGTCGGAGCAGGACCCGGCCACATAGCCCCTGGGCCCTCTCCGCCACCCACAGGGCATTGACCGATCCGAACTCAGCTTCATGTCCAATTTCCTGCCCGCTCCCCATAACCCCTTTACTTCTAGGAAACTGTCTATTTCTGTTTTAAATTTATCTAATGATGTAGCTTCCACAGCTTCCTGGGGCAGCAAATTCCACAGACCTACCACCCTCTGAGTGAAGAAGTTTCTCCTCATCTCAGTTTTGAAAGAGCAGCCCCTTATTCTAAGATTATGCCCCCTAGTTCTAGTTTCACCCTCTAGAAATGAACCCCAGTGCTTGGTTTGCCTTCTTTATGGCCTTATTAACCTGCATCGCTACTTTCAGTAACTTGTGTATCTGTACCCCAGGATCCCTTTGCTCCTCTACCCCATTTCGACTCTAATTATCCAAGCAGTATGTGGCCTTCTTATTCTTCCTACCAAAATGACCACCTCACACTTATCTCACTGAAATTCATTTGCCAATTACATGCCCATTCTAAAAGTTTATTAATGTCCTCTTGCATTTTGACACATTCCTCCATTGTATTAACTATACCCCCCAATTTGGTGTTGTTCCGAAATTTTACTTCTGATTCCCGAGTCCAAATTATTAATGTAAATTGTGAACAATATGATTGACTTTAATGAAATGAAAATCAAACAGTTTCTATAACTGGTGACCTATCCATAATGCTAATTTTACATTCGGGCGGTGAGATGAAAATCTATCCCATAGAGTTGGTTGCATTGGGTGTTTCTCTGCAGTCCAGGCTGAGGAGCTGAGAGACACAAAACTGAGGCACTGCAACAGGAGGGTGTAATTACAGTGTGATATGTTTGTATAGGCAGTTCCTATCATAAAAGTGGACAGTCATTTATAATGGGAAAAGTTGACATTGAAGCATGACAAAAAATTAACAACAGTAAGTGAGGTTTTGTAGACAGGAAATGTGTGCATATGTAATATTTTTAAATTTATTAAAGTTTCTGTTTTAACTTTTATTTCTAGGATATATAGGATGGATGAAAAAAAATAGCTGTTCAAAGGATTTTGAAAGCATTTTTTCACTTAAATATTTGAATTTTTTGTGAGATAATGAAATAAATGTATATTTATTGGTTGATTTTTAGTGAATATGAAATTTGAGCCAATCAGCAAGCTTGATCATGTTTGACATAAATCATAGGCAAATCTTTTAATTCTGCAGATTGTTAGGAAATGGCATATAGTTATGAGCAATCTGTGGTCATGTTCTTGAAAGCAGCTTGATCGTGGATTATAGATCTTGATGCATTTTATCATGCATTATTGTAAAAACAAAAAGTTAGAATTAATATTTTCTTTTCATTCCTAAGATTAACCCTGAATAGCCATTTTCTCCCTGCTTGACTTTTACATGGGTTCTTAATAGTCTGGAATTTTTTGGACCCGATTTTTACTTGGAGATGGGATCAGAGTGTGCGAGGGCTGTAGCGGGAGACGAGCCACATCATTGTGCAATGTGGAAGCCTGGTCGATTTTTATGGTCAGCTGTCATTTAAATAATGCTTCTGGGTTTTGCATCAGGATCCCACGTCTGCAGGTCTCCCGACCAACCACATGATGCAATTTCCTGGCCACTACTTAAAGACGCAGTCCACATCTACAAGGGAGGCGAACAGATAGGAGTCCATTGTCAGTAAAGTGATGTTAAAAATTGGTGACATGGCTGGAAAGAATGGGAAGGTGGCCCCCAGGTTCTCTGACGCTTCCCTGGAGTTCCTGCTGGATGCACTGTTTCCCACATAGTGGGAAGAAGAACCCTGCTGCCACCATAAAGAAGGCCTGGATTGAGGTGGCTGAGGAAGTCAGTAGCAGGAGTGTCCTGGATCCATTGCAGGAAGTGTTTCAATGACCTGACTAGGTCAGCACACGTCCTTCTTTACCCCTCTCCTACAATGCACCTCCTTCCACTCCACCTTGTCCCTCCTATACCATTCACCACCCCTCACCCCTGCATCACTTTCCTCAGCACCAATCGCAATGGTGCACTGTACCATCTCTCATGCTCACTCCTTACACATGCTCAACTCCTGTTTCCTCCTTTCACTGCTGTCAACAACCCCATCCTCATCTCATCTCATCTGAGCTGCTCGACCTGCACCTACTCTCAGCAAACCTCCTCAATTCATAGTGTAGTCACTTAAATGCATGATATCCCCACTCCTATGACATCGGCCTGATTCTCCTTTCCACGTTAAGCACTACGTCCAGAAGAAGTACACATCCTCGCTAGCCACTCATACCGCTGTCCCACCCCTTTTGCAGAAGAGAGTGCAGAATTCCAGGGAGAGGGCCAGGGCCGGCAGAGGACCTCCAGATTTCATGGACGTGACCCTGGCGGAAGAGGAGGCCCTTGAGATAAGCGGGGCCAGTAACACCATCGGCATTAGTGATGGTGAGGTTGGCGGATCTGCAGAGCAGGGTGACGGATTTCAACTTACACTCATCCATCTCCCACAACCAACTGCCCCTTCAGCCTACTTCAACACCTTAACCAGCGGAGTCAAGTGTTTCATGTGGACATTTACATTTTTTCTAGCTACTATTGCTAACTCTTTACCTTTTCTTCTTTCCACCAGGGATCTCTCATGAAGAGCACAAGCCCCTGCCTACAGAGGAAGAAGACTCCACAAAGGAACTTATCCCTCTTGAGAATGCACCGTCATATGCGACATGCATTGCAGGCACCAGCGCAGAGACTGGTACGTCGAGTGAGTGTGTTAGTCAGATAGATTGGCTGGCATCTGGTGAGTCTCACAGCACAAGTGAGTAGGAGCAGATAGTGGTGCTAGGGACAGATGAGGAGAATATGCACCAGAGGGCACCGTACTCTCCAAGTTCTGTTCAGCAGGACAGAGATGTAGAACTCCGGGTCCATCCATGAAAAGGAAAATATTTGAGGCACAGGTACAAATGTGTGAGGTGTTGACAGTCCTGCCAGGGACTCCGTCCACTATGGGAGGGAGGATGGAGGAGTCCATCGCAGGGGTTCTCAACTCTTCAATCTACCCTGGAGCATGTGGCCACCTCCAGGTGCACTGTAGCCGGGCCTTCACAGCAGGAGTCAGTGGTACCGGCCTTTGTGGCCGGTCGCTGTTTCCCTCCTCATCCCCTCCTCTGCCCCTCCCTTTTCCTGCACCCAATCTCTCTCTGTTAACCTCCCGCCCTGTCTTCCTCTCCTCCCCACTGTGAATAGGCCCTAGTCCAGTCCCACACACTCCTTCATTTTCCTCTGTTGCTCCCTTTCCTGCAATCCACTCTTGCCATCCCCCTCCTCTTCCTCTCTCCCAGTTGCCTTCCAAATACACCTCCGCATATTGCGCTCTTTCATCCTCTCCCCATCTCTACCTCTCTCCCTCTCCTTCCACCCCGATTTGCCTCCCCCCTTCCCCCAACTAGGTCCAATTATTCCATCATCTTCTAACCTGCTTGATATGAATACTAGACTGGGTCTTGAGTCCCCATGTGCAACTCTATGGAGGATCAACTATCAAAACAAAGTATGGCTTTAAAATGGAATTACATAAAACCATAGAATCATACAGCACAGAAGGAGGCCATTCAGCCCAACATGCCTGTGCTGGCTATTTAATTAGTCCCACCTCCCTGCTCTTTCGCCATAACTCAGCAACTTTTCCCCTTCAAGTATATATCCAATTCCCTTTTGAAAATTACTACTGAATCTGCTTCCACCACCCGTTCAAGCAGTGTGTTCCAGATCATTACAACTTGCTACATTAAAAAAAAATCTCCTCATCTCCCCTCTGGCTCTTTTTCCAATTACCTTAAATCTGTATCCTCTGGTTTCTTGCTAGTGGGAAGTTTCTCCCCATCTACTCTATCAAAATTCCTTCAAAATTTTGAACACCTCTATTAAATCTCCCCTTAACTTTCTCTGCACTAAGGAGAACAACCCAACTTCTCTAGTCTCTCCACATAACTCAAGTCCCTCATTCCTGTTCCCATTCTGGTAAATCTCTTCTGCACTCCCTCCAAGGCCTTAATGTGTGGTGCCCAGAATTTGACAATACTCCAGCTGAGGCCTAACCAGTGATTTGAAAAGGTTTAGCATAACTTCCTTGGCTTTTGTACTCTATTCCTCTACAAATAAATCTAAGGATCCCATATGCTTTATTTAACAGCCTTCTCATCTTGTCCTGCTACCCTCAAAGATTTGTGACGTAAACCCCTAGGTCTCTCTGTTCCTCCATCCTCTTTAAAATTGTACCATTTAGTTTATATTGCCTCTCCTCATTCTTCCTACCAAAATAAATCACTACATACTTCTCTGCATTACGTTTCATCTGCCATGTGTCTGCCCATTTCACCAGGCTGTGCTTCTTGGTCTGACTATTCCTCAACCTCTGACCTGGCTTGCCTGGAAGGCTCCAAAATTTTTCGAGGCCCTGCAGTGACGCAAGGTAATCAATCCCCTCCAGATCGATTACCTTAATCTAATAAAGGTTTGGGGCCTGTATCCCAGCTCTCAACTGGCGTGAATTGGTAGTGATTGTTGGAGGCCAATCATCTCAGCCCCAGGACATTGCTGCAGGAGTTCCTCAGGGCAGTGTCCTAGGCCCAACCATCTTCAGCTGCTTCATCAATGACCTTCCCTCCATCATAAGGTCAGAAATGGGGATATTCGCTAATGATTGCACAGTGTTCAGTTCCATTCGTAACTCCTCAGATAATGAAGCAGTCTGTGCTTGCATGCAGCAAGACCTGGACAACATCCAGGCTTGGGCTTATAAGCACACCATCCCGACTTGGAAATATATCGCCGTTCCTTCATTGTCGCTGGGTCAAAATCCTGGAACTCCCTTCCTAACAGCACTGTGGGAGAACCGTCACCACACGGACTGCAGCGGTTCAAGAAGGCGGCTCACCACCACCTTCTCAAGGGCAATTAGGGATGGGCAATAAATGCCGGCCTTGCCAGCGACGCCCACATCCCGTGAACGAATAAAAAAAAAAGTAACATTCGCGCCAGACAAGTGCCAGGTAATGACCATCTCCAACAAGAGACAGTCTAACCACCACCCCTTGACATTCAACGACATTACCATCGCCGAATCCCTCACCATCAACATCCTGGGGGTCACCATTGACCAGAAACTTAACTGGACCAGCCATATAAATACTGTGGCTACAAGGGCAGGTCAGAGGCTGGGTATTCTGTGGTGAGTGACTCACCTCCTGACTCCCCAAAGCCTTTCCACCGTCTTGCCTGGATGAGTGCAGCTCCAACAACACTCAAGAAGCTCGACACCATCCAGGACAAAGCAGCACGCTTGTTTGGCACCCCATCCACCACCCTAAACATTTATTCCCTTCACCACTGGCGTAACGTGGCTGCAGTGTGTACCATCCACAGGATGCACTGCAGCAACTCGCCAAGGCTTCTTCGGCAGCACCTCCCAAACCCGCGACCTGTACCACCTAGAAGGACAAGGGCAGCAGGCGCATGGGAACGACACCACCTGCATGTTCCCCTCCAAGTCACACACCATCCCGACTTGGAAATATATCGCTGTTCCTTCATCGTCGCTGGGTCAATATCCTGGAACTCCCTACCCAACAGCACTGTTGGAGAACCTTCACCACACGGACTGCAGCGTTTCAAGAAGGCGGCTCACCACCATCTTCTCAAAGGCAATTAGGGATGGGCAATAAATGCTGGCCTTGCCAGCGACGCCCACATCCCATGAACGAATAAAAAAAAATTCTGCGGAGGCCTTTCAAGGGTGTAAATGGTGGAATTTCCTGATGAAGCCCGAGAACTATTCCAGACATGCCCTCTAGGCATGGAGATCCAACCAAAGCAGCCCACCGGAAATTAAAAGGCCAGTCCAAATGAGGCAGCAACCCTGCGTGACCAGGTTCCCCCACATATTCTGCCCTCCCAGGTGGAAATTGACCATTTTGTCTTCCCCAGCTCCAGTTGTTTCAAGATCTTCGTCGTGATTTTTTTTCTGTTCAATGGGAAACTGACTAGTATTTAATTAGAACAGAAAATGCTGGAAATATACAGTACGTCAGTCAGCATCTGGAAAGAGCAAAGACTGCTTTTGAAGTTTTGGGTGTGTATCATAGGAACATAGGATGTGTTCCTTCAACAGATTTCGGTCTTTCACTATTTATCCTCTGAAACCTTTCCGAATTGTGAAAAATAATGGATACTCTTAACCGTTTCAGTTCCAGTGGAAAAAGCTTCACTTTTTGGAGTACTTCTTTGTCACCGTAACATGTTATTCTAGTATCACTGCAGTCAATCCTCCCCTCCATGTCTTTAATATTCTTAATATAATTGGATGCCCAGAACTGTATGTAAAACGACAAATCTGGTTCAACCAATGTCTTGTACAAATTCAACATCACTTCCTTGCTTTTATGTTTAGTGTCCCTAGAAGTAAAATTCAGAGTGCCATGTGCCTTTTGTGTGATCTTGTCTACTTGTAGTTCCACCTTTAAATATCTATATATCTGCTCTTCTAGATCTAGTTTATGTCCTCCTTAAATCTCCTGCATTATTCCTCACAGTTTGCCATACCCAATAATTTGGTATCAATAGCAAATTTCAATATTAGTCTTCTTATGCCAATGGCCAAATCATTTACATAAATGGAAAACAAAAGAGGTCCAAGATCCCTGGGGAACAGCAGTGACCATATTACACCAATCCAAAAATTGACCCTGCTCCTTGCTTTCTGTCGCCAAGACATCTTTCCATGCAACTACATTCCCTTAATACCATGTGCCTTAATTTTTCTGAGTTTCTTGTGTAGCACCTTATCAAACGCCTTCTGAGAATCCACACTTAGAACACCAACCACATTCTCTTTATCTAAACACTACAGGGTAGAATTTCCATGGGGGTTTTCCATTTATGCTATTTAGAATCATAGAATGGTTACAGCACAGAAGGAGGCCATTCGGCCCATCGAGCCCATGCCGGCTCTTTGTAAGAGCAATCCAGTTAGTCCCATTCCCCCACTCTTTCCCCGTAGCCCTGCAAATTTTTTCCCTTCAAGTATTTATCCAATTACTTTTTAAAAGCCATGATTGAATCTGCTTCAACCACCCTTTCAGGCAGCGCATTCCAGATCATAACTACTCACTGCATAAAAATTTTTTTCCTCATGTCACCTTTGGTTCTTTTGCCCATCACGTTAAATCTGTGTCTTCTGGTTCTCGACCCTTCTGCCAATGGGAACAGTTTCTCTCTATCTGCTCTGTCTGGACCCCTCATGAGTTTGAATACCGTAATCAAATCTCCTCTCAACCTTCTCTGCTCTAAGGAGAACAAATCCAGCTTCTCCACTCTATCCATGTAACTGAAGTCCCTCATTCCTGGAACAATTCTAGTAACTCTTTTCTGCACCTTCTCCAAGGCCTTCACATCTATCCTAAAATGTGGTGCCCAGAATTGGACACAATACTCCAGTTGTGGCCAAACCAGTGTTTTAAAAAGGTTCAACATGACTTCCTTGCTTCAGTACTCTATGCCTCTATTTATAAAGCCCAGGATCCCGTATGCTTTTTTAACCACTTTAACCGCTTTCTCAACTTGTCCTATTCAAAGATATGTGCACATATACCCCCAGATCTCTCTGTTCCTGCACCCTTTAGAATTGTACCATTTAGTTTATATTGCCTCTCCTCATGCTTCCTGCCAAAATGTATCACTTTGCACTTCTCTGCGTTAAATTTCATCTGCCACATGTCCGCTCATTCCACCAGCTTGTCAATATCCTCTTGAAATCTATCACTATCCTCCTCAATGTTTACTACATTTCCAAGTTTTGTGTCATCTGCAAATTTTGAAATTGTACCCTGTACACCCAAGTCCAAGTCATTAATATATATCAAAGAAAGCAGTGGTCCCAACACCCAGGGTTTCTCCAGTGTTTCTGCAATCTTCTGCCGAAGGTAAGATAGGAGATTGGGAATTCTGCATTCATGATTTCCTCAAAAATGATTGAATGAAATTTAGCATTGATTGTTGGATTTGATTGGTCCCTGCTAGCCATGTGACCAATAATACAACATGATTAGCACAAACCAATCACAAAGCATACTTTCGCACAGAAACAGAACATCTTATTGGATAGATAACCAAATTAAAAACAATATTGAATTAAAATTTTGTGATAACGAATTTATAGTACTGTGAGGTACTGACCGGAGAGAAGCAGAGGACAACGTGCAGATTTGTCCTGGCTCTTCTTATAAAGTATTCATATAGATTGTCAAAAGTGGGAGGGGTACGAGGTGATTCTTTCTTCATTACTGCAATCAGTGATTGAGTAATCTCATCAAGTTCATCCCGAGGAAATAAATTTGACACCTATCAAAAGGAATACAGGACAGCAATTTAAATATGCAATATTGTCATTGGTAACTATTTATTGTTCCTGGTACAGTTATTTTGCTATGTTTACTCAGACATTGTAATGCTTGAAATAGCGAAAACTGTGGATTTAAGAGGGTTGAATGGACGTCCAGATCCATCCGGTTTCCGCACAATTTAAGAAGTAAGTATTTTCTGTTTGGGGTGTGGGGGGGTTGGTATGCTTCTTATGCCTGTCCCAGTTACAACCGCTGAATAACTTTGGAGGTGTGCTGCGCCATTCCTGAGATACCCTGAGAATTTTGTCCAGGCTGCCCCTGATGGGTTCAGGATAGGGTTCAAGGAATCATACATACAGTACAGAAGGAGGCCATTCGACCCACCGAGTTAGTGCCGGCTCTTTGAGAGGGTTGCCAGCTCTGGTTAGACATATTCTGGAAGGTTTCATCACATGACCTCCAGTCATCAGCCATCCCGCCCTATGGTGTGGACATCCATGGTGCAGCTCTCACCATTCTGATATGTTTTTCTCGGATTTTTTCTTAATTCATTCATGGGATGTGGGCTTTGCCGGTAAGGACAGTATTTATTGCCGTGTCCTAATTGCCCTTGAGAAGGTGGTGGTGAGCTGCCTTCTTGAACCGCTGCAGTCGTGTGGTGAAGGTTTTCCCACAGTGCTGTTAGGAAGGGAGTTCCAGGATTTTGACCCAGCGACGATGAAGGAACGGCGATATATTTCCAAGTCGGGATGGTGCGTGACTTGGAGGGGAACGCGCAGGTGGCGTTGTTCCCATGTGTCTGCTGCCCTTGTCCTTCTAGATGCTAGAGGTCGTGGGTTTGGGAGGTGCTGTTGAAGAAGCCTTGGCGAGTTGCCGCAGTGCATCCTGTCGATGGTACACACCACAGCCACGGTGCACCGGTGGTGAAGGGATTGAATGTTTAAGGTGGTGGATGGGGTGCCAAAAAAGCAGGCTGCTTTGTCCTGGATGGTGTCGAGCTTCTTGAGTGTTGTTGGAGCTGCACTCATCCAGGCACGTAGAGAGTATTTCATCACACTCCTGACTTGTGCATTGTAGATGGTGGAAAGGCTTTGGGGAGTGAGGATGTGAGTCACTCGCTGCAGAATATCCAGCACCTGACCTGCTCTTGTAGCCACAGTATTTATGTGGCTGATCCAGTTAAGTTTCTGGTCAATGGTGACCCCCATGATGTTGATGGTGGGGGATTTGGCGATGGTAATGCCGTTGAATGTCAAGGGGAGGTGGTTAGACTGTCTCTTGTTGGAGATGGTCATTACCTGGCACTTGTCTGGCATGAATGTTACTTGCCACTTATCAGCCCAAGCCTAGATGTTGCCCATGTCTTGCTGCATGCGGGCATGGATGGATTCATTATCTGAGCGGTTGCGAATGGAATGGAACACTGTGCAATCATCAATGACCATTCCTGACTTTACGATAGAGGCAAGGTCATTGATGAAGCAGCTGAAGATGGTTGGGCCTCGGACACTGCCCTGAGGAACTCCTACAGCAATGTCCTGGGCTGAGATGATTGGCCTCCAACAACCACTACCATCTTCCTTTGTGCAAGGTATGACTCCAGCCTCTGGAGAGTTTACCTCCTGTTTCCCATTGACTTCAATGTTACCAGGGCTCCTTGATAGCATACTCGGTCAAATGCTGCCTTGATGTCAAGGGCAGTTACTCTCACCTCACCTCTGGAATTCAGCTCTTTTGTCCATGTTTGGACCAAGGCTGTAATGCGGTCTGGAGCCGAGTGGTCCTGGTGGAACCCAAACTGAGCATCAGTGAGCAGGTTGTTGGTGAGTAAGTGCCGCTTGATAGCACTGTCGACGACACCTTCCATCACTTTGCTGATGATTGAGAGTGGACTGATGGGGCGGTAACTGGCCGGATTGGATTTGTCCTGCTTTTTGTGGACAGGGCATACCTGGGCAGTTTTCCACTTTGTCGGATAGATGCCAGTGTTGTAGCTTTACTGGGACAGTTTGGCTAGAGGCGCGGCTAGTTCTGGAGCACAAGTCTTCAGTATTACAGCCGGGATGTTGTCAGGGCCCATAGCCTTTGCTGTATCCAGTGCACGCAGTTTTTTCTTGATATCATGTGGAGTGAATCGAATTGGCTGAAGACTTGCTTCTGTGATGGTGGGGATATCGGGAGGAGGCCAAGATGAATCATCCACTTGGCACTTCTGGCTGAAGAAGGTTGCAAACACTTCAGCCTTGTCTTTTGCACTCACGTGCTGGAATCCACCATCATTGAGGATGGGGATGTTTACAGAGCCTCCTCCTCCTGTTAGTTGTTTAATTGTCCACCACCATTCACGACTGGATATGGCAGGACTGCAGAGCTTTGATCTGATCCGTTGGTTGTGGAATTGCTTAGCTCTGTCTATAGCATTTTGCTTCCGCTGTTTAGCATGCATGTAGTCCTGAGTTGTAGCTTCACCAGGTTGGCACCTCATTTTTAGGTACGCCTGGTGCTGCTCCTGGCATGTTCTTCTACACTCCTCATTGAACCAAAGTTGATCCCCTGGCTTGATGGTAATTGTAGAGTGAGGAATATGCCGGGCCATGAGGTTACAGATTGTGCTGGAATACAATTCTGCTGCTGCTGATGGCCCATACCGCCTCATGGATGCTCAGTTTTGAGCTGCTCGAACTGTTCTGAATCCACCCCATTTAGCACAGTAGTAGTGCCACACAACATGATGGACAGTGTCCTCAGCATGAAGACGGGGCTTTGTCTCCACAAGGACTGTGCGGTGGTCACTCCTACCAATAAGATACACCTGCAACAGGTAGATTGGTGATCCAGGTGGATGACTGCATACTTCTCCGTATTGAATTCCATCTGCCATAGTTCTGGCTCAGAAGCACCTCCAAATCCATGACAGTCAAATTTGCAATGCACCTCACAGCAGCAGCAGCCCTTTGCATATGTACCTCAGACTCTGTGGTAAAGTTTTGGCCTTCGAGTAAAGCCGCCCCTTTCATGTTGCAGGATTTGAATTCTGCAGCTTCGTCAATACTCTGCCTCCGGCCAAATTTTCCTCCCCTCCCGAGCAACAAGCAGTCGCACTTGGGATCTGTACTCGTAACCTGACAACGATGATATAAAATCGTCTGATCCTGGGATTCAGGACAGGGGAGTAGTTTCCCTTTTGTATTCCAGCTTGTTAATATTTCAATGTATAAGTTCAAATGTTACAGTCAGAATATTTAAATCTACCTGATGGATGAGATAATAAAAACTGATGACTGAAAATGCAGCATAGAGCCAGAGATGACAACAAATACTCATAGAGATGAATTACTACAAATGGTTGATGATATTGAATTAGGAGATAGAGGTACAGATATGTAGGCAAATCTCAGAAAATTGTGCAAATAATAGGGTAATAATAGTGGGGGATTTCAACTTCCCCAATATTAACTGGGATACTCAGAGTGTAAAAGGCTTAGAGGGTACAAAATTCTTAACGTGCATCCAGGAGAGCTTTTTGAGCCAGCATGTAGAAAGTCCTACAAGAGAGGGGGCGGTACTGGACTTAATTCTAGGGAATGTGGCCGGCCAAGTGGAAGAAGTGCTAGTAGGTGAGCACTTTGGTGACAGTGACCATAATTTGGTGAGATTTAAGGTAGTCATGGAAAAGGACAGGGAGGGGCCGGAAATAAAGGTTCTAAATTGGGGGAAGGCCGATTTTAATAGGATAAGGCAGGATCTGGCCAAAATGGACTGGGATCAGCTGCTTGTAGGAAAATCCGCATCGGAGCAATGGGAGTCTTTCAGAAGGGAGATTGAGACCATACAATGGCAACATGTTCCCATAAAGGTCAAGGGTAGTTCCAAGAACTCCAGGGAACCTTGGATGTCAGGGGATATACGAGAATGGATTAGGAAAAAAAGGAGGGCTTTTGGCAGATACAAAAGGCTAAAGACGGAGGAAGCCCAAGAGGAGTACAAAAAGTGCAGGGGGATACTTAAAAAAGAAATTAGGAGATCAAGGAGGGGCCATGAAATAACACTGGCGGGCAAAATAAAGGAAAATCCTAAGATGTTTTATAAGTATATTAAGGGTAAGAGGATGACTAGGGAAAAAATAGGGCCCATTAGGGACAAAAATGGCAATCTGTGTGTGGAGCCGGCAGATGTAGGAGGGGTTCTAAATGAATTTTTTGCATCTGTTTTCACTATGGAGAAGGACGATGTAGACATAGAAATACGGCAGGGGGACTGTGGTATACTCGAACATATTAACATCGAGCAGGAGGAGGTATTGGCGGTTTTAGCAGGCCTAAAAATGGATAAATCCCCAGGCCCGGACGAAATGTATCCCAGGCTACTGTGTGAGGCAAAGGGGGAGATTGCGGGGGCTCTAACACATATATTCAGAACCTCTCTGGCCACAGGGGATGTGCCAGAGGACTGGAGAACCGCTAATGTAGTACCATTATTCAAGAAGGGGAGTAGGGAAAAACCAGGGAACTACAGGCCAGTGAGCCTAACATCAGTGGTAGGAAAATTATTGGAAAAAATTCTGAAGGACAAAATTAGTCTCCACTTGGAGAAGCAAGGATTAATCAGGGATAGTCAACATGGCTTTGTCAAGGGAAGATCATGTCTGACTAATTTGATTGAATTTTTTGAGGGGGTGACTAGGCGTGTGGATGAGGGTAACGCAGTGGATGTGGTATACATGGATTTCAGTAAGGCCTTCGATAAAGTCCCGCACAGGAGACTGGTCAAGAAGGTACGAGCCCATGGAATCCAGGGTGCCTTGGCACTTTGGATACAAAACTGGCTTAGTGGCAGAAGGCAGAGGGTGATGGTCGAAGGTTGTTTTTGTGACTGGAAGCCTGTGGCCAGTGGGGTACCACAGGGATCGGTGCTGGGTCCCTTGCTGTTTGTGGTCTACATTAATGACTTGGATATGAATGTAAAAGGTATGATCAGTAAGTTCGCTGATGATACAAAAATTGGTAGGGTGGTAAATAGCGAGGAGGATAGCCTCAGTCTGCAGGACGATATAGATGGGTTGGTCAGATGGGCGGAACAGTGGCAAATGGAATTTAACCCGGAAAAGTGCGAGGTGATGCACTTTGGAGGGACTAACAAGGCAAGGGAATACACAATGAATGGGAGGACCCTAGGCAAGACAGAGGGTCAGAGGGATCTTGGTGTGCAAGTTCACAGATCCCTGAAGGCGGCGGAACAGGTAGATAAGGTGGTAAAGAAGGCATATGGGATACTTGCCTTTATTAGCCGAGGCATAGAATATAAGAGCAAGGAGGTTATGATGGAGCTGTATAAAACACTGGTTAGGCCACAGCTGGAGTACTGTGTGCAGTTCTGGTCGCCACACTACAGGAAGGATGTGATCGCTTTGGAGAGGGTGCAGAGGAGATTCACCAGGATGTTACCAGGGCTGGAGCGCTTCAGCTATGAAGAGAGACTGGGAAGATTGGGTTTGTTTTCCTTGGAGCAGAGGAGGCTGAGGGGGGACATGATTGAGGTGCACAAAATTATGAGGGGCACAGATAGGATGGATACTAAGGAGCTTTTTCCCTTCGTTGAGGGTTCTATAACAAGGGGACATAGATTCAAGGTAAAAGGCGGGAGGTTTAGAGGGGATTTGAGAAAGAACTTTTTCACCCAGAGGGTGGTTGGAGTCTGGAACTCACTGCCTGAAAGGGTTGTGGAGGCAGGAACCTTCACAACATTCAAGAAGCATTTGGATGAGCACTTGAAATGCCATAGCATACAAGGCTACGGACCAAATGCTGGAATATGGGATTAGAGTAGACAGGGCTGATGGCCGGCGCGGACACGATGGGCCGAAGGGCCTCTATCCGTGCTGTATAACTCTATGACTCTATGACTCTATATAGAAGAATTACAAAGGACAGGGATGTGGCTAGGTACCTCTCCAGAAGACAGCACATTGTTGAGATACTCAAGAAAGGACTCTTCCTTTATTTCATTATCAGTGAATATGAAAGTGATTCCCTTCCCCTCTGCTCCAGCTATCCTGTACAGTAGCTTCAAGTCATCCATCAGATTGTTGACATTATATGCTCTGAAAGAAGCAATAAAAAGACACATATTACACCAACAACTTGCATTTATGTAGCACCTTGAACTTAGAAAAACATCCCAAGGTGATTCACAGCGAAAGGAGAGATTGGGATAGTTGTTCAAAAGCTTGATTAAAGAGGTCAGTTTTAGGGAGGTGAGGTGGATGGGATTAAGGAAGGAATTCTAGAGTGTGGGACCAAGGCTCACTTCAGGCGCTGTGATCGGTAGGGGGTTGCACTCCCATATAGTCCTGTCAGGGTCTTCAGCAGCATTGTGGCCTGCTGCAAGCTCCATAATTTCACCATCACTGAGCGGCTGCAGAACATTCTAGAGGCAGAGGGTGAACAGCCAGAGGTCGTGGTCCATATCAGTACCAACAACAGAGGTAGAAAGAGGAGTGAGGTCCTGCAGGCAGATTTTAAGGAGTTAAGAAAGAGATTAACAAGCAGGACCTCAAAGGTAGTAATCTCCGGATTACTCCCGGAGCCACGCGCTAGCAAGCATAGAAATAGGAGGATAAAGCAGATGAATGCGTGGCTGGAGAGATGGTGCAGGAGGGAAGGCTTTAGATTCCTGGGGCATTGGGACCAGTTCTGGGAGAGGCTGGACGGGTTGCACCTCAACAGAGCTGGGACCAATGTCCTCGCGGGGAGGTTCACTGGTGCTTGGGGGGAGGTTTAAACTAATTTGGCAGGGGGATGGGCACGATGCAGCATTGGAAAGGAGAAACAAGGGGCACAAAGGATTGGGAGAGACAGATAGCACCAGAGCAAGAAATAGTATGGTATTAGGAGGGATCAGATTAAGAGAGTACAAGAAAGTCTAAGACTGGTTTGCAGTGCATGTGTGTAAACGCACGAAACGTGGTGAATAAGGTTGGTGAGCTGCAGGCACAAATAGCCACATAAGACTACGATGTCATGGCGATAACGGAGACCTGGCTCAATAAAGGGCAGGATTGGGTACTAAATATTCCTGGATACAAAGTGTTCAGGAAAGATAGGGAAGGGAAGTAAGGAGCGGGGTGGCAGTATTGATTAGGGAGAATATTCCAGTGCTGGAGAGAGAGGATGTCCTGGAGGGGTCAAGGACAGAATCTATATGGTTAGAGTTAAGAAACAATAGAGGTGCCATTACACTACTGGGAAGGATATAAAGGAACAAATTTGCAGGGAAATTACAGAGAGGTGCAAAAGCTACAGAGTTATGATAACGGGGGACTTCAATTATCCTAATATAGACCGGGATAATAATAATCCCAGGGGGAGGAATTTTTGAAATGGGTTCAGGAGAACTTTCTTGACCAGTACGTTTCCAGCCCAATGAGAAAGGACTTGGTTCTAAGGAATGAGGCGGGTCAAGTGGAGCAAGTGTCAGTGGGGAAGCATTTAGGGAGCAGCGATCGTCGTATCATAAGGTTTAGAATAGCTATGGAAAAGGGCTCTGACAACTCTAAAGTAAAAATACTCAATTGGAGGAGGGCCAATTTCGGTGGGATGAGAACAGATCTGGCCCGGGAAAAATGAATCAAAGATTGGCAGGCAAAACTGTAATTGAACAGTGAGCGGCCTTTAAAGAGGAGATAGTTCGGGAACAGTCTAGGTACATTCCCACGAGGGGGAAAGGTAGGGCAACCAAAACCAGAGCTCCCTGGATGACAAAGGAGATAGAGAATAAGATGAAGCAGAAAAAAGGGGCGTATGACAGATGTCAGGTTGATACTGCAAGTGAGAATCAGGCAGAATATAGAAAGTTCAGAGGGGAAGTGAAAAAGGAAATAAGAGGGGCAAAGAGAGAGTATGAGAATATTGGGAAAAGGAGAGGTGCAACGAGACCTGGGTGTCTTTGTACACCAGTCGCTGAAAGCGAGCATTCAGGTGCAGCAAACAGTTAGGAAGGTGAATGGTATGTTGGCCTTCATTGCAAGAGGATTTGAGTACAGGAGCAGGGACGTCTTACTGCAGTTGTACGGGGTCTTGATGAGACCACATCTGGAGTATTGTGTGCAGTTTTGATCATCTTATCTGAGGAAGGATGTCCTTGCTCAATTGGAGGAGGGCCAACTTCGGTGAGATGAGAACAGATCTGGCCCGGGAAAAATGGAATCAAAGATTGGCAGGCAGTGCAACGAAGGTTTACCAGACTGATTCCTGGGATGGCAGGACTGAAGTATGAGGAGAGATTGGGTTGACTAGGCCTATATTCACTAGAGTTTAGAAGAATGAGAGGTGATCTCATCGAAACATATAAAATTCTAACAGGGCTAGACAGACTAGACGCAGGGAGGATATTCCCGATGGCTGGGGAGTCCAGAACCAGGGGTCACAGTCTCAGGATACGGGGTATGCCATTTAGAACCGAGATGAGGAGAAATTTCATTACTCAGAGGGTGGTGAACCTGTGGAATTCTCTACCACAGTAGGCACCGGAGGCCAAGTCATTAAACATATTCAAGAAGGAGATAGATATATTTCTTAATGCTAAAGGGATCAAGGGATATGGGGAAAAAGCAGGAACAGGGTACTGAGTTAGACGATCAGCCATGATCATTTTGAATGGTGGAGCAGGCCCGAAGGGCCGAATGGCCTACTCTTGCTCCGATTTTCTATGTTTCTATGTTTCTATGAGAATAGACTGGTGGCCTACATAAAAGGGAATCCAAAAGTCTTCAACAGGCATATAAATTGTAAATGGGTAGTAAGAGGAGGCGGTGGGACCGATTTAGGACCATAAAGATCTACTCATGGAGGCAGAGGGCATGGCCGAGGTACTAAATGAGTACTTTGCATCTGTCTTTACCAAGGAAGAAGATGCTGCCAGAGTCTTAGTAAAGGAAGATATAGTTGAGATACTGAATGGGCTAAAAATTGATAAAGAAGAGGGACTAGAAAGGCTGGCTGTACTTAAAGTAGATAAGTCACTTGGTCCGGATGGGATGCATCCGAGGTTGCTGAGGGAAGTAAGGGTGGAAATTGCGGAGGTACTGGCCATAATCTTCCAAACATCCTTAGATACGAGGGGTGGTGCCAGAGGACTGGAGAATTGCAAATGTTACACCCTTGTTCAAAAAAGGGCGTAAGGATAAACCCAGCAACTACAGGCCAGTCAGTTTAACCTCGGTGGTGGGGAAACTTTTAGAAACGATAATCTGGGACAGGATTAACAGTCACTTGGATGAGTGTGGATTGATTAGGGAAAGCGAGCACGGATTTGTTAAAGGCAGATCGTGTTTAATTAATCTGATAGAGTTTTTTGATGAGATTACAGAGAGGGTAGATGAGGGCAACGCAGTTCATGTATATGGACTTTCAAAAGGCGTTTGATAAAGTCTGCATGGTAGGCTTGTCATCAAGATTGCGGCCCATGGAATAAAGGGAGCAGTAGCAACATGGATACAGAATTGCCTAAGTGACAGGAAACAGGGAGTAGTGGTGAATGGTTGTTTTTTGGATTGGAGGGAGGTGTACATTGGTGTTCCCCAGAGGTCGGAGCTGGGACCACTGCTTTCTTGATATATATTAATGACTTGGACTTGGGTGTACAGGGCACAATTTGAAAATTTGCAGATGACACGAAACTTGGAAGGGTAGTGAACAGTAACGAGGATAGTGATAGACGTCAAGAGGATATAGACGAGCTGGCGGCATGGGCGGACATGTGGTAGATGAAATTTAATGCAGAAAACTGCGAAGCGATATATTTCAGTAGAAAGAACGAGGAGAGGCAATATAAACTAGAGCGCACAATTCCAAAAGTGACACAGGAATAGAGAGATATGTGCACAAAGGTGACAGGGCAGGTTGAGAAAGCGGTTAAAAAAGCATTCGGGATCCTGGGCTTTATAAATAGATGACACCTTTCTGTCTGCTCACTGTGATTGCCTTGGCAACGGGCAGTAATCACCAGGCATTGTTATGTGATCTTAAAATGCGAAGGATTCAAAATTGTCATTTGCACACCGCCTGAGGAAGGGGAAAGCCCCCGAAAGCTTGTGGGATTAAAAATAAAATCGTTGGACTATAACTTGGTGTTGTAAAATTGTTTACAATTGTTAACCCCAGTCCATCACCGGCATCTCCACATCATGACTACCATCGACACCACAAACTGCCGGCTCACAGTGGAAAGGATATCCAAGAAGATCACGCATTTAGACACAGACATCAAGTTTTTACAGAGCTGCAAGAAAGCAGACAAGATGCCGAAAGGACTACAGATCACAAACCAACTCAAGTCCACATACAACTCGGATTATGCTGAGAGACTCTGCCGCCGTACCTCTCGCACACTCCGCAACCATCTCATACACCAACTCTACAGCAGACGCCACAACCTCGAAACTAAGATAGAGTCCATACTCTCAACCTGTACTCAGGACACAGCAGACCAGCGACGAGATACCGCCAGACAGACGAGGCAACGGAACTACGCTGCCTACATGAAAACCAAGAGCAGGAAGCTTGAGAAACTCGGCATCACCACCAGCATCGACCAAGCTTCCCCTGGTACCACGGTTGCAACCACAGGGAAGTCTATCGTCAATTTGTCCGACCACACCCTTCAACCAGACGAAATCGAAGTTCTCAGCCGAGGGCTCAATTTCTGTCCCACTACCAAAATGGACCCCATTAGTCTCGCGGCAGACACAGAGGAATTCATCAGGAGAATGAGACTCCGGGAATTCTACCACAAACCACAAAATTTCAGCAGCGAACCCAATGAGACAATCAACGATCCGGAACAGCAGACAGAGGGATCCGCGATACAGCAACCGAAGAGGAAAGAGTCTCACTGGACTCCTCCAGAGGGTCGCTGCCCTCAGCTTGACATGTATGCTCAAGCTGTCAGGAAATGCGTCTATGCCAGATTCATCAGCCGCACTCGGAAGACAGTCCAGAATGTCACCCGAGCACAACGCAACGCCATCAAAGCTCTCAAGACCAACCGCAACATCGTCATCAAACCAGCGGACAAAGGAGGAGCCATCGTCATACAGATCAGAACGGACTATTGCAAAGAAGCATACCGACAACTGGACAACCAGGAACACTACAGACGGTTACCCGCAGACCCGACCAAAGAACACACCCATCAGCTCAACAAACTGATCAAGACCTTCGATCCAGACCTTCAAAACATCCTACGCACTCTCATCCCACGTACTCCCCGCGTGGGAGACTTCTACTGCCTCCCAAAGATACACAAAGCCAACACACCCGGACGTCCTATCGTATCAGGCAATGGAGCCCTGTGTGAGAACCTCTCTGGATACATCGAGGGCATCCTGAAACCCATCGTGCAGGGAACCCCCAGCTTCTGTCGCGACACTACAGACTTTCTACAAAAACTCAGTACCCACGGACCTGTTGAACCAGGAACACTTCTCACCACGCTGGACGTCTCGGCACTATACACCAGTATCCCCCACGATGACGGCATCGCTGCGACAGCATCAATACTCAACACCAACAACAGCCAATCTCCAGACGCCATCCTACAACTCATCCGCTGCATCCTGGATCACAATGTCTTCACCTTCGATAACCAGTTCTTTACCCAAACACACGGAACAGCCATGGGGACCAAATTCGCACCCCAATACGCCAACATTTTCATGAACAAGTTCGAGCAGGACTTCTTCACTGCACAGGACCTCCAACCAACACTATACACCAGATACATCGACGACATTTTCTTTCTATGGACCCACGGTGAGGAATCACTGAAGAGACTACACGATAACATCAACAAGTTCCATCCCACCATCAAGCTCACCATGGACTACTCCTCAGAATCAGTTTCTTTCTTGGACACACGAATCTCCATCAAAGACGGGCACCTCAGCACCTCACTCTACCGCAAGCCCACGGACAATCTCACAATGCTCCACTTTTCCAGCTTCCACCCTAACCACGTCAAAGAGGCCATCCCCTATGGACAGGCCCTGCGAATACACAGGGTCTGCTCAGACGAGGAGGAACGCGATGGACACCTACAGACGCTGAAAGACGCCCTCGTAAGAACGGGATATGATGCTCGACTCATCGATCGACAGTTCCGACGGGCCACAGCGAAAAATCGCATAGACCTCCTCAGAAGACTAACACGGGACGCAACCAACAGAGTACCCTTCGTCGTCCAGTACTTCCCCGGAGCGGAGAAACTACGCCATGTTCTCCGCAGCCTTCAACATGTCATCAATGATGACGAACACCTCACTATGGCCATCCCCACACCTCCACTACTCGCCTTTAAACAGCCACCCAACCTCAAACAAACCATCGTTCGCAGCAAATTACCCAGCCTTCAGGAGAACAGCATCCACGACACCACACAACCCTGCCACGGTAACCTCTGCAAGACATGCCAGATCATCGACACAGATACCACCATCACACGAGAGGACACCACCCACCAGGTGCACGGTTCATACTCCTGTGACTCGGCCAACGTTGTCTACCTCATACGTTGCAGGAAAGGATGCCCCAGAGCATGGTACATTGGCGAGACCATGCAGACGCTGCGACAACGGATGAACGGACACTGCGCAACAATCGCCAAACAGGAGGGTTCTCTCCCTGTCGGGGAACACTTCAGCAGTCATGGACATTCAGCCACCGACCTTCGGGTAAGCATACTCCAAGGCGGCCTTCGAGACACACGACAACGCAAAATCGTCGAGCAGAAATTAATAGCCAAGTTCCGCACCCATGAGGACGGCCTCAACCGGGATCTTGGGTTCATGTCACACTACACGTAACCCCACCAGCGAACAAATGTTATCTGTTTTTAATATAACGGGTCATTGACTGTCTTCCTTCTCTCTCTCTCTCTCTCTTTTTTTTTGGGGGGTTGTATATTCAGTGGCCTTTTAGATGACACCTTTCTGTCTGCTCACTGTGATTGCCTTGGCAACGGGCAGTAATCACCAGGCATTGTTATGTGATCTTAAAATGCGAAGGATTCAAAATTGTCATTTGCACACCGCCTGAGGAAGGGGAAAGCCCCCGAAAGCTTGTGGGATTAAAAATAAAATCGTTGGACTATAACTTGGTGTTGTAAAATTGTTTACAATTGTTAACCCCAGTCCATCACCGGCATCTCCACATCATTTATAAATAGAGGCATAGAGTACAAAAGTAAGGAAGTCACCTAACAGCACTGTGGGAGAACCTTCACCACACGGACTGCAGCGGTTCAAGAAGGCGGCTCACCACCACCTTCTCAAGGGCGATTAGGGATGGTCAATAAATGCTGGCGTTGCCAGCGACGCCCACATCCCATGAAAAAAAAGTCATAATGAACTTTTATAAAAGGTTCGGTCACAAGTGGAATATTGTGTCCAGTTCTGGGCACCGCACTTTAGGGTGCAGAAGAGATTTATTAGAATGATTCCAGGTATGAGGGACTTTAGTTATGTGGATAGACTGGAGAAGCTGGGGTTGTTCTCCTTGGAACAGAGAAGGTTGAGAGGAGATTTGATAGAGGTATTTAAAATCATGAAGGGTCCAGACAGAGTGGTTAGAGAGAAACTGTTCCCATTGGCGGAAGGGTCAAGAACCAGAGGGCATAGATTTAAGGAGATTGGCAAAAGAACCAAAGGTGACATGAGGAAAAACTTTTTCACACAGCGAGTGGTTAGGATCTGGAATGCACTGCCTGAAGGGGTGGTGGAGGCAAAAGGGAATTGGATAAGTACTTGAAAATTAAAAATTTGCAGGGCTGTGGGGATAGGTCGGGAGAGTGGGACTAGCTGGATTGCTCTTGCACAGAGCCGGCGCAGACTCGATGGGCCGAGTGGCCTCCTTCCATGCTCTAACCTTTCTATGATTCTATGATCAGAAAAGGACTGAATATAATGGGCTCAGAGAAAGACAGGAAATGTGATCCTGGGCAGCATGAGGCTGTGCTGGAGAAAGACCACAACCGACGACAAACCTTTGTCACCTGCCAGCCAAAGGACAGCCTTGGCCAAAGAAATGAAATTCTGCAAGGGATGATTTGAATTCTAAAATGAAGTCTCCTAGCCATTATGGCAGCCTCATTATTTGCCCCAAGTCATATATCAAAAAATTGGGCGCCTATAAAATCGGTTGTGTGAAGTTGAGCATGTTTTTAGACCCATTCCTACTACCTGCAAGGAGCCACGGCACTAGCAGGGCCCCACGAAATTAGGGCCACTGTGTGGTCAAAAATTTTCATTGCTCAATACTGCAGAAAGCCTAGAGGAGTACAGAAAGTGCAGGGGTGAAATTAAAAAGGAAATTAGGAAAGCAAAGAGAGGACATGAAAAAATATTAGCAGGTAAAATCAAGGAAAACCGAAAGATGTTTTATAAATACATAAAGAGCAAGACGATAACTAAGGAAAGAGTAGAGCCTATTAGAGACCAAAAGGGTAAACTGTGTGTGGAGGCGGAAGACATGACTATGGTTCTTAATGAATACTTTGCGTCTGTTCACAAAAGAGGGGGACGATGCAGACATTGTAGTTCAGGAGGAGTGTGAAATATTGGATGGAATAAACATAGTGAGAAAGGAAGTATTAAGGGGTTTAGCATCTTTGAAAGTAGATAAAATACCAGGCCCGGATGAAATGTATCCCAGGCTGTTAAGAGAAGCAAGGGAGGAAATAGTGGAGGTTCTGACTATCATTTTCCAATCCCCTCTGGCTTTAGATGTGGTGCAGGAGGACTGGAGGACTGCTAACGTTGTACCATTGTTTAAAAAGGAAGAAAGGGATAGACCGAGTAATTACAGGCCAGTCATTCTAACCTCAGTAGTGAGCAAATTATTGGAAAAAATTCTGAGGGACAGTATTAGTCGTCATTTAGAAAGGCACGGATTAATCAAGGACAGTCAGCATGGATTTGATAAGGGAAGGTCGTGTCTGACTAACTTGATTGAATTTTTTGAGGAGGTAACAAGGAGGGTCGATGAGGCTCGTGCATTTGATGTAGTCTACATGGATTTTAGCAAGGCTTTTGACAAGGTCCCACATGACTGACTGGTCAGAAAAGTAGAAACCCATGGGATCCAAGGGAAAGTGGCAAGTTGGATCTAAAATTGGCTCAATGGCAGGAATTGAAGGGTAATGGTCGACAGGTGTTTTTGTGACCGGAAGGCTGTTTCCAGTGGGGTTCCACAGGGCTCAGTACTGTGTCCCTTGCTTTTTGTGGTATATACCAATGATTTAGACTTAAATGTAGGGGGCATGGCTAAGGAGTTTGCAGATGATACAAAAATTGGCTGTACGGATGATAGTGAGGAAGAAAGCTGTAGACTGCAGGAAGATATCAATGGGCTGGTCAGATGGGCAGAAAAGTGGCAACTGACCAGCCCTGTGGCTGCAGCACAGGTAGTGGCAGGTTGAGTGAGGCTGACCGTGAAAGAGATGCATGAGAGGGTGAGTATGAGATAGAGCCATGAGATTGTCTGAGGATTGGGTTGAGTGGTAGTGGCGGGATGAGTACTGGCGAGGTGAGTAAGTGCCGGTAAGATGAGGATGAGGTTTGAGTGGGTGTGAGGGGTGATATGACAGAGTAGTGTTGGCAGTGCAGAAGGAGGTGTGGGGTGGGGGCGGTGATGTGGCAGCCGGAGTGTAGGGGAATGAGTAAGTGTACTCACTTTGGCTGACCTAGTTAGGTCATTGCAGCGCCTCCTGCACTGTATGCAGGTGGGCGATATGTTGGTGGTACAGGTGACCTCCTCTGCCACCTTGAGCCAGGCCTTCTTGGTGGCAGAGGCAGGCCGCTTCCTCCCGCCCGCCGGGGGGAAGATCTCTGTCCTCCCCCTCCTCCTCACCCCATCCAAGTTTTCACAGTTTCTCATCCTAACTCTAGTGTCAAACTCTAGTGCCTGTGGCTGAAAACTGCTAGTTATGCTGTTTTTCTTGGGATTATGCTTGTTTCCCATTGCAGTTATGACAGGAGGCCAGCGGTAGTTGCATGGAATTTCAGGGGTAGTAGAAATTGAACCTTGTGGCACCCATTGTTCAGGTGCTACACAGCCATCTTAGGCCCCAAAATGGCGGACATGAAGCGCACACATAGAATCATAGAAGGTTACAGCATGGAAGGAGGCCATTTGGCCCAACATGTCCACGCCTGCTCTATGCAAGAGCAATCCAGTTGGTCCCACTGCCCTGCCCTATCCCTGTAGCTCTGCAAATGTTTTCGTTTCAAGTACTTATCCAGTTCCCTTTTGAAGGCCATAATTCAATCTGCCTCCTCCACCCCCTCGGGCAGTGCATTCCAGATCCTAATCACTCGCTGTGTAAAAAAGTTGTTCCTCATATCACCTTTGGTTCTATTGCCAATCACCTTAAATCTATGCCCTCTGGTTCTTGACCCTTCCGCCAATGGGAACAGTTTCTCTCTACCCACTCTGTCTGGAACCTTCATGATTTTAAATACCTCCATCAAATCTCCTCGCAACCGTCTCTGTTCCAAGGAGAACAACCCCAGCTTCTCCAGTCTATCCACGTAATTTAAGTCCCTCATTCCTGGAATCATTCTAGTAAATCTCCTCTGCACACTCTCAAAGGCCTTCACATCCTTCCTAAAGTGCGGTGCCCCGAACTGGACACAATACTTCAGTTGTGGCCGAACCAGTGTTTTATAAAGGTTCATCATGACTTCCTTGCTTTTGTACTCTATGCCTCTATTTAAAAAGCCCAGGACCCCGTATGTTTTTTTAAACCGCTTTCTCAACTTGCCCTGCCACCTTCAACGATTTGTGCACATATACCCCCAGATCCCTCAGTTCCTCTACCCCTTTTAGAATTGTGGACTCTAGTTTATATTGCCTCTCCTCATTTTTCCTACCGAAATGCATCACCTCGCATTTTTCCGCTTTAAACTTCATCTGCCACGTGTCCGCCCATGCCACTAGAGTGTCTATATCCTCTTGAAGTCTACCACTATCCACCTCACTGTTCACCACCCTTCGAAGTTTTGTGTCATCTGCAAATTTTGAAATTGTGCCCTGTACTCCCAAGTCCAAGTCATTAATATATATCAAGAAAAGCAGTGGTCCCAGCACCGACCCCTGGGGAACACCACTGCACACCTCCCTCCAGTCCGAAAAACAACCGTTCACCACTACTCTCTAACTCCTGTCACTTAGCCAATTCTGTATCCATGTTGCTATTGCCCCCTTTATTTCATGGGCCGCAATCTTATTAGCAAGCCTACCACATTAACGACTTGGATATGAATGTAAAAGGTATGATCAGTAAGTTCGCTGATGATACAAAAATTGGTAGGGTGGTAAATAGCGAGGAGGATAGCCTCAGTCTGCAGGACAATATAGATGGGTTGGTCAGATGGGCGGAACAGTGGCAAATGGAATTTAACCCGGAAAAGTGCGAGGTGATGCACTTTGGAGGGACTAACAAGGCAAGGGAATACACAATGAATGGGAAGACCCTAGGCAAGACAGAGCGTCAGAGGGATCTTGGTGTGCAAGTTCACAGATCCCTGAAGGCGGCGGAACAGGTAGATAAGGTGGTAAAGAAGGCATATGGGATACTTGCCTTTATTAGCCGAGGCATAGAATATAAGAGCAAGGAGGTTATGATGGAGCTGTATAAAACACTGGTTAGGCCACAGCTGGAGTACTGTGTGCAGTTCTGGTCGCCGCACTACAGGAAGGATGTGATCGCTTTGGAGAGGGTGCAGAGGCGATTCACCAGGATGTTACCAGGGCTGGAGCGCTTCAGCTATGAAGAGAGACTGGGAAGATTGGGTTTGTTTTCCTTGGAGCAGAGGAGGCTGAGGGGGGACATGATTGAGGTGTACAAAATTATGAGGGGCATAGATAGGATGGATACTAAGGAGCTTTTTCCCTTCGTTGAGGGTTCTATAACAAGGGGGCATAGATTCAAGGTAAAAGGCGGGAGGTTTAGAGGGGATTTGAGAAAGAACTTTTTCACCCAGAGGGTGGTTGGAGTCTGGAACTCACTGCCTGAGAGGGTTGTGGAGGCAGGAACCCTCACAACATTCAAGAAGCATTTGGATGAGCACTTGAAATGCCATAGCATACAAGGCTACGGACCAAATGCTGGAATATGGGATTAGATTAGACTGGGCTTGATGGCCGGCGCGGACACGATGGGCCGAAGGGCCTCTATCCGTGCTGTATAACTCTATGACTCTATGACTCTATGACCATGTGGCACTTTATCAAACGCTTTTTGAAAATCCATATACACCACATCAACTGCATTGCCTCATCTAGTCTCTCTGTTACTTCGTCAAAAAACTCCATCAAGTTGGTTAAACACAATTTGCCTTTAACAAATCCGTGCTGGCTTTCCCTAATCAATCCACACTTGTCCAAGTGACTGCTAATTCTGTCCCAGATTATCGTTTCCAAAAGTTTCCCCGCTACCGAGGTTAAACTGACTGGCCTGTAGTTGCTGGGTTTATCTTTACACCCTTTTTTGAACAAGGGTGTAACATTTTCAATTCTCCATTCCCGTATCTAAGGATGTCTGGACGATTATGGCCAGTACCTCCGCAACTTCCCTGTTACTTACCTCAGCATTCGAGGATGCATCCCATCCGGACTGGGTGACTTATCTATTTTAAGTACAGCCAGCCTTTCTCGTACTTCTTCCTTCTCAATTTTTAGCTCATCCAGTATCTTAACTATATCTTCTTTTACCGAGACTCTGGCAGCATCTTCTTCCTTGGTAAAGACCGACGCAAAGTACTCATTTAGTACCTCAGCCGTGCCCACTGCCTCCATGAGTCGATCTTCTTTATGGTCCCTAATCGGCCCCACCCCTCCTCTTACTACCCGTTTACTGTTAACATGTTTGTAGAAGACTTCTGGATTCCCTTTTATGTTGGTCGCCAGTCTATTCTCATACTCTCTCCTTGCCCCTCTTATATCCTTTTTCACTTCCCCTCTGAACTTTCTATATTCAGCCTGATTCTCACTTGTGTTATCAACTTGACGTCTGTCATACGCTGCTTTTTTCCACTTCATCTTACTCTCTATCTCCTTTGTCATCCAGGGAGCTCTGGCTTTAGTTGCTCTACCTTTCTCCCTCGTTAGAATGTACCTTGTCTGTACTCGAATCATCTCCTTTTTAAAGGCTGCCCACTGTTCAATTACAGTTCTGCCTACCAATCTTTGATTTCAATTTACTCAGGCCAGATCTGTTCTCATCCCACAGAAAATGGCCCTTCTCCAATTGAGTATTTTTACTTTAGAGTGGTCAGAGTCCTTTTCCATTGCTATTCTACATCTTATGATACTATGCTCGCTGTTCCCTAAATGCTCCCACACTGACACATACTTCCAAGCGGACCTGTGCAGCATGCCATTTTGGTACAGGAGGTGGTGCTCTCATCAGGAGCGCATGCCGGCAGGTTTTAAAGCAGGCAAAAAATATGCTGACCTTGCTCAGCACAACGTTATGCTAACAGGCATGAAGACCCTCTCACCAGCACTATTTAAAGGGATCCACAGTATCCACAGGTTAGATGCTGGTTTACTATTGCTGGCTACTTTTTGATTTCTGGTTGTTTTTTGCTGTGTTCTACCACTCTTCAGAGTTCACTTTGTCTGCACAGAGCGAGGTTTGCTACTTTTGCCCTGCCGTTGTTGTTGGCTCCACAAATTGTCTGACTGCAAACATGGATGATCTGGTAGGGCTGCATTTTGGAATCGAGCATGATTGTGAGCATCAAGGAAGATACCACAGAGCAGCACAAGCTGTCAGACTGGGGGGAGGAGGTGGAGGGGGGCATTCAACAGCAGATCATATCCACGAAGGGTCTTCAGGGAGCACTTCTCCTTCCCCAACTTTATTGAGGAGCAGTGTATGAAGTGCCTTCGCTTTACTAAGAAAGTTGTTACCGAGCTATGTCAACTGCTGCAGTCACAACTACTGCCACAAACCAGTGTTTGGACAGCACTGCCTGTAGCTGTCAAGGTCACCGTCACCCTCTACCTTTATGCCACGGGCTCCTTTCAGGCTGCAACAGGTGACATCAGCAATCGATGTATCAAAGAGGCTCTCTACATCATGAAAAATACTTGCATCTCTTTCCCCATTGACAGAGAGGGCATGAGGTTTTGCCTGCATGGCAGGCTTCCCCATGGTGCAAGGTGCCATTGACTGAATGCACATTGCCTTGCGTGCTCTCTATCAGCACCCTATTAATCAAAAGAGATTCTACTCCCTCAACGTACATCTGGTTTGCAACCACAGGTCTGTGCCCACTCTCCCAGAAGCAGTCACAACTCTTTCATTCTGCGCCAGTCCTCTATGCTGACTTTATTCCAACCAGGCCTCCGAGTTACAGGCTAGTTACTGGGTGACAAGGGATATCCTCTTCGGATATGTCTCATGACCCCAGTTAGGAAACGTGCACAGCTGCACAGCAGCACAGCGGGCCTACAATGAGCGCCATGCTGCCACAAGGAACATCAAAGAGCAAATAATTGGTGTGTTCCAGCAACGCTTCTGCTACCTGGACCATTCAGAGGAGCTTTACAATTTTTTAAAATTTTTTTTTATTCGTTCACGGGATGTGGGCGTCGCTGGCAAGGCCGGCATTTATTGCCCATCCCTAATTGCCCTTGAGAAGGTGGTGGTGAGCCGCCTTCTTGAACCGCTGCAGTCCGTGTGGTGATGGTTCTCCCACAGTGCTGTTAGGAAGGGAGTTCCAGGATTTTGAGTGAATATCCAGATTTATGTCATATGATGCAGGCTTCACAACGTCACCATCACGAGAGACCAGCCCTTAACAACACCAGCAAACCAAAAAATTCAGGAGGAGGTGGAGAAAGAGCAGGAGGAGGAAGAGGAGGAGAAGGAGAGGAGGAGGAAGAGGAGAAGAGGAGGCGACCAAGACAGCCACTATCTGCCCCAGCTCTCAGAGACGAGCTCATTGAGGAGCTATTCAATGACGTCAGATCTCCCATTCCCCATTCACCAACAGTCCCACAATCGTTAACTCTCTTCTTGCAACCACCATCACATTGTCTTCTTTTATTTCACACTCATTGTCTCGCTCTTACTTCACGACAAAGATAAATACCAACACCAAATCCAAATTACTATTCATCCTTGTGCATTCCCTTAGTGTCTGTCTTGGGTGTTCCTTTGTCTATCCAAGTGCTCCTACCAAGTTTTTTACCAATGAATAAATTTTGGGAGGTGGAAGGCTGCTGAGCTTCCATTGAGGACACTCCAGATAACCTTGGCGGACGACCTGGAGCAGCACTGGGCCTAGAGGGCCTGGCTGTAGACAGCACCATCTCGACCTGAGCAGCAGTTTGGGCTGGCTGGCTGGCTGAATGGCACCAGCAAGGGCCCTGATGGAGTGGCAGGCAGGAGAGCAGGAATACTGTCATCCTGAGAAAGGTTAGCAGGTTCCTCTTCCATGGAGCCAAGGCCACTCTCCTGGGGCACTGCTTCAGTACTCCTAGTGCTCTGCTGGAGAATAGAATACTAGAGTGATGTGAAAGCCCTGGAAACCCCTTTGAACAGTGGCCGTCAAAGCAAAGATGGCAGCAGTCTTAGTTTTCATGGCAGCAGTTCATGATTGGATGAAATCTGTCAGATTTGTCATGAAACGTTCCATCATGGTGGGTTCCACTGTGTTTCTGATGGAGCTGACTGCTCGTTCCACGTTGGAAAGAAAGGGCTCCATGTTCTCTGCAAAGCCATGCCCAAGTTGGTGCTGGACCCCGCCATGCTCCGTGACTTTGTGCACAAGCTGTCTGGCAGGTTGGCAATGCACCAAGTATTTCCTGGTATATGCTCATTAGCCAAGTTTGATAGCTTAGCCCATCGAACTCAGCATCTGAGTCCTCTGCATCAGAGCTAGTGTGTGACCTCGCTCTCGGGCAAGCTGGTGCCTGTGGCGTCCCATCCCTCTGCCCTAGTTCCTATGCACTTGTACTCTGTGAGTCACAAAGTGCAGATCCTGCTTCTAACCTAACCTCTAAGTGGTGTCAGAATCTGAGCTGTTGTTTGCAAGAGTGAAATCAAGTGATCATGCATCTTGTCTGTAGCTTATCATGCAGAGTGTGTTAGATGAGGATTGTCAGAAGAGACAAGGCTTTGGTATGACGAAATCCTGCTCAGCGAGTCCTCCACTCTGCCCCTTCCCATCACTGCCAGCACGGTCTCTGCAAAGGCATGATGGTGAATAGGCAATGGCTAACATTAAAAGAACAAATGCATGAATTGCAACAATTATACATTCCTTTCTGGCACAAAAATACAAAAGGAAAAGCGGCCCAACTATGGCTAACAAAAGAAATTAAGGATAGTATCAGATCCAAAGAGGAGTCATATAAAGTTGCCAGAAAAAGTAGCAAGCCTGAGGATTGGGAGCAGTTTAGAATTCAGCAAAAAAGGACCAAGAGATTGACTGAGAGGGGAAAAAAAGAGTATGAGAGTAAACTTGCAAGGAACATAAATGCAGAGTATAAAAGCTTCTACAATCATGTAAAAAGAAAAGGATTAGTGAATACAAATGCAGGTCCCTTACAGCCAGAAACGGGAGAATTTATAATGGGAACAAGGAAATGGCAGAGCAATGAAACAAATACTTGGGTTCTGTCTTCACAGAGGAGGACACAAATAACTTCCCAGAAATGCAAGGGAACCAACAGTCTAGTGAGAATGAGGAATTAAAGGAAATTAGTATTAGTAAAAAAATAGTGCTGGAGAAATTAATAGTGGATGCATTGTTTGTCATCCTCCAAAATTCTATAGATTATGGAACAGTTCCTGCAGATTGGAGGGTGGCAAATGTAACCCCACTATTTAAAAAAGGAGGGAGACAGAAAACAGGGAACTAAAGACCGGGTTAGCCTAACATCAATAGCAGGGAAAATGCGAGAGTCTATTATAAAGGATGTGATAATAAGACACTTAGAAAATATCAATGGGATTAGAAAAAGTCAACATGGATTTATGAAAGGGAAATCGTATTTGACAAGCCGACTGGAGTTTTTTGAGGATGTAGCTGGTAGAATAGATAAGGGAGAACCAGTGGATGTGGTTTATTTGGGGTTTTAAGAAGGCGTTTGATAAAGTCCCACATAAGGGGCTCGATGTTAGCAGGGCTGCGGGTTCGCGGCGGGGGGGGGGGGGGGGCCGGCGAAATCAGTCTGCCCCCCGTGCGATCGCAGGCTGATTGGATCCACTTACCTGTTGTTCCGGGTTCCCCACTGCTGATCTGCGCGTCGGGCGGGCTGCGCATGCGCAGTAAGGTCTGTCAGCTGGAGGAGCTCTATTTAAAGGGGCAGTCCTCCACTGACAGATGCTGCAACAAAGAGCAAAAATTACAGCATTGAGCAGCCCAGGGGGAAGGCTGCTCCCAGTTTAATGATGCTTCACTCCAGGTATCATTAGATGGGGTGAGGAGGAGGGAAAGGACAGAGATCTTTTCCCTGGCGGGCGGGAGGAAGTGGCCTGCCTCTGCCACCAGGAAGGCCTGGCTCAAGGTGGCAGAGGAGGTCACCAGCACCACCAACATATCGCCCACCTGCATACAGTGCAGGAGGCGCTGCAATGACCTAACTAGGTCAGCCTAAGTGAGTGCACTTACTCATTCCCCTACACCGTCTGCCACATCACCGCCCCCACCCCACACCTCCTTCTGCACTGCCAACACTACTCTGTCACATCACCCCTCATACCCACTCAAACCTCATCCTCATCTTACCTGCACTTACTCACCTCGCCAGTACTCATCCCGCCACTACCACTCAACCCAATCCTCAGACAATCTCACGGCTCTATCTCATACTCACCCTCTCGTGCATCTCTTTCACAGTCAGCATCACTCAACCTGCCACAACCTGTGCTGCAGCCACAGGGCATGCATCACATATATGCAGTAGGCAGCGTAAGGCAAATGTGTCGTGAGCATGAAGGGGATGCACAAGGGTGTTTGAGGGTTTGTCATGGTTTTCACTTATATTTAATTTCTGACCAACTCACATTACATATTATATTGGCACCACTACTGCCACGCCTTTGCGAATCTTGTCTGGTTTGTGCAATAATGACCTTTCCTGAGGATCACAATGAAGACCAACACCTGATGCCACCCATTGTGTCACTGCAGAGTGGGTGTAGGTGTATTTGCAGGGCTCTTTTGTGCAGACAACTGAGAGACGTCGGCGATGTCCCCGGTGGCACCCTGGAAGGATGCGGAGGAGAAGTTGTTGAGGGTAGTGGTGACTTTGACAGCGACAGGTAAGAAGATGGTGCTCGGGCCAACCGGTAGCAGCTCAGCATGAAGGAGGCTGCAGATGTCCACAACTACATGTCGAGTGACTCTGAGCCTCCGTGTGCACTGCTGCTCAGAGAGGTCCAGGAAGCTGAGCCTCGGTCTGTGGCGAGGGTAGTGCCCTCTGCGCTGCATCTCTCTCTGCGGTTGCCCTCCCTCCTGCTGTGCAGGTGGATATGTCACAGCACTCTGTTGTGGAGCTCCACGTGTCAGAGGTGGCCGGCGTGGCCGGCGAGGCTGGTGAGGCTGGTGATGCTGTTCGCTCTCCGAGGAGGTCATAACTGCAGCTACGGCAGCCCCCATCCGGAAGATGTACATCTGAGGGGATCCGCAAGGTAGGTACATGTCTCTGGACCCCGGGGTAAGTGTGCAAGTTGGTGAATTTGATTGTTAGGAGGAGGGTGGTGGAGGCCAAACTTTGTCCCAAGTGACAGAGTGGCCTCCTGCAATGAGCGAGGGTCTCCCCTCCACCTGTCAAATGGACCTTTGCAGCTGCCACAGGCTGACAGCTGCAACACGTCCATTTCAACTGGGGGCGTTTCCCCCAGTATGGGAAACAGTCCCAGTTGTCTATAAAATCCCACCCCTCCTCACATATTCCCTTAATCAGGTCTGTTAATGACCTGAAATACCTAAGTAAATACTTTCAAGTGGCATCCCGCTGGCTTTAATTGCCTGCGGGATTCCCACATGCGGGGGCTGTGCGCGCACGTCGGCACGTCTGTGGGGAACCCAGAAGTGAGCGGGTTGGAGCTGGGCTCCGGACCCGCTCCGGGATTCCCCGATTTTCGGAGCCCCCCCGCCAGGAACGCACCCGATAGCAGGTGTTAAAATGAAGCCCAAGAGGTTAGTGTGCAAAATTAAAGCACATGGGATTGGGGGTGATATACTGGCATGGATTGAAAATTGGTTAACAGACCAAGTAACAGGAAACGGACAGTAAGAATAAATGGGTCTTTTTCGGGGTGGCAAGCAGTGTCTCGTGGGGTACTGTAGGGATCAGTGCTTGGGCCCCAACTATTCGCAATATATATCAATGATTTGGATGAGGGAACCAAATGTAATATTTCCAAGTTTGCTGACGACACAAAACTAGGTGGGATTGTGAGTTGTGAGGAGGATGCAAAGAGGCTTCAAGGCGATTTAGACAAATTGAGTGAGTGGGCAAATACATGGCAGATGCAGTATAATGTGGATAAATGTGAAGTTATCCACCTCGGAAGGAAAAACAGAAAGGCAGGGTATTATTTAAATAGTGATAGATTGGGAAATGTTGATGTACAAAGGGACCTGGGCATCCTTGTACACCAGTCACTGAAAGCAAACATGCAGGTGCAGCAAGCAGTTAGGAAGGCAAATGGTATGTTGGCCTTCATTTCAAGAGGATGTGAGTACAGGAGCAAGGATGTCTTGCTACAGTTATACAGGGCCTTGGTGAGACCACACCTGGAGTGTTGAGTGTAGCTTTGGTCTCCTTACCTAAGAAAGGATATACTTGCCATAGAGGGAATGCAGCGAAGGTTCACCAGGCTGATTCCTGGGATGGCAGGACTGTCGTATGAGGAGAGATTGGGTCGACTAGGCCTGTATTCACTCGAGTTTAGAAGAATGAGAGGGGATCTCATTGAAACATATAAAATTCTGACAAGGCTAGACAGACTGGATGCAGGGAGGATGTTTCCCCTGGTTGGGGTGTCTAGAACGAGGGGTCACAGTCTCAGGATATGGGGTTGGACATTTAGGACTGAGATGAGGAGAAATTTCTTCACTCAGAGGGTGGTGAACCTGTGGAATTCTCTACCACAGTAGGGTGTGGAGACCAAGTCACTGAATATATTTAAGAGGGAGCTAGATAGATTTCTAGACACAAAAGGCATCAAGGGGTATGGGGAGAGAGCGGGAATATGGTATTGAGATAGAAGATCAGCCATGATCATATTGAATCGCGGAGCAGGCTTGATGGCCGAATGGCCCACTCCTGCTCCTATTTTCTATGTTTCTATAATGGGTGACAGGGTGTATCAACCTGCTGGTCCCCTACTGGTGGCAGCCTGATACATGTTGTGTGCCACCTACTCCTGCAAGAATGAGGGAATTGTGTTAGTGTGAGTCTTGCGATTAAATCATACAGTGTTAGGACCATTGCCCACTGTATGATTTCCCAAGAATATTGATGCAGTCTGGTCTGTGAAGGTGCTGAAAGATGAAGTTGAGATTTTCATTAATAATTATAAAATTACTGCAAATTTTCCACCTACCTGGTTAAAGTGATCTGAAAGATTTTATATCCAGCAATGAAGGATGCCAGCTTTGTAAAGCTTTGTTTTCCAGAACCGCCGACTCCTACCAGCAAAGCATTTCCACAATCTGTACGGATTATACGAGATATCTGCAAAAGAATTTTTTCTTGCTGTCAGAGGTACAATTTTTCTTTGTCAATGAATAAACAAAAGAAGCAGCGTAGCTGGTCAATGTTTATCATTCTCTTTCAGTGTAAAATCATAACAACGAAAACAAATCTAAATTTGCTTAACATTAAAATTTCAGGTTAATCCAGCTCCGATGATAATGTAATTAGATTTAATCCAATTGGCCAAGCTAAGGCTGCAGCTGGTTCATGATTTTAGGAAGGCTAATTCTACAAAAAATGACTGCTGATTTGGCAAAAGTGGACTGCCTGGACTATCCTACTAGAAAGGCATACAAATACTGAGGACAAATGGGTTGTCTTCAAAACTATTCTTAAACAAAAGAAAGCCATATTTGTCCCAATGGTCAAAAGAAGGGCACTTGAAATGTGCACAGGCAAATTAGATTGAAGCAGAAAGCATTTTATAAACTTAAGGAATTTAAGTCACAGGAGAACAGGGACAAATATCACAAGCAATTGAGGGAGATAAAAGCAGCCATTAGAGTGGCTGAAAGATCTCTGGAAAAGAAAATGGTGCACAATTGTGGTAGAAATAGCAAAAGCTTTTTCAGTTACGTCAGCAGTCAAAAGATCATTAAAGATCATATAGGACCACTGAAAGACAGTTCAGGACGTAACCAAACAGATTCTCAGGTTTTAGGAGGATTGTTTAATGACTATTTTGCATCAGTTTGCACTCCAGCTGTGGGATGCCTTGTATTAAATAACATTATAAATATTAAAATAGACGGAGATGTCATCTTGGATAGAATAGGAGATCTCAAAGTAGATAGGTCTCCAGGTCCAGATGGCATCCACCCAAGGATGCATGGGACAGATGCTTTTGAGACCCTTGCCGGTAATTTTCCATAGAACCATAGAATGCTACAGCACAGAAGGAGGCCATTTGGCCCATTATGTCTGTGCCGGCTATTTGAAAGAGTTATCCAATTAGCCCCACTCCCCCACCCTTTCCACATAGCCCTGCAATTTTTTCCCCTTCAAGTATTTATCCAATTCCCTTTGGAAAGTTATTATTGAATCTGCTTCCACCACCCTGCACTTTCAGGCAGTCCATTCCACATCATTACAACTCGCTGCTTAAAAAAATGTCTCCTCATGCCGCCTCTGGTTCTTTTGCCAATTATCTTAAATCTGTGCCCTCTGGTTACCGACCCTTCTGCCACTGGGAACAGTTTCTCAGTGGGTAAGCCGCCCAGTAAAATCGGTGCGTTCCCCACGCGATCGCGGGTAAATTGAAGCCACTTACCTTGGCTTCCGGGTTTCCCATTGGAAACCTGCGCAGTGGGCGGAATGCGCATCCACATCACAGGGTCTCACCTGGAGGAGCACCATTTAAAAGAGGAGCATGGAGCAGCCCAGGGGAAAGGCTGCTCCCAGGTTTAATGATGCCTCACTCCAGGTGTTACTGGATGGGGTGAGGAGGAGGAGAGAGATATTCTACCCGGCGGACGGGAGGAAGCGGCCTGCCTCTGCCACCAAGAAGGCCTGGCTCGAGGGGGCAGAGGAGGTCACCTGCACCACCAACATATCATTCACCTGCATACAGTGCAGGAGGCGCTTCAATGACCTAACTAGGTCAGCCAAAGTGAGTAAACTTATTCATTCTCCTACACTCCGTCTTCCACATCACCGCCCCCACCCCACAACTCCTTCTGCATTGTCAACACTACTCTATCACATCACTCCTCACACCCACTCAAACATCATCCTCAACTTACCTGCACTTACTCACCTCGCCAGTACTCATCCCACCACTACCACTCAACCCAATGCTCATACAATCTCACGGCTCTGTCTCATACTCACCCTCTGATGCATCTCTTTCACGGTCAGCCGCACCCAAACCAATGCATTCAGCGGTTGGCCACGTCACCATCACTCACTCACGCCTCTCTACTTTCTGCCCTTATAGGAGAAGACAGCCTAGAATGCACGGGAGAGGGAGAAGACTGGAGGGGGGCTGTAACATCAGGTCGTCCTCACGGATGCGGAGCAGGAGGCTCTTGAACTGAGCCGCACCCTCGAGTGCCTGTCAGTCGGGGACGCCGAGACTGGCACCCGACAAACGGCTGGTGACAGAACTTTAACATTCAGCACTCACAATAGCAAATGATGCCTTGCCATCTTCAGCACCTTAACATCTGTCATCATGCTTAATATTACCTTCTGTTCTCTTACAGGGCCTTCAGCAACCGCCGTGACGGCGGAGGGCGATTCCTCAGAGGACCTGCCGGCCTCTGAGGGGGCACCGTCACATCGGACCGAGCCATCCAACAGCGCAGATACACACACCTCGGTGGGTCGTCACTTAGTTGGGGTTGCACATGGTGAGTCACCACACACATGTGAGCATGAGCAGACACTGGTGGCAGGGGCAGCTGTGGAGAGTCCGCGTCAGTGGGAGCACTCTTCTCCAGGCTCTGCTCAGCTGGTCACAGATGCTGAACCCTGGGGGCCATCCATGAAAAAGAGAATAATCGAGGGGCAGCAGCACATTTGCGAGGTGCTGGAACAGGTGCCACATGCACTCTCCACAATCGCGCAGAGAATGGAGGAGTCCGAATCTTGCATGAGTGGAATGGTGGCACAGGTACAGGAGGGAATCTCTGTGATACTGTCACAGGGACGTGAGGGCATCTCTGAGATAGTGTCGTGGGTAAGTGCGGGAATGTCTGCGATGGAGGGAAGGCTAGCCTCCATCGAGGTTCAAGCACGGCTCAACAATGAGGCCATTGAGGCCTTGACAACGGCCGTTCAGACTCAGGATGAGCAACTTTCTGCCACCTTAAACAGGCAGGCAGATACACTAGCACTGGCCTTACAAGGCTGCACACATGTCCTCCAAACTGGCGTCTAGCAGAGTGGTAGGAGTGATGGAGAAAGGGGAGGTGGAAGTGGGGATGCCACTCAAAGCGCTTACACGTCTCACCTGTTGCCCCCCTCTCAACCAATACCCGCAATGCTGCCTCCTCTCCAGGTGGTCGAGTCTGCCCTTGCACAGGTGCAGGTGGAGAAGTCTTTGGAGGGGCCCTCATGGGCACCGAAACACAGAGGGCATTGGCCCAAAGCATCTAATCGGTCAGGGCATGAACAAGAGCAACCTGCCACTACCTCTGCTGCAGCCACAGGGGAAGCACCACTTAGGAGTAGCCGGAAGTGTAAGGCAAAGGTTTTGTGAGCACAAAGGGGATGCACAAGGGTGTTTGACGGTTGGTCATGTATTTTATTTATATTTGATATTTTTTCCACTCACAATAAGTCTTATTATTATCACTACTACTGCCACGTCTTGCCCATTCTTGACTGGCTTGTGCAATGTGTCCCTTTCATGAGGTTCACCATGAACACCCATACTTGATGCCACCCATTGGGTAACTCTACAGTGGGTGTAGGTGTATTTGCATGACTATTTTGTGCAGGGGGCGGGGGAGGGGGCTGGTGTGGCCGCTCCTCTGTCCAGGTGGTGAGGACTGGACTCTTCACACTGTCTGATGTTTGGAGAACCGTTCACATATCAGTGACTCCCTCGCCTCACAAGCAGCCAGGTGAGCCGCTGTTCAAATAATCCTTTGCATGGGTTGCTCCTCCTCCTCGGCCTCCTCCTCCTCGGCCTTCTCCTCCTCTGCCTCTTCCTCCTCCTCGTCCTCCTTCTCCTCCTCAATATGGGTGGCAGATGTGGATGGGGCCTCCTCCAGTGGCACCCTTCTCTGTTGTGTCATGTTCTGCAGGGCACAACAGACGACAATAATGTGTCCTACTCTGTCTGGCGCATATTGAAGCGCTCCCCCAGAACGATCAAGGCACCTGAAGCACATCTTGAGCAGCCCTATAGCATGCTTAATTGTAGACCTGGTAGCAATGTGGCTGTTGTTATATCGACGCTGTTGCTTGGTGGTGGGGTTCCTCAGAGGTGTCATGAGCCACGTGTGCAGGGGGTATCCCTTGTCCCCAAGGAGCCAGCCTTTGCGGATGTTGGATGCGTGGAAGAGGGGCGGGATGTTGGACTCCCGGAGGATGACGGAATCGTGGCAGCTGCCAGGGTATCTGATGCACACGTGAAGGAATCTCTTGCGGTGGCCACAGATGAGCTGAGTGTTGATGGAGTGATAGCTTTTCCTGTTGATGAACAGTCCTGGCTCGTGTGGAGGTGCTCGTATTGCTATATGGGTGCAATCCATTACACCCTGCACCCGTGGGAAGCCAGCCACAGCGTGGAATCCGACTGCCCTCTCCATCTGGCTGAGGTCATCCATGGGGAAGTTGATATAGTGCAAGGCCCTGCAAAACAATCCGTCGGTGACCTGCCTTATGAACATGCGTGCAGACAACTGAGAGACCCTGGCGATGTCCCTGGTGGCGCCCTGGAAGGATCCGGAGGTGAATAAGTTTAGGGCAGTAGTGACTTTCACAGCGATAGGTAAGAAGATGCTGCTTGGGCCAGCCAGGAGCAGCTCAGCATGAAGGAGGCTGCAGATGTCCGCGACTACCTGGCGACTGACTCTGAGCCTTCATATGCACTGCTCCTCAGAGAAGTCCAGGAAGCTAAGCATCGGTCTGAAGACCCTGTGGCAAGGGTAGTGCCTCCTGTGACGCTGCTCTCTCTGTTGTTGCCCTCTGTGCTGTTGTGCAGGTGCATATGGCGCAGCACTGTGTTGTGGAGCTCCACGTGGCAGAGGTGGACGGCGTGCCTGGCGAGGCTGGTGATGTTGCTCATCTTCGGATGAAGTGATGAATGCAGCCACGGCGCCCCTCATCTGATGGTGTGAGTTTGAGGGGGTCCGTAAAGTAGATAAATGTGCTTGCACAGCAGAGTTTAGGGTATAAATTAATAATTTAGGGTGGAAAGACAAAGGTGTTGCAGCCAAAACTTTGTCTGAAGTGACAGAGTGCCCTGCTGCAATAAACGAGGTTTTCCCCCCACCTGTCAAATAATCCTTTGCATCTCCCACTGGCTGCGGGCTGAAACATGTCTGCTTCAACAGGGAGTGTTTTCCCACAGCACGGGAAACACGTTGAGGATACTTGAAAATTGCACCCCTGCCAAAATCTCCTGTCAATGAGGTTGATCAAGGACCTCAACTATCTAAATAAGTATGTGAATTGTCATCCTGCCGGCTTTAATTGCCGGAGGGAGTCCCGCATGTGGGAGCTGCGCGCACCCGAACGCATCATTGGGGAACCCGGAAGTGGGCGGGATGGAGCCAGGCTCCGGACCCGCTCCGGGATTCCCCCATTTTACGAGCCCCCCGCCCCTAACGCACCCGCTCGGCCATCCGAAAATCGGCCCCCACGTAACTGAAGTCCCGCATCCCTGACACCATTCCAGTAAATCTCCTCTGCACCCTTTCTAAGGCCTTGACATCCTTCCTAAAGTGTGGTGCCCAGAATTGGTTACAATAGTCCAGCTGAGGCCTAACCAGTGATTCATAAAGGTTTAGTATAACTTCCTTGGTTTTGTACTCTATGCCTCTGTTTATAAAGCCAACGATCGCATATGCTTTATTAACAGCCTTCTGAATTTGTCCTGCCACCTTACATCCACCCCCAGGTCTCTCTGTTGCTACACCCCCTTTAAAATTGTACCATTTAGGTTCCATTGCCTCTCTTCATTCTTCCTACCAAAATGCATTACTTTACACTTCTCTGCGTTAAACTTCATCTGCCATGTGTCTGCCCCTTTCACCAATCTGTCTATGTTCTCCTGAAATCCGCTACTATCCTCCTCACTGTTTACCACATTTCCGAGTTTTGTGTCCTCTGCAAATTTTGAAATTAAGCCCCCTATACTCGAGTCCAGGTCATTAATATATAACATAAAGAGCAGTGGTCCTAATACTGACCCCTGGGGAGCACCACTGTCTACTTTCCTCTAGTCTGAAAAACAACCGTTCACCATTACTCTCTGCTTTCTGTCTATTAGTCAATTTCTTATCCACGCTGCCACTGCCTCTTTAATCCCATGGGCTTCAATTTTGCTAACAAGTCTATAATGTGCTATTTTATCAAATGCCTTTGAAAGTCCATAAACACATCATCAACCGCACTACCCTCATCAACCCTCTCTGTTATTTCATCAAAGAACTCAAGCAAGTTAGTCAAACATGATTTGCCTATAACAAATCCATGCTGGCTGTCATTTACTAATCCATATTTTTCCAAGTGACAATTAATTTTGTCTTGGATTATTGTCTCTAAAAGCTTCCCCACCATGGACATTAGGCTGACTGGCCCCTGTAATTGCCGGGTTTGTCCTTTTCCCCTTTTTTTGAACACGGGTGTAACACTTGCAATCCTCCAGTCCTCTGGCACTGCTCCCATATCTAAGGAGGATTGGAAAATTGTGGCCAGAGCCTCCGCACATGCACTCTAAACCTACCTTAGTCTGCTTCGCATTTACCCCTGTCTGATCCCTCCTATTTCTGAACTACTCTTTATTCTAATGCTATTTGTTTTTCCCAGTCCTCTGGGCACCTTGTTTTTCCTTTCTAATGCTTCGTTCTGGTGCCCCTCCCCCTGCCAAATTAGTTTATACCCTCCCCTACAGCACTAGTTATCCTCCCTGCAAGGACATTCATACCGGCTCTGTTGAGGTGCAACCCATCCATCTTGTCCAGGTCCCTCCTGCCCCAGAACTGGTCCCAATGCCCCAGGAATCTGAAGCCCTCCCTCCTGCACCATTTCTCCAACCATGTGTTAACCTGTCTTACCTTACTGCCTCTATCCTCACTGGCACGTGGCACTGGGAGTAATCCAGAGATTACTATCTTTGAGGTCCTGCTCATTAACTTCCTCCCTCGCTCCTGAAACTCTGTCTGTAGGCCCTCAACCCTCTTCCTACCTATGTCATTGGTTCCAACATGGACTTCTGGCTGTTCTCCATCCCACTCCGCGGAATATTCTGCACCCGTTCCATTATATCCTGGCACCAGGGAGGCAACATACATGCGAGACACATGTTGATGATTGCAGAAACGCCTGTCTATCCCCCTGATAAATCGAAAATCCCCTATGACTATTGCATTTCTACGCTATGCAGTCCTTTGCCTCACGGTGCTGCGTATTTGCTGTGGACTGCACTTCTTCGAGGTGTCATCACACTCAGTGGTATTCAGCACCGAAAACCAGTTTGAGAGTGCGACACTCCCAGAGGATTTCTGCACTTCCTGCCTCTTATTACCTTGCCAGATGGCCACCCACTTATTACCTTCTGAGCTCTATGTGACTGTGGGGTGACCATCTCCTGGTGGATCCAGGAAATTCTCAGTCTCCTGTATGCCCTGCAATGACTCCAGCCACTCCTCTAGCTCATTAACCCTGAGCTCGAGCTTGAGCAAACGGAGACGCTTCCTGCACATGTGGTTATCCAGGACACATGAAGCGTTCTGGAGGTCCCATACAGCAGGCAACAGGTCACAGCTGTCCCATTATTTAGATAAAAGTCTATCTATCAATAGTCAGGGATAGTTCCCTTAGATTGGAAAGTAACTAGAATCTATTATTTAGGACATAGTAAAAGGGCACTTAGAAAATCATAATATGATTAGGCAGAGTCAACACAGTTTTAAGAAAGGGAAATTATGTTTGACAAATTTATTAGAGTTTTTTGAGGATGTAACTAGCAGGGTAGATAAGAAGCAACCAGTGGGGATGTAGTATACTTGGATTTTCAAAAGGCATCCGATAAGATGCCACACAAGAGGTTGTTACACAAGATTAGGGCTCATGGGGTAATATATTAACATGGATTGAGAATTGATCAACAGACAGAAAACAGACAGTAGGAATAAACAGGTCATTTTCGGGTTGGCAGCTTGTAACTAGTGAGGTGCCACGAGGATCAGTGCTTGGGCCTCAGCTGAATATAATATATCAATGACTTAGAGGAGGGGACCGAGTGTAATGTATCCAAGTTTGCTGACAATGCAAAGCTAGGTGGGAAAGTAAGCTGAGGAGGATGCAAAGAGGCTGCGAAGGGATATAGACAGGTTTAGTGAGTGAGCAAGAAGGTGGCAGATGGAGTATAATGTGGGGAAATGTGAAATTATCCACTTTGGTAGGAAGAATAGAAAAGCAGAATATTTTTTAAAAGGTGAGAGACTAAGAAATGTTGGTAGTCAGAGGAATTTGGGAGTCCTTATACATGAATCACAGAATGTTAACCTGCAGGTACAGCAAGCTATTAGGAAGACAAATGCTATGTTAGCCTTTATTGCAAAGGGGTTAGAGTATAAGAGTAAGGAGGTCTTACTGCAAATATATAGGGCTCTGGAATACTGTGTACAGTTTTGATTTCCTTATCTAAGGAAGGATATACTTGCCTTTAGAGGGGGTGCAACGAAGGTTCACTAGATTGATTCCTGGGATGAGAGGGTTGTCCTAAGGGGAGAGATCGAGTAGAATGGGCCTATATTCTTTGGAGTTTAGAATAATGAGTGGTGATCTCATTGAAAGATATACAATTCTTAGAGGGCTTGACAGGATAGATGCTGAAAGGCTGTTTATCCTGGCTGGAGAGCCTAGAACTAGGGGCCATGGTCTCAAGATAAAGTCTCCCTGTAAATATCAGGGCCCATATCCCTGTAAGGCCGAGGATGTGGGAACTCCCAGCTCTACGTCTTTGTCAGTGGTCTTGTTTGGGGCAGGCAGAGGCTCCACCTCCAGACATGGCCACAGGAAACTCCTGAGCAAGTCCGGGACCCAGTGAATCAGGCTCCTGATGGGAGTTTGCAGCAGTTCTGATGGATTCCTGCTGAAGATACAGTGGGAATCTCAGAATAACCGAGTAATTTCAGTTCCTTTGTTTATTTAAATTCTTCAAAATCAGTCTTCATTTCTCTAACTGGTCTAACCAACAGCTACTACATTCCACCATTGGTATCTCGACCTTTCAACGATCAAACGTCTTGGCCTTTCTCATTTGATTTCAAATGGAACTCCTACATCTTCTCCTTTGATAAATCTGCCATGAGAAGCTTGGTTTCCTCTTTCATGTTGAATACTTTGTTCCCTCCAACGGCCAGTTACTCTCTAAGACTTGACTAGTGGTCCTATATCTTCAAAGGCAATTCTTGTACCTCAGGTGCGGCTGGACAAGATACAAGCAAAAACTTGTTGTCTGATAGGCAATCTCTGTCATTTCTAACAATTTGTCTCTCCAACACAACCTTTCTTGTCTCTATGTTATCAATACTACTAGGGTCAGTGCTTCTCTGAATTTTGCTCTTTTGTTCCTTCTAAGCTGTCCTACAAGCTCTTTCTTCTCCTTACATCACTACTGTATTTAAATCAAGATTCATCGTGCAGCCTCCTACAGTAACCTATTCTTTTCTAGTACCTCAATTCTGAAAAACTCCTTACCTCCCTCAGTCTTGTCTCCCTCCTATAATCTTCAGGATTTTAAAACCCAAGAAGGTCATCATCCACCAGTACTTCCAAATTAACCTTGTCTTCTCTTTTACTCTTTTCAACCTCAGTGGTGTCCTAAGGTTGGAAAGTTCTGGATTGGTATCCTGAGTGATAACTCTTCTGTTTCTAGTTAACACTTAGAACACAAATGAGGCACGGTGGTAGACTTTCTTCACCTTAGACAATACCTTAGGTTGCTTCTACATTTCAATCTAGTCTGGAGCAATAACTCCACTTGTGATGCAGGAGTAACAACATTCAAGGTCTGGACAACACAAGCATGAATGTGTCAAACATTTTGGCCCTTGATCAAGCTCATAACAGTTGGGCAGATTGTCATTATCTTTCTCATTGTTCTCAGAGACTCTTCTTCCCATTTTTGACCATAGAAGAAATGATTCTAGGACATTCCCTTGCGCTGGAATAGAAAAGCAAGGAACAAACTCAATCCCAGAGATGGGAATAATGGTGATCTAATCCTGCTCTATGTCTAAAGTGTTGAAGGCGTTGAACCTATCTAAGGAGATTACAAGAAATATCATACAGAGACCCTGATCTCACCTTGACATTGATACCCTGGAGCTTTCAAGAGTTGCAGGGAGTGCAATGATAGTGGACACAATGAGGGTGTGTGGGGGGGATGAGGAACCATGCAGGGATCGAGGGCATCCTTCCATGCCTACCTTAATAACTTTTGAAATAGGGATCCTAATCTAGGGATCTTAGCCCTTTGAGTGAGTTGTCCCTAAACTTAACAGTGCAGAAGAGAAACCATATTCTAAGCCTGACTCAACCCAACTTTCTAACTTTAGGACACGACTATAGTTGAAAAGAGCATATGAGATAAATCAATGGATAATAGAGTAATAGAGTCTTTTGATGAAGGAACTTATTATATAGATAAAGAGAATGCATCAGATGTACTGTACATAGACTTTCATAAGTCTTTCGATAAAATGTCTCACAAGAGGCTCGTTAGAAAAATTCAGGCATATGGCATAAGAAGAATGTAGCAGAAGCAAAGAATTAGGTAAATGTGTGTAGCTTGAAGTGGGCAAGGGCTGGAAGTGGTGGACCCCAGGGGTCAGTGCTAGGTCCACTTTTGTTCTCAGTATATAAAGATAATTTGGACTTAGCTATACTGAACACAATCTCAAAATCTGCTAATGACATAAATGTAGCAGGTTTGGCAAACAGGAAGAAGGACTGTGAAAGATCATAAGGAAGTTATAAACAGGTAAGCGAAATGGGCAGACAAGTGGCAATTTAACACCGGATAAATGTGAGGTGAAATGTCAGGTGAAAACGCAAGGAATGGAAGTATATATTCAATGGCAGGATGTTGAAGGGTGCAGATGAACAGAGAGGCCTAGGGTTCAAATACATAATTTGCTGAAATGTGAGTGCAGATCTATAAAGCCATAAAAAAGGCCACAAGCATTTAATTTTTATAAATAGAGAGACAAAGTACAAAAGTAAAGAAATAATAAATTTGTACCAAACATTAATTATGCCCCCCCCCCCATTATAGAAAGGACATTAAAGCCATAGAGAACATACAGCATAGGTTCGCCAGTATGATGCCAAGGATGGGAATCTACAGTTACGAGGAGAGACTTGAGGTACTAGAGCTATTTCCACTCGAGCAGAGAAGGCTAGGAGGAGATTTAATGGAGGTTTTTTTTTAATTTTGAAGAGTTTTGATGGGCTGAATAAGGAAAGATTATTTCTTTTGGTTAGAAAGTCAGAGGGGTCATCAATTTAAAATTGTTACTAAGATACTGAGATTAGGATAAATGGGCTAGAAATTGGGCCATGGAGTGCCCGTTGTTTCAGCACTACGCGCCCTCTTGAAGTGCCAACATGGCGTCTTGGCTGTGCATGCACGATTCTGGTGTGCCATGCGCCGGACGGCATCTTGGTATAGATAGTAGCGCATGTGCAAATACCAAATGCTGGCTGCATTTAAAGTAGGGAGAAAATGGATAAAATCAGTGTGCAACGCTGAATTAAATACATAGACAACATTTTGGAATTTAACGCTCAACTTAACAGTCGTAACCAAGACAATCTGAACATGTCTTAGGGTGCCTGGAGGACCCCCCACCAGCACTATTTAAAGGGACCATGCAGGATTTACAGGTTAGTTGCTGGATTATTGCTTTTGGCTGCTGATTCACTTGCAACTGTTTTTGGAGGTCTCCTAGACTTGAATACTAGGACGTGGGGTCATAGCCTAACATTTAGAGCCAGGACATGCAGGAGTGAAGTTAGGAAATGCTTCTACACACAAAGTATAGGAGAAGGTTGGAACTCTCTTCTGCAAATGGCAGTTGATGCTAAATTGTGAATTCTAAATCTGAGATTGATAGATTTCTGTGAACCAAGGGTTTTTTTTTATTCGTTCATGGGATGTGGGCGTCGCTGGCGAGGCCGGCATTTATTGCCCATCCCTAATTGCCCTTGAGAAGGTGGCGGTGAGCCACCTTCTTGAACCGCTGCAGTCCATGTGGTGAAGGTTCTCCCACAGTGCTGTTAGGGAGTTCCAGGATTTTGACCCAGCGATGATGAAGGAACGGCGATATATTTCCAATTCGGGATGGTGTGTGACTTGGAGGGGAACGTGCAGGTGGTGTTGTTCCCATGTACCTGCTGCTCTTGTCCTTCTAGGTGGTAGAGGTCGCGGGTTTGGGAGGTGCTGTCGAAGAAACCTTGGCGAGTTGCTGCAGTGCATCCTGTGGATGGTACACACTGCAGCCACAGTGTGCCGGTGGTGAAGGGAGTGAATGTTTAGGGTGGTGGATGGGGTGCCAATCAAGCGGGCTGCTTTGTCCTGGATGGTGTCGAGCTTCTTGAGTGTTGTTGGAGCTGCTCTCATCCAGGCAAGTGGAGAGTATTCCATCACACTCCTGACTTGTGCCTTGTAGATGGTGGAAAGGCTTTGGGGAGTGAGGAGGTGAGTCACTCGCTGTAGAATACCCAGCCTCTGACCTGCTCTTGTAGCCACAGTATTTATATGGCTGGTCCAGTTAATATTCTGGTCAATGGTGACCCCCAGGATGTTGATCATATAGAATCATAGAATCATAGAAGTTACAACATGGAAACAGGCCCTTCGGCCCAACATGTCCATGTCGCCCAGTTTATACCACTAAGCTAGTCCCAATTGCCTGCACTTGGCCCATATCCCTTTTTACCCATCTTACCCATGTAACTGTCCAAATGCTTTTTAAAAGACAAAATTGTACCCGCCTCTACTACTGCCTCTGGCAGCTCGTTCCAGACACTCACCACCCTTTGAGTGAAAAAATTGCCCCTCTGGACCCTTTTGTATCTCTCCCCTCTCACCTTAAATCTATGCCCCCTCGTTATAGACTCCCCTACCTTTGGGAAAAGATTTTGACTATCGACCTTATCTATGCCCCTCATTATTTTATAGACTTCTATAAGATCACCCCTTAACCTCCTACTCTCCAGGGAAAAAAGTCCCAGTCTGTCTAACCTCTCCCTGTAAGTCAAACCATCAAGTCCCGGTAGCATCCGAGTAAATCTTTTCTGCACTCTTTCTAGTTTAATAATATCCTTTCTATAATAGGGTGACCAGAACTGTACACAGTACTCCAAGTGTGGCCTCACCAATGCCCTGTACAACTTCAACAAGACATCCCAACTCCTGCATTCAATGTTCTGACCAATGAAACCAAGCATGCCGAATGCCTTCTTCACCACCCTATCCACCTGTGACTCCACTTTCAAGGAGCTATGAATCTGTACTCCTAGATCTCTTTGTTCTATAACTCTCCCCAACGCCCTACCATTAACGGAGTAGGTCCTGGCCCGATTCGATCTACCAAAATGCATCACCTCACATTTATCTAAATTAAACTCCATCTGCCATTCATCGGCCCACTGGCCCAATTGATCAAGATCCCGTTGCAATCCCAGATAACCTTCTTCACTGTCCACAATGCCACCAATCTTGGTGTCATCTGCAAACTTACTAACCATGCCTCCTAAATTCTCATCCAAATCATTAATATAAATAACAAATAACAGCGGACCCAGCACCGATCCCTGAGGCACACCGCTGGACACAGGCATCCAGTTTGAAAAACAACCCTCTACAACCACCCTCTGTCTTCTGTCGTCAAGCCAATTTTGTATCCAATTGGCTACCTCACCTTGGATCCCATGAGATTTAACCTTATGTAACAACCTACCATGCGGTACCTTGTCAAATGCTTTGCTGAAGTCCATGTAGACCACGTCTACTGCACAGCCCTCATCTATCTTCTTGGTTACCCCTTCAAAAAACTCAATCAAATTCGTGAGACATGATTTTCCTCTCACAAAACCATGCTGACTGTTCCTAATTAGTCCCTGCCTCTCCAAATGCCTGTAGATCCTGTCCCTCAGAATACCCTCTAACAACTTACCCACTACAGATGTCAGGCTCACTGGTCTGTAGTTCCCAGGCTTTTCCCTGCCGCCCTTCTTAAACAACGGCACAACATTTGCTACCCTCCAATCTTCAGTCACCTCACCTGTAGCGGTGGATGATTCAAATATCTCTGCTAGGGGACCCGCAATTTCCTCCCTAACCTCCCATAACGTCCTGGGATACATTTCATCAGGTCCCGGAGATTTATCTACCTTGATGCGCGTTAAGACTTCCAGCACCTCCCTCTCTGTAATATGTACACTCCTCAAGACATCACTATTTATTTCCCCAAGTTCCCTAACATCCATGCCTTTCTCAACCGTAAATACCGATGTGAAATATTCATTCAGGATCTCACCCATCTCTTGTGGTTCCGCACATAGATGACCTTGTTGATCCTTAAGAGGCCCTACTCTCTCCCTAGTTACCCTTTTGCCCTTTATGTATTTGTAGAAGCTCTTTGGATTCACCTTTGCCTGATCTGCCAAAGCAATCTCATATCCCCTTTTTGCCCTCCTGATTTCTCTCTTAACTCTACTCCGGCAATCTCTATACTCTTCAAGGGATCCACTTGATCCCAGCTGCCTATGCATGTCATATGCCTCCTTCTTCTTTTTGACTAGTGCCTCAATCTCCCGAGTCATCCAAGGTTCCCTACTTCTACCAGCCTTGCCCTTCACTTTATAAGAAATGTGCTTACCCTGAACCCTGGTTAACACACTTTTGAAAGCCTCCCACTTACCAGACGTCCCTTTGCCTGCCAACAGACTCTCCCAATCAACTTCTGAAAGTTCCTGTCTAATACCATCAAAATTGGCCTTTCCCCAATTTAGAATTTTAACATTTGGGCCAGACCTATCCTTCTCCATAGCTATCTTAAAACTAATGGAATTATGATCACTTGTCCCAAAGTGATCCCTCACTAACACTTCTGTCACCTGCCCTTCCTTATTTCCCAAGAGGAGGTCAAGTTTTGCCCCCTCTCTGGTCAGGCCATCCACATACTGAATGAGAAATTCCTCCTGAATACACTCAACAAATTTCTCTCCATCCAAGCCCCTAATGCTATGGCTGTCCCAGTCAATGTTGGGAAAGTTAAAGTCCCCTACTATTACCACCCTATTTTTCTTGCAGCTGTCTGTAATCTCCTTACATATTTGCTCCTCAATTTCCCGTTGACTATTTGGGGGTCTGTAGTACAATCCTATCAAAGTGATCTCTCCCTTCTTATTTTTCAGTTCTACCCATATAGACTCAGTGGGCGAACCCTCGGATATATCCCCTCTCACTACTGCCGTGATGTTCTCCCTAATCAAGAACGCAACTCCCCCTCCTCTCTTACCTCCTGCTCTATCTTTCCTATAGCATCTGTACCCTGGAACATTGAGCTGCCAGTCCTGCCCCTCCCTTATCCATGTTTCAGTAATAGCTATAACATCCCAGTCCCATGTACCCATCCATGCCCTGAGTTCATCTGCCTTGCCCATCAGACTTCTTGCATTGAAATAAATGCAGTTTAATCTAGACTTCCCTTGGTCTTTGCCCTGCTTTCTCAGACCATCTGTCCGGTCATGTTCTGTACACTCTCCCTTACTGCCTTTTGTTTCTGTCACCATTTTATTTCCCACTGACTTCCTGCATCGGTTCCCATCCCCCTGCCACATGATGGTGGGGGATTCGGCGATGGTAATGCCGTTGAATGTCAAGGGGAGGTGGTTAGACTCTCTCTTGTTGGAGATGGTCATTGCCTGGCACTTGTCTGGCGCGAATGTTACTTGCCACTTATCAGCCCAAGCTTGGATAAGGAACATGGGGCTAAGGCAGGTATATGGAATTAGGTCGCAGATCAACCATGATCTCATTGATTGGCGGAACAGGCTCGAGGGACTAAATGCCACTGCCACTTGCTGCCTCTTGTTATGCGCCACCTTCTCCTGCAAGAGAGCGAGATATCTGTCTGGGTTATGTGCCTGTCATGATTGAAAAGCTGCCAGTGTGAGTGGCCTGTGAGTTGTGGGTATGCGGCTTGCAACAGTGGTAATGTGTCAGGTTGAGAGGAAGCATCTGATTGGCAGAGTTGAGTACTGATTGAAAGAGTCTGTTGGTATGTGGGTGATGGGGGTGTAGTGCGTGGAGCAGTTGGTAGGAGATGCCACTTGACAGTTGACCTCACTCACCTTGACCACTTGTGTCAAAGCATTGAACTTCTTCCCGCACTGCATCCATGTTCATGATGCTGTGCGCCTGGCATTGACTTCGTCCTCCACTGCCTCCCACTGACTTTTGGGCATATGTCTGGAGGCCTCTTGCCCCCCATCCCACCCCCTCACCACACCACCCCCCCCACCCCACTGCGGAGATAGGATGTCCCTCCTTTTGTCCACCTCTTGCATCAAGGTCTCTAGTGCTTCAGCAGAAAATCTTGGTTCATGCACTCTCGCCTGGTACAAACTCAGATGGGCAGATTGGTGAGGTCTGGCATGCAGATTGGAGGATGTGGAATTTCGTAATGAGCAACCTTTATTCAATGTTTTAACATAACTCATTAGTTTATAAACATAGGGACAGGACCTGCATCTGTGTTTAACGTGTGTGTAGAAGCATTTCCTAACTTCACTCCTGCACGTCCTGGCTCTAAATGTTAGGCTATGACCCCACGTCCTCGTATTCAAGTCTAGGAGACCTCCAAAAACAGTTGCAAGTGCGTGTTGCAAGTTCGGACTCCGTGCAGACAGCAGACTGTTATTTTTCGCAAGTAACAGGTAACGGCTACCTTTAAGAGATTTTAAGAGATATCCTCCCTTTTAACGATTGAGGCTCCCCATACTGGTGGAAAGTGCACATTTCCTTGAATCGTCGTGTTAGGCCCAACTTTTAACCCTGCTTGAAGGTGAGTCCTCAGGCCGGACGAATGTCTCATCCTACTTCTGCAGGAAGCACCGGGCGCAAGTTAATAGCGGATCGCGATACCTGCGCCCGGTTTCCGGCCCTATCCAATTTAACCCCCAATAGCTTTGCATTGAGGTTGTATACAGATGTAATGCTTTGCCACAGGGACTTACCAAAATAGCGACAATTGCATCTTTTAACGGAAAATAGGATAAATATTTGAAGCAGAAGATGATTCAGGACTATGGGGAGAATGCGAGGCAGTGCAATTAGTTTTGGATTGCTCCAGCAAAGACCCTGCAGACACAATGGCCTCATTCTGTGCTGCAAATTTCAATGGTTCTGTAGGAAGTAGTAGTGGGTGGTGTCCAGCTTGAGTTTTAAAATCCTGAAGGTTGCAGGAAGAAGGAAAGATTGAAGGAAGTAAGGTGTTCTGAAATTTCGAAGTCCTGGGAAAGAGCAAGTTAAAGTAGGAGATGGTACAATGTCTTGGTTTTAATATGGTGGGATTGAAATGCCACCAGAGGTGACAGAATGGTCAAGTACTTAACAACGTCGGGCAGTGCTAATTAATAGACCTCCCTTGCTAGGCACTGGTTGACACAGACACAGTCACTGGTTGATGGGGATCACCATTGTTTTCCTAAAGCACCAGTACTGGTCAGTAGTGAGGCATCGCCTAATGGGTGCAGATTGAAGAGACTGGAACCGGCTCATGAATTGATCAGTGCCGATCAATACAGGTATAATCAACAATAAGATTCAATTAGCAATAGGTATCAACTAGAACAGCACATGCTGGGTTGTGTCTATCAGGCAAACTTCATGGATGTTAACTGAGTAACAGAGCACTCATTGATGCGAACTAAAAAATGTTTCTGAACAAATGACTAGAAGCAAATGAAGAACCATGACAAATACTTTCAAAATAGTGAGGGTTAAATTGGATCGGGCCGGAAACCGGGCGCGGGTATTGCGATCCGCTATTAACCCACGCCCGGTGCTTCCTGCACAGGCAGGATGAGACATTCGTCCGGCCAGAGGACTTACCTTCAAGCAGCGTTAAAAACGAGGCCTGACACAATGGGCCCGATATTACCAGGGCGGCGGGGGGGGGAGGGGCGATGCGCCCGGTGAAATCAGTCTGCCCCGAACGCAATCGCAGGCTGATTGGATCCACTTACCTGGTTTTCCGGGTTCCCCGCTGCTGAGCTGCGTGGCGGGCGGACTGCACATGCGCAGTAAGGTCTGTCAGCTGGAGGAGCTCTATTTAAAGGGGCAGTCCTCCACTGACTGATGCTGCAAGAAATAGGAAAAATTACAGCATGGAGCAGCCCAGGGGAAAGTTGCTCCCAAGTTAATGATGCCTCACTCCAGCTCTTATTGGATGGGGTGAGGAGGAGGGGGAGGACAGAAATCTTCCCCCCGGCGGGCGGGAGGAAGCGGCCTGCCTCTGCCAACAAGAAGGCCTGGCTCAAGGTGGCAGAGGAGGTCACCAGCACCACCAACATATTGCGCACCTGCATACAGTGCAGGAGGCGCTTCAATGACCTAAGTAGGTCAGCCAAAGTGAGTACACTTACTCATTCCCCTACACCGTCTGCCACATCACCGCCCCCACCCCACACCTCCTTCTGCACTGCCAACACTACTCTGTCACATCACCCCTCACACCCACTCAAAGCTCATCCTCATCTTACCTGCACTTACTCACCTCGCCAGTACTCATCCCGCCACTACCACTCAACCCAATCCTCAGACAATCTCATGGCTCTATCTCATACTCACCCTCTCATGCATCTCTTTCACAGTCAGCCTCACTCAACCTGCCACTACCTGTGCTGCAGCCACAGGGCATGCATCACATATGTGCAGTAGGAAGTGTAAGGCAAACGTGTTGTGAGCATGAAGGGGATGCACAAGGTGTTTGAGGGTTTGTCATGGGTTTTACTTATATTTAATTTCTGACCAACTCACATTACATATTATATTGGCACCACTACTGCCACGCCTTTGCGAATCTTGTCTGGTTTGTGCAATAATGCCCTTTCCTGAGGATCACAATGAAGACCAACACCTGATTCCATCCATTGTGTCACTGCAGAGTGGGTGTAGGTGTATTTGCAGGGCTCTTTTGTGCAGACGACTGAGAGACGTCGGCGATGTCCCCGGTGGCACCCTGGAAGGATGCGGAGGAGAAGTTGTTGAGGGCAGTGGTGACTTTAACAGCGACAGGTAAGAAGATGGTGCTCGGGCCAACTGGGAGCAGCTCGGCATGAAGGAGGCTGCAGATGTCCACGACTACATGTCGAGTGACTCTGAGCCTCCGTGTGCACTGCTGCTCAGAGAGGTCCAGGAAGCTGAACCTCGGTCTGTGTATCCTGTGGCGAGGGTAGTGCCCTCTGTGACGCATCTCTCTCTGCCGTTGTCCTCCCTCCTGCTGTGCAGGTGGATGTGTCACAGCACTGTGTTGTGGAGCTCCACGTGTCAGAGGTGGCCGGCGTGGCCGGCGAGGCTGGTGATGCTGTTCGCCCTCCGAGGAAGTTATGACTGCAGCTACGGCGTCCCCCATCCGGAAGATGTACATCTGAGGGGGTCCGCAAGGTAGGTACATGTCTCTGGACCCAGGGGTAAGTGTGCAAGTTGGTGAATTTTGTTGTTAGGAGGAGGGTGGTGGAGGCCAAACTTTGTCCAAAGTGACAGAGTGGCCTCCTGCGATGAGTGAGGGTCTCCCCCCCACCTGTCAAATGGACCTTTGCAGCTGCCACAGGCTGATGACTGCAACACATCCATTTCAACTGGGAGTGTTTCTCCCAGTACGGGAAACAGTCCCATTTGTTTGTAAAATCCCAACCCTCCTAAAATATCTCGTTAATCAGGTCTCTAAATGACCTGAAATACCAAGATAAATAGCTTAAGTGGCACCCCACTGGCTTTAATTGCCGGCGGGAGTCCCACATGTCAGCGCGTCTGTGGGAAACCCGGAAGTGGGCGTGTTGGAGCCGGGCTCCCGCCCCGCCCCGGGAATCCACGATTTTTGGAGCCCCCCCACCAGGAACACACCCGATCGCGGGTGCTAAAATAGAGCCCAATGATTCAAGGAAATGTGCACTTTCCACCAGCACGGGGAGCCCCAATTTCTTAAAGGGAGGATGTCTCTTAAACTCTCTTAAAGGTAGCCGTTACCTGTTACTTGCGAAAAATAACAGTCTGCTGTCTGCATGGAGTCTGAACGGAGATCAGACATTGTACACGTAAAACACAGATGCAGGTCCTGTCCCTATGTTTACAAATTGATGAGTTATGTTAAAACATTGAATAATTGTTGCGCACTAATAAATCCCACATCCTCCAATCTGCATGTGAGGTTTCACCAAACTGCCAACTGTACCATGCCTGCGAGAATGCAAGGTTTTCTGCTGATGCACTAGAGGCCTTGATGCAAGAAGTGGACAGAAGGAGGGACATCCTATATCTGCAGGGGTGGAAGGTGGGCAAGAGGCCCTCCAGACATATGCCCAAAAGGGAGGCAGCGGTGGACGAAGTCAATGCCAGGCGCACAGCACCACAAATATGGATGTAGTGCAGGAAGAAGTTCAATGCTTTGACACAAGTGGTCAAGGTGAGTGAGGTCAACTGTCAAATACTTCTCCTACCAACTGCCCCACTAGCCGCATCCACTGCTCCACGCACTAAAACCCCCATCACCCACATACCAACAGACTCTTTCCATCAATATTCAACTCTGCCAATCAGATGCTTCATCTCAACCTTACACATTACCTCTGTTGCAAGCCGCACACCCACAACTCAGAGGCCACACACTGGCAGCTATTCAATCATGACAGGCACATCATCCAGACAGATGTTCCGCTTTCTTGCAGGAGAAGGCGGTGCATAACAGGAGGCAGCAAGTAGCAGTGGCATTTAGTCCCTCGAGCCTGTTCCGCCATTCAATGAGATCATGGTTGATCTGTGACCTAACTCCACATGCCCATGTCCCTTAATATTCTTGGTTCACAGAAATCTATCAATCTCAGATTTAACATTCACAATTGTGCTAGCATCAGCTGCCGTCTGTAGAAGAGCATTCCAAACTTCTCCCACCCTTTGCATGTAGAAGCATTTCCTAACTTCACTCCTGCACGTCCTGCCTCTAAATGTTAGGCTATGTCCCGGCATCCTAGTATTTAAGTCTAGGAGACCTCCAAAAACAGTTGCAAATGCATCAACGGCCAGAAGCAATAATCCAGCAACTAACCTGTAAATCCTGCATGGTCCCTTTAACTAGCACTGGTGGGGGGTCCTCCAGGCACTCTTAAGACATATTTACATGGGTCGTGGTTAAGACTGTGCGTTGAGTTCAGCGTTAAGTTCCAAAATGGTGTCTATCACTTTAAATCAGCGTTGCACACTGATTGTATCCATTTTCTCCTTACTTTACATGCAGCCGGCGTTCGGCATTTGCGCATGCGCTACTATCTATTCCAAGATGGCGTCCGGTGCACGCCATGCAAGAAACTTGTGTACGCAGCCAAGACGCAATCTTGGATCTTCAAGAGGCCGCGTAGTGCTGAAACATGGCCCAATTTCTAGCCCAATATCTATTGTTAGAAGTTAGCACTAATAAAAGCTAGAAAACCGTGAACTGGAAACTGACTTTTTGCGGTGAATACAAATTAAAAGTGTTGGGAATACATCAAAATTCTCTTTCTAAAGGATACAACATCAAACCGTTTATGAGGGAAAGCTCTGAATGAAATCTGCAGGTTATATTACCTTGATATTGAACTAAAGTAGAACAAATGCAAAAGAAGGATCTCAAAATCCAAAACATGAAGAAAATTTGTAAAGGAAAGGAAGAAATGGAGAGGACACATCATCTCACCAAATGCTTAATGAGGCAGAAGAAAATGCCGTGAAAACTGTTGGATGACAATGGTGTAGAAAGGGCCAGTGCCTAATGGGCAAGAGGAGGGCTTCAACTGTGCACTTCAAAATTCCCAGAACAAGTGTGCTTGAAAGGATGACTAGATCTGAAGGAGACCGGGAATGTCTACACAAGATAGTGAAATGTAAATATTTAGGGAACTTTATTTTATCTCTTCCCTGCCCTGATTATTCTCTGTGAAAAGCTTGGGTGTGATCATTTTTTTAGCATATATATGATTCGTTAAAGTTTTAAAATCTCACTTTGACCAGGTGTGTCATTGCATCCTTGAAGAAGACGAGATCAAGAAAACCTGATCGGACACCTTCATTATGTTGTGCCTGATAAAACTGCAGTTTTTCAGTCAGGAATTTGTAACTTGGAATCTGGAACACATTCAACACACATTACAACCGTTAGAATATCACAACGATAACATCGTGAAGATAATTAAAAATGAAGGATACCATTGGGCCAATATAGCTCATCCATAGAAACCTACAATGACCCTATCACAGCATTTGCCTTTGAAAATATATTTACAATTCAGCGTACAAGTGATAAAATTCAATTAACTGATTTTCTATTAGATGGCTGCCCAGGCGCCCATGGCACCTGCCTCAAACAGGCGTTAGGCTCCAGGCCTACGCCGTTCAAGATTCTTCAGTAGTCACTGCGGTCTAAGCAGCAACAGGCAACAAAAAAGGTTTTTAAAAAATCATTTCTATGGAGCCCCAGAGGAGCAGGAGTAATCCTTTCGGCTCCGTTGCACTCCTGATGGCCGCAGTCAGCCCCCTTCCCATTGTCCTCCCCCCCTCTCTTCCGGGACTTACCTGAGGACCACTGCTGACGAGGCAGGCTGTCTGAAATTGAATGTTGGCACCTGCAGCTCGCCTAAATTATTGAAATGAGGTTGGACGCCCAATTTTGGGCAAGCCTCGGGTCTTTCAGTTCAGGCTCATGCGTCATCAGTTATGCGTCCAAAAAGCCATAACCAATTTTTAACCCCTTGTCTTTTGTCCATGGAGGGAGTATCATCACTGAGACCAAATCTATTGTCACCTGCCTTTCACACATGCAAATTTTCCAACAGTAGCTCACTAAATGACAATCAGGAGCCAGAACATTAGCTGTGCTTTTTCTCTCTCATATTCCAGGGCCTACTGACTGAGATCAGTTTTCAGGACAAATTGGATATTGAACCTGGGGCCTTCTGGTCTTTAGGGCTTTGTACTGCACTACATGGGCCACCAGGGAAGCTGCATCTGTGGTTTGACAGATTTCTGTATGTTAAATTTGATGCCAGTTTGTACAAATAGATTCAAGTGAAAATTATATATTTTTCTGGAAAAAGAATGGATTGAGAGATATGGTTAAGAAGGCATGTAGGTGAGGTTAATGTTTACCAAAAAGGAATCGGCCTTATCCTTATAAGCACTCAATAGCAGAATTAACAAGATCACTTTAAAGCTGACAGCACTATGATGTACCAGTTCATAGATTTTCGGGACAACAAATACAAAATCTTCAGGTTCGTCACCAGTTGGCTCTGGCACATCTCGAAGGAAATCAACAAAGTATGGCTCTTGATGAAGCTTTTCTGCCTGTGCTTTTCCAATGTTTTCTTCAATAACACGTGCGATTGCATTTTCAAACCAACTTTTATCCTCTTCGTTTACAAATCTAATAAGTAACATAAAAGTCAATATTAATCATTACTAATTTTACTACCACAAAGAGACCAACTGTATACAGCAATTATTCATAAAATGTGTGTTTATACCTTTATGGGTGCATAAGTTGTGTAAATGTGCTTTTACAAAGGTACCCAAGTGGTATTCAAGTGTTCTAATTACAGCTTGAGCACACAGCACAGCAGAATGGGCTGCTAATGGAGTGAGCTGAGAACAGAGTGAGAATTTCTTAAATGGGAAATTGGTGAACATAGGAACAGAAGTAGGCCAATCAGCCCCTCGAGCCTGTTCCACTATTCAATTAGATCATGGCTGATCAGTATCTTAACTCCATCTACCCACCTTGGTTCTGTAAACCCAACAAGAACCTATCAATCTCAGTTAGCCTAGTCGCAACAGCTTTTTGGGGAGGGAGTTTCAGATTTCCACTTCCCATTGTGTGAAGAAGTGCTTCCTGACATCACCCCTGAATGGCCTAGCTCTAATTTTAAGGTTATGCCCCCAAGTTCTGGACTCCCCTACCAGAGGAAATAGTTTCTCTCTATCGACGCTATTAACTCCTTTCAAAAGCAAAATACTGCAGATGCTGGAAATCTGAAATAAAAACAGAAAATGCTGGAAATATTCAGCAAGTCAGGCAACATCTGTGGAGAAAGAAACGGAGTTAATGTTTCAGGTTGATGACCTTTCATCAGAACTGGAAGAAGTTGAAGATTAAACAGTTTTTCAGCAGGTACAGAGCCAGGGGAGGGAGGGGAGGGGAGGGGAGGAAAGACCAAAAGGGAAGATCTTTGATAGGGTGGAGGGCACAAGTGATTAAATGACAAAAGGGATGATGGTGCAAGGCAAGGAAGGTGGTAATGGGACAAGAAAAGAAACAAAAGATGGGTCTAGAGAAGCTGTAAATGGTAACATCAGAACAATTACCAGCACTTGCTGTCCAAAAAAATGGAAGCAGAGGCTATGATCTGATATTATTGAAATCAATATTGAGTCCAGAAGGTTGTAAAGTGCCTAATTGAAAGATGAGGTGCTGTTCCTTAAGCTTCCGTTGAGCTTCATTGGAACAGTGTAAGAGGACAAGGACAGAGAGGTCAGAGTGGGAGTGGGACGGGGAATTAAAATGGCGGAGGGCATCAGAAGAGGCATGGATGTAGGTCGGAAGAAACTGGACAAGGGGAAAAAAAAGAGTTGAGATTGGAGGAAATAAGTTCTTTTCATTGGGAACTGCCGGCGTGACATTGGCCGTCTCAATTTCTCTACTCCCCTCACTCACTCTAACCTACCTCCCTCTGAACTTGCAGCACTCTGTCCTCTCAGGTCCAATCCTAATATTGTCATTAAACCTGTTGACAAGGGCAGCGCTGTTGTTGTGTTGCGAACGGACCTCTGCCTTGGGAGGTTGAACGCCAACGCACCGACACCTCCTCTTACCTCCCTCTGGACCATGACCCCACCGCTGAACATCAAGCCATAGTTTCCCAGACCGTCTCTGACCTCATCTCCTCTGGAGATCTTCCCCCCATGGCCTCTAACCTCACAGTCCCCCAATCCCGCATAGCCTGCTTCAACTTCCTTCCCAAGATCCACAAACAGGATTGCCATGGGAGACCCATCATTTCAGCCTGTTCTTGCCCCACGGAACTTATTCCTTCCAATCTCGAAACTATTTTTCTCCCCTTGTCCAGTCTCTTCCAACCTACATCTTCTGATGTCCTCCTCCACTTTGTTTCCAGTTCCCTGGCCTTAACCGTCTCCTGTTCACCTTGGACGTCCAGTCCCTCTACACCTCCATCCCCAACCAGGACGGCCTGCGGGCCCTCCATTTCTTCCTTGAACGGAGTCCCAACCAGTCCCCATCCACTACCGCCCTCCTCTGCCTGGCCTTATCGTTATGTTGAACAACTTCTCTTTTGACTCCACTCACTTCCTCTAAATAAAAGGTGTCGCAATGGGAACCCTTATGAGTCCTAGCTATGCCTGCCTTTTTAAGAACATAAGTAATAGGAGCAAAAGTAGGCTATACGGCCCCTCAAGCCTGCTTCATCATTCAATTAGATCATGGCTGATCGACCTCAACTCCACTTTCCACCCCGATTCCCACCTTGATTCTCCTAGAGTCCAAATATCTATCTATCTCAACCTTGAATATACTCAACGTCTCAGCATCCACAGGCCTCTGGGGTAGCTACGTGAAACATTCCCTTGTGGGCTACGTGGAACATTCATTGTTCCAGTCCAATTCAGGTCCCCTCCCTCACCTCTTTTTCCAATACATTGATGACTGTATTGGTGCCGTTTCATGCTCTTGCCCAAACTGGAAAATTTCATCAACTTTGTTTCCAATTTCCTCCCTTCCCTTGCCTTCACATGGTCCATCTCCGACTCTTCCCTTCCTCGACTTCTCTATCTCCATTTCTGGGGATAGACTGTCAAACCAATATCTATCTTAAGCTCACCGACTCCCATAGTTACCTTAATTACACTTCCTCCCACCCCGCTTCCTGTAAGGACTATGTTCCCTTCTCCTAGTTTCTCCATCTCCGTCGCATCTGTTCTGATGATGCCACCTTCCATATCAGTGCTTCCATTAGGTCTTCCTTTTTCCTTAACCGAGGATTCCCCTCCACTGTGGTTGACAAGGCACTCGACCGTGTCCATCCTATTTCCCGCACTTCTGCTCTCCTCCCTTCCCCTTCCTCCCAGAACCATGATAGGGTCCCCCTTGTCCTCACCTTCCACTCTACCAGCCTCCACATTCAATGTCTCATCCTCCGCCAGTCGAGGTCCCAAACACTCCTTCCAGGTGAACCAGCAATTTACTTGTACTTCTTTCAATTTAGTATATAGTACTTGCTGCTCACAATGCGGTCTCCTCTACATTGGGGAGACCAAATGAAGATTGGGTGATTGGTTTGCTGAACACCTCCGCTCAGTCCGCAAGCGTGACCCTGACCTGCCAGTTGCTTGCCATTTTAATTCCCCATCCCACTCCCACTCTGACCTCCCTAGACCCATCTTTTGTTTCTTCACTTGTCCCATTACCACCCTCCTTGCCTTGCACCATCATACCTTTTGTCATTTAATCACTTGTGCCCTCCACCCTATCACAGACCTTCCCTTTTGGTCTTCCCACCCCTCCACTCCCTTCCCCCTCCCCTGGCTCTGTACTTGCTGTTTAATCTTCAACTTCTTCCAGTTCTGACGAAGGGTCATTGACCTGAAATGTTAACTCTGTTTCTTTCTCCACAGATACTGCCCGACTTGCTGAGTATTTTCATCACTTTTTGTTTTCTATCAACTCCTTTGATCAGCTTAAACACCTCAATTAGATCACTCCTTAATCTATAGTCAAGGGAATACAAACCTAGTCTATGTAACCTGTCCTCATGATTTTACCCTTTTAACCCCGGTACCATTCTGGTGAATCTGCGCTGCACCCCCTCCAAGGCCAATATATCCTTCCTTGGGAGTGGTGCCCAGAACTGAATGCAGTACTCCAGATGGGGCTTAACCAGAGCTCTGTACAGCTGTAACATAGCTTCCACCCCACTGTAATCCAGTCCTCTTGAGATAAAGGCCAACATTCCATTAGCCTTTTAAATTATTTTTTATACCTGCCCACTATCTTTTAGTGATTTCTGTACTTGGACTCCTAAATCTCTCTGCTCCTCCACAGTTCTTAGCTTTTCACCATTTAGAAAATACTCTGATCTATCTTTCTTAGGTCCATAGTGGATGAGCTCACACTTCCCCACACTGAACTCCATCTGGCACAGTTTTGCCCATTCACTTAATCTATCAATGTCCCTTTGCAACTTTCTGCTCCCGTCTACATTATTTACTGTGCTACCTAACTTAGTGTCATCGGCAAACTTAGATATACGGCTCTCTTCCTTCATTCAAGTCATTTATAAATATAGTGAAAAGTTGAGGCTCCAGTACGGATCCTTGTGGGACACCACTAGTCACATCCTGCCAATTTGAGTACATACCCATTATCCCTATTCTCTGTCTCCTACCACCTAATCAATTTCCTATCCAAGCTAATAGGGTGAGAGTGGGAATTAGGTGTAGGGATGGAAGGAAGTATTAAGTAAGTTTGGACTGGAGTGTACAGGGCACAATTTCAAAATTTGCAGATGACACAAAACTTGGAAGTGTAGTGAACAGTGAGGAGCATAGTGATAGACTTCAAGAGGATATCGACAGGCTGGTGGAATGGGCGGACACGTGGCAGATGAAATTTAATGCTGTGAAGTAATACATTTTGGTAGGAAGAATGAGAGCCAAACTAAATGGTACAATTCTAAAGGGGGTGCAGGAACAGAGAGACCTGGGGGTATATGCGCACAGGTCGTTGAAGGTGGCAGGGGAGGTTGAGAAAGCGGTTAAAAAAGCATACGGGATCGTGGGCTTTATAAGTGGAGGCATAGAGTAAAAAAAGCAAGGAGATTATGATGAACTTTTATAAAACACTGGTTTAGCCACAACTGGAATATTGTGTCCAATTCTGCGCACCGCACTTTAGGAAATATGTGAAGGCCTTAGAGAGGGTGCAGAAAAGATTTACTCGAATGGCTCCAGGGATGAGGGACTTCAGTTACATGGATAGACTGGAGCAGCTGGGGTTGTTCTCCTTGGAACAGAGAAGGTTGAAAGGAGATTTGATGGAGGTGTTCAAAATCATGAGGGGTCTAGACAGAGTATATAGAGAGAAACTGTTCCCGTTGGCAGAAAGGTCGAGAATCAGAGAATACAGATTTAAGATGATTGGCAAAAGCACCAAAGGCGACATGGGGAAAAAATTTTTATTCAGCGAGTGGTCACAATCTGGAGTGCACTACCTGGAAGGGTAGTGAAGGCAGATTCAATCGTGGCTTTCAAAAGGGAATTGGATAAGTGCTTGCAGGGAAAAAATTTGCAGGGCTATGGGGAAAGGGCAGGACTAGCTGGATTGCTCTTGCAGAGAGCTGGCACGGGATTGACGGGCCAAATGTTCTCCTTCTGTGCTGTACCTATTCTATGATTCTATGATTCTAAATTAACCAAGGGACCAAAGCAAAAAAGAGGAAGAAGGGGAAACACCAGGCATTTAATTAAAGGGGGTTTTTGACTTTTTCTTTCCCCTTAACAATTTTTTCTTAACTCAAACAAGCTTAAAACTTTAAAGTTTCACAAGGATCAAATACTTTGTGTGTTGTAGAAGTTGTTTGCCTTCCAGGCCCAGATTCTGAAGGGTTTTATCTGCAACAACTACAAGCTGGTCGACGCACTCAAGCTGAAGTGGTCGATCTTAGTGAGCGACTGGCCATGCATCAAAATACTAGGGAGGGAGAAGATTTTATAGATGAGAAATAAGAGCACGGTGGGGGTCGGAGTGGGAGAGGAGACCTCGGAACCTAGAGCAGGATGGTGGGTTTCTGTTGGAAGGGGGACCAGAAGTCATGGTCAGGTAATGGGGCAGGAGCTGTCATCCCTGACGCTCTCCCAACAGTTTCACTCCTCTGGAAAGAGAGGGTTTGGAGACACAAGAGTTGGCTGTGACAGGCGAGGATGTGTCATGCACTGAGGCAATCCAGCAGCCTGTCAGGGAAGGAGGGAACCTTGATTTTAACCCCAACTCCCAGATGTTCAGGAAAGGGTCAGGTGAGGGATGCAATTAAGACCCTGATGTAATTTGAACTAGTGCAGCATGGGTTTCATGCAGGTTGGCAAGGTTGCCTGGGGAACCCTAGCGGGATTGGGTCCTGTCTGATCAGTGTGCTGAAACTAAAGATTTGAATAAAGCTGCTACACTCATAGGTGTTCTTTCAGTTCATTGTGGGCTGTGATTCTGTGATCACTGTTTGCTTTGGGTTGTGTTTTTGATACTTTTTAATAAGAAAAACGAGAAGCTGATTATGGGTGTTGCTCCAGCTGCACTCTGTTGGAGTGAAGAGGAGGAGGAAGAGCATCAGCAGCAAGAGCATGCTAAAGAAAGAGCTGTGGCAGGGTCACAGAGTAGGCAGCAAAAGAGGGGGCATGCGCGCAGCAGGCTGTAGTCACCTCACAGGATGTACAGACAGAGGCTCAGCTTCCTTGACCTGTCCGAGGAGAAGCGCTTCAGGAGGCTCAGATTGTCAAGGCAGGTGGTCGCTGACGATTGGAAGATGATCCGTCCACCATGCTTCATGTCCTCCTTCTTCCTCCTCACCTAGCTCTTCCTCATCAGATGATGAGTCCGGCATACTATTGGGATGCTCAAGTTGAGGTTCAGGTGCCTTGACAGATCTGGAGGTTCCCAGAAATCCTCGCCAGCCAGAGTCTCCAGAATAATAGCGGCATGCTGCTTCCTGCATATTATCACTCAACAGAGAGGACTGGAGTTGCAGGTGGAAAAAGGCCTGCAGGACTCATCATCTGATGAGGAAGAGCATGCTGAAGAGGGAGATGAGGACAAGAAGCACGGCATGTGGATCATCTTGCAGCCCGAGATGCAAGGGATTCTCTCATAACTCAGCGCTTCGCATAGACGTGTCACTTCTACCACTCCTACGTGACCGGACCCCCCGTGCACTAACAGTCCTGCAACCTTCACTCCATTGCTTTGCCATCCTGTCACCTTGAAAACATTGATCCAACTTCCACACCTATGACATAAAAACCAGGCACATAAATTGCCTTGAAAGTAAAGGGCACACGAGAATGACAAAAGTGAAAAAAGTTTTAATGTGCACCAATAATCAAATCTTAACAAGTCAATTAGTGCAACTCCCAAGTGTGAATCCTAAGTGATTGATTTAACCATCACTTCCTACTTTTACCACTTCTACAGGGTGCTACCTCAGTGGTATGAGCAGAGATGATGGTAGGCTGCTGTGTATCTTCATCAGACTCCTGACATGCTTGCAGCCGACGACCTCTGGGTGCTAGAGTCTGTGAGGGCCCTTTTACTGACTGCTCCTTCTGTATTTCCGCTGGGGCAGTCTGGGCCAGCTGGAGTTGGTTGAGGGGGTGGTAACGGATGAGACGTGCTGATGTCCTGAGAAAGGTCTGCATATACTGCTCCCATTCCGCCAATCTCCCTACCTTGGGACAACGGCACATCAGTCCTACTGGTCTGCGGACGAGCAGACTGCAGGAGATGAGTGACGCCTTTGAAGCCCTGATCTATTCTGTCCACCAATTTCCCAATGGTGAAATAGAGCCCAGAGTCTGCATTGCAGCTGTGTGAACCTCTAGGAAGGCTTCAAAGGCTGGTACCAATGACTCCTGCTGTGAGTGCATGGCTACAGTGTCCATTTGAGGTGGCCACACACTCCATGGTGGATTGCAGAGTGGAAAACCCCTGCGGTAGCACCCCACAGATCCTAACAGCCATAGTGGACAGAGTGCCTGACAGGATTGCCAACATCTCACGCATTTGTTATTGTCTCCAGTATTTTCCCTTTCACGGATGGACCGGAGTTCTGCATCTCTGTCCTGCTGAGCAGAGCTTGGAGCATACGGCGCCCTCCGTTGCATATTCTCCTCGTCTGTCCCTACCACCACTATCTGCTCCTGCTCAAGTACTGTGAGACTCACCAGGTGCCAGCCACTCTATCTGACAAAAACACCCACTCGATGTACCAGTCTCTGCGCTGGTGCCTGCAATGCGTGTAGCTTGTGATGATGCGCCCTCTATCAAAGCTACAAAGACCGGTAACACTGACTCCTGCTGTGAGGGCCTGGCAGCAGTGTCCTCGGAGGTGGCTACATGCTCCAGGGTAGATTGCAGACTTGATAACCCCTGTGAGAGCACCCCACAGATAGTGGAAGTAGAATCTCTATCCCTCCCTGCCATAGTGGACAGAGTGCCTGACAGGACTGCCAACACCTCACACATTTGTTCTTGTGTTTTTAGTATTCTCCTTTTCATGGCTGGACCCAAAGTTGTACATCTCTGTCTTGCCGTGCAGAGCATGGACAGGACGGCGCCCTCCAACGCGTTTCCTCTTCAGCTGTCTCAACCACCACTATCTGCTCCAAATCACGTGCTGTGAGACTCACCAGGTGCTGGCCAATCTAGCTAAGTAACACACCCAATTGATGTGCCAGTCTCTGCGCTGGTGCCTGCAACACAGGTAGTGTGTGACGGTGCATCCTCAAGAGGGATGAGGTTCTCTGGTGTCTTCTTCTCTGTAGGCAGGGGCTTGTGTTCGTCCTGTGAGGGCCCTGGAGGAAAGAAGAAAAGGTAAAGATGTAGTAGTGTACTTAGAAGATATTAATGTTCACATGAAGCACTTGGCCATATTGGTTGATGTGTTGAAGTCGACTGAAGGGGCAGTTGAGTCTCTGTGGGGGATGAGGGGGTGTAAGGTTAAATCAGTCACCCTGCTCCACTGATCTGCCAATGCTTGATGCTAGAGGTGCCGCTTATCTCCAGTGCCTTCTCCTCCGCAGGGGTCACTACCACGCTCTCGCGATTCTCCACCAGTCGTGGCCCTGGCCCTGGTATTCTGAGGTCTTTTCTCCTGCAAAGGGGGTGAATCAGTGTTAGCAAGGATGTGTCCCTCGTCTGCATGTAGTGCATACCGTGAAAGTGTGAATCAGGCAGATGTAAAAGGAATGGTGATGTCATACGTTTGTGGAGATTGGCTACACTATGAATTGAGGAGGTTTGCTGAGAGTAGGTGCAGGTCAAGCAGCTCAGATGAGATGAGATGAGGATGGGGTTGTTGGCAGCAGTGAAAGGAGGAAACAAGAGTTGAGCATGTGAAAGGAGTGAGCATGAGAGATGGTACAGTGCACCATTGCGATTGGTGCTGAGAAAAGCGATGCAGGGGTGAGGGGTGGTATGAATGGTGTAGGAGGGACAAGAGGGAGTGGAAGGAGATACATAGTAGGAGATGGGTAAAGAAGAACGTGTGCTGACCTTTCCTGACCTAGTCAGGTCATTGAAACCATTCTTGCACTGAATCCAGGTCCTGGGCATCACGCTCCTTCTGCTGACTTCCTCAGCCACTTCAATCCAGGCCTGTTTGATTGTCACAGCAGATTTCTTCTTCCCACTTGTGGGGAACAACATCTCCTTGCCCTCCCTGCACCCAGTGTTACCTCCAGGGACACATCACTGACCTTGGGGACCACCGTCCCTCTCTTGGCAGACATCCTTCCAAATGGCAACGTTTCCTTATAGTTTTCACAGTCCTTTCCCTCAGCCTCCCTCACAGAGATGGAATTGAGTCTTTAAATGCTAGGACGGGAAATTGCGTCATGCTGGTAAGCGAGGAACCCAGAAACTTTATTTAAATGATGCCTCAGCTCATATGCTTCTGAAACCCTCATCCATGCCTTTGTTACCTCTAGGCTTGCCTATTCCAATGCTTTCCTGGCTGGCCTCCCATCTTCCACCCTCCAAAATTTGAGCCCATCCAAAACTTTGTTGCCTGTATCCTAACTCGCAACAAGTCCCGTTCTCCCATCACCTCTGTGCTTGCTGACCTACAATGGCTCCCAGTCTGGTAATGCTTTGATGTTAAAATTCTCATCCTTGTTTTCAAATCCCTCCATGGCATCACCCCTCCCTATCTCTGTAACCTCCTCCTCTGAGATCTCTGCGTTCTGTAATGAGGTCTGGAGCTGAGTGGTCCTGGTGGAACCCAAACTGAGCATCGGAGAGCAGGTTATTGGTGAGTAAGTGCTGCTTGATAGCGCTGTTGACGACTCTGCCATCATTTTGCTGATGATTGAGTGTAGGCTAATAGGACGGTGATTGGTCGGGTTGGAGTTGTCCTGTTTTTTGTGGACAGTATATAACTGGGCAATGTTCCACATTATTAGGCAGATGCCAGTGTTGTAGCTGTTCTGGAACAGCATGACTAGAGGCACGGCTAGTCCTGGAACACAGGTCTTCAGCACTAGTGCCTTTGCTGTGTCCAGTGCACTCAGCCATTTCTTGATATCACGTGGAGTGAATCGAATTCGATGAAGACTGGCATCTATGATGGTGGGGACCTCAGGAGGAGGCCAAGAAGGATCATCCACTCGGCACTTCTGGCTGCAGATGGTTGCGAATGCTTCAGCCTTGTCTTTGCACTCCTAGGCACATAGGAACAGGAGATGCCATTCAGTCCCTCGAGCCTGTTTCACCATTCAATGAGGTCATGGTTGATCTGTATCCTAACTCCATCCACCTGTCTTGGGTCCATATCACATAGAATTACAATGTACAGCACAGAAATAGGCCATTCGGCCAATCAAGTCCATGCGGATGTTTATGCTCCACACGAGCGACCTCCCACCTTTCTTCATCTAACCCCATCAACATATCCTTCTATTCCTTTCTCCCTCATGTGTTTATCGAGCTTCCCCTAGTCGCCTCAACTATTCCTTGTGGTAACAAATTCCACATTCTAACCACTCTCTCGGTAAAGAAATTTCTCCTCAATTCCCTATTGGATTTATTAGTGACTATCTTATATTCAAGGCCCCTAGTTCTGGTCTCCCCCACAAGTGGAAACATCTTTTCTATGTCTACTCTATCAAACACTTTCATAATCTTAAAGACCTCTATCAGGTCATCCCTCAATCTTCTCTTTTCAAGAGAAGGGTATCATCCCTTAATACCTTTGGATAGCAAAAATCAGTTGATCTCAAATTTAAAATTTTAATTGAGCTAGCATCTACTGCTTTTTGTGGGAGAGAGTTCCACAATTCTACCACCCTTTGCTTGAAGAAGTGTTTCCTAACTCCTCTTCTGAATGACCTGGCTCTGATTTTAAGGTTATGTCTCGTTATCCTAGACTCTCCCACCAGCGGAAAAAGGTTTTGTCTATTTACCCTATCAATTCCTTTCAAAATTCTAAAAAGCTCTATCAAATCACCCATAACCTTTTATATTACCAGAAATACAAGCCGAGTTTATTTACTTCCTCCTCATAATCTAACCATTGGAGCCCTGGTAGCATTCTGTGAATCTGCCCTGCACTCCTTTCTAAGGTGCGGTGCCCATAACTGTACACAGTCATGTGCTGGGCTCTGCCATCGTTGAGGATGGGGATGTTCATTTGGCCTCCTCTTCCCATTAACGGCTTGATCTGGCAGGGCTGCAGAATTGCTAAATCTGTTCTTAATCTATCCCATGTAGCATGGTGGTAGTGCCACATGACACGATGGAAGGTGTCCTCAGTGTAAGACGGGATTTGGTCTCCATTAGGACTGTGCGGTGGTCACACCTACCAATACCGTCACGGACAGATGCATCTGCAACAGGTGAATTGGTGAGGATGAGGCCAAGTGTTGGTTCTCTCAACACCTGCCTGGCAGCTATGTCCTTCAGGGCTTGGTCAGCTCTGTCAGTGGTGGTACAACTAAGCCACTATCGGTGATGGAGGTTGAAGTCCCCCACCCAGAGTACATTCTGTGCCCTTGCTACCCTCAATGCTTCCTCCAAGTGGTGCTCAGTACTGATTCACCAGCTGAGGGCAGGTATATGGTGGTAATCAGCAGGTGGTGTCCTCGCACATGTTTGGCCTGGAGCTATGAGACTTCATGAGATCGAGGATCAATGTTGAGGACTCCCAGGGCCACTCCCATCCGATTATACACCACTGTGCCCCCACCTCTGGTGGGTCTATCCTGCCGGTGGGACAGTGGATAGTGATAGAAGTGTCTGGGAGAATGGCTGATAGGTATGATTCTGTGAATATGATTATGTCAAGCTGTCCCAACTTTGGCACCAGTCCTCAGATACTATTGAGGAGGACTTTGCAGGGTCGACTGGGCTGGGTATGCTTTCATCATGTCCTGATTCGATGTCTAGGTAACAGCCAAGTTCAGTTTTATTTTTGTTATCCTTTGTAGCAGTTTCTTACAACTGAATGGCTCGCTAGGTTACTTCAGAGGGCAGTTAAGAGTCAACTATGCCTGGTGTGGGACTGGAATCACATATTGGTCAAACTAGATAAGGGCAGCAGGGGTCCTTCCCTGGAGGATGTTAATGAACCAGTTGGGGTGTTCTGACAGTACAACAGCTTCATGGTTACTTTTACTGATATCAGTTTCTTATTTCCATATTTTTTTTAAAAAATCCAAATTCTCAATCTGCCGTGGTGGGATTTGAATTTATGTTCGACAGGATTATTGGTTTAAGCTGAATTATTAGTCCAGTAACATAACCACTACACTACTATACCCCTAAAAACCTGATGGTTGGTTATGTATGTTTTGTAACTGTAACACCTCATCCATTGCACACATATACTGCTCCTTGGTATAGCTTCCAGAAATATCACAGAATGTTGTACATTTGCATTTGAATTGATGTGGAGAATCATAGAAATTTATGGCACAGGAGGAAGCTATTCGGCCCATCGTGTCTGTGCCGGCTGAAAAAGAACTATCCAGCCGAATCCCACTTTCCAGCTCTTGGTCCACAGCCTTGTAGGTTACGGCACTTCTAGTGCGTATCTTGGGCATGGATTACTCACAGATTAGTGCACATCTAAACCTGGATTATTCATGTGTGAACAGGTATTCTGCACCTATCAATTGTGTTTTTTGGGAACAAGTCTGTGCATCCAATAAGTTTAAGATTTAGGGTTAATTGCTTCTTAACAAGTTTGGTAATTATCAGCTGGTACTAATTTAATGTGCAAGTGGGCATTCACTCTGCTCAAGGTTAATTTACATTCTAATTTGCAATTATTTAAGTCAGTAGATCCATTAAAGTACTAACACAAAGTAAATTCCAACCACATGTAATCTTTAGTAATAGTGATCCACATTTAAAGGAACAAGCTTTTAGTGAAGTATTCCTCCTTAACACTGTAATTACCTGTCTGCAATGACCCTGGTGCATTCATGTTTGAACAAAGCTAGCAGTGTCTGCATATCAGAGCACTCTTCAGCTTCTACGGTCAGCATTCCCTGCCAGATACGAGATAGGTCCCTCAGATTAAAGATGTAATGAAATTTAGCTGGGGTAGGTAGCATTTTCACCTGGAAAATATGAAGCAAATCAACCTTCGACATTTACAAGAAACATAGGGGGTGAAATTAAACTTGGCCATTTTAATACACCACCTGATTTTCATTAACTTCAATGGAAAAGAAAATCGGACATGATGGAAAACGGGTTGCCGATTCATTATTGCCCATTTCATACTTTCGCCGAAGACCAATGTCACCTCCATAAAAGTCTAATCTTAATTACCTGAGGGCAGCAGTAATGTTTTTCAATGGGCTGGATTTTGCTCTGAGTGGCAAATGAACAACATTAGTCGTTCATTAGACTTGCACTTAACCATAGACTTTCCATGGGCTTTGGCACGGCAATTTCCTGTCATTGGGACATCAATCTATTGCAGTCCCCTCTACAGGGTATCTGGCACCTGTGTGAACAGGGCAAGCAGCTATGTATCTCCTGAATCAATCAGATTATAGAATTGTTAATAACAACTGTCTGAACCAGGAAGTGTAAGTTAGAATAGTGAATTCAGTGTAAAATCAGGTACAGAAAGAGAAATAAAGAGAGGGTAAGAAAGATTGGATTAAGAGATAGAGGTAAAAGAGACAGAAAGAGAAAGTAACATTTTAAAAATTAAAATAATAAATTTCTTCAGATTGTAATTATTGTTGGACATTTATTAAATTTTTTTTATTTAACTATCCAACAATAATTAAAGGAATGAGACTCCACACTTACAAAAGATAATTTTCAGTGCCAAAGTGGTTGTTTCGCAGTAATTAAGATTTACCATGCCGTTAAAAGGGTACTTAGACTTGAAATGACTTGACTTAACTTTTTTTGGTGAGTTCAGTCGGTATCTATGAGGTAAGTACAGGAACTTCATACTGTTCAATATATTGGAATGGTGAGTCAGCCGTGCGAGATGCCATTTTGGCACAGCTTTTGGAGGAGGAGCGTATCTCAGACGGCAACCTCCAGATTTTCGTGTTTAACTGTGCATGTGCGGTCACTGGAAGTTACTGTCCGATTTGCACATGAATAGCGGTGAGCGCTGTTACCCTGACCGTTATTTTTATAGCAAAATCCAGTCCATTATTTAAACTGCAAATAAATTTCAGCATCAGACTAAATTATAAACATTAAATGCAACTAATATAACACAGATTATCAGCCTGAAATTCTGAAAGGGAAAGGATGATCATAGAATCATAGAAATTTACAGCACAGAAGTAGGCCATTTGGCCCATCATTTGTGTCGGCTGAAAAAGGGCTACCCAGCCTAATCTCACTTTCCAGCTCTTGGTCCGCAGCCTTGTAGGTTATGGCTCTTAAAGTTCATATCCAAGTACTTTTTAAATACGATAAGGTTTTCTGCCTCTACCACCCTTTCAGGCAGTGAGTTCCAGACCCCCACCACCCTCTGGGTGAAAAAATTTCTCCTCAACTCCTCTCTAATCCTTCGACCAATTACTGTAAATCTATGCCCTCTGGTTATTGACCTCTCTGCTAAGGGAAATAGGTGCTCCCTATCCACTCTATCTAGGCCCCTTATAATTTTATACACCTCAATTAAATCTCCCCTCAGCGTCCTCTGTTCCAAAGAAAACAACCCCAGCCTATCCAATCTTTCCTCAAAGCTAAAATTCTCCAGTCCTGGCAACATCCTCATAAATCTGCTCTGAATCCTCTCTAGTGCAAACATAACTTTCCTGCAATGTGGTGACCAGAACTGTACACAGTACTCAAGCTGTGGCCTAACTAGTGATTTATACAGTGGTTACAGTTCGAGCATACCTTTCCTGCTCTTAAATTCTATGCCTCGGCTAATAAAGGAAAGTATCCCGTATGCTTTCTTAACCATCTTATCTACCTGTCTTGCTATCTTCAGGGATCTGTGGACATGCACTCCAAGGTCCCTCTGTTCCTTGACACTTCTCAGTTATTGTGCGTTCCCTTTCCTTGTTTGCCATCCCCAAATGCATTACCTCACATTTCTCTGGATTGAATTCCATTTGCCTCTTTTCTGCTCACCTGACCAGTCCATTGATATCTTCCTGCAGTCTACAGCTTTCCTCCTCACTCTCAACCAGATGGCTAATTTTTGTATCATCTGCAAGCTTCTTAATCATGCCCCCTACATTGAAGTCGAAATCAATGATATGAACCACAAAAAGCAAGGGGCCTAGTACTGAGCCCTGTGGAACCCCACAGGAAACAGCTTTCCAGTCACAAAAGCACCCGTCGACCATTACCCTTTGCTTCTGCCACTGAGCCAATTTTGGATCCAACTTGCCACTTTTCCTTGGATCCCATGAGCTTTTACTTTTCTGACCAGTGGGATCTTGTCAAAAGCTTTGCTAAAATCCATGTAGACTACATGAAATGCACCACCCTCATCAACCCTCTTTGTTACTCCTCAAAAAAATCAATCAAGCTAGTCAGACACAACCTTCCCTTAACAAATTCATGCTGACTGTCCTTGATTAATCAGTGCCTTTCTAAATGACAATTAATATTGTCCCTCAGAACTTTTTCCAATAATTTGCCCACCACTGAGATTAGGCCGACTGGCCTGTAATTACTTGGTCTATCCCTTTCTTACTTTTTCAACAACGGTACAATGTCAGCACCACACCTGCAGCCAGAGGGGATTGTAAAATGATGGTTAGAGCCTCTGCTATTTCCTCCCTTGCTTCTCTTAATAGCCTGGGATACATTTAATCCGGGCCTTGAGATCTATCTCCATCAAAGATGCTATACCCCTTAATATTTCCTCTCTCACCATGTTTATCCCAACCAATATTTCACACTCCTAACCTTCTTAACTGCAATGTTGGCATCATCCCTCTCTTTTGTGAAGACAGGAACAAAGTATTCATTAAGGACCATACCCACGTCTTCCACCTCCACACACAGGTTACCTTTTTGGTCTCTAATGGGTCCTACTCTCCCTCTTGATCTTTATGTATTTATTAAACATCTTTGGGTTTTCTTTGATTTTACTTGCCAATATTTTTTCATGGCCTGTCTTTGCTTTCCTAATTTCCTTTTTAATTTCACCCCTGCACTTTCTATACTCCTCTAGGCTTTCTGTAGTATTGAGCTCTCGGTATCTGACATGAGCATCCCTTTTTTGCTTTTTCTTACCCTGTATGCTCCTTGTCACCTAGGGGGCTCCAGATTTGGTAGTCCCACCCTTTTTCTTTGTGGGAACATATTTGCTCTGAACCCTCACTATCTCTTCTTTGAATGCCTCCCACTCCGATGACACTGATTTACCTTCAAGTAGCTGTTTCCAGTCCACTTTTACTAAATCGCATCTTAGCTTAGTAAAATTAGCCTTTCCCAGTTGAGAACTTTTACTCCTGTTCTATCTTTGTCCTTTTCCATAACTACGCTAAATCTAACTGAATTATGATCACTATCACCAAAATACTCTCCCACTGATACCCCTTCCACCTGCCCAGCTTCATTCCCTAAAACTAAGTCCAGAACTGCCCCCGCTCTTGTTGGGCTTGCTACGTACTGGCTAAAAAAGTTCTCTTGAATACATTTTAAGAATTCTGCACTCCCTATACCATTTTTTTTATTCGTTCATGGGATGTGGGCATTGCTGGCAAGGCCAGCATTTATTGCCCATCCCTAATTGCCCTTGAGAAGGTGGTGGTAAACCGCCTTCTTGAACCACTGCAGTCCGTGTGGCGATGCTGATGATTGAGAGTAGATTGATGGGGTGGTAATTGGCCGAATTGGATTTGACCTGCTTTTTGTGGACAGGACATACCTGGGCAATTTTCCACATTGTCAGGTTGATGCCAGTGTTGTAGCTGTGCTGGATCAGTTTGGCTCGAGGCATGGATAGTTCCGGAGCACAAATCTTCAGCACTACAGCCACGATGTTGTCGGGGCCCGTAGCCTTTGCTGTATCCAGTGCACTCAGCCATTTCTTGATATCACGTGGAGTGAATCGAATTGGCTGAAGACTAGCTTTTGTGATGGTGGGGATATCGGGAGGAGGCCGAGATGGTCCATCCACTCGGCACTTCTGGCTGAAGATGGTTGCAAATACTTCAACCTTGTCTTTTGCACTCACGTGCTGAACTCCGCCATCATTAAGGATGGGGATGTTTATAGAGCCTCCTCCTCCCGCTAGTTGTTTAATTGTCCACCATCATTCACGACTGGATGTGGCAGGACTGCAGAGCTTTGATCTGACCCGCTGGTTGTGGAATTGCTTAGCTCTGTCTCCAGCATGTTCCTTCCGCTGTTTAGCATGCATGTTGTCCTGTGTTGTAGCTTCACCAGGTTGGCACCTCATTTTTAGGTACGCCTGGTGCTGCTCCTGGCATGCTCTTCTACACTCCTCATTGAACCAGGGTTGATCCCCTGGTTTGTTGGTAATGGTAGAGTGAGAAATATGCCGGGCCATGAGGTTACAGATTGTGCTGGAATACAATTCTGTTGCTGTTGATGGCCCACAGCGCCTCATAGATGCCCAGTTTTGAGCTGCTAGATCTGTTCTGAATCTATCCCATTTAGCACGGTGGTCGTGCCACAAAACACGTTGGATGGTGTCCTCAGTGTGAAGACGGGACTTCGTCTCCACAAGGACTGTGCGGTGGTCACTCCTACCAATACTGTCATGGACAAATGCATCTGCGACAGGTAGATTGGTGAGGACGAGGTCAAGTAAGTTTTTCCCTTGTGATGGTTCGCTCACCAACTGCTGCAGGCCCAGTCTGTCAGCTGTATCCTTCAGGATTCAGCCAGTTCGGTCAGTAGTGGTGCTACCGAGCCACTCTTGGTGATGGACATTGAAGTCCCCCACCCAGAGTATATTCTGTGCCCTTGCTACCCGCAGTGCTACCTCCAAGTGATGCTCAACATGGAGGAGGACTGATTCATTAGCTGAGGGAGGACGGTAGGTGGCAATCAGCAGGAGGTTTCCTTGCCTATGTTTGATCTGATGCCATGAGATTTCATGGGGACCGGAATCAATGTTGAGGACTCCCAGGGCCACTCCCTCCTGACTGTATATCACTGTGCCACCACCTCTGGTGGGTCTGTCTTGCTGGTGGGACAGGACATATCCAGGGATGGTAATAGAAGAGTCGGGCATGTTTGCTGAAAGGTATGATTCTGTGAGCATGGCTATGTCAGGCTGTTGCTTGACTAGTCAGTGGGAACTCTCCCAATTTTGGCACAACTCCCCAGATGTTGGTGAGGAGAACTTTGCAAACATAAGAACATAAGAACATAAGAAATTGGAGCAGGAGTAGGCCAATCGGCCCCTCGAGCCTGCTCCGCCATTCAATAAGATCATGGCTGATCTGATACCAACCACAATTCTAAAGAACACAAGAAGTAGGAGCAGGACCCGGCCACACAGCCCCTGGGCCCTCTCCGCCACCCACAGGGCATTGACCGATCCGAACTCAGCTTCATGTCCAATTTCCTGCCCGCTCCCCATAACCCCTAATTCCCTTTACTTCTAGAAAACTGTCTATTTCTGTTTTAAATTTATTCAATGATGTAGCTTCCACAGCTTCCTGGGGCAGCAAATTCCACAGACCTACCACCCTCTGAGTGAAGAAGTTTCTCCTCATCTCAGTTTTGAAAGAGCAGCCCCTTATTCTAAGATTATGCCCCCTAGTTGTAGTTTCACCCATCTTTGGGAACATCCTTACTGCATCCACCCGATCAAGCCCCTTCACAATCTTATATGTTTCAATAAGATCGCCTCTCATTCTTCTGAACTCCAATGAGTAGAGTCCCAATCTACTCAACCTCTCCTCATATGTCCGCCCCCTCATCCCCGGGATTAACCGAGTGAACCTTCTTTGTACTGCCTCGAGAGCAAGTATGTCTTTTCTTAAGTATGGAGACCAAAACTGTATGCAGTATTCCAGGTGCGGTCTCACCAATACCCTATATAACTGCAGCAATACCTCCCTGTTTTTATATTCTATCCCCCTAGCAATAAAAGCCAACATTCCGTTGGCTTTCTTGATCACCTGCTGCACCTGCATACCAACTTTTTGATTTTCTTGCACTAGGACCCCCAGATCCCTTTGTACTGCAGTACTTTCCAGTCTCTCGCCATTAAGAAAATAACTTGCTCTCTGATTTTTCCTGCCAAAGTGCATAACCTCACATTTTCCAATATTATATTGCATCTGCCAAATCTCCGCCCACTCACCCAGCCTGTCTATATCCCCTTGCAGGTATTTTATGTCCTCCTCACTCTCTACTTTCCCTCCCATCTTTGTATCATCTGCAAATTTTGATATGTTGCACTCGGTCCCCTCCTCCAAATCGTTAATATAGATTGTAAAGAGTTGGGGACCCAGCACCGACCCCTGTGGAACACCACTGGTTACTGGTTGCCAGTCCGAAAATGAACCATTTATCCCAACTCTCTGCTTCCTGTTCGATAACCAATCCTCCACCCATGCCAGAATGTTACCCCCAATCCCGTGATTTTTTATCTTAAGTAATAATCTTTTATGTGGCACTTTGTCGAATGCCTTCTGGAAGTCCAAATACACTATGTCCACTGGTTCCCCTTTATCCACCCTGTACGTTATATCCTCAAAGAACTCAAGCAAATTTGTCAGACATGACTTCCCCTTCATAAAGCCATGCTGACTTTGTCCTATTAAATTATGCTTATCTAAATGTTCCGTTACTGTCTCCTTAATAATAGACTCCAAAATTTTACTCACCACAGATGTTAAGCTAACTGGCCTATAATTTCCAGCCTTCTGCCTACTACCCTTTTTAAATAACGGTGTTACATTAGCAGTTTTCCAATCTGCCGGGACCTCTCCTGAGTCTCGGGAATTTTGGAAAACTATCACCAAAGCATCCACAATCCCTACTGCCACTTCCCTCAAGACCCTAGGATGGAAGCCATCAGGTCCAGGGGATTTATCCGCTTTGAGTCCCATTATTTTACTGAGTACCATCTCCTGAGTGATTTTAATCGTATTTAGCTCCTCCCCCCGTAGAGTCCCCTGTTTGTCCAGTGTTGGGATATTCTTAGTGTCCTCTACTGTAAAGACTGAAACAAAATATTTGTTCAGCATTTTTGCCATCTCCATGTTTCCCACCATTAATTTCCCGGTCTCATCCTCCAAGGGACCTATGTTTGCCTTAGCCACCCTTTTTCTTTTTATATAACTATAGAAACTCTTGCTATCTGTTTTTATATTTTTTGCTAATTTCTTTTCATAATCTAACTTCCCTTTCTTAATCAATCCTTTAGTTACTTTTTGCTGTCTTTTGAAGAATTCCCAATCTTCTATCCTCCCACTAAGTTTGGCTACCTTTTTTGTCCTTGTTTTTAGTCGGATACTAACCTTGATTTCTTTACTTAGCCACGGATGGCTGTCATTTCTTTGACACCCTTTTTTCCTCAGTGGAATATATTTATTTTGAAAGTTGTAAAATAACTCCCTAAATGAACACCACTGCTCATGTACCGTCTTACCCTTTAATCTATTTTCCCAGTCCACTTTAATCAATTCCGCTCTCATACCATCATAGTCTCCTTTATTCAAGCTCAGTACGCTTGTTTGAGAATCAACCTTCTCACCCTCTAATTGGATATGGAATTCAACCATGTTGTGGTCGCTCGTTCCAAGGGGATCCTTAACTAGGACATTATTAATTAATCCTGACTCATTACACAGGACCAGGTCCAAGGTTGCCTGCCCCCTTGTAGGATCAGTTACATACTGCTCAAGAAATCCATCCCTGATGCACTCAATGAACTCGTCCTCAAGGCTGCTCTGCCCAATTTGATTTGTCCAGTTAATATGATAGTTAAAATCCCCCATAATTATAGCTGTTCCCTTATTACATGCCCCGACTATTTCCTGATTAATACTTCTTCCAGCAGATTTGCAACTATTAGGAGGCCTATATACTACGCCCACTAATGTTTTTTTCCCCTTATTATTCCTTATCTCCACCCAAACTGTTTCATTATCTTGATGCTTTGTCCCAATATCATTTATCTGTATTACAGTGATTCCTTCCTTTATTAACATAGCCACCCCACCTCCCCTTCCTTCCTGCCTGTCCTTCCTGATTGTTAAATACCCTGGCATATTTAATTCCCAGTCGTTGTCACCCTGCAGCCATGTTTCTGTAATGGCCACAAGATCATACCCATACGTAGTTATTTGTGCCGTTAACTCGTCCATTTTGTTACGAATGCTACGTGCATTCAGATAAAGAACTTTCAAATCTGTTTTGTGACGCTTAGTTCCTGCTTTTTCCTTTTTTAACACTTTACCTATTACTCCATACCTTCTGTCCCTTCCTGTTACGCTTTCCTCTCTCTCCCTGCTCAGGTTCCCAACCCCCTGCCACTTTAGTTTAAACCCTCCCCAACAGCACGAGCAAACACTCCTCCTAGGACAGCGGTCCCGGCCCTGCCCAGGTGCAGACCGTCCAGTTTGTACTGGTCCCACCTCCCCCAGAACCGTTTCCAGTGTCCCAGGAATTTGAATCCCTCCCCCTTGCACCATTCCTCTAGCCACGTATTCATTTGAAATATCCTCCTATTTCTACTCTGACTAGCACGTGGCACTGGCAGCAATCCTGAGATTACTACCTTTGAGGTCCTATTTTTTAATTTACCTCCTAACTCACTATATTCTGCTTTTAGGACCTCATCCCCTTTTTTACCTATATCGTTGGTGCCTATGTGCACCACGACAGCTGGCTGTTCGCCCTCCCCCTCCAAAATGTTCTGTAGCCGCTCCGAGACGTCCTTGATCCTTGCACCAGGGAGGCAACACACCATCCTGGAGTCTCGGTTGCGGCCGCAGAAACGCCTGTCTATTCCCCTTACAATTGAGTCCCCTATCACTATAGCTCTTTCACTCTTTTTCTTCCCAGCCTGTGCAGCAGAGCTACCCGTGGTGCCAGGAAGTTGGCTGCTGCTGCCTTCCCCTGATAAGTCATCCCCCACAACAGCATCCAAAGTGGCATATCTGTTTGAGAGGGGGATGGCCACAGGGGACCCCTGCACTACCTGCCTGCACCTCTTACTCTTCCTGGTGGTCACCCATTCACTTCCTGCCTGTCTACCCTTTACCTGCGGTGTGACCAACTTGCTAAACGTGCTATCCACGAGTTTCTCTGCATCGCGGATGCTTCACAGTGAGTCCACCCGCGATGCAGGGTCGACTGGGCTTGGTTTGCCTTTGTCGTGTCCGGTGCGTAGTGGTCGAGGGGCCGAATGGCCTACTCCTGCTCCTATCTCTTGTGGTCTCATGGTCTTATGGTCCGATGCCGGATGGTCCGTCCGGTTTTATTCTTATTATGACATTTTGTAGCAAGATTGTACAACTGAGTGGCTTGCTAGGCCATTTCAGAGGGTGATTAAGAATCAACCACATTCCTATGGGTCTGGAGTCACATATGAGCCAGACCGGGTAAGGACGACAGGTTTCCTTCCCTAAAGGACATTAGTGAACCAGATGGGTTTTTACGTCAATCCAGTAGTTTCATGGCCATCATTACTGATACTAGTTTTTTACACTGATTCTATCCCAGTTAATATTAGGGTAGTTGAAATCCTCTACTATTACTGCCCTATTGTTTTTGCACTTCTCTGAAATTTACCTACATATTTGCTCTTCTATCTCCCTCTGACTATTTGGGTTGTATAGTACACTCTAAGCAATGTGATTGCCCCTTTTTTATTCTTCAGTTCAACCCATATGGCCTCATTTGATAATATACCATCCCTCTTCACAGCTGTAATTGTTTCTTTAACCAATATTGCCACCCCTCCTCCTTTTTTATCCCCCTCTCTACCTCGTCTGAAAACCCTGAAACCAGGAACGTTGAGCTGCCATTCCTGCCCTTCTTTAAGCCATGTTTCAGTCATACCTATGATATCATACTTCCACCTGTCTATCTGTGCCCTCAGCTCATCTGCCTTATTCACTAGACCCCTTGCATTGAAATACATACCATTAATCCTCTGTTGTCTAGTTTCTAGCCTTTGTTTCCTCTGCCTTTCAAACTCGCTTACTAACTTTCTGCCTTTCATTTCCAGCTCTGCTTCTCTCCTTTCTGAATCTACACTCAGGTTCCCATCCCCCTGCCAAGCTAGTTTAAACCCTCCCCAACAGCACAAGCAAACCTCCCCGTGACGATATTGGTCCCGACCCGTCCGACTTGTACAGGTCCCACCTCCCCCAGAACCAGTCCCAATGCCTCAGGAATCTAAAGCCCTCCCTCCTGCACCATTTCTCCAGCCACATATTCATCTACTCTATCCTCCTATTTCCTCGCGCGTAGCACCGGGAGTAATCCGGAGATTACTACCTTTTGAGGTCCTGCTTATTCATCTCTTTCCTAGTTCCCTAAAATCTTGCTGCAGGAGCTCATCCCTCTTTCTACCTACATCATCGGTACTAATATGGACCAGGACCTTTGGCTGTTCACCCTCCCCCTCAGAATGTTCTGCAGCCGCTCATTGACATGATCTGAAATAAGAATGAAGAAGGGGTGATTTTCTGAGTGTTAGGGCTTTAATTCATTTATTTTCATGCAAGCTGGATCAAAGTTATGGCAGGGTTCCTCTAAAGCCAAAGACTGTGGCCGAAGTGTTAAAAATCAAACTTTTCTGCAGATATGCTTAGCTTCTCCCTTAGAAAATACTAATTTTAATATGTATGATGATGGTATAGATGGCAGTGTACATCCTGTGCCTATGGAATATACTCTTGGAACTTATGATATTCAGTCTAACTACATCAAAGCTATTGGCCCACTCTTTGTCCTTCTCCTTCATATATACAGACAAGTTCGCATTTCTACTATATCCAGCTAAGATTTATAAGATGTCCACTTAACCTGTTTCTGGACCGTCTTACATACCCAGTCTAGAGTACAGTATAACCTGAGTAAAACCTGAGTTAACTTCTCTTGCCAGAGCTATCAAAGATGAAGCCAAACATTATACACATAATTCTGGGCACCACACATTTGGAAGAATGTCAAGTCTTGGCGAGGGTGCAAAGGAGATTTACTAGAATGGTACCAGGGATGAGGGACTTCAGTTATATGGAGAGACCTGAGAAGCTGGGAGTGTTCTCCTTAAAGCAGAGAAGGTTAAGGGGAGATTTAATAGAGGTGTTCAAAATTATGAGGGGTTTTGATAGAGTAGATGGAGAGAAACTTTCCACTGGCAGGAGGGTCCGTAACCAGAGGACACAGATGTAAAATAATTGGCAAAAGAACCAGGGGGAGATGAAGAGAATTTTTTTTTACGCAGCAAGTAGTTATGTTCGGAAATTCACTGCCTGAAAGGATGGTGGAAGCAGATTCAATTGTAACTTTCAAAAGGGAATTGGATATATACTTGAAAAGGAAAAATTTGCAGGGCTATGGGGAAAAACAGGGAAGTAGGATTAATTGGATAGCTCTTTCAAAGAGCCAGCACAGGTACAATGGGCTGAATGGCCTCCTTCTGTGCCGTATGATTCAGAACCCAAGGTTGCTGTATGGTTTAATAGGGTTAGATCTACAGTCACAATTAGATATGGTTGAGAAATTAACAGCATTGGATACATATAACCTGATCCTCCAGTAGATTGATTTTGTCATCTCGTAAGTTGACATCCTTCTGGATACTTGTGATGCATCATGTCTTTGGCATTTGTTCATTTTCTTCTTGCCCTGGCTTAGCTAATTTTGCATAAATGTGTTTCCTTGTACTCTTACATTATTTCTCTGCTCTCAAACTGTCCAGAGATGTGAGCATTTAATTACAGGTAGATATACTTTACAAGTTTTACTTCTGTCAAAGACTGAACCTCTACTAACTATATCATGAAATTCTTAGAACTCTGTCTACCTTTATGGCCTTTTGTTTAGCTCTTCAACTGCCCTTTAGCCACTACTGGTGACTCTGCCTTGACTGACAGGCAATTTGCTGACCAACTGTCTTTATTAACTCAGCAATGATGAAGAAACAGTGATTATATGTCCAAATGAGAATGATATGTGACTTGGTGGGGAACTTGGAGGTGTTAGTGCTCCCATGACATAACTGCTATTGTCCTATTCAGGGGTAGAGGTTGTAGGGGAGGCATGTGCTTTCAAAGTAACAGTGCACTGTGGGTGGGTGGTGGGGGGGGATGTTTAATCCACTGGCTACTCTGTCCTGGATGGCGTTGAGCTTCTTGAGTGTTGTTCCAGCTGCACTCATCCAGGTAAGTGACAAGTATTCCACTCACCACTGTCTTGACATGAAGATGGTGGATAGACTTTGAGGGGTCAGAAGGAGAGCCATTTGTCACAGAGTACCCACCCTATGCCCTGTTCTTGCAGCCATGATGTTGATATGGCTGATCCATTTAACCTTTTGGCGAATGGTGACACCCAAGATGGTGATGGTGGGGGACTCTGCGATGGTGATATCATTGAAAGTTACAGGGAGATGGCTGGGCTTCCTCTTGTTCGAGATGGTCAATAACTGGCACTTATTGGGTATGAATTTTACTTGCCACTTGTCAGTCCAAACCTGGATGTTATCCAGGTTCTGCTGCAGGTTGGCATGCAATGCATCATTATCTGAGGAGTTGTGAATGAAGCTGAACACTGTGGAATCATCAATGGACAGCCCTCACTCCTCACCCTAAGATGAAGGGAAAGTCACTGAAAAGCAACTGAAGATCGTTTAGGCCAAGGTTGGTTACCTGAGACTCTCCTGTAGTGATGTCCTGGGGTTGTGATGACTGGCCATCAATAACCTCAACCATCTTCTTTGGTGTCAGCTATGACTCCAGCCATTGGAGGGTTTTCCCTTGACCCCTATTAACCTTGATTTTGCTAAGGCTGCTTGGCACCATACTCCCTCAAATGCTGCCTTAATATTGAGAGCTCTCACCTTGCCCACTATCCTAGAAACATTTCAGGCCCGATTTTAACCCCCGCACACAACAGGAATGGGGCATGCGGGGGTGGGGGGGGGGTTTAAAATATAACCAGCATGGCATTTACTGGCTGCACGTGAGTCCAGCACCATATGTTTTGGGCAGAGTGAGATGGCTTCACTCCAGGCAGACGAGGCCCTCACTCACATTCAAAAGTCAGGGAGTTATGATATCATTCAGGCCCTGACAGCATCGAGGTTGGTGTCTGGTGCTGGTTTGCCAGGTAAACCCAATGCCCAGTAAAGGGCCAAGAAGGTTTTTTTTTATTTTTTAAAGTTCTCCTTGTGGGCCAGGAGGATCAGGAGTGCTCCTCTAGCCCCACAAGAAATACTTGGTCCTCCCTTGCCCTGGGATTCCCACGTTTATATCGGACCTCTCCCCTCCACCCCAAAACTTACCTTTGCCGGAGATCGTTCCAGCGGGTCCCTGGCAGCAGCCTCCTGCCCGCCCACTGGCATCACATTATTCATGCCGAGTTCGGGGTGAGTCTGACATTTGCCCTCCAGCTCCAAGCTCACCCCACATCCCGGGCTCAAATTGGGGTTTTATATTTCTCTTCAGCTTTCAACTACTTATTGTTTTTCCCTCCAGTACATAAGTTACAAGCCCATGTCCCATTGCACTTTAAGTGTAATTACCTCTTTTTAAATTTTCAGCTAAACAAGCACATAAATTTAAAATTGTTAGTAAAATTAGGACAAATGATAAAAAAAAGATTGAGAGAGTAGAACTATTGGCGCCTGAAGAGGGCAGCAGAAAAGTGCGTGTGAGTTCAAAGATAGAAGGAGGGATGTAATAAAATTAGCATTACTACTGAGTTGGTAGCTGGATACTTGAATAAGATCCAAGTGAATAAAGCACCTGGGCCAGATGGGATTTATCTGACGATTCTCAGCTTACTACTCCAGGATCAACCTGGAGAGCAAAGACAACCGAAGGCACTTTTCTCCACAATTAACCACCTCCTCAAACTCCTTTCTCTCATCGTCTCCACCCCCACCTCCAACACCTGGTGTGAGGAGCTCATAACTTTTTTTTTTATTCGTTCATGGGATGTGGGCATTGCTGGCGAGGCCAGCATTTATTGCCCATCCCTAATTGCCCTTGAGAAGGTGGTGGTGAGCCGCCTTCTTGAACCGCTGCAGTCTGTGTGGTAAAGGTTCTCCCATAGTGCTGCATCTGAAATTGTCTCTGCCGCTATCTTCCTTCCTCTCCTCCCCTGCTCCTGACCTCCCCCAAGTCTCCCATCCAGTCTAGCCATATGCTGCATTATTCTCTGGTTTCTCCTCTATCTACACCCATATCCTCTCCATTCTCATCTCTTCCATGAAACTCACCTCCTGTTCACGATCCCTCTGGGCCCCATCCTAACTGATATTGTTCATGCCTCCCTTTCCTCATTGACTGTTCCTCTATTTTTCAAAACCACCATCATCATATCCACCTTAAATATCCATCCTTGACCCATTCATCCTCTACAATTACCACTCCATATCTAACCTTACTTTACTCTCTAAGGTCACTGAATACAATGCTTCTCAGTTCTGTGACCACCTCCCTCAAAACCCCCTGATTAAATCTCTCCAGACCAGCTTTTGCCCTTCCCATAGCTCCAACACAGCCTCTTGGCCAAAATCACCAAGAACAGTCTCTGTTGCTGTGACCATCTTGATTCTTCCGCAACATTTGATATACTTGACCACATCATCCTCTTACATCCTCTCACCTGTTCTCCATTGTCCTGCTCTATGGGACAGCCCTTGTGTGATTCTGTTCTTATCTATCCGAATGAAGCTAGCGTATCTCCAGCAATATCTTCTTATCACTGCACAATCGACTCCAGAGATCCCCAAGGGTTTATACTTGACAACCTCCTGTTTCTTATCTACATGTTGCTCTTCAGTAACATTATCTTCAAGCACAGGGTCAGCTTCTAAAAATGCTCATGGCACCTAACTTTACCTCTCAATCACCTCTCTTGCCCACTTCCTTGCTGTCAGACTGTCTGTCTAACATTAAGTCATGAATGAATCACAGCTTCCTCCCTTTGAACATTAGGAAGACTGAAGCCATCATTCTTGGCTCCCATCATAAACTCCACTCACTTGTCACTGACTCAATCCTCCTAACGACCACTCGCTCAGGCTTAACCAGGCCACATGAATCTTTGATGTCTAGTTTGACCCAGAGATGATCTTTAAGCCCTACACACTATCTATCACCAAGAACACTTATTTCCACCTCTGCAATAGTCCGCCTTCACTAGTACATCAGCCCCTCTTCTGCTGAAACCCATCCATGTTTTAGTCACCTCTATACTCGATTACGGCAATGCTGTTCTCACTGGCCTTCCATTCTCCATCCCCCGTAAGCTCCAATTTGTCCAGAACCCAACTGCCTAGAAAAAAGGGGCTTGCCTTATGCATCCTATGTGTTTACTGCCTGCACTTCTTCGATCCTCCGATTGGCAATGGGCTTCGCTCGGAGCCTAAGGCCCATTTCTTCCAGGCGCCCTGAAACTGGATACCCCGATGAGAGCAAACAGGAAAATGAGGCGGAAATAACCCCTCCAACCTCATTAGCATTACAGCACATAGCCAGTACCTATTGCAGCCAGAGTACCCTGCATCCCTCAGAAGAAGCTCCAGGGATCCTGAGGTAATGTAATGGCAGTGGAGACCCACCGACATGGGTCTGTGCCCCCTTTTCCTGTGCTCTGTGCATGAGGAATAAGCATTCCCCAGGTGCAAAGCACAGAAAAATTAACCCTCAAATTTCAAATCAAATTCCTCATCTTCAAATCCTCCATGGGTTAATCTCATTCTATCTCTAAAACCTCCTCCAATCTTCTATCTCCTCCTAAACTCAATCGACCTCTGATTCTGGCCTTTTTGCCTACATTACAAGTGACTACACTTCAAAAGTACTTCATTGGCTGTGAAGTTCTTTGGGACATCCTGAGCTCGTGTAAGATGCTGTATAAATGTAAGTTCTTTCTTTTTGTTCAACCCCCTCCCTTTGCCCCATCATTGGTAGCAGAACAGCCCTACTGTCAGGAATTCTTAACCTAAACCCATTCAACTCTCCATCTTTAAACTGCTTCTCGAAAACCATCCTTTCTACCAAGCTTTCAGTCACCCACCTAATCGCTCCCTCCATAGTTTAGCATACGTTTCCATATCTATTTCCTTTTGTGAAATACTTATTAAGTTTTTCACGTTAAAGAAGCAAGTTGTTATTGTTTATTTTTCTCTTGTGAGTAATGTGACTGATCTGATATTTTATTCATTCATGTTCATAACATCCTCAATGCGTTTTAAAATAAACGAACCATTTCCGAGTGCAGCGGGCACAGAATTCAAGAGTTTGGTAAGTGTGGGAGTTTAAGGGTTAATCTCTTTTAAAATCTAGTGTAAATTGCTATCAACTGTTTAAGTTCAATTTTAAAGTTTAAATTTTTAAGTTTCTGTCAGACTTAAACAGAGGCAAACAAGCAAGCTCTCCTCCTGGAGAGCTGCTGGAGTTAGTTAATTGGTTCGCTAGATTAAACAGGTTCCTGAAACAATAGCACAGCAGTGTTGACTCATCTGAGTCACAAACAGTAGAAATACAGGGGCCTGTGAGTGTAACCAGCACTGAGTGCAGCGAGCACAGAGTGAACAGCTTGAGAGTTTGGTAAGTGTGGGAGTTCGGTGTTGTGGGGGAAGCAGTTGCTGCTTTGCTTTGCTTTTCCTAACTTTTTCCGCAGAGCGGTGGCGGACCTGAGCGGCAGAAGACTGAGAGAGGGGATAAAAGCAGCAACAGACCTGCAACAAGAGAAAACTACAGTGTGACATCACAGGTGAGGCAGGTAAGTGATTGGCAGTGACTGTGGGCTAAGTTTTAAGTTAACATTTAGCATATAACTAAATTTTAAAAACTAAACTTAATTTAATTAATCTAATTAAACGAGGTAAATAATTTGATTAACATGAAATTAATTAATTAAATAAATAAAATAATGGGGGAACAGGAGATGTGTTGCTGCTGCAATATATGGGAGCTTATGGACATTTTTGTCCAGGGGGACTACATCTGCAGTAAGTGTCTGCAGCTCGGGGAACTTCGGCTCCGAGTTGAGGAGCGGGAGCCCGAGCTGCGGACGTTGCGAGACATCAGGGAGGGAGAAAACTACCTGGACATTTTGCTCCAGGAGGCAGACAGACCCCTTAAATTAAATACTTCAGAAATGACATGTAATCAGGGACAGGAGGGTGTGACTGCGAGGAGGTAGTATTGCAGGAGCCTCAGTCCCTGTGTTTGTCCAATAGATTTGAGGTTCTTGCAAGACTTGTGGACAAGTGCAGGGACTGTGGGGAGGACGAGCAAACTGACCACGGCACTGTGGTACAGGAAGCTGTTCAATTGGCTAAGTGAAAAGGAAGATGGTTGTAGTAGGCGACAGTATAGTTAGGGGGATAGACACTGTTCTCTGCAGCCAGGAGCATGAGTCCCGAAGGCTATGATGCCTACCCGGTACCAGGGTTAAGGACATCTCCTCCGGGCTGGAGAAGAACTTGGAGTGGGAGGGGGAGGATCCAGTTGTCGTGGTCCACGTAGGTACCAACGACATAGGTAGGACTAAGAAAAATGTTCTGCTGAGAGAGTTTGAGCAGCTAGGGATGAAATTAAAAAGCAGAACCACAAAGGTAATAATCTCTGGATTATTACCTGAGCCACGAGCAAATTGGCATAGGGTCAATAGGATCAGGGAGATGAATGCATGGCTCAAAGATTGGTGTGGGAGAAGTGGGTTTCAATTCGTGGGGCACCGGCACAGTACTGGGGAAAGAGAGCGGTTCCGTCGGGACAGACTACACCTGAACCATGCTGGGACCAGAGTTCTAGCGAATCGAATAACTAGGGAGGTAGTTAGGGCTTTAAACTAAATAAGGGGGGGAGGGTCCCGGTGGAGAGAAATCTAGAATGCGAAAGAGAAAAGACAAAGAAGCAGTGCAGGAAAGTGATTGGGTTAAGGATAACCAGATTGTGTCAGTAAGGGACAGAGCATACAAACAAAAGACAACAAATAGGGTCCGAGTAAGAAAAAATGGTAATAAGACAAATAGGGCCATAGAAAAAAAATGTTAAGATGTCTAAAAATGTGAAAAAGACAAATCTAAAAGCACTGTATCTGAATGCACGAAGCATTCATAATAAGGTAGACGAATTGACATCGCAAATAGATGTAAATAGATATGATATTAGAGCGAATACAGAGACATGGCTGCAGGGTGACCAAGGCTGGGAGCTGAATATCCAAAGATATTCGATATTTAGGAAGGACAGGCAAAAAGGAAAAGGAGGTGGGGTCGTGGTGGTAGTAAAGGATGAAATCAAAGCAATAGTGAGAAAGGATATTGGCTCAGAAAATCAAGACGTAGAATCAGTCTGGGTGAGTTCAGAAGCACCAAGGGGCAGAAATCACTGGTGGGAGTTGTCTATAGGCCTCCAAACTGTAGTGGTAATATAGGGGATGGCATTAAACAGGAAATTAGAAATGCATATAACAAAGGTACTACAGTAATAATGGGTGACTTTAATCTACATACAGACTAGCCAAACCAAATTAGCAATAATACTGTGGAGGATGAATTCCTGGAATATGCACGAAATGTTTTTTTAGACCAGTACATTGAGGAGCCAATCCTCGATCATGTATTGTGCAATGAGAAGGGGTTTATTAATAATCTTGTTGTGTGGGGTCCTTTAGGGAAGAGTGACCATAACATGATCGAATTCTTCATTAAGATGGAAAGTGAAGTAGTCCAATCCAAAACTAGGGTCCTAAATCTAAACAAAGGAAACGACAAAGGTATGAGGAGTGAACTGGCTTTGATAGATTGGGAAGCTTCATTAAAAGGCATGACGGTGAATAGGCAATGGCTAACATTTAAGGAACGAATGCATGAAATGCAACAATTATACATTACTTTCTGGCACAAAAACATAAAAGGAAATGCGGACCAACCATGGCTAACAAAAGAAATTAAGGATAGTATTAGATTCAAAGAGGAGTCATATAAAGTTGCCAGAAAAAGTAGCAAGCCTGAGGATTGGGAACAGTTTAGAATTCAGCAAAAAAGGATCAAGAGATTGATTAAGACGGGAAAAATAGAGTATGAGAATAAACTTGCAAGGAACATAAAAGTCGACTGTAAAAGCTTCTACAAGTATGTGAAAAGAAAAAGATTAGTGAAGACAAATGTAGGTCCCTTACAGTTAGAAACAGGAGAATTTATAATGGGGAACAAGGAAATGGCACAGCAATTAAACAAATACTTTGGTTCTGTCTTCACGGAAGAGGACACAAATAACTTCCCAGAAATGCTAGGGAACCAAGGGACTAGTGAGAAGGAGGAATTAAAGGAAATTAGTATTAGTAAAAAAATAGTGCTGGAGAAATTAATGGGACTGAAAGCCAATAAATCCCCAGGACCAGATAATCTGCATCCCAGAGTACTAAAAGAGGTAGCCATGGAAATAGTGGATGCATTGGTTGTCATCTTCCAAAATTCTATAGATTATGGAACAGATCCTGCAGATTGGAGGGTGGCAAATGTAACCCCACTATTTAAAAAAGGAGGGAGAGAGAAAACAGGGAACTACAGATCGGTTTGCCCAACATCAGTAGTAGGGTAAATGCTAGAGTCTGTTATAAAGGATGTGATATGTAAGATTCTCAAAATTCACAGATCCCCCAAAACTCGGAGAAAAACCCTAAAGAAATTCACCTTTTCCCTGAGCATGGAAAACTTTGGCTATTGACTATAATCCTCAGATGGAAGGATAGGTGAGAGGTCACCAGACAAAATCAACAACACACACACAGTGGAAGGTGGGAGAATTACTGCTTCAGACATGTCTCTGTTTTAATGCAAAACCGACAGCAGGTGGTCGACACTCAGCACGAATTCGAAAGCCTCCTCCGGTACCACAGTTGCAACCACAGGGAAGTCTATCATCAATTTGTCCGACCACACCCTTCAACCAGATGAAATCGAAGTTCTCAGCCGAGGGCTCAATTTCTGCCCCACCACCAAAATGGACCCCATCGGTCTCGCGGCGGACACAGAGGAATTCATCAGGAGAATGAGGCTCCAGGAATTCTTCCACAAATCCCAAGATTTCAGCAGCGAACCCAATGAGTCAATCAACAATCCGGAACAGCAGACAGAGGGATCCGCGGTACAGCAACCGAAGAAGAAAGAGTCAAACTGGACTCCTCCGGAGGGTCGCTGCCCTAAGCTTGACATGTATACTCAAGCTCTTCAGGAGAGGCGTCAATGCCAGATTCATCAGCCGCACTCACAAGACAGTCCAGAATGTCACCCGAGCACAACACAATGCCATCGACGCTCTCAAGACCAACTGCAACATCGTCATCAAACCAGCGGACAAAGGAGGAGCCATTGTCATACAGAGCAGAACGGACTATTGCAAAGAAGCATACCGACAACTGGACAACCAGGAGCACTACAGACGGTTACCCGCAGATCCGACCAAAGAACACACCCACCAGCTCAACAGACTGATCAAGACCTTCGATCCAGACCTTCAAAGCATCCTACGTGCTCTCATCCCACGTACTCCCGCGTGGGAGACTTCTACTGCCTCCCAAAGATACACAAAGCCAACACACCCGGACGTCCTATCGTATCAGGCAACGGAACCCTGTGTGAGAAGCTCTCTGGATACGTCGAGGGCATCCTGAAACCCATCGTACAGGGAACCCCCAGCTTCTGTCGCGACACTACAGACTTCCTACAAAAACTCAGCACCCAAAGACCAGTTCAACCAGGAACACTTCTCACCACGATGGACGTCTCGGCACTCTACACCAGTATCCCCCACGATGACGGCATCGCTGCAACAGCCTCAGTACTCAACACCAACAACAGCCAATCTCCAGACGCCATCCTACAACTCATCCGCTTCATCCTGGATCACAATGTCTTCACCTTCGATAACCAGTTCTTTACCCAAACACGGAACAGCCATGGGGACCAAATTCGCACCCCAATACGCCAACATTTTCATGCACAAGTTCGAGCACGACTTCTTCACTGCACAGGACCTCCAACCAACGCTGTACACCAGATACATCGACGACATTTTCTTCCTACGGACCCACGGCGAAGAATCACTGAAGAGACTACACGATAACATCAACAAGTTCTATCCCACCATCAAACTCACCATGGGCTACTCCTCAGAATCGATTTCTTTCTTGGACACACGCATCTCCATCAAAGACGGGCACCTCAGCACCTCACTCTACCGCAAGCCCACGGACAACCTCACGATGCTCCACTTTTACAGCTTCCACCCTAACCACATCAAAGAGGCCATCCCCTATGGACAGGCCCTGTGAATACACAGGATCTGCTCAGACGAGGAGGAACGCGATGGACACCTACAGACGTTGAAAGACGCCCTCGTAAGAATGGGATATGACGCTTGACTCGTCGATTGACAGTTCCGACGGACCACAGCGAAAAATCGCATAGACCTCCTCAGAAGACAAACACGGGACGCAACCAACAGAGTACCCTTCGTCGTCCAGTACTTCCCCGGAGCGGAGAAACTACGCCATGTTCTCTGCAGCCTTCAACATGTCATCGATGACAACGAACACCTCGCTAAGGCCATCCCCACGCCTCCATTATTCGCCTTCAAACAGCCACCCAACCTCAAACAGACCATCGTTCGCAGCAAATTACCTAGCTCTCAGGAGAACAGCGTCCACGACACCACACAACCCTGCCACGGCAACCTCTGCAAGACATGCCAGATCATCGACACAGATACCACCATCACACGAGAGGACACCACCCACCAGGTACATGGTTTATACTCCTGTGACTCGGCCAACGTTGTCTACCTCATACGTTGCAGGAAAGGATGCCCCGGAGCATGGTACATTGGCGAGACCATGCAGTCACTGCGATAACGGATGAACGGACACCGCGCAACAATCACCAGACAGGAGGGTTCCCTCCCAGTCGGGGAACACTTCAGCAGTCAAGGACATTCAGCCACCGATCTTCGGGTAAGCGTTCTCCAAGGCGACCTTCGAGACACACGACAACGCAAAACCGTCAAGCAGAAATTGATAGCCAAGTTCCACACCCATGAGGACGGCCTCAACCGGGATCTTGGGTTCATGTCACGCTACATGTAACCCCACCAGGGGAAAAAAAAAAGTTATCTGTTTTCAATACAACTGGCCATTCTTTGTCTCTCTCTCTCTCTGTCTTTGTAATCTGACCGCTTGCGTATTCAGTGGTCTTGGGTGTAATGTTCTCCTGTCTGAACACCATCCATGCAGAGTTGTGATAACGGGCAGTTGGAAAGATTATCTGTAATCACCAGGCATTGTTCTGTGACTATATATGCGGTGCTTTTATGGAAACCTTCACACACCTGACGAAGGAGGAAGGCTCTGAAAGCTTGTGATTTTCAAATAAAACTGCTGGACTATAACCTGGTGTTGCAAGATTCCTTACATTTGTCCACCCCAGTCCATCACCAGCATCTCCACATCATGACCTTCAGAGTCCAACTGAGCCAGTACAGTGGGATTGGGAGGGGTGAGGTATCTTTCCACTGTAATTTCCCTCGTGTGTACTGAAGTGTTCCCCATTTTATGAGAGTGCTAAGATTGTTGTGTTGTATTTTCTCTCTTGAATAAAGGTCAAAGTTTCTTGCACCAAAACCAGTTGTCTGCTGCACTTTGTCACAACCCCCAAATAAGTCCAAGGTCCAGATTCGGACTGCTCAGAAGTCAGAGGTGAAGCTGACACACATCACCACCCCCTACACTTACCGTAATAGTAAAGGAACCGATGCACACCCACCTAAAGGGAAAGTGCATGAAATGAAACCCGACCAGGGTAGGAAGGAGTGGCATCAGGAAGGGAATAACCCTTCCAGCACAAAGCTCAACTGTTATGGGTATGGGAAGGATGGACAATGGAGGAAGGAGTGTAAGAATCCTTGGAAAGATAACAAGGGAAAGAATTCCTCAACCCCAGCCCAAAAGGCAGAGACAGGAATCCCTCCCGCCACGGTCGAGTCATTTTTGGACGCCATGAGAACCCTATTGACTGGCCCAGGGAAGGTAGCAGCCACCACTGGCACTCTGACCCCATCACCCCCATCTAACCCACAACCCTGACTAGAGCCAGCTCAGCCTGCTTACCTGTGTTGTCTTACCTACGACTTATGGAAGAGACTCCTTGTTGAGATGGAGGTAGAAGAGGTAAAAGGGACCTATCTGTTGGACACGGGAGCATCATGTACCGTGATCCATTCAGCTAACCCCACCACCTCACCTCTATCTAACGGGGTCCCATACAGTCTGTCGGGATTCACAGGTAAAGAACAGGCTGGCTCATTTTTCATCCCGCTGACCATTCGTTTAGGAACACTCCGCTCTAAGTGGACCTGTATCCTAATGAAGTGGGAAGTGGAGGGTGGAAAAGGGAATCTGGGAGCCGACTTTATTGTAGGCCACGGGATCCTAGTGGATTTGAGGAATCACTGCCTGTGGGGGTAAATACAGGAAAGGAAGGTGGAGTAGTAGTCATCCCAGGGAAATAGGGGAAGGGGACCCTGTGCACCATGAAGCCTAAAGAGGGTTATAACCTCGAACTCATGGTCAGTCATACCCCAAGGGAGTTCCAGGCATTTGTGCGAGCCCACCTAGCCACATTTGCCACACACAAACACGACTGTGGGAGGGTCAACGGGTTCGAGGTCAGTGTAGATGGGGACCCTATGGCTCGACCACAAAAGCAATATAACTTCCCAGGGAAGCGGAGGCAGACATGGAAGCAGCCATGTCCTCCTTAGTGCAACAGGGGGTCCTGAGACCGATAGCCACCCACGTGAACTCGCCACTGTGGCCAGTTAGAAAACCGGACAACTCCTGGAGAGCCACAGTGGACTATCGGGTGCTCAACAGTAACATCCCAGCCTGTGCACCCACGGTAGCAGCAGTTGCCGACCTGATAGGAAGTATCCCAGCATCCGCGACCACTTTCATGGTGCTGGATATCTCCAACGGGTTTTGGTCCATCCCTTTAAGGAGAGAGGATCAGTACAAGTTTGCCTTTACCTTTAACGGGCAACAGTACACCTGGAACTGTCTGCCTCAGGGCTTCCACAATAGCTCCAGCATTTTCCACCAATGCATGGTAAACAGTTTAAAGGGCTTCAGCTAGCCCAGGCAACTGGTACAATACGTGTATGAACTACTCCTATTCACCGATTCGAGAGAGGAGCATGGCCCACTTCTGGCCGAACTGCTGGAACTGCTCGGGCAGGAAGGTTTTAAAGTGAACCCAAAGAAAGCTCAGATCGGCCAGCAGGAGGTGAAATTCCTGGGCCTGACAATATGCGCTGGGGAAAGGGCCATAGATAAAGCTAGAAGGGAAGCAGTACAGGCGTTACCAGTCCTCAACACAGCCACGGGAGGACAACGGGCAGGCCGACGTGCTACCTAAGGAGGGTGCCCGCACAGGCACTTTCTGGGACCCATATGAGTCCCGTCCTATAACCTTACCAGTCATGAGCTCGTGTGGGGAATACCCAGTGCTTTTTGACTGGCTGGCTCGGATCCCCATTGGGACCAACGGTAAGACTTCTACCCACTTTCTAGGTGAGTCTACCGTCTCGGGGTATTCCCCACACGAGCTCATGACTGGTAAGGTTATGCGGACCCCCAGCCATGTGCTAGCCCCGGTGCTCACGGAGGGTCAGCTCAGAGAGGTGAACCGGAACAGCTTCGTCAGGAATCTGTTTGAACACCTTAAACAGGTTCACTGGCAGGCTGCTAGCAACATGGGAATACAGCATCGGATAACCGACTGCTGTTAGAACCCCGTACGCACCACGAGTGGGAGATAGGGGATCAGGTTATGGTTAGGAATTTTGCTCGGGTTGGCAGTCTAGAACCATTGTACATGGGGCCCTACAGCATTGTAGATGAGGCAAGCCCCATGGTATACGCCATAACGCTGCCTCGGCGCACCAAATGGTTCCACATTAACCAATGTAAGTTGTTTAAATCCGAGAGAAGGGAACAGCCAGTTGGGGCAAGGTCTGAGGATAAAAATCCTCAGCCTGCAGCAGGAGCAAACTCACAGACTGCACAAGCAGGTGTAGTGGCTTGTTCTAAGGGAAGGGCCATTCCACCCACCGTTTGGGACACTCCCCCGCTCATCTGGGACTCAGACGAGGTGGGACCTGAGGGCAGAGAGTTACCTACCCCTGACACAGGTTTAGAAGAGGTACAGCCTGAGGAGAGAAATCCCCAGCCAGCGGCAGTAGAGATTTCACAGACCGCACAAGTGGGGACAGTAGCTCGAGTTGAAGACCCACCAGCCAGAAAACCCCCACCAGCCAGAGTCCCTCGAAGGTCCCCACGAACGCCACAGCCAAAGAAACCGTGGTCACTGGCTCCCCAGTTTAAAAGGGCAGCCCCTCAAGTCAGGGATCGATCTGTGGATAGAGGTCCCCAGCCAGCAGCCGCAGGCTGCGAGGGACCAAAGGTACAGGACAGGACGGCCACACCGAAGGGAGTAGTGTGCTGTAGCCCGAACAGGGATTAGCCTGGCCGCCCGGGGACGGGCGGCGGATGTACATAGCTTCTGTTATTAAATTTTGAGATTGTTATGTTTGGGTGTTTTAGTTAAATTTTATATAAGATGGTTGGTAGTTTAAGCATTATTGTTTACCGTGTATTATTTTTCTATGTATGTACCGTATTTTCCAAGTGGTGCAGGGGTGTTGGACCCCCTCCGTGCTTGGAGATGAATGTTAATTCTTACCTGTGTCTGCACCTGAACACAACACCGAAAGGGGAATATATGTTTTGGGTCTTCGATAGGTAAACTACAGGGGAAGGTTGGCTCTTGAGGATCGAGAATTTTGCTCACCTTTTACCAGTATGATACTTGAAGCAAGGTTAAAATATCACAGGGGGGAGGATAAGATTCTCAAAATTCACAGATCCCCCAAAACTTGGAGAAAAACCCTAAAGAAATTCACCTTTTCCCTGAGCATGGAAAACTTTGGCCATTGACTATAATCCTAAGATGGAAGGATAGGTGAGAGGTCACCAGACGAAATCAACACACACAGTGGAAGGTGGGAGAATTGCTGCTTCAGACATGTCTCTGTTTTAATGCAAAACCGACAGCAGGTGGTCGACACTCAGCACGAATTCGAAAGGCAGTCAGCCATTGAAAGAGGTAACTGCTCCAGACATGGTGGGGCCATGTCTTTGTTTTAAAGCAAAACTGATCAACACCTAGGATGTTGGATACAAAAGGAAGCCTTGTGTGACAAGCTCGAAAATCGGAATTAACAATGAACATCGGGAGAAGCAATTGCAACATGATGAGGGACCATCAAAAAGCCATCAAAGATTCTTAAGGACTTTGTAAGAACTGTTTAAACAGACATGAAGTGTTTTTTTTTAAAAGTGTCGAAGACCATTGTAAGAGAGTTGTAAACAATTTTACAACACCAAGTTATAGTCCAGCAATTTTATTTTAAATTCACAAGCTTTCGGAGATTTTCTCCTTCCTCAGGCAAATGCAAGGAGAAAATCTCCGAAAGCTTGTGAATTTAAAATAAAATTGCTGGACTATAACTTGGTGTTGTAAAATTGTTTACAATTGTCAACCCCAGTCCATCACCGGCATCTCCACATCATTGTAAGAGAGGGATACACAAGTGGAAACTCGAAACCTCGAAACCTCTCTCTCTCTCTCTGGCTCTTACTGGCTGTTGTGTTCTGCTTGTTTTGTTCTGCCTGTCTCTGGAAGGAAAGCAGCTTCCGGTGAAGAGAACCGGTTAGTAGACCTGCAAGGGCAAAGGATTGTTCAACAGCTCGGGAGGCGACAGTTCAACAAGGCGAGGGGGCAACAGGAAAAGCAGACAAGGAAGGTCAACAGCTCCAGAAGCAGGCCGATACACAAGAAGAAACCAGAGCAACAGCCCCAATGACCATCCGACACCTCGCGGCAACAAGGGCCTTACGAAACAACCAACCGAATATTGCCACCAACCAACCGGGTAATATTGGGCCACCGCGACCAAAGAAAACCAACTCGGGAGAAAACCGAAGATCCGCAAAGTTTCCACTCTACAATCTATTAGGGGGAGTGTTTGCTAGTGCTGTTGGGGAGGGTTTAAACTAAAGTGGCAGGGGGATGGGAATCGATGCAGGAAGTCAGTGGGAAGTAAAGTGGTGACAGAAACAAAAGGCAGTAAGGGAGAGTGTACAAAACATGACCGGACAGATGGTCTGAGAAAGCAGGGCAAAGACCAAGGGAAGTCTAGATTAAACTGCATTTATTTCAATGCAAGAAGTCTGATGGGCAAGGTAGATGAACTCAGGGCATGGATGGGTACATGGGACTGGGATGTTATAGCTATTACTGAAACATGGCTAAGGGAGGGGCAGGACTGGCAGCTCAATGTTCCAGGGTACAGATGCTATAGGAAAGATAGAGCAGGAGGTAAGAGAGGAGGGGGAGTTGCGTTCTTGATTAGGGAGAACATCACGGCAGTAGTGAGAGAGGATATATCCGAGGGTTCGCCCACTGAGTCTATATGGGTAGAACTGAAAAATAAGAAGGGAGAGATCACTTTGATAGGATTGTACTACAGACCCCCAAATAGTCAACGGGAAATTGAGGAGCAAATATGTAAGGAGATTACAGACAGCTGCAAGAAAAATAGGGTGGTAATAGTAGGGGACTTTAACTTTCCCAACATTGACTGGGACAGCCATAGCATTAGGGGCTTGGATGGAGAGAAATTTGTTGAGTGTATTCAGGAGGAATTTCTCATTCAGTATGTGGATGGCCCGACTAGAGAGGGGGCAAAACTTGACCTCCTCTTGGGAAATAAGGAAGGGCAGGTGACAGAAGTGTTAGTGAGGGATCACTTTGGGACCAGTGATCATAATTCCATTAGTTTTAAGATAGCTATGGAGAATGATAGGTCTGGCCCAAAAGTTAAAATTCTAAATTGGGGAAAGGCCAATTTTGATGGTATTAGACAGGAACTTTCAGAAGTTGATTGGGAGAGTCTGTTGGCAGGCAAAGGGACGTCTGGTAAGTGGGAGGCCTTCAAAAGTGGGTTAACCAGGGTTCAGGGTAAGCACATTCCTTATAAAGTGAAGGGCAAGGCTGGTAGAAGTAGGGAACCTTGGATGACTCGGGAGATTGAGGCCCTAGTCAGAAAGAAGAAGGAGGCATATGACATGCATAGGCAGCTGGGATCAAGTGGATCCCTTGAAGAGTATAGTGATTGCCGGAGTAGAGTTAAGAGAGAAATCAGGAGGGCAAAAAGGGGACATGAGATTGCTTTGGCAGATAAGGCAAAGGTGAATCCAAAGAGCTTCTACAAATACATAAAGGGCAAAAGAGTAACTAGGGAGAGAGTAGGGCCTCTTAAGGATCAACAAGGTCATCTATGTGCGGAACCACAAGAGATGGGTGAGATCCTAAATGAATATTTCGCATCGGTATTTACGGTTGAGAAAGGCATGGATGTTAGGGAACTTGGGGAAATAAATAGTGATGTCTTGAGGAGTGTACATATTACAGAGAGGGGGGTGCTGGAAGTCTTAACGCGCATCAAGGTAGATAAATCTCCGGGACCTGATGAAGGGCATCCCAGGACGTTATGAGAGGTTAGGGAGGAAATTGCGGGTCCCCTAGCAGAGATATTTGAATCATCGACAGCTACAGGTGAGGTGCCTGAAGATTGGAGGGTAGCAAATGTTGTGCCTTTGTTTAAGAAGGGCGGCAGGGAAAAGCCTGAGAACTACAGACCGGTGAGCCTGACATCTGTAGTGGGTAAGTTGTTAGAGGGTATTCTGAGAGACAGGATCTACGGGCATTTGGAGAGGCAGGGACTGATTAGGAACAGTCAGCATGGTTTTGTGAGAGGAAAATCATGTCTCACAAATTTGATTGAGTTTTTTGAAGTGGTAACCAAGAAGATAGATGAGGGCTGTGCAGTAAACGTGGTCTACATGGACATTAGCAAAGCCTTTGACAAGGTACTGCATGGTAGGTTGTTACATAAGGTTAAATCTCACGGGATCCAAGGTGAGGTAGCCAATAAGATACAAAATTGGCTTGACAGCAGAAGACATAATGTGGTTCTAGAGGGTTGTTTTTCAAACTGGAGGCCTGTGACCAGCGGTGTGCCTCAGGGATCGGTGCTGGGTCCGCTGTTATTTGTTATTTATATTAATGATTTGGATGAGAATTTAGGAGGCATGTTTAGTAAGTTTGCAGATGACACCAAGATTGGTGGCATTGTGGACAGTGAAGAAGGTTATCTAGGATTGCAACGGGATCTTGATAAATTGGGCCAGTGGGCCGATGAATGGCAGATGGAGTTTAATTTAGATAAATGTGAGGTGATGCATTTTGGTAGATCGAATCAGACCAGGACCTACTCCGTTAATGGTAGGGCGTTGGGGAGAGTTATAGAACAAAGAGATCGAGGAGTACAGGTTCATAGCTCCTTGAAAGTGGAGTCACAGGTGGATAGGGTGGTGAAGAAGGCATTCAGCATGCTTGGTTTCATTGGTCAGAACATTGAATACAGGAGTTGGGATGTCTTGTTGAAGTTGTACAAGACATTAGTAAGGCCACACTTGGAATACTGTGTACAGTTCTGGTCACCCTATTATAGAAAGGATATTATTAAACTAGAAAGAGTGCAGAAAAGATTTACTAGGATGCTACCGGGACTTGATGGTTTGACTTATAGGGAGAGGTTGGATAGACTGAGACTTTTTTCCCTGGACAGTAGGAGGTTTAGGGGTGACCTTATAGAAGTCTATAAAATAATGAGGGGCATAGATAAGGTAGATAGTCAAAATCTTTTCCCAAAGGTAGGGGAGTCTATAATGAGGGGACATAGATTTAAGGTGAGAGGGGAGAGATACAAAAGGGTCCAGGGGGGCAATTTTTTCACTCAAAGGGTGGTGAGTGTCTGGAACGAGCTGCCAGAGGCAGTAGTAGAGATGGGTACAATTTTGTCTTTTAAAAAGCATTTGGACAGTTACATGGGTAAGATGGGTATAGAGGGATATGGGCCAAGTGCAGGCAACTGGGACTAGCTTAGTGGTATAAACTGGGCGACATGGACATGTTGGGCCGAAGGGCCTGTTTCCATGTTGTAAACTTCTATGATTTCTGACTTAGCTCTGGGTGAATTACTGTCAAGGATTCGTTTGGTGAGCATTATCTCTGGCCCTTTAGGGTCCAACCTAGCTAGTGCAGTGGGATTTGGAGGGGTGGGGTATCTTTCTACTGTAATTTCCCTCGTGTGTACCAAAGTGTTCCCCATTTTATTAGAGTGTTAGGATTGTTGTGTTGTATTTCCTCTCTTGAATAAAGGTCAAAGTTTCTTGCACCAAAATCAGTTGTCTGCTGCACTTTGTCGCAACCCCCAAATAAATCCAAGGTCTAGAACCCAGGGAGTGGGAGCGATTCGGACCGCTCAGAAGTCAGAGGTGAAGCTGACACACACCACCTCCCCCTACAGATAACAGGACACTTAGAAAATATCAATGGGATTAGACAAAGTCAACATGGATTTATGAAAGGGAAATCATGTTTGACAAACCTACTGGAGTGTTTTGAGGATGTAACTGGTAGAATAGATAAGGTGGAATCAGTGGATGTTTGATAAAGTCCCACATAAGAGGTTAGTTTGCAAAATTAAAGCACATGGGATTGGGGGTAATATCCTGGCATGGATTGAAAATTGGTTAACAGACAGGAAACAGAGAGTAGGAATAAATGGACATGTGGCAGGCAGTGGCTAGTGGGGTACCACAGGGATCAGTGCTTGGGCCCCAGCTATTCACAATACATATCAATGATTCGGATGAGGGAACCTAAGAAAGGATATACTTGCCATGGAGGGAGTGCAGTGAAGGTTCACCAGACTGATCCCTGGGATGGCAGGACTGTCATATGAGGAGAGATTGGGTCGACTCGGCCTGTATTCACTCGAGTTTAGAAGAATGAGAGGGGATCTCATTGAAACATATAAAATTCTGACAGGGCTAGACAGACTGGATGCAGGGAGGATGTTTCCCCTGGTTGGGGGGTCCAGAACGAGGGGGGTCACAATCTCAGGATACGGGGTAGGACATTTAGGACTGAGATGAGGAGAAATTTCTTCACTCAGAGGGTGGTGAACCTGTGGAATTCTCTACCACAGAAGGCTGTGGAGGCAAAGTCACTGAATATATTTAAGAAGGGGCTAGATAGATTTCTAGACACAAAAGGCATCAAGGGGTATGGTGAGAGAATGGGTATATGGTATTGAGATAGAGGATCAGCCATGATTATATTGAATGGCGGAGCAGGCTCGAAGGGTCGAATGGCCTATTCCTGCTCCTATTTTCTATGTTTCTCTGTTTCTATGACAGTATTAGTACCTTTGTCCGCTGCCAGAGGATCCTACTAGTGGCAACAAGTTTTGTTATCATGTCAGTGATTTCAGGAATGAAGTGTCTGGATGATTGAAAGTATCCATTTCCAATGATTCCTGGCAAAGATACAAACAAAATATTCATAGCATTGATATTTGCATTCATAGTTAGCTTTGACAATATGGAACTTTCAATTTTGATTTTCTAATTTAACTCAATAGGATGATGTCATAGGCTGTAAGAAACTCAGACCATTCCGGATAGTGGAAAATGACAGATAAAGATTCAACATAATCCAACTTATTTAATGTAAATATATACTTATCACATGTTCCACATTTAATGGATTCTGAACAACTGACTTTACAAGTATGGGACCTAACGATCTTAATATCAGTGAATTAAAATGAACCAGCTCTGAAGTTTATTTTCTTCTTCAAACACAAATCTAGTGAATGGAATCAAATTCAAGTGAATACAGATTTAAGTTAGATTACTTAATGGTTGCTCTGGCCTCTGTAGCTTTGCCTCTAAGTGGCACAAAATAGGTGAGATTTTAATCTATGCGTCTGAGGTGCGCTGCACCTGTGGAGAGGTAACTACCTCTGTTTTTCCTCCCGGGGTAATTTGCATGACCAGCAGCTGTGCTCCATGCCTCAGAGATTGGGCCTTCTAGTTGCTGCTGGAGAGGAGCAGCAAAAGACCCCTGGTGTTGCTGATTGATTATAGGAAGAAATGTCCACTTGCCTCTCGAGTCTTCGGCCTGCCCTATGGCCCCTGCATAGCCTCCAGTTCATGGAAGTCTATTGTGAGGCCCTTGTACCACCTTTCAACAGACCCCATTCTGCTGGAGCAGCAAAGAAGTGTTGCCAGAAGAATAATCAGTCGCAAGTCAAATACACTTGATGGGAAAGCCCCAAGAAATCCTTGGGCAGTGTAAAGAGAGCAAATACCGAATGTAATACATCGCCGTCATTTTTTTCCCCACATTCTGCCCAGGGAACACTGCGATGCAGGGCAGATAAAAATGTCCCCGTACATTTTTATTTAGATAATTATTTGTTAAAAAAGTATTGTCTCATAGACTAATTCTAGCTCATACATGCAAAAGAAAATTGTGCAAGGTGTTAAACAGGCTGCCAATTCGCTATCACTGTTTTTTGCTTAGTGATAAAAGTTAAAATTACCCCCTACAATTCTCTTGCCGGGAAAAGGGAACCAGATTTAGCGTAAACACAGGCAGCCAACACATAGATGTCGGTCTCCCAGAAAATGAATTAAATCAATGTCAGCCTTAAAACAAGCTATGTGTGGCCTTATTACCCACACTGCTGCATTTGACTCTCACCAAGGAACAGGAGATTCCCTTACAGGAGGTTCCCTTAACTGAAATGAGTGACAATCAGACCAGCCTACATCTCCTGATTGCCCTCTGAGAGATGATGGACAGGAATTTCTGCTGGTTATGGTATAGCAGGAGTCCAGCATAAGATGTCAACAGATAGCATTTGAAGAGGTAAAGATAAGAGGAAAATGTGAACTTGTCTACTTTGGCAGGAGGAATAGAAAAGCAGTCTATTATTTAAATGGAGACAGATTGCAGAACTCTGAGGTACAGAGGGATCTGGGTGTCCTAGTACATGAATCACAAAAAGTTAGTATGCAGGTACAGCAAGTGATTAGGAAGGCAAATGGAATGTTGTCATTTATTGCAAGGGGAATGGAATATAAAAGTAGAGATGTTTTGCTACAGTTGTACAGGGCATTGGTGAGACCACATCAGGAATACTGTGTGCAGTTTTGGTCTCCTTATTTAAGAAAGGACATAATTGCTTTGGAGGCGGTTCAGAGAAGGTTACCTCGACTGATTCCTGGGATGAGGGGGTTATCTTATGAGGCAAAGTTGGACAAGTTGGGCCTGTATACACTGGAGTTTAGATGAATGAGAGGTGATCTTATTGAAACATATAAAAGCCTGAGAGGACTAGAAGGGGTAGATGCTGAGAGGATGTTTCCCCTTGTGGGAGAGACTAGAACTAGGGGCCACAGTTTAAAAATAAGGGGTCTCCCATTTAAGACAGAGATGAGGAGAAACTTTTTCTCTCAGAGGGTCGTGAGTCTGTGGAACTCCCTTCCCCAGAGAGTGGTGGAGGCAGGATCAATGAATATTTTTAAGGCTGAGTTAGATAGAGTCCTGATTAACAAGGGAGTTGAAGGTTAAAGTAGTTAGACGGGAAAGTAGGGTTGAGATCACAATCAGATCAGCCATGATCTTATCAAAAGGCAGAGCAGGCTTGAGGAGACGAATGGCCTAATCCTGCTCTTAATTTGTATGTTCGTATGTTTGTAAAAGTACAGGGTAAGGTGGTTTGGTCTGGATGCTTTGCAGATCTGCTTTGCCCTTTTAATAATTGGTGTAGCTGTGGCATTCTTGAGAATGCATTTCAATTACTGCTTGGTAAACTCACTTTCCTTGCTGCATTGCTAGTATCACTGTTAATTCCTCACTAGCATTTTCACCCCTTACTCTGCCATACCTTTGTAATCCTGCTCAACAACCTGCATTCTTAGGCCGTTTTTTCCAGATGAAATTAAGGTGCAAACATCAGATGACAATTGTGAAACATACAAAAAAGGACAGGAACAGACCAATTGGTCCATCAAGCTCGTCCCATTCTAACATACAATCTACATACACTATCAACCCTCCAAACCCCCTGCAGTCACACAATCAGCTGGGAGAAACAAAAAAAAGAAAAAAAGACCTTAGACCAATTTAGGAAAAAAAATCTGGAAAATTCATCTCTGATCTTTGAAGGCAATCAAGCAAGCTACAGGAGACCACAATGATTTCTATCACATCTCCATTAACCCACCCACCTCACATAACCTGAGATGTCTTCCACTTGCAGGAACTCGTTCAGCTTCCTTTTAAATACTTGCAGTGAATCCACACAGAACACACTCTGGCAACTTATTTTGGAGGTTGACAGCTCTTTGTGAAAAGAATGACTTCCTAGTCTCCAATCTATCCCTGACTTTGTGGCATCTTGATGCCCCCAGTCCTCCCCTGTCTATCCAGCTCAAATGGTCAAACAGAATGGACAAATCTAATCCCTTTATTATTTCAGACTTTAATCATATCCCCTTGAAGACTATGTTATTCCAAAGTAAAATGTTCCAGTTCTCTATGCCTGTCTCCTGAAAGGATTTATACTGTAAAGCTTTGATTGGCCCAGATATATGAGGGATAATTTCCCTTTCCCCCTTCACCTGTGTGCAACTGAACAAGGCTGTATTGCCAGGTTCAGGTACTTTACAGATTGGAGTGTATGCCTGGTGTACATCGCATCTATGACTAGGCATAGGCCAACTTGGTGGGAGGAAATTGGATGCTGATTGAAGGTTCACTGGCTTTGTGCTGGCTGCATTTCTAATTTTGTTGTTTGCTCTGCTGTTGGCTGAATTTTGATTGATTTCCTTTGTTATGCTTCTGCAACCTCAACATTACTGGCAACCCGCGTATGTTTGCTACTGGTATCAGGATCAATACCAACAGCAATTTTTACGCTAATGTGACTATTCATAAAATGCAGTGTGAATAAAATTAATTGGATCTGCCCACTCAGTATTTGGGTTAATTGCTGTTTTGAACTATTGGCAGATTAAATTTTCTGTTCAGAATTTAATTTCTGTATGACAATAAGTTGGCATTAAAATTAGCAGCGCACAATATTTATAAGACAAGTGCGATGTTCAACCAGATAATGGTAGCATTTGCTGCAAAGTTTGAATATTTGAGAGAAACAAACAGGAGCTGACAATTACCAAAGATTTTGTCAATTGAAGCATTGGTGGGGAGGGTACAGTTGAAGATTGTGAACTGCCTCTTTAAACGCTGTGGAATGTCATTGCGCCCTCCTCCTGGATGGATCATTGCAGCCATTAATTGCACATCAACAATTTTAGTAAAGTCTCCTGGTTTATCCAAATTGTACATTCCATGCATTTCTACCATCTGACGTACTATTTCATTAGTAATCTGAAAGACAGAAGACAAGACAAATGTTACTGCTTAACTTTTAGCTGGTTGTTTAACATATGGTACTAACTCATGATAAACTTGGATGAGTGAAGCTGATTTGCTCTTCTCAGCTCATCCATTCAGAAAAAAAAACTACAGTCCTCCTTTCACAGTATACAGGATGATTCCATGGCCTTTACCTGCATAGCCCAACCCAGAAGTGTCGCAAACTGGTTGACTGGTTACATTTGTTAATTTTGTAGGATATCTGGTTTTATAACACTGCTTCACAGGTGTGGAGTAAATTTGAAACTGTTCATTTACAAGGCTGAGAAAAGTTAAAATTGATATATAGCTGATAATGGACAATTAACTACAAGTTAACCAAGCTTGTGATGATTGAATAAACACATTGGGACTAAAAACCGGCAAGGCCATTTACATTGCAGCAATACTGGTGGAGCAGAACTATGGAGGTGCTCCAGTGACCCCGCTGGAGCTTTTTTTTTATTCGTTCATGGGATGAGGGCGTCGCTGGTGAGGCCGGCATTTATTGCCCGTCCCTAATTGCCCTTGAGAAGGTGGTGGTGAGCCGCCTTCTTGAACCGCTGCAGTCCGTGTGGTGACGGTTCTCCCACAGTGCTGTTAGGAAGGGAGTTCCAGGATTTTGACCCAGCGACGATGAAGGAACGGCGATATATTTCCAAGTCGGGATGGTGTGTGACTTGGAGGGGAACGTGCAGGTGGTGTTGTTCCCATGTGCCTGCTGCTCTTGTCCTTCTAGGTGGTAGAGGTTGCGAGTTTGGGAGGTGCTGTCGAAGAAGCCTTGGCGAGTTGCTGCAGTGCATCCTGTGGATGGTACACACTGCAGCCACTGTGCGCCGGTGGTGACGGAAGTGAATGTTTAGGGTGGTGGATGGGGTGTCAATCAAGCGGGCTGCTTTATCTTGGATGGTGTCGAGCTTCTTGAGTGTTGTTGGAGCTGCACTCATCCAAGCAAGTGGAGAGTATTCCATCACACTCCTGACTTGTGCCTTGTAGATGGTGGAAAGGCTTTGGGGAGTCAGGAGGTGAGTCACTTGCTGCAGAATACCCAGCCTCTGACCTGCTCTTGTAGCCACAGTATTTATATGGCTGGTCCAGTTAAGTTTCTGGGCAATGGTGACCCCAGGATGTTGATGGTGGGGGATTCGGCGATTGTAATGCCGTGGTGAATGTCAAGGGGAGGTGGTAAGACTCTCTCTTGTTGGAGATAATTGTAAACAATTTTACAACACCAAGTTATAGTCCAGCAATTTTATTTTAAATTCACAAGCTTTCGGAGGCTTCCTCCTTCGTCAGGTGAACGATGTGAAAATGACGAAGGAGGAAGCCTCCGAAAGCTTGAGAATTTAAAATAAAATTGCTGGACTATAACTTGGTGTTGTAAAATTGTTTACAATTGTCAACCCCAGTCAATCACCGGCATCTCCACATCATTGTTGGAGATAGTCATTGCCTGGCACTTATCTGGCGCGAATGTTACTTGCCGCTTATCAGCCCAAGCCTGGATGTTGTCCAGGTCTTGCTGCATGCGAGCTCGGACTGCTTCATTATTTGAGGGGTTGTGAATGGAACTGAACACCGTGCAATCATCAGTGAGCATCCCCATTTCTGACCTTATGGTGGAGGGAAGGTCATTGATGAAGCAGCTGAAGATGATTGGGCCTTGGACACTGCCCTGAGGAACTCCTGTAGCAATGTCCTGGGGCTGAGATGATTGGCCTCCAACAACCACTACCATCTTCCTTTGTCCTAGGTATGACTCCAGCCACTGGAGAGTTTTCCCCCTAATTCCCATTGACTTCAATTTTACGAGGGCTCCTTGGTGCCACACTCAATCAAATGCTGCCTTGATGTCAAGGGAAGTCACTCTCACCTCACCTCTGGAATTCAGCTCTTTTGTCCATGTTTGGACCAAGGCTGTATGAGGTCTGGAGCTGAGTGGTCCTGGCGGAACACAAACTGAGCATCGGTGAGCAGGTTATTGGTGAGTAAGTGCCGCTTGATGGCACTGTCGACGACACCTTCCATCACTTTGCTGATGATTGAGAGTAGACTGATGGGGCGGTAATTGGCCGGATTGGCTTTGTCCTGCTTTTTGTGGCAATTTTCCACATTGTCAGGTAGATGCATAAAAACAATTTTACTGCGTAACAACAATTCTCCTCATCTCCCCCCTGGCTTTTTTGACAATTATCTTAAATCTGTGCCCTCTGGTTATTGACACTCCTGCCAGTGGATACAATTTCTCCCTATCTGCTCTCAGAACCCCTCATAATTTTGAACCGCTCTATTAAATCTCCCCTCAACCTTCTCTGCTCTAAGTTACCCCAGCTTCTCCAGTCCCTCCATGTAACTGAAGTCCCTCATCCCTGGTACCAGTCTAATAAATCTCCTCTGCACCCTCTCCGAGGCTTTAACATCCTTCCCAAAGTGAGATGCCCATAATTGGACACAACACTCTCGCTGAGGCTTAACCAACGATTTATTTATCAATGACCTGGAGGGGAGCAATCGGTGGCCTGCGGGTTGGAAGCCTATAAGTCAGGGCTGGAAGGGTGGCAGATCAGGGAGACTGGAGGTTAGGGCCGGGAGGTGACAGATCGGGGAGCCTGGAAATTGGAGCTGGTGGGTGGCAGTTCGGGGAGGCTGGTGGTCAGGGATTTCAGGTATGGTGGGGGGAGATCGGGGAGTCGGGAGGTTGGGGATTCCGGGTGTAGTGGGGTGAGATCGGGGAGTCTGGAGGTCGGGGATTTTGGGTGTGGTGGTGGGGAGATCGGGGAGTCTGGAGGTCGGGGTTTCGGGTATGGTCGGGGGGAGATTGGGGAGTCTGGAGGCCGGGGATTTCGGGTATGGTGGGGGGGAGATTGGGGAGACTGGAGGTCGGGGATTTCGGGTATGGTGGGGGGGAGATTGTGGAGTCTGGAGGTCGGGGATTTCCGGTATGGTAGGGGGAGATCGGGGAGTCTGGAGGTTGGGGATTTTGGGTGTGGTGGTGGGGAGATCGGGGAGTCTGGAGGTCGGGGTTTTGGGTATGGTGGGGGGGAGATCGGGGAGTCTGGAGGTCGGGGATTTCGGGTATGGTGGGGGGGAGATTGGGGAGTCTGGAGGCCGGGGATTTCGGGTATGGTAGGGGGGAGATCGGGGAGACTGGAGGTCGGAGATTTTGGGTGTAGTCGGGGGGAGATTGGGGAGTCTGGAGGTCGGGGGTTTCGGGTCTAGTTGGGGGGAGATCGGAGAATCTGGAGGTCGGGGGTTTCGGGTATGGTGGGGGGGAGATTGGAGAATCTGGAAGTCAGAGATTTTGGGTATGGTGGGGGGGAGATCGGAGGGTCTGGATGTCGGGGATTTCGGATGTATTGAGGATAGATCGGGGAGTCTGCAGGTCAGGGATTCCGGGTGTAGTGGCGGGGATAGATCGGGGTGTCTGGAGGTCGGGGATTTTGGGTATGGTGTGGGGGAGATCGGGGACTATGGAGGTTGGAGATTTCGGGTGTATTGGGGAGAGATAGGGGAGTCTGCAGGTCAGGGATTCCGGGTGTAGTGGCGGGGAAAAATCGGGGTGTCCAGAGGTCGGGGATTTTGGGTATGGTGGGCGGGGGGGGAGATCGGGATGTCTGGAGGCCGGGGATTTCAGGTGTAGTGGGGAGGAGATCAGGGAGTCTGGAGGACGGGGATTTCGACTGTAGTGGGGGGGAGATCGGGGAGTCTGGAGGTCTGGGATTTTGTATATGGTGGGTGGGGGATCGTGGAGTCTGGAGGTCGGAGATTTTGGGTGTATTGGGGGGAGATCAGGGAGTCTAGAGGTTGGCGATTTTGGGTGTGGGGCCGGGGGAGATCAGGGAGTCTGGAGGTCGGGGATTTCGGGTGTAGCGGGGGAAGGTCGGGGAATCTGGAGGTTCTAAGATTTTGGGTGTAGTCGGGGGAGATCAGGTAGTCTGGATGCCGGGGATCTCAGGTGTGGGGGCTGGGGAGATCGGGGAGTCTGGAGGTTGGGGATTTTGGGCATGGGGGTGGGGGGAGGGGTGGGATGTCGAGGAGCCTGGAGGTTGGATATCTCTGGGAGGATGGAGATCGAATGTTGGGGCGAGGACCTGGAGGACCGGTAGTGACAATGATCGGGAGGGTGCTTTCCAGGTCAATAACTTACCTTTTTTTTGCAGGTGAGCTTTAGGATTGGTTTTCCTGAGTGCAGCCAGTGCTGATGCTGGTGGCACTGACCTTGTCAGCCACCCTTGTCCAGGGCAGGGCAAACCAACGTTGCAGGCGTTCGGCCCCTCATTTGCACATGCAAACAGCCAAACGTCTGCTTCAGGTGTGGATAAAAGACGCCTCTTATTTGTCCTTACCCAATATTGTGAGTAGCACACTTGTAAGTGATCATGCCATTCCTACCCGCCATTTTGGAGAGTATGAGGCCACATAGCGCCTGAAAAACGGGCACTATGAGATCCAATCTCTATATTGAAGGGATACTGAAAGGAACAGGTACAGATGCAGTGATCGTCATCCATGTAGGTAAATGATATAGGGAGAAATAATATAAGGCCCTTAAAAGTCACATATATGAAGATTGGCTCAAAACACAAAGATGGATGATGCAAAGTAATGTTCTCGGGTATACTTACAGTACTTGGGAAAGGAAGAGGAAACATGATCCCTGACAAGACAGACCATAGGATAGAAGGCAGTCAACAGGTAGGTATGGATTGAAACACCCAAAGAGAAACACATGAACCAGAAATTACGATTAGGCAGATACTGGGGGAATGTAAGAGGTGGCAAATCTATAATAAGATGTATATACATGAACACTGGAAGCATTAGCAATAAGATACTTCAACTGAAGGCTGTTGTGACAGTAGGGAACTACGATGTGGTGGGAATTTCAGAAACATGGCTCAATCCAGGGTATGAATATGACATTTGGGGGTATAGAGCGTTCAGAAAAGACAGAGTTGACAAAAAATGAGGTTGTGTAGTTCTATATATTGGGGACACCTGTAAGGTGGAAGAAGTTAGTCCCAATTTTAACAGGCACAAATTGGGCGAATGGGTGTAGGGCGGGCAGCAAGTCCCTGTCAGGTGGCAAGTGTGAGGACCAGCGATTCAACTTCTGGGCTGAATTTCAATATAATGGATGTGCTGGCCACCCAATTGCAACAGGAATTGGGCAGCCCACTCACATGATGCACGCAATTTCCGCTGGGCCCCTGAGCCTTATTTGAAGCAAGTATACACCTCTTAAAGCAAGGTTGCATTCCCGGCTTTCCTTTGCGGCTGAACAATGCAGGAAACTATTGTAGCAGTACTGATGAGTCAGAGAGCTGTCCCCCAGTTTTTGGATGCCTGGCTGGAGCTCCTTGTGGGGGGGATTAGGGCAAGGAGGGAGGTACTGCTCCCCAGCAGCCAAAGGAGCATCCCCAAAGGTCACTGTGAAGCAGGCTTGAAGCAGCTGACAAGGTCACTGCCATCAGCATTAGCCACAGAATCTAGGTCCAATGTCGAAAGAGGTTCAATGCCTTCACAAGAGCAGCAACAGTACAGATCTTTATCTCTCCACCTCTCTCACCAGCACCTGACAACAATCCTGTCACCACCCCACCTCGCCACCATTCTCAACAATTTCCTCCCCTCCATCACATCCATCAGCATGCAATCACAAAGGCACACTGCAACGCTCTGTACTTCTCATTTCAAACACTCTCCTCTTCCTTTCCTCTCTTCATACCACACACTAACACCATTCTCTTCTTGCCCCAGCACTTGCCTAAGCACCAACTCCTCTAAGCACTCCTACCTCACTTCATATTATACACACTTGGTTTTACACTCATCACCTCCCCATCCGAATTCCACCTTGCTTCTTCTCCACCTGTCACACACATAAACTATATGCAAAAGCCCTACACATTTCCACTTACCTTTTCAAAAGCCACTCGCTAATTCTCACGTTTTTTTGCATAATGTGGAGATGCCGGTGATGGACTGGGGTTGACAAATGTAAGGAATCTTACAACACCAGGTTATAGTCCAACTGTTTTATTTGAAAATCACAAGCTTTCACCTGACGAAGGAGAAAGCCTCCGAAAGCTTGTGATTTTCAAATAAAACAGTTGGACTACAACCTGGTGTTGTAAGATTTTTTGCATAAGGCATTGCACGATGCAAAGGAAAGGAGCAAGATGGGGTGAGGATCACCCAACATTATACTCCTCACCCAGCAGAGCAAGAAGCCCTGGAGGTCAGTCGCCGAGGTCGAGCCATGAGCATCAGGGAAGGTGAGGTTGGCATCTTACCTGAGCAGGGTGTCTGCATATTATTTGTAACCCTTCATTCACCTCAGGGTACGGTAGCAATAGTGGTTATGTTACTGGACTAGTAATCTAGAGGCCTGGACTAAAATCCAGAGTCATGAGTTCAAATCCCGCCACGGCAGCTAGCGAATTTAAATTTAATTAATTAAATTAAATCTGGAATTAAAATACTAGTATCAGTAATGATGGCTATGAAACTACCGGATTGTTGTAAAAACCCATCTGGTTCACTAATGTCCTTTAGGGAAGGAAACCTGGCCGAAATGTGACTCCAGACCCACAGCAATGTGGTTGATTCTTAATTGCCCTCTGAAATGGCCAAGCAAGCCACTCAGTTGTAAAATCTCGCTACGAAAAGTCACAATAAGAATAAAACCGGACGGACCACATGGCACCGGACACGACAACGGCAAAACACCAAGCCCAGTCGACCCTGCAAGGTCCTCCTTATTAACATCTGGGGACTATGTGCCAAAATTGGGAGAGCTGTCCCACAGACCAGTCAAGCAACAGCCTGACATAGCCATACTCACAGAATCATACCTTTCAGCCAACGTCCCAGACTCTTCCATCACCATCCCTGGGTATGTCCTGTCCCACCGGCAGGACAGACCCACCAGAGGTGGCGGTACAGTGATATACAGTCAGGAGGGAGTGGCCCTGGGAGTCCTCAACATTGACTCTGGACCCCATGAAATCTCATGGCATCAGGTCAAACATGAGCAAGGAAACCTCCTGCTGATTACCACCTACTGCCCTCCCTCAGCTGATGAATCAGTCCTCCTCCATGTTGAGCACCACTTGGGAGGAAGCACTGAGGGTAGCAAGGGCACAAAATGTACTCTGGGTGGGGGACTTCAATGTCCATCACCAAGAGTGGCTCGGCAGCACCACTACTGGCCGAGTCCTGAAGGACATAGCTGCTAGACTGGGCCTGCGGCAGGTGGTGAGTGAACCAACACGAGGGAAAAACCGACTTGACCTCGTCCTCACCAATCTACCTGTCGCAAGTGCATCTGTCCATGACAATATTGGTAGGAGTGACCACCGCACAGTCCTCGTGGAGATGAAGTCCCGTCTTCGCACTGAGGACACCATCCAACGTGTTGTGTGGCACTACCACCGTGCTAAATGGGATAGATTCAGAACAGATCTAGCAGCTCAAAACTGGGCATTCATGAGGCAACTGTGGGCCATCAGCAGCAGCAGAATTGTATTCCACCACAATCTGTAACCTCATGGCCCGGCATATTCCTCACTCTACCATTACCAACAAACCAGGGGATCAACCCTGGTTCAATGAGGAGTGCAGAAAAACATGCCAGGAGCAGCACCAGGCGTACCTAAAAATGAGGTGCCAACCTGGTGAAGCTACAGCTCAGGACAACATGCATGCTAAACAGCGGAAGCAACATGCCATAGACAGAGCTAAGCGATTCCACAACCAACGGATCAGATCAAAGCTCTGCGGTCCTGCCACATCCAGTCGTGAATGGTGGTGGACAATTAAACAACTAACGGGAGGAGGAGGCTCTGCAAACATCCCCATCCTCAATGATGGCGGAGTCCAGCACGTGAGTGCAAAAGACAAGGCTGATGCGTTTGCAACCATCTTCAGCCAGAGGTGCCGAGTGGATGATCCATCTCGGCCTCCTCCCGATATCCCCACCATCACAGAAGCCAGTCTTCAGCCAATTCGATTCACTCCACGTGATATCAAGAAACGGCTGAGTGCACTGGATACAGCAAAGGTTATGGGCCCGACAACATCCCAGCTGTAGTGCTGAAGACTTGTGCTCCAGAACTAGCTGCGCCTCTAGCCAAGCTGTTCCAGTACAGCTACAACACTGGCATCTACCCGACAATGTGGAAAATTGCCCAGGTATGTCCTGTCTACAAAAAGCAGGACAAATCCAATCCGGCCAATTACCACCCCATCAGTCTACTCTCAATCATCAGCAAAGTGATGGAAGGTGTCATCGACAGTGCTATCAAGCGGCACTTACTCACCAATAACCTGCTCACCGATGCTCAGTTTGGGTTCCGCCAGGACCACTCGGCTCCAGACCTCATTACAGCATTGGTTCAAACATGGACAAAAGAGCTGAATTCCAGAGGTGAGATGAGAGTGACTGCCCTTGACATCAAGGCAGCATTTGACCGAGTGTGGCACCAAGGAGCCCTAGTAAAATTGAAGTCAATGGGAATCAGGGGGAAAACTCTCCAGTGGCTGGAGTCATACCTAGCACAAAGGAAGATGGTAGTGGTTGTTGGAGGCCAATCATCTCAGCCCCAGGACATTGCTGCAGCAGTTCCTCAGGGCAGTGTCCTAGGCCCAACCATCTTCAGCTGCTTCATCAATGACCTTCCCTCCATCATAAGGTCAGAAATGGGGATGTTCGCTGATGACTGCACAGTGTTCAGTTCCATTCGCAACCCCTCAAATAATGAAGCAGTCTGAGCCCGCATGCAGCAAGACCTGGACAACATCCAGGCTTGGGCTCATAAGTGGCAAGTAACATTCGCACCAGATAAGTGCCAGGCAATGACCATCTCCAACAAAAGAGAGTCTAACCACCTCCCCCTGACATTCAACGGCATTACCATCACCGAATCCCCCACCATCAACATCCTGGGGGTCACCGTTGACCAGAAACTTAACTGGACCAGCCATATAAATACTGTGGCTACGAGAGCAGGTCAGAGGCTGGGTATTCTGCGGCGAGTGACTCACCTCCTGACTCCCCAAAGCCTTTCCACCATCTACAAGGCACAAGTCAGGAGTGTGATGGAATACTCTCCACTTGCTTGGATGAGTGCAGCTCCAACACTCAAGAAGCTCGACATCATCCAAGATAAAGCAGCCCGCTTGATTGGCACCCCATCCACCACACTAAGCATTCACTCCCTTCACCACCGGCGCACTGTGGCTGCAGTGTGTACCATCCACAGGATGCACTGCAGCAACTCGCCAAGGCTTCTTCAACAGCACCTCACGAACCCGCGACCTCTACCACCTAGAAGGACAAGAGCAGCAGGCACATGGGAACAACACCACCTGCACGTTCCCCTCCAAGTCACACACCATCCCGACTTGGAAATATATCGCCGTTCCTTCATTGTCGCTGGGTCAAAATCCTGGAACTCCCTTCCTAACAGCACTGTGGGAGAACCGTCACCACACGGACTGCAGCGGTTCAAGAAGGCGGCTCACCACCACCTTCTCGAGGGCAATTAGGGATGGGCAATAAATGCTGGCCTCGTCAGCGACGCCCACATCCCGTGAACGAATTTAAAAAAAACAAGCTTCACAACTTCAAGTGGTATTCTCAAGACTGTCACCTGCTAATGTCCAGCTTCTCAGTGTCATCCTAACTCTTGTCCCTTTTCTCTTTCCTATAGGTCCTCTTTGGCAGCAAGAGGCTCTTGCAGAAGACATCTCGGAAGAGAACAATCCTTCTGAGGATGTACCGTCATACACTCCATCCTTTACAGGCACCAGCTGAGGCATTGGCACTCTGCATGGGTTAGATAGTGAGGCAATGGGGTCTGCATGTGTTGAAAAACACAGCAAGAATGAGCAACAGAGGGAACTGGTGGCAGAAACAGCCCAGGCTCTCCTGAAATCCTCTCCTAGGCTGACATTCCAGTACAGTACTGAGGGAGTGCTGCACTGAAGTATTTGCCATCTTTCGGATGAGATGTTAAACTGATATCTGCCCTCTCAGGTGGACGTAAAAGATCCCATGGCACTATTTCGAAGAATTGCTGGGGAGTTCTCCCCAGCGTCCTGGCCAAGATTTATCCATCAACCAACATCACTAAAACAGTCTGGTCATTATCACATTGCTATTTGTGGGACTTGCTGTGCGTTTCCTACATTGCAACAGTGACTACACTTCAAAAGTACTTCATTGGCTGTAAAGCACTTTGGGACATCCTGAGGTAGTAAAAGGTGCTATATAAATGCAAGTCTTTCTTTCTTTTTCCTAGCTATGTTGAGCAGGACAGTGATGAAGACTTCAGGGGCCGACCCATGAAAAGAAAACCACTGGCCTCACATAAGCAGATCTACGAGGTAATGGAAGGCCTATCAAGCACTATGACTGGAAGTATGGAGGAGTCTGCTTCCAGCCTGTGTGGTGTCAACCCACAAGGCATCAGCACCCTGCAGTCTACCATGGAGAGTGTGACCATCTCCAGTGAAGCTGCAACCAGCCCTCACAAAAGGAGTTAATGTCACTACCCTTTGCAGATTTGATGGAGGCTCAAATGGCTGCCATGCAGGTTCCGGGCTCCACCACGAAGAGACAGATGTCCACCTTGGACAGATTGGTGGAAGGAATAGATAGGGGCTTTAAGGATTCGCTCATCTTTTGCAGTCTGCTCTCCCTTAAAGTAATGGAAGTGATGAGCTACAGCCCACGGGAGTAGCAGCGGTGCGAAGGGAGCAGTATGTTTTTGCCTCTCTCAGGATGTCAGCACGTCTGCACATCCGCTCCACCCAACCAATACCCGCCATGGTGCTAGCAAGATAGCTGGGTCAGACCACCTTGTCAGCAATTGAGGTGCAGCAGTCTACAGCCGGGCCCTCACAGGCTCGAGCATCAGAAGTCACTGGCCATGAGCATCTCAAGGGTCCCAACGTGATGAACAGCAGTCTTCCACCAGCTTTGCTGAGGTCACTGGGTGAAGACATTGGAGCAGTAGTGGATTTAGTAAACCTTCTTTAAGAAAAGCTGTGGGTGAGAAGTGAATTAGTTTACGATTAAATTAATCACCTTTATCACATTTGGCACTTTGGTCTGCTTTGTGATTTAATAGTAGCTTCTGAGTCTGCATTTTCAGTATTTTACTGATATTTGTAGATATTGGTCGACTGTCACAGGATAAAAGAGTTGTGGCAGCTGCTGGATACCTTACAAGATCTGTTTCTGTGATCAGATATTAGATGGATATTAATGGAGTGGTAGACTTTTCTATGTACGAAAGTTGCTGGCTGGTGTTCTGGTGCCCTGATGTGTGCAGTCAATGATGTCCTGGACATGAGGAAAGCCAGCACTGCTGCATATCCCAGAACTCTTAAGCACAGAGCTTGTGAGAGAGTTGGGTGAATCTGCTAAACAGTGAGGATGGCAATTTGGTGAGAGTAGGAATTCGGTGGAGAGGGGGAAGGTGATGCTAAGTAATTTAAACCAAGGGGCAACAGTAGATAAGTAAATATATAAATAATCATTGTAATTAATTTGTTCTAAGGAGATAAAATTAAAATGAACTAAGTAGAGGACATCAACATTAAAGGGATCTGAATTGCATTAAATAAAAATCTGGAATACATAAACAATAAATAGGAGTAAGGGAGTAAGGGAATACTAAACTAAAAACATATATATAATATATAACATAAGAGACATATAGTTTTTTATATATATATATTTTTATATATTTATATATTTATACATATATATATATATTTTATATATATATAAAACATAAGCAGATAGACTTTCAAGCAAAATGATGGGACAGCTGAGTCCCATCGTCTGCAATTCCCGCGCCATGTGGGAACTCCAGGATACTTCATGGATCAAGGCTAACCATGTGTGCAGGACGTGCCTCCAGTTGCTTGAGCTCGAGCTCAGGGCTTCTGAGCTTGTGGAGTGGCTGGAGTCACTGCAGGGCATACGGGAGGCTGAGAATTTCCTGGAGTGCAGGTTTCTGGAGGTGGTCACCCTGAAGCTACAGAGAGCTCAGGAGGTTAGTAGGTGGGTGGCCATCAGGCAGGGTAGGAAGAGACAGGCAGTGCAGGGATCTTCGCAGAGTGTGGAACTCTCAAACCAATTTTCAGTGCTGAATACCGGTGAGGGTAATGACACCTTGGGGGGGCTGCAGTCCAGAGTATCCACGGCACCGTGGGGCAAATGACTGCACATGGGGGCACGGCAAAGTGTAGAAATGTAGTGTTCATAGGGGATTCGATAGTCAGGGGGAGAGGCAGACGTTTCTGCAAACATTGGCCAGGATAAAGGACATCAATGAGCGGGTGCATAACATTTTGCGGGGGGAAGGGCAACAGCCAGAAGTCGTGATCCATGTTGGAATCAATGACATAGGAAGGAAGAGGGTTGAAGTCCTACAGACAGAGTTACAGGAATTAGGGAGGAAGTTAAAGAGCAGGATCTCAAAGATAGTAATCTCTGGATTACTCCACGTGCCACGTGCCAGTGAGTATAGATGCAGTAAGATAAGACAGGTTAACACGTGGCTGGAGAAATGGTGCAGGAGGGAGGGTTTCAGATTCCTGGGGCAGGAGGGATCTGCTCAAAATGGACGGGTTGCACCTCAACAGGACTGGGACCAATGTCCTCGCAGGGAGGTTAACTAGTGCTGTGGGGGAGGGCTTAAACTAATTTGGCAGGGGGAGGGGCACCAGGGTTTTGAAAGAGGTGGCTATAGAGATAGTGGATGCATTGGTTGTCATCTTTCAAAGTACTATAGATTCTGGCAGATTCCTGCAGATTGAAGGGTAGCAAATGTAACCCCACAATTTAAGAAAGGAGGAAGAGAGAAAACAGGGAACTACAGACCTATTAGCCTGACATCAGTAGTAGGGAAAATGCTAGAATCTATTATAAAAGATGTGATAACAGGGCATTTAGAAAATAATAATAGGATTTGGCAGAATCAACATGGATTTATGAAACGGAAATCATGTTTGACAAAGCTATCGTAGTTCTTTGAGGATGCAACGAGTAGAATAGATAAGGGGAAACCAGTGGATGTGGTGAATTTGCATTTTCAGAATACTTTCAACAAGGTCCCACACAGGAGGTTGGTGAACAAAGTTAGAGCACGTGGAATTGGGAGTAATATACTGGCATGGATTGAGAATTGGTTAACAGACAGAAAACAGAGTAGGAATAAACGGGTCTTTTTCAGGTTGGCAGACTGTGACTAGTGGGGTACCGTAGGGATCAGTGCTTGGGCTATTCACAATCAATATCAATGATTTGGATGAGGGGACTAAATGTAATATTTCCAAGTTTGCTGATGACACAAAACTAGGTGGGAATGTGAGCTGTGAGGAGGATGCAAAGAGGCTTCAAGGGGATATAGTCAGGCTAAGTGAGTGGGCAAAACATGGCAGATGGAGCATAATGTGGAAAATGTGAAATTATCCACTTTGGTAGGAAAAACAGAAATGCAGAATATTTTTTAAATGGTGAGAGATTGAGAAATGTTGATGTTCAAAGGGACCTGGGTGTCCTTGTACGTGAGTCACTGAAAGCTAACACGCAGGTGCAGCAAGCAATTAGGAAGGCAAATAGTATGTTGGCCTTTATTACAAGAGGATTTGAGTACAGTCGTAAAGATGCCTTACTGCAATAATATAGGGCCTTGGTGAGACCGCACCTGGACTATTGTGTACAATGTTGGTCTCCTTACCTAAGAAAGGATATACTTGCCATAGAGGGAGTGCAACGAAGGTTCACCAGACTGATTCCTGGGATGGCGGATTGTCGTATGAGGAGAGATTGAGTAGACTAGGCCTGTATTCTCTTGAGTTTAGAAGAATGAGAGGTGATCTCATTGAAACATACAAAATTCTTACAGGACTCGACAGGGTGGATGCAAGGAGGATGTTTCCCCTGGCGGGGAGTCTAGAACCAGGGGTTACAGTCTCAGAATAAGGGGTAGGCCATTTAGGACTGAGATGAGGAGAAATTTCTTCACTCAGTGGGCGGTGAATTTTTGGAATTCTCTACCCCAGAGGGCTGTGGAGGCTCAGTCATTGAGTACATTCAAAACAGAGATCAATAGATTTCTAGATATTAAAGGCATCAAGGGATATGGGGATGGTGCAGGAAAATGGCGTTGAGGTAGACGATCAGCCATAATCTTGTTGAATGGCGGAGCAGGCTCGAGGGGCCGGATGGCCTACACCTGCTCCTATTTCTTATGTTCTTATGCAGGACTAAGCATTAGAGAAGAGAAACAAGATGCACTTGGATTAACTTGCATCAGAATAAAGAGTTGTTCAGAAATAAGTGTTATGAATTGGATAGCCAGGTGGTGAAGGATAGAATGCTCGAGCCTAGTCTTCAGTTGCTTGCAAACCTTTATTTACAGAGCTCCACATTTGCAACCACACCACACCCTAGATCAGCTTGCTTATAAATGGATACAAGAGATTTCCCAATTGACGGAAGGGTCAAGAACCAGAGGGCATAGATTTAAGGTGATTGGCAAAAGAACCAAAGGTGATATGAGGAAAAACTTTTTTACACAGCGAGTGGTTAGGATCTGGAATGCACTGCCCGAGTGAGTGGTGGAGGCAGATTCAATCATGGTCTTCAAAAGGGAACTGGATAAGTAGTTGAAACAAAAAAATGTGCAGGGCTACAGGGATAGGGCAGGGCAGTGGGGCTAGCTGGATTGCTCATGCATAGAGCCGGCGCGGAGTTGATGGGCCGAATGGCCTCCTTCCGTGCTGTAATCTTTCTATGAGCTATGATATACACTACCTGAATACACAACACTAAATGATATAAATCACATGGAAACAATTAACAATAAGAGGGACCAGACAGGGGGTAAATGCGAGGCAGACTAAGATGAGTTTGGAGTGCATATGCATAAATGCACGGACCATGGTAATTAAGGTTGGTGAGCTGCAGGCACAAGTAGCCATATGGCATTATGATACAGTGGCAAAAACAGAGACCTGGCTTAAACAAGGGGAGGAATGGACACTTAATATTCCTGGCTACACTGTAATCAGGAAAGATAGGGAAGGAAAGAAAGGAGGGGGGAGGTGGCAGTATTGATCAAAGGTACTGTTACAGCACTAGAAAGGGATGATGCACTTGAGGGATCAAAGACAGAATCTATTTGTTTATAATTAAGAAACAATAGAGGAGCTATTATGCTGCAGGATGTACACTATAGGCCACCAAATAGTGGGAAGGAGATAGAGGAGCAAGTTTGCAAGCAAATAGCAAAAAGGTGCAAGACCTTTGGAGTAGTGATAATTGGGACTACAATTATCCTAATATAGACTGGGAAAATATCAGTGTAAAGGGCAAAGAGGGGGAGGCATTCCTAGAATGTGTGCAAGAAAACTTTCTTGATCAGTATGTTTCCAGCCCAAAGAGGAAGGAAGCATTGCTGGATCTAGTTCTGGGGAATGAAGTGGGGCAAGTGAAACATGTTTCCATGGGAGAACATTTGGGAAACACTGATCACAATATCATTAGGTTTAGAGTAATTATGAAAAAGGCCAAGGAAAAATCAAATGTACAAATACTCAACTGGAGGAGGGCTAATTTCAGAGAGGTGAAAGGGGATCTGGCCCAGGTGTATTAGAATCAAAGATTGGCAGGTAAAATAGTAAATGAGCAATGAGAGGCCTTCAAAGAGGAGATAGTTTGGGTACAGACGAGAGACATTCCCAAGAGGGGGAAAGGAAGTGCATCCAAAGCTAGAGCTCCAAAGCTTTGTTTACTAGACTGATTCCTGGGATGACAGGACTGACATATGAGGAGAGATTGGGTCGACTAGGCCTATATTCACTAGAGTTTAGAAGAATGAGAGGTGACCTTATCAAAACATATAAAATTCGAACAGGACGAGACAGACTAGATGCAGGGAGGATGTTCCCGATGGCTGGGAGTCCAGAACCAGGGGTCACAGTCTCAGGATACAGGGCATCCTGTCACTCCGCTTTTTAAGAAAGGAGAGAGAGGGAAACCGGGGAATTATAAACCAGTTAGCCTAACATCTGTTGTGGGGAAATTGCTGGAGTCCATAATTAAGGATAGGGTGACTAAACACCTCGAGAATTTTCAGTTAATCAGGGAGAGCCAGCATGGATTTGTGAAAGGTAGGTCATGCCTGACAAACCTGATTGAATTTTTTGAAGAGGTGACTAAAGTAGTGGACAGGGGAATGTCAATGGATGTTATTTATATGGACTTCCAGAAGGCATTTGATAAGGTTTTTTTTAAAATTCGTTCACGGGATGTGGGCGTCGCTGGCGAGGCCAGCATTTATTGCCCATCCCTAATTGCCCTCGAGAAGGTGGTGGTGAGCCGCCTTCTTGAACCGCTGCAGTCCGTGTGGTGACGGTTCTCCCACAGTGCTGTTAGGAAGGGAGTTCCAGGATTTTGACCCAGCGACAATGAAGGAACGGCGATATATTTCCAAGTCGGGATGGTGTGTGACTTGGAGGGGAACGTGCAGGTGGTGTTGTTCCCATGTGCCTGCTGCTCTTGTCCTTCTAGGAGGTAGAGGTCGCGGGTTTGGGAGGTGCTGTCGAAGAAGCCTTGGCGAGTTGCTGCAGTGCATCCTGTGGATGGTACACACTGCAGCCACAGTGCGCCGGTGGTGAAGGGAGTGAATGTTTAGTGTGGTGGATGGGATGTCAATCAAGCGGGCTGCTTTATCTTGGATGGTGTCGAGCTTCTTGAGTGTTGTTGGAGCTGCACTTATCCAAGCAAGTGGAGAGTATTCCATCACACTCCTGACTTGTGCCTTGTAGATGGTGGAAAGGCTTTGGGGAGTCAGGAGGTGAGTCACTCGCCGCAGAATACCCAGCCTCTGACCTGCTCTCGTAGCCACAGTATTTATATGGCTGGTCCAGTTAAGTTTCTGGTCAACGGTGACCCCCAGGATGTTGATGGTGGGGGATTCGGTGATGGTAATGCCATTGAATGTCAGGGGGAGGTGGTTAGACTCTCTTTTGTTGGAGATGGTCATTGCCTGGCACTTATCTGGTGCGAATGTTACTTGCCACTTATGAGCCCAAGCCTGGATGTTGTCCAGGTCTTGCTGCATGTGGGCTCGGACTGCTTCATTATTTGAGGGGTTGCGAATGGAACTGAACACTGTGCAGTCATCAGCGAACATCCCCATTTCCCACATAAGAGACTGTTAGCTAAGTTAGAAGCCCATGGAATCGAGGGAAAAGTATGGACTTGGTTAGGAAGTTGGCTGAGCGAAAGGCGACAGAGAGTAGGGATAATGGGTAGGTACTCACATTGGCAGGATGTGACTAGTGGAGTCCCGCAGGGCCTCAATTATTCACAATATTTATTAACGACTTAGATGAAGGCATAGAAAGTCTCAGATCTAAGTTTGCCGATGACACAAAGATTGGTGGCATTGTAAGCAGTGTAGATGAAAACATAAAATTTCAAAGGGATATTGATAGATTAGGTGAATGGGCAAAACTGTGGGAAATGGAATTCAATGTAGACAAATGTGAGGTCATCCACTTTGGATCAAAAAAGGACAGAACAGGGTACTTTCTAAATGGTAAAAAGTTAAAAACAGTGGATGTCCAAAGGGACTTAGGGGTTCAGGTACATAGATCATTGAAGTGTCATGAACAGGTGCAGAAAATAATCAAGAAGGCTGATGGAATGCTGGCCTTTATATCGAGAGGACTGGAGTACAAGGGGGCAGAAGTTATGCTGCAGCTATACAAAACCCCGGTTAGACCGCACCTGGAGTACTGTGAGCAGTTCTGGGCACCACACCTTTGGAGGGACATATTGGCCTTGGAGGGAGTGCAGTGTCGGTTTACTAGAATGATACCCGGACTTCAAGGGTTAAGTTACGAGGCGAGATTACACAAATTGGAGTTGTATTCTCTAGAGTTTAGAAGGTTAAGGGGTGATCTGATCGAAGTTTATAACATATTAAGGGGAACAGATAGGGTGGATAGAGAGAAACTATTTCCGCTGGTTGGGGATTCGAGGAGTAGGGGGCACAGTCTAAAAATTAGAGCCAGACCTTTCAGGAGTGAGATTAGAAAACATTTCTACACACAAAGGGTGGTAGAAGTTTGGAACTCTCTTCCGCAAACGGCAATTGATACTAGCTCAACTGCTAAATTTAAATGTGAGATAGATAGCTTTTTGGCAACCAAAGATATTAAGGGATATGGGCCAAAGGCAGGTATATGGAGCTAGATCACAGATCAGCCATGATCTTATCAAATGGCGGAGCAGGCACGAGGGGCTGAATGGCCTACTCCTGTTCCTATGTTCCTATGTATGCCATTTCGAACTGAGATGAGGAGAAATTTCTTCCCTCAGAGGGTGGTGAACCTGTGGAATTCTCTACCACAAAAGGTAGTGGAGGCAAAGTCATTAGATGTATTCAAGAAGGAGATAGATATATTTCTTAATGCTAAAGGGATCAAGGGATATGGGGAAAAAGTGGGAACAGGGTACTGAGTTAGACGATCAGCCATGATCATTTTGAATGGCGGAGCAGGCCCGAAGGGCCGAATGGCCTACTCTTGCTCCTATTTTCTATGTTTCTATGTTTCCATGGACCATTGAAACTATAGGGGGGAGAAAAAAGAAACTGGATAAGGCCTATTATCGGGTGAGGATAGCCTGATCCGCTATTAACCTGCGACTGATGCCCCCTACGCAGGCAGCACATGAATTTTGTGCTGCCTGCTTATTAGCATGATAGCATGGGGAATGAGGAAGCCGAAATGGGGCGTGCTCAGCGCACGTCATCGGCAGCCTACACCTCTTAAAGGTGCAAGTGGACATTTTAAATAGGACATGCACAGTCCACTGGGAGGACGCGAGAGCGGGCCTCATGCTTCTCTGATGATGCACTGGAGGCCCTGGTGGAGGGAGTGGATGAAAGGAGGGCCAACATGTACCCGCAGGGCAGGGTGGCAGATAACCTTCCAGACTCCAGCTTTGTCGACATCGGGGCGCTGTGGCCCAGGAAGAGAACGCCATGAGCATTGCACCACACACGTGGGTGCATTGCGAAAGAAGTTCAATGATTTGACACGAGTGGTCACGGTGAGATAATGCAAGTGTCAAGTGGAACATCCTACCAACTGCACCACTGCTCCACACCCTGTTAACCACCCACCAACAAACGCTGCCCATCCATACGCAATGCAGCACTCGGCATGTTGCATCTCACTCGCATATAGTACCACACTTACAGGCCACACAACTACCTCTCAGAGGTCACACACACTGGCAGCTATTCGACCATGACAGGCACATCATCCAGACACCTTGCAGGATACTCATTGACACACTGCTCTCTGTCTTAAAGGAGAAGGTGGCGCATAACAGCCGGCAACAGGAGAGACCTGTGGGAGGACAGGCTCGCCTACATGTCCTCACCCCCTTGGAGGAGACTGTGCTTTGGATCATTGGGCAGGCTGTCACTGCACCCGTGACCACATGCCATGCTGGATGTCCCGATGAAGGGGGTCATTTCCCACACCTCCCTCCTCCCATAATCTTTTCTGACTCACATGCTGCAGATGCTGTCAGCACGCACATCTGATTTGCTCCTCTCCCCACTCCACAACTCAACCTGTTTCCCTTTGTCATTGCAGATACTCGAGAACATGTAGCGTCCGAGGAGGAGGGTGGGAGAGGAGGAGGAGGGGGACACTGAAGGCACACTGTCACTCGATCTGACAATCGCATCCACCAGCTCAGAGACTGATATGGGCATTCTTTAGAGGCTAGGATACAGGAGGGATCTGCATGTGGTGAGACACCGGGCACAAATGCGCAGGAGCCGAGACGGGGGAAACCACAGATGCCAGCTCGCCGGAGGGCGAGGTCGCTCACTAGTTCTGCTGCAGAGGAGTCAGATGAGGACTTCGATGGGCCAGGCTACAGAAGACGGCTGATGGGCGTACACCAACAAATGTTTGGGGCACTGGAAAGCCTGCCAGCAAGACTGCGCACAATGACAAGGGGCATGGAGGAGTCCAGTTCCAACTCCAGCGGGCAGCTTATTAGGAGGAGATGGTTCAGGTACAGTCTAGGTACATTCGCATGAGGGAGAAAGGTAGGGCAATTGAAGCCTGAGCTCCCTGGATGACAAAAGAGATAGAGAGTAAGATAAAGCAGAAAAAAGGGGCATATGACAGATGCTCAGGTTAATAACACAAGTGAGAAACAGACTGAATTTAGAAAGTTCAGAGGGGAAGTGAAAAAGGAAATAAGAGGGGCAAAGAGAGAGTATGAGAATAGATTGGCTGCCATCATAAAAGGAAATCTAAAAGTCTTCTATAAGCATGTAAACAGTGAACGGGTAGTAAGAGGAGGGGTGGAGCCAATTAGGGACCATAAGGGAGATCTACTCATGGAGGCAGAGGGCGTGACTAAATGAGTACTTTGCATTTGTCTTTACCAAGGAAGAAGATGCTGCCAGAATCTCAGTAAAGGAAGATGTAGTTGAGATACTGAATGGGCTAATAATTGATAAAGAGGAGGTACTAGGAAGGCTGGCTGTACTTAAAGTAGATAAGTCACCCGGTCCAGATGGGATGCATCCTAGGTTGCTGAGGGAAGTAATGGTGGAAATTGCGGATGTACTGGCCATAATCTTCCAAACATCCTTAGATACGGGGGTGGTGCCAGAGGACTGGAGAATTGCAAATGTTACACCCTTGTTCAAAAAAGGGTGTAGTAAACCCAGCAATTAGAGGCCAGTCAGTTTAACCTCCATGATGGGGAAACTATTAGAAACGATAATCCAGGACAGAACTAGCTGTCACTTGGACAAGTGTGGATTGATTAGGGAAAGTCAGCACAGATATTTTAAAGGCAAATCATGTTTAACTAACTTGATAGTGTTTTTTAATGAGGTAACAGAGAGGGTCGATGAGGGCAATGCAGTTGATGTGGTGTATATGGACTTTCAAAAGGCGTTTGATAAAGTGCCGCATAATAGACTTATCATCAAGCTTGAAGCGCATGGAATAAAGGGGGCAGTAGCAACATGGATACAAAATTGGCTAAGTAACAGGAAGCAGAGAGTAGTGGTGAACAATTGTTTATTGGACTGGTGGGAGGTGTGCAGTGGTGTTCCCCAGGGGTCGGTACTGGGAACACTGCTTTTCTTGATGTATATTAATGACTTGGACTTGGGTGTACAGGGCACAATTTCCAAATTTGCAGATGCCACAAACCTTGGAAGTTTAGTGAACAGTGAGGAGGATAGTGATAGACTTCAAGAGGGTATAGACAGGCTGGTAGAACGGGCGGATATGTGGCAGATGAAATTTAACGCAGAAAAATGCAAAGTGATGCATTTTGGTAGGAAGAACGAGGAGAGGCAATAAATCTAGAGAGCACAATTCTAAAAAGGGTATAGGCTCAGACAGATCTGGTGGTATATGTACACATATTGTTGAAAGTGGCCGGGCAGGTTGAGAAAGCGGTTAAAAAAGCATATGGAATCCTGGGCTTTATAAGTAGCGGCATAGAGTACAAAAGTAAGGAAGTTACGATGAACCTTTATAAAACACTGGCTCGACCACAACTGGAGTATTGTGTCCAGTTCTGGGCACCACACTTTAGGAAAGATGTGAAATTTATTCCAGGGATGAGGGACTTTAGTTATGTGGATAGACTAGAGAAGCTGGGGTTGTTCTCCTTGGAACAGAGAAGGTTGAGAGGAAATTTGATAGAGGTATTTCAATTCATGAAGGGTGTAGACAGAATAGATAGAGAGAAACTGTTCCCAGCAGAAGGGTCAAGAACCAGAGGACATAGATTTAAGGTGATTGGCAAATGAACCAAAGATGACATGAGGAAAAACTTTTTTACATAGCGAGTGGTTAGGATCTGGAATGCACTGCCCGAGGGGGTGGTGGAGGCAGATTCAATCATGGCTTTGAAAAGGGAACTGGATAAGTACTTGAAAGGAAAAAATTTGCAGGGCTACGAGGATAGGGTGGGGGAGTGGGACTAGCTGGATTGCACTTGCATAGAGCCGGCATGGGCTCGATGGACCGAATGGCCTCTTTCCGTGCTGAACCTTTCTATGATTCTATGATTCTAACTTGGCACAGGGCTTTGCCCAGTGCTTGGAGCCCATCCTTTCTCACGTGGAATGGGTGGTCATCTCCATCAGCACACCTGTGGAACCCACTATGATGCAGCGCCTGATGGCCGATGTCCCAGCTGCCACTGCAGCACAAACTGATGTGATCAAAGGTCTGCAAGCTACGGTTGCAGCTCAGACTGTTGCCTTGGAAGCGCAGACTGCTGCTATTGTTGCTCTGGGGACCACTGTGGAACGGGGCTTCCAGGGCGTCACAGCACTCCAGCATTCTGTTCTCCAGCTGATCACCAGGATTGCTGAAGTGCTGCCACAGGAGAGTGGCAGTGGCACCATGGCAGTCGGATCCACTGTCCTCTCTCAGGATGACAGCATTCCTGCTCCCACCCCTGCTACTCTGCCAGTGCCCTTGTCGTTGCCTGTCAGCCAGCCAAGCCAGACTGCTGCAGCCCATGATGAGATGGTGCCATCAGAAGACAGGCCCTCCCCAGCCCAGAGCTGCTCGAGGCGTCCTCCAAGGCCATCTGCACGCTCTTGAATTGAAGGTCAGCAGCCTTCCACTACCCATGCTCCAGCTACTAGGGATGCACCTCGTAGGAGCATTAGGAAAGGCAAAGGCACACGAGCAACAGGCACTAAGGGAATGCCCAAGGGTGAATAGTTCTGTTCTGTTTGCATAATTTTATTTGTTAATTGATAAATGTGACTTCGAATTTGCATTTGCTGGTGCTTTTTATTCGTGCAATGAGCTGAGGGGGAAACCAATGTATAATCAGATGGAGGGCAATTTTATGGTCATTTGAGAGCGGACAGGTGGGGATTCTATGATTCTATGCTTGTCTCTGTCAAGAGGGAAGATGATGAACATGTTCCTCATGTGGTACAGTGCGTCTGTGACCTCCCTTATGCAGCAGCGCACTGCATACTGTGAGATGTTGCACATGTCGCCAGCAGAGGCCTGAAATGATCCTGAGCCATAGAAGTTCAGTGCCACGGTCACCTTCATAGCCACATGCAATGCTGTCCTTGCCCTGCTTTGAGGCTGCAGTTGTGGACGCACCAGTTGACAGATCTCCATCAGGGCCTCCTTGGTGAACCTCAGCCGTCGAATGCAATGCTTCTCGCTCATGTTGAGGTAAGAGAATTGGTCCAAAAGGCCCTCATTGGATATGGCCTCCTACTCAGTGCCCTGTGCCTTGTCCTCCTCCCTCTCCTCGCAGCTTGACCTGCTGTGCGTGGCCTCTCTGCACGCTCCCAGTCTTGCTCAATACCCAGCTGGAGCCCTAGCAGACCACCCATGGTTGCCAGGAATGTTGTTCAATCATGGTTGTAATTTTCCAAACCGTAAGGTAGTATCTGCCAAACCACTCTCAAATGTATTGTAGCAACTCTTAGGGATCTTCAAAAAACACTTCCTGTTCCACTAACAGCCAGAAGCAATAGTCCAGCAAATAACGTGCAACACCTGTATGGTCCCTTTAAATAGCGCTGGTAGGGGGTCCCCCGGGCACTATAGGTCATGTTCAGGCGTGCGTGGTTAAGACTGTGTGTTGAGTTGAGCGTTAAGTTTCAAAATGAATTAGAGAGACAGTGGCAGTGTGGATAAAAAATTGGTTAAGGGACAGAAAGCAGATAGTAGTGACGAACAGTTGTGTTTCAGACTGGACGGAAGTATACAGTGGTGTTCTCCAGGGGTCAGTATTAGGACCACTGCTCTTTTTGATATATATTAATGACCTGGACTTGGATATAGAGGGTATAATTTCAAAGTTTGCAGATGACACGAAACTTGGAAATGTAGTATGCAATGTGGAGGATAGTAACAGACTTCAGGACTGGTGAAATGGGCAGACATATGGCAGATGAAATTTAATGGAGAGAAGTGTGATGTGATTAATTTTGGAGAGGCAGTATAAATGATACAATTTTAAAGGGTTTGCAGGAACAAAGACTCCTTGGGGTACATGTATACAAGTCTTTGTGAAGGTGGCAGGACAAGTTAAGAAGGCTGTTAAAAAGGCATATGGGATTCTTGGCTTTATAAATAGAGGCAAGGAAGTTATGCTCAATCTTTATAAAACACTGGCTAGGCCCCAGCTGGAGTGTCATGTTCAATACTGGGCACCACACTTCAGGAAGGATGTCAAGGCCTGAGAGAGGGAGCAGAGGAGATTTATTAGAATGATATTAAGGATGGAGGACTTCAGTTATGTGGAGAGACTGGAGAAGCTGGGGTTGTTCTCCTTAGAGCAGAGAAGGTTAAGGGGAGACTTGAGAGAGGTGTTCAAAATCATGAACAGTTTTGATAGAGTAAATAAGGAGAAATATGAGGAAAATTTTTTTTATGCAGCGAGTTGTTATGATCTGGAATGCACTGCCTGAAAGGGTGGTGGAAGCAGATTCAATAATAACTTTCAAAAGGGAATTAGATAAATAGTTGAAGTGGAGAAATTTGCAGGGATATGGGGAAAGACCAGGGCAACGGTACTAATTGGATTGCTCTTTCAAAGAGCTGGCACAGGCACGATGGGCCAAATGGACTCCTGTGCTGTATCATTGTATGATTCTATGATTCTATGATTCTTTCATGTTGACTGTGAGGTCAATGGAGAAGGTGATATACTGCTCACCCCTGGAAAACAGAACCTCGATGACCAGCTGTGTAGTGCAGTCTGGGAGATGCGACTGATGTCCTCTGTAGCAGACTAAAAGGAGCCAGTGGCAAAGAAGGTAAGGGCTCTCACGGCCACTGGCAAAGCATGAGACTCCTGGTTCAACAGGCAGAAAGTCTTGTTGCATAAGGGGGAAAAGGTGTAAGGGCAATAGCATGGCTCGAACTCGGTCAAGGGTCCTATGAACCATGGTGGAGGGGAATTCTTGCTGAGGAAAAAGAGGACATTTCAGAAGCTCTGGTGTGGAAGATGGCAGCATTAGATGCGACGGAGCTAGAGAAACCCCTATATATCCAAATGACACCAAGGTTAGAAGTTCAGTTTGGGTCAGGAGTGCATCTCTGTGACAAGTAGAAGTCCGGCCCATCTGAGATAACACCAATGGGTAAATCTAGGCTAAAGTATTAAAAGTTAAAGTGTTTTACCTGATCTCCCCACTCATTGATAATTGGCATGTTGATATCATCAACGAATATAGTCATTTTACGTCCACTTGGAGGTCCATATGTACTCCCCACACGCTTCTCCACATAACTTTCAACAGTTCTCTGCAAAGATATTTACTTATTGTTATTATCTGTAGCACCTATTCACAGACCATTTTTAAAGATCCATACTAATTATGCAATAGAAGCTTCAATGTTAAAAAAAAGAGATATCTGTGTGACTTCACATGAAATGTAGGGGTTGAATTTCAGCGGAAGATCCCCAGAATCCCATGTCCGTTTGCGCACATGTTGGTTGCCACTTTGGAACCGAGCCCATTACTTCTATTTTCTCTCTTGGCCTCTCTTGGACCATTCTCTTCTGTCTCCTCCCCTAACTGTCAACCAGTCATGCCACCTTTAATTTCTCCCCTCTTAGGTATTTTGCCCGATCGCAGATAAGGCCATCTACGTCCACTTCCTTGTAACTCTCATTACTCACAGCCTCTAAACCCTACCTTCCCAGAGCTGGATTAAGAATTCTTAACGTCTTAGGCACCAGGAAGAATCTGAGTCCCTCCGGATATCCCCCACTCCCATGCATTAAAATACAAACACGTAGCAAAATGCATGAAAAAAAGGTCCAAAGAATGGTTACACACTGCATTAATAATAAAGCATGTCATATCACAATATTCTATGCTTAAATGAAACTGCTTAATTTTGTATTTATATTCTAATGAATCTGCCGCCTCTGCCACGCCTGCTTCTGACAGTATTTTTAAATGGTATTATATTTTGATCCAGCAGTTGTATGCAGTTTTTCTGCATAATGGTGCACTTAACCGGGGGCCCCATATTTGCATGAATTCACCTATGTTCCTTCTCCAATTGCTTTTGTGTCTGTCCCTGGAAAAATATCACCCCCAAGTCACTTACAACTGACTCAAACTCCCAACTGCCGAGCCTCTGGCCCTCCAGTTGTTGTAATACTTCTGCAGTCAATCTGCTCAACCACTCGTGCACTTCCACCTTTGACGCCCCTGTCCCCAATAAAACCCTTACTCATTTCCATTATGGTTGTTCCCCAGGGTATATCTTTCTTCCCTCAAGTCAAGGGGTGACTTGAGAATATCTAGCACACAACTGATTTAGCCACCCATCACCAGATCCGACTAGGTGGTAGAGTTCGCAGGTTTGGGAGGTGCTGTCGAAGAAACCTTGGCGAGTTGCTGCAGTGCATCCTGTGGATGGTACACACTGCAGCCACTGTGCGCCGGTGGTGAAGGGAGCGAATGTTTAGGGTGGTGGATGGGGTGCCAATCAAGCGGGCTGCTTTGTCCTGGATGATGTCGAGCTTCTTGAGTGTTGTTGGAGCTGCACTCATCCAGACAAGAGTATTCCATTACACTCCTGACTTGTGCCTTGTAGATGGTGGAAAGGCTTTGGGGAGTCAGGAGGCGAGTCACTCGCCGCAGAATACCCAGCCTCTGACCTGCTTTTGTAGCCACAGTATTTATATGGCTGGTCCAGTTAGGTTTCTGGTCAATGGTGACCCCCAGGACATTGATGGTGGGGGATTCGGCGATGGTAATGCCGTTGAATGTCAAGGGGAGGTGGTTAGACTCTCTCTTGTTGGAGATGGTCATTGCCTGGCACTTGTCTGGCGCAAATGTTACTTGCCACTTATGAGCCCATTCCTTGATGTTGTCCAGGTCTTGCTGCATGCGGGCTCGGACTGCTTCATTATTTGAGGGGTTGCAAATGGAACTGAACACTGTGAAATCATCAGCGAACATCCCCATTTCTGACCTTATGATGGAGGGAAGGTCATTGAGGGTACGGTAGCATAGTGGTTATGTTACTGGACGAGTAATCGAGAGGCCTGGACTAAAATCCAGAGTTCATGAGTTCAAATCCCGCCACGGCAGCTGGCGAATTTGAATTCAATTAAATTAATTAAATAAAAATCTGGAATTAAAATACGAGTATCAGTAATGATGGCTATGAAACTACCAGATTGTCGTAAAAACCCATATGGTTCACTAATGCCCTTTAGGGAAGGAAACTTGCTGTCCTTACCTGGTCTGGCCGACATGTGACTCCAGACCCACAGCAATGTGGTTGATTCTGAAATGGCCCAGCAAGCCACTCAGTTGTAAAATCTCGCTTAAAAAAGTCATAATAAGAATAAAACCGGACGGACCACTAGGCAACGGACACGACAACGGCAACGGCAAACCAAGCCCAGTCGATGGCCGGCTGATGGCCGGCGCGGACACGATGGGCCGAAGGGCCTCTATCCGTGCTGTATGACTCTATGACCCTGCAAGGTCCTCCTTACTAACATCTGGGGACTTGTGCCAAAATTGGGAGAGCTGTCCCACAGACGAGTCAAGCAACAGCCTGACATAGCCACACTCACAGAATCATACCTTCCAGCCAACGTCCCAGACTCTTCCATCACCATCCCTGGGTATGTCCTGTCCCACTGGCAGGACAGACCCACCAGAGGTGGCGGTACAGTGATATACAGACAGGAGGGAGTGGCCCTGGGAGTCCTCAACATTGACTCTGGACGCCATGAAATCTCATGGCATCAGGTCAAACATGGGCAAGGAAACCTCCTGCTGATTACCACCAACCTGTCCTCCCTCAGCTGATGAATCAGTCCTCCTCCATGTTGAGCACCACTTGGAGGAAGCACTGAGGGTAGCAAGGGCACAGAATGTACTCTGGGTGGGGGACTTACAATGTCCATCACCAAGAGTGGCCCGGTAGCACCACAGCTGGCCGAGTCCTGAAGGACTTAGCTGCTAGATAGGGCCTGCAGCAGGTGGTGAGCGAACCAACACGAGGGAAAAACTTACTTGACCTCGTACTCACCAATCTACCAGTCGCAAATGCATCTGTCCACGACAGTATTGGTAGGAGTGACCACCGCACAGTCCTCGTGGAGATGAAGTCCCGTCTTCGCACTGAGGACACCATCCAACGTGTTGTGTGGCACTACCACCATGCTAAATGGGACAGATTCAGAACAGATCTAGCAGCTCAAAACTGGGCATCCATGAGGCGCTGTGGGCCATCAGCAGCAGCAGAATTGTATTCCAGCACAATCTGTAACCTCATGGCCCGGCATATTCCTCACTCTACCATTACCAACAAGCCAGGAGATCAACCCTGGTTCAATGAGGAGTGTAGAAGAGCATGCCAGGAGCAGCACCAGGTGTACCTAAAAATGAGGTGCCAACCTGGTGAAGCTACAACTCAGGACTACATGCATGCTAAACAGCGGAAGCAACATGCTATAGACAGAGCTAAGCGATTCCACAACCAACGAATCAGATCAAAGCTCTGCGGTCCTGCCACATCCAGTCGTGAATGGTGGTGGACAATTAAACAACTAACGGGAGGAGGAGGCTCTGCAAACATCCCCATCCTCAATGATGGCGGAGTCCAGCACGTGAGTGCAAAAGACAAGGCTGAAGCGTTTGCAACCATCTTCAGCCAGAAGTGCCAAGTGGATGATCCATCTCTGCCTCCTCCCGATATCCCCACCATCACGGAAGCCAATCTTCGGCAAATTCCGATTCACTCCACGTGATATCAAGAAACGGCTGAGTGCACTGGATACAGCAAAGGCTATGGGCCCCGACAACATCCCAGCTGTAGTGCTGAAGACTTGTGCTCCAGAACTAGCTGCGCCTCTAGCCAAGCTGTTCCAGTACAGCTACAACACTGGCATCTACCCGACAATGTGGAAAATTGCCCAGGTATGTCCTGTCCACAAAAAGCAGGACAAATCCAATCCGGCCAATTACCGCCCCATCAGTCTACTCTCAATCATCAGGAAAGTGATGGAAGGTGTCGTCGACAGTGCTATCAAGCGGCACTTACTGACTGCCCTTGACATCAAGGCAGCATTTGACAGAGTGTGGCACCAAGGAGCCCTTGTAAAATTGAAGTCAATGGGAATCAGGGGGAAAACTCTCCAGTGGCTGGAGTCATACCTAGCACAAAGGAAGATGGTAGTGGTTGTTGGAGGCCAATCATCTCAGCCCCAGGACATTGCTGCAGGAGTTCCTCAGGGCAGTGTCCTAGGCCCAACCATCTTCAGCTGCTTCATCAATGACCTTCCCTCCATTATAAGGTCAGAAATGGGGATGTTTGCTGATGACTGCACAGTGTTCAGTTCCATTCGCAACCCCTCAAATAATGAAGCAGTCCGAGCCCGCATGCAGCAAGACCTGGACAACATCCAGGCTTGGGCTCATAAGTGGCAAGTAACATTCGCACCAGATAAGTGCCAGGCAATGACCATCTCCAACAAGAGAGAGTCTAACCAACTCCCCTTGACATTCAACGGCATTACCATCGCCGAATCCCCCACCATCAATATCCTGGGGGTCACCATTGATCGGTAACTTAACTGGACCAGCCATATAAATACTGTGGCTACGAGAGCAGGTCAGAGGCTGGGTATTCTGCGGCAAGTGACTAACCTCCTGGCTCCCCAAAGCCTTTCCACCATCTACAAGGCACAAGTCAGGAGTGTGATGGAATACTCTCCACTTGCTTGGTGAGTGCAGCTCCAACAACACTCAAGAAGCTCGACACCATCCAAGATAAAGCAGCCCGCTTGATTGGCACCCCATCCACCACCCTAAACATTCACTTCCGTCACCACCGGCGCACAGTGGCTGCAGTGTGTACCATCCACAGGATGCACTGCAGCAACTCGCCAAGGCTTCTTCGACAGCACCTCCCAAACCCGCGACCTCTACCACCTAGAAGGACAAGAGCAGCTGGCACATGGGAACAACACCACCTGCACATTCCCCTCCAAGTCACACACCATCCCGACTTGGAAATATATCGCCGTTCCTTCATTGTCGCTGGGTCAAAATCCTGGAACTCCCTTCCTAACAGCACTGTGGGAGAACCGTCACCACACGGACTGCAGTGGTTCAAGAAGGTGGCTCACCACCACCTTCTCGAGGGCAATTAGGGATGGGCAATAAATGCTGGCCTCGCCAGCGATGCCCACATCCCATGAACGAATAAAAAAAAAAGCAGCTGAAGATGGTTGGGCCTAGGACACTGCCCTGAGGAACTCATGCAGCAATGTCCTGGGGCTGAGATGACTGGCCTCCAACAATCACTACCATCTTCCTTTGTGCTAGGTATGACTCCTGCCACTGGAGAGTTTTCCCCCTGATTCCCATTGACTTCAATTTTACAAGGGCTCCTTGGTGCCACACTCGGTCAAATACTGCCTTGATATCAAGGGCAGTCACTCTCACCTCACCTCTGGAATTCAGCTCTTTTGTCCATGTTTGGACCAAGGCTGTAAAGAGGTCTGGAGCCGAGTGGTCCTGGTGGAACCCAAACTGAGCATCGGTGAGAAGTTATTGCTGAGTAAGTGCCTCTTGATAGCACTGTCGACGACATGTTCCATCACTTTGCTGATGATTGAGAGTAGACTGATGGGGCGGTAATTGGCCGGATTGGATTTGTCCTGCTTTTTGTGGACAGGACATACCTGGGCAATTTTCCACATTTTCGGGTAGATGCCAGTGTTGTAGCTATACTGGAACAGCTTGGCTAGAGGCGCAGCTAGTTCTGGAGCACAAGCCTTCAGCACTACAGCCGGGATGTTGTCGGGGCCCATAACCTTTGCTGTATCCAGTGCACTCAGCCGTTTCTTGATATCACGTGGAGTGAATCGTATTGGCTGAAGACTGGCTTCTGGGATGGTGGGGATATCGGGAGGAGGCCGAGATGGATCATCCACTCGGCACCTCTGGCTGAAGATGGTTGCAAACGCTTCACCCTTGCCTTTTGCACTGACGTGCTGGACTCTGCCATCATTGAGGATGGAGATGTTCACAGACCCTCCTCCTCCTGTTAGTTGTTTAATTGTCCACCACCATTCACGACTGGATATGGCAGGACTGCAGAGCTTTGATCTGATCCGTTGGTCGTGGAATCGCTTAGTTCTGTCTATAGCATATTGCTTTCGATGTTTAGCATGCACGTAGTCCTCTGTTGTAGCTTCACCAGGTTGGCACCTCATTTATAGGTACGCCTGGTGCTGCTCCTGGCATGCTCTTCTACACTCCTCATTGAACTAGGGTTGATCCCCTGGCTTGTTGGTAAAGGTAGAGTGAGGAATATGCCGGGCCATGAGGTTACAGATTGTGCTGGAATACAATTCTGCTGCTGCTGATGGCCCACAGCACCTCATGTATGCCCAGTTTTGAGCTGCTAGATCTGTTCTGAATCTATCCCAGTTAGCACGGTGGTAGTGCCACACAACACGTTGGATGGTATCCTCAGTGCGAAGACGGGACTTCATCTCCATGAGGACTGTGTGGTGGTCACTCCTACCAATACTGTCATGGACAGATGCATTTGCGACAGGTAGATTGGTGAGGACGAGGTCAAGTAAGTTTATCCCTTGTGTTGATTCGCTCACCACCTGCCGCAGACCCAGTGTGGCAGCTCTGTCCTCCAGGACTCGGCCAGCTCGAGCCACTCTTGGTGATGGACATTGAAGTCCCCCACCCAGAGTACATTCGGTCCTTCCTCCAAGTGGTGTTCAACATGGAGGAGGACTGATTCATCAGCTGAGGGAGGACGGTCGGTGGTAATCAGCAGGAGGTTTCCTTGCCCACATTTGACCTGATGCCATGAGATTTCATGGGGTCCAGAGTCAATGTTGAGGACTCCCAGGGCCACTCCCTCCTGACTGCATATCACTGTACCGCCACCTCTGGTGGGTCTGTCCTGCCAGTGGGACAGGACATACCCAGGGATGGTGATGGAAGAGTCTGGGACGTTGGCTGAAAGGTATGATTCTGTGAGTATGGCTATGTCAGGCTGTTGCTTGACTAGTCTGTGGGACAGCTCTCCCAATTTTGGCACAAGTCCCCAGATGTTAGTGAGGAGGACTTTGCAGGGTTGATTGGGCTTGGTTTGCCTTTGTCGTGTCCGGTGCCTCGTGGTCCGTCCGGTTTTATTCTTATTGTGACTTTTTTAAGCGAGATTTTACAACTGAGTGGCTTGCTAGGCCATTTCAGAGGGCAATTTAAAATCAACCACATTGCTGTGGGTCTGGAGCCACATATAGGCCAGACCGGGTAAGGACGGCAGGTTTCCTTCCCTGAAGGGCTTTCGTGAACCAGATGGGTTTTTACAACAATCCGGTAGTTTCATGGCCTCCATTACTGATATTTTAATTCCTGATTTTATTTAATTAATTGAATTTAAATTCCCCAGCTGCTGTGGCAGGATTTGAACTCATGACTTCAGATTACTAGTCCAGTAACATAACCACTGTGCTCCCGTACCCATATGATCTGAAATTATTGAAATCAATGTTGAGTCCAGAAGTTTGTAAAGTGTCGAATCGAAAGATGAGGTGCTCTTCCTTGAGCTTCCGTTGAGCTTCATAAGAACAGTGTGACAGGCCGAGGACAGGGAGGTCAGAGAGGGAGTTGACAGAACTCCCAAGACAAGCCTCCAAAGTCTCTGTCAAACAGAAGGGGAGCAGGCAGAAGATTCGTCCTCTCCTGACCAGAATATGGGATGGAGAAGATCAGGGTTCTCATGGTCTCCCTCCCCCAAATGGAACTCACTTTTTCTGCCCTCTGCCAGCTCAGGAATTTCAGCCCCATTGAGTTTGCACCTGTGGAATTTTATATTGTTATTTATCTCACCCAGTCTCTACAATACCTCTTCCTTGTTGCTGCCCAACCACTTTCGTACATACATACATATGAAATACATACAAATATGATGTGCAAGAAAAGACCATCTGGTCCTTCACTCCTGCCCCACACAGCCGTCATGTGTGAAGCATCATGATTAGAGACCCTCTACCTACCAGTAGCCATGTAATCTCCTGGGAGAGGCAAAAAACAGAAATAAACCCAATTAGGGAAACAAATCTGGAAAATTCTTCTACCACCCCCCATAGGTAGTTGAAAACTAGTCCTGGAGACCACAATGACTATGCTTATATTGCCTGGTATTTCACCTACCTTTAATAGGGCATGATCTCTGCCCTAGCCAGGAACCGGCCCAGCTCTCTTTTGAAGGTTTGCAGAGAGTCAGCACTCACTGCATGAGCCAGCAACTTGTTGTAAAGATCTACTTTCGTCTGGAAAAAGAAGAACTGCCTAACACTTAACCTAGCTCTACCCTTATGTAACTTATATGTGTGTTCCCCACTCTATTAAATTGCAATAATCGAGTGCATAAATGCATAACACTGCACTTATCTAGGTTAAGTACCATTTGCCAGAGTTTGGCTCATTCTCCCAGTGCATTTAAATCTGCTTGCAGAAATTTGTTCTCCTCCACAGTCCTAATACTCTCACAAATTTTGGAATCATCCATTCCTCCAACGCTTACATCAAGGTCATTTATGAAAACAGTAAAAAGCAGTGGCCTTAACATCAACCCCTGTGGGACGCCGCTAGTAATCGACCTCCAAGCAGATCCACAACCATTAATAACAACTTTCTTACTCCAGGAAATGTAGCCAATTCTGAACTAATTTACAGCAACTTCTCACCAATTCCACAAGATTCTGTCTTGTAGAGTAACTTGTTGTGCGGTACCTTATCCAAAGGCTTTCTGAAAATCCAAGTAGACAATGTCTATTGGGGTACCCTCATCTACTAACCTAGTAACTTCTTGAAAAATATTCTAGTAAATTGGTAAGACATAACTTTCTTTTCCAGAAACTGTTGAGTGTCACTCATGACTCCGTCTCTATCCAGGTGATCATAAGGAGCTCTTATGATCCCCTTAAGCATCTTACCTATTAATGACGTCAGACTAATAGGCTTCCTGGATTGGTAGGTGGACTCCCCTTTTGCTATTCTTTTCTTCCTTAGCTGCAGTTCTTCTCTCAGATGATCCTCTTTAAAATTTTCTTTCTGAAGAACTACCCTTTTAACTTTACTGTTCCCCTTTTAAATTCAGCTGAATCACGCTTCCCTGTGTGATTTCTGGAGAGAGAGGCTCCTCAAGAATGGAGTTCAGCACTGTTTTTTTTAGTTCTTCCATGCAAACGCTAAGATACAGGCTATTTCCCAGTAAGCAGTCTTTGTAATGGAGAGCATGTAGGTTCGGAAGCTCAGCTCAGGGCCAAATAAGACACCGAGAACAATCAGGTTCAACCTGAGACAGTGGCCGGGGAGTGGAGATGACGGCTTCGGTCTTCCCAGTGTTCAACTGGAGAGAATTACGGCTCTTCCAAGACTTGATGTTGGACAAGCAATCTGACAGCATGGAGGCAGTGACAGAGTTGAGACAGGTGGTGGAGAGGCAGAGCTGGATGTACAGTGTACAATTGGAAGCTAAGGCCGGGAAATTCCTAAGAATTGCTCCCGCTCCACCACTGTAACTACGTTAACGGGGTTTCCACCACATTTCCAGGAAAGTTATGGCGGCAGAGCAGAAGCATCTCTGAAGAATTTCCAAACCAATTTCTTCAGGTGATGTTATCAAGGAGCAGTACTGAGATGAGGAAGAGAAGATGGCTGGGGATAGATCCTAGGGTGACTCGAGCGGTAAGGGTGTGGGGGTGGGAAGAGAAGCCATTGCTGTAGATGCACTGGCTATGATTGGATAGATAAGAGTAGATCCATGAGCGGATAATACAATTATAGAATCATAGAAAATCTACGGCACAGAAGGAGGCCATTCGGCCCATCGTGTCCGCACTGGCTGAGAAACAAGCCACCCCGGCCTAATCCCACTTTTTCCCGCATTTGGTCCGTAGCCCTGCAGGTCACAGCTCTTCAGGTGCACACACCAGGCATTTTTTAAATGAGTTGAGGGTTTCTGCCTCTACCACCCTCTCAGGCAGTGAGTTCCAGGCCCCCACCATCCAATGGGTGAAAAAGCTTTTCCTCATCTCCGTTCTAATCTTTCTACCAATCGCTTTAAATCTATGCCCCCCTGGTTATTGACCCCTCCGCTAAGGGAAATAGGTCCTTCCTATCCACTCTATCTAGGCCCCTCATAATTTTGTACACCTCAATCAAATCACCCCTCACAGCCTCCTCTGTTCCAAGGAAAACAACCCCAGCCTATCCAATCTGTCATTATAGCTAAAATTCTCCAGTCCTGGCAACATCCTTGTAAATCTCCTCTGCACCCTCTAGTGCAATTACATCCTTCCTGTAATGTGGTGACCAGAATTGTGCGCAGTACTCAAGCTGTGACCTAACTAGTGTTTTATACAGTTCCAGCATAACATCCCTGCTTTTATACTCTATGCCTCGGCTAATAAAGGAAAGCATTCCATATGCCTTCTTAACCACCTTATCTACCTGTCCTGCTACCTTCAGAGATCTGTGGACATGCTCTCCAAGGTCCCTCACTTCCTCTACACCTCTCAGTATCCTCCTATTTATTGTGCATTCCCTTGCCTTGTTTGCCCTCCCCAAATGCATTACCTCACACTTCTCCAGATTGAACTCCATTAGCCACTTTTCTGCCCATCTGACCAGTTCATTGATATCTTCCTGAAATCTACAGCTTTCCTCTTCACGATCAACCACACGGCCTATCTTTGTGTCATCCACAAATTTCTTAATCATGCCCCCTACGTTTAAATCCAAATCGTTAATGTATACCACAAAAAGCAAAGGACCTAGTACCGAGCCCTGCGGCACCCCACTGGAAACAGCCTTCCAGTCGCAAAAACACCCGTCGACCATTACCCTTTGCTTTCTGCCACTGAGCCAATTTTGGATCCAATTTGCCACATTCCCTTGGATCCCATGGGCCTTTACTTTTTTGACCAGTCTGCATGTGGGACCTTGTCAAAAGCTTTGCTAAAATCCATGCCGACTACATCAATTGCACTACCTTCATCGATCCTCCTTGTCACCTCCTCGAAAAATTCCATCAAGTTAGTCAGACTCGACCTCCCATTAACAAATCCATGTTGACTGTCCTTGATTACTCCATGCCTTTCTAAGTAACGATTTATCCTGTCCCTCAGAATTGATTCCAATAATTTGCCCACCACCAAGGTTAGGCTGACTGGCCTGTAATTACTCGGTCTATCCCTCGCTCCCTTTTTAAACAACGGTACAATGTTAGCAGTCCTCCAATCCTCCGGCACTACGCCTGTATCCAGTAAAGTTTGGAAAATGATTGTTAAAGCCTCCGCTATTTCCTCCCTGGTTTCTTTTAACAGCTTGGGATACATTTCATCAGGCCCTGGTGATTTATCTACTTTCCAGGATGTTAATCCCCTTAATACTTCCTCTCTCACTATGTTTATCCCATCCAATATTTCACACTCCTCCTCCTTAACTTCAATCCCGGTGTTAGCGTGGATTTTGGACTGTTGAATTAAAGGCAACGATGAAGTGACTAATGGGTACACGACAGTGGTATTTACCCTAAAACCACATTGAAATGCGCTTTGTGTAGATTAGACTAACCTTAATTAAAGGCTTAAATATAACGCTTGACTACTAATAAAATGGACACTTAATTAAACAAAATGGATTCTATTAACAAAGGGACACTATTAAATAAAATGGATTCTGTGACTGTGGGAAAGACAGTTGAAAGTGTTGAGTTTGTACATTCCAGAACTGGCTTGCAGTCTGAGAATACAATGGACATTTCATAACGAACTGATAAAAACTATAGCACCAGACTGCATAAAACAAAGGCATGCTGTCTTAAGGTGATAACAGTTCTTCGGACTTAACTGGGTAATGCGTAAGCAGTCTGTTGTTGCTATGCAGACTTAATTGGTTAATGTGTAAACTGTCTGTTGTTGCTGTGCGAACTTAATTGGTTAATGTGTGTAATCAAGATTTATGATGTAAAAGCTACTGAAATCTGTATTTCAAAGGTATAAAAAAGCATGACAACCATTTTAAAGTTGAGAAGGGAGCTGCGGTGTTGCGGAATGCCCAGCCTTCTCCCAAAGTACTTTGTCCAATAAACTGCATGTTGAATCTTTAAGTCTGACTCCGAGTGGTGATTTTTCCCACAACACCGGTATCATCCCTCTCCTTTGCAAAGAGAGATGCAAAGTGTTCATTAAGAACCATAACCACATCTTCTGCCTCCACGCATAGTTTACCTTTTTGGTCTCTAATAGGCCCTACTCTTTCCTTAGTTAGCCTCTTGCTTTTAATGTATTTATGAAACATCTTTGGGTTTTCTTTGATTTTACCTGCTAATATTTTCTCATGCCCTCTCTTTGCTTTCCTAATTTCCTTTTGAACTTCACCCCTGCACTTTGTATACTCCTCTAAGCTTTCCGTAGCATTGAGTTCCCGGTATCTATCATCGGCTTTCTTTCTCTGCCTTATCTTACCCTGAATGCTTCTTGACATCCAGGGGGCTCCAGATTTGGCAGCCCCTCCCTTTTTCTTTGTGGGAACATGTTTACCCTGAACCCCTTGAATCATCCCTTTGAATGTCTCCCACTGCTCTGACACTGATTTACCTTCCAGTAGCTGTTTCCAGTTTACTTCTGCTGAATCACTTCTCAGTTTAGTAAAATTGGCCTTTCCCTAATTGAAAACTTCAACTCCTGCTCTGTTTTTGTCCTTTTCCATAACTGTGCTGAAACTAACTGTATTATGATCACTACTACCAAAATGCTCTCCCACTGCTACTTCTTCCACCTCCCCCTCTTCATTTCCTAGAACTAAATCCAGAACTGCCACCCCTCTCGTTGGGCTTGCTATGTGCTGGCTAAAAAAATTCTCCTGCATGCAATTTAAGAATTTTGCACCCTCGATACCATTCACACTGTTTGTATCCCAGTTAATATTAGGGTAGTTGAAATCCCCTACTATTACTGCCTTATTGTCTTTGCACTTCTCAGAAATTTGCCGACATATTTGCTCCTCCATCTCCCTCTGACTGTTTGGGGGTCTATAGTACACTACCAGTAGTGTGACTGCCCCTTTTTTTATTCTTTAGCTCAACCCATAAGGCCTCATTTGATGCTCCTTCTAAAATATCATCCCTCCTCACAACCGTCATTGTTTCCTTAACCCCCCCTCCTTTTTTATCCCCCTCTCTATTGTGTCTGAAAACCCTGTAACCAGGGATGTTGAGCTGCCAGTCTTGCCACTCTTTAAGCCATGTTTCGATTCACTCCGCGTGATATCAAAAAACGGCTGAGTGCACTGGATACAGCAAAGGCAATGGGCCCCGACAACATCCCGGCTGTAGTGCTGAAGACATGTGCTCCAGAACTAACTGCGCCTCTAGCCAAGCTGTTCCAGTACAGCTACAACACTGGCATCTACCCGACAATGTGGAAAATTGCCCAAGTATGTCCTGTCCACAAAAAGCAGGACAAATCCAATCCGGCCAATTACTGCCCCATCAGTCCACTCTCAATCATCAGCAAAGTGATGGAAGGTGTCGTCGACAGTGCTATCAAGCGGCACTTACTCACCAATAACCTGCTCACCAATGCTCAGTTTGGGTTCCGCCAGGACCACTCGGCTCCAGACCTCATTACATCCTTGGTCCAAACATGGACAAAAGAGCTGAATTCCAGAGGTGAGGTGAGAGTGACTGCCCATGACATCAAGGCAGTATTTGACCGAGTGTGGCACCAAGGAGCCCTAGTAAAATTGAAGTCAATGGGAATCAGGGGGAAAACTCTCCAGTGGCAGGAGTCACACCTAGCACAAAGGAAGATGGTAGTGATTGTTGGAGGCCAATCATGTCAGACCCAGGATATTGCTGCAGGAGTTCCTCAGGGCAGTGTCCTAGGCCCAACCATCTTCAGCTGCTTCATCAATGACCTTCCCTCCATCATAAGGTCAGAAATGGGGATGTTCGCTGATGATTTCACAGTGTTCAGTTCCATTCGCAACCCCTCAAATAATGAAGCAGTCCGAGCCCGCATGCAGCAAGACCTGGACAACATCCAGGCTTGGGCTCATAAGTGGCAAGTAACATTCGCGCCAGATAAGTGCCAGGCAATGACCATCTCCAACAAGAGAGTCTAACCACCTCCCCTTGACCTCCAACGACATTACCATTGCCGAATCTCCCACCATCAACATCCTGGGGGTCACCATTGACCAGAAACTTAACTGGACCAGCCATATAAATACTGTGGCTACGAGAGCAGGTCAGAGGCTGGGTATTCTGCGGCAAGTGACTCACCTCCTGACTCCCTAAAGCCTTTCCACCATCTACAAGGCACAAGTCAGGAGTGTGATGGAATACTCTCCACTTGCTTGGATGAGTGCAGCTCCAACAACACTCAAGAAGCTCGACACCATCCAGGACAAAGCAGCCCGCTTGATTGGCACCCCATCCACCACCCTAAACATTCACTCCCTTCACCACCGGCGCACTGTGGCTGCAGTGTGTACCATCCACAGGATGCACTGCAGCAACTCGCCAAGGCTTCTTCGACAGCACCTCCCAAACCCGCAACTTCTACCACCTAGAAGGACAAGAGCAGCAGGCACATGGGAACAACACCACCTGCACGTTCCCCTCCAACTCACAAACCATCCCGACTTGGAAATATATCGCCGTTCCTTCATTGTCGCTGGGTCAAAATCCTGGAACTCCCTTCCTAACAGCACTGTGGGAGAACCGTCACCACACGGACTGCAGCGGTTCAAGAAGGCGGCTCACCACTACCTTCTGAAGGACAATTAGGGATTGGCAATAAATGCTGGCCTTGCCAGCGACGCCCACATCCCATGCACGAATCAAAAAAACACTGCTCCCATTTTTTTGGACTGCAAGTGCCGGTAATGGTTCTTCTGTTGCCATTCACAGCTCCTCTAGATACATCTTTTGTTTCTTTACTTGTCCCATTACCACCCTCCTTGCCTTGCACCATCATCCCCTTTGTCATTTAAACTCTCCTGGCTGCCACCCTATCAGTGACCTTCCCTTTTGTTCTTTTCTCCCCTCCCCTTCCTCCCCCCTCCTTTCCCTAGCTCTGTACTTGCTTAAAAACTGTCTAATCTTCAACTTTTTCCAGTTCTGACGATGGGTCTTCGACCTGAAACGTTAACTATGTTTCTTACTCCATAGATGCCGCCTAACTTGCTGAGTAATTCTCGCATTTTCTGTTTTTATTTCAAATTTCTAGCATCTGCAGTATTTTGCTTTTGCTTGCGAGATTACTGTGTCCAGTTCATAGCACTAGGGGTTTTCATTGTCACAGCCTCCGGGCCATGTTGCTGTATGACTATGCACTGGGCAGAAAAGGTAAACTGATTGTCAGGGTGTCACATGATGCACCGGGAAGAAGCACAAGATTAGATGTGCAGCACAGCACACACAGTCTGTTTGGAAGGGGAAGCACCATGTTAGCAGGCACTGGAGTATGAGATACAAACATTTTGGATAATAAAATATGGCGGCACTGGCGTTGTAGCTTTTGTAGATAGTTTCATTTGTATGGTTGTGGCTGCAGAGATGGTGGATGCATTGGCTTTGATCTTCCAGAATTCCCTAGATTCTAAAACTGATCCCGTGGATTGGAAGGTAGCAAATGTAACCCTGCTATTCAAGAAAGAAGGGAGAGAGAAAATGGGGAACTACAGGTCAGTTAGCCTGACATCAGTAGTAGGGAAAATGCTCGAATCTATTATTAAGGACAAAGTAACAGGGCACATAGAAAATCATAATATGATTAGGCAGAGTCAACACGGTTTTATGAAAGGGAAATCGTGTTTCACAAATCATAGAATCACAGGATCATAGAAGGTGACAGCACAGAAGGAGGCCATTCAGCCCATCGAGTCCATGCTGGCTCTATGCATGAGCAATCCAGCTAGTCCCACTACCCCGCCCTTTCCCCGTGGCCCTGCACTTTCTTTGTTTCAAGTACTTATCCAGTTGCCTTTTTGAAGGCCATGATTGAACCTGCCTCCACCACTCCCTCGGGCAGTGCATTCTAGATCCTCATCACTTGCTGTGTAAAAATGTTGTTCCTCATGTTGCCTTTGGTTCCTTTGCCAATCACCTTAAATCTATGACCTCTGGTTCTTGACCCTCCCACTAATGGGAACAGTTTCTCTCTATCCACTCTGTCTAGACCCTTCATGATTTTGAACACCTCTATCAAATCTCCTCTCAACCTTCTCTGTTCCAAGGAGAACAATCCCAGCATCTCCAGTCTATCCACATAATTTAAGACCCTCATCCCTGGAATTATTCTTGTAAATTTCCTTTGCATCCTCTTTAAGGCTTTCACATCCTTCCTAAAGTGCGCTGCCTAGAACTGGACGCAATACTCCAGTTGTGGCCGAACCAGTGTTTTATAAAGGTTCATCATGACTTCCTTGCTTTTGTACTCTATGCCTCTATTTATAAAGCCCAGAATCGCGTGTGCTTTTTTAACCGCTTTCTCAACCTGCCCCGCCACCTTCAATGATTGATGCATATACACCCCCAGATCTCTCAGTTCCTCCACCCCTTTTAGTTTATATTGCCTCTCATCATTTTACCAAAATGCATCACCTCGAATTTTTTCGCGTTAAACTTCATCTGCCACGTGTCCACCTATGCGAGCAGAGTGTCTATATCCTCTTGAAGTCTATCACTATCCTCCTCACTGTTCTTGTTTTGTGTCATCTGCAAATTTTGAAATTGTGCCCTGTACTCCCAAGTCCAAGTCATTAATATATATCAAGAAAAGCAGTGGTCCCAGCACCGACCCCTGGGGAACACCACTGTACACCTCCCTCCAGTCCGAAAAATAACCACTCACCACTACTCTCTGTTTCCTGTCATTTAGCCAATTCTGTATCCATGTTGCTATTGTCCCCTTTATTTCATGGGCCGCAATCTTATTAGCAAGCCTACCATGTGGCACTTTATCAAATGCTTTTTGAAAGTCCATATACACCACATCAACTGCATTGCCCTCAACTACCCTCTCTGTTACCTCATCAAAAAACTCTATCAAGTTGGTTAAACACGATTTGACTTTAACAAATCCGTGCTGGCTTTCCCTAATAAATCCCCACATCCAAGTGATTGTTAATTCTGTCCTGGCTTATCATTTCCAAAAGTTTCCCCACCACCGAGGTTAAACTGACTGGCCTATAGTTGCTGGGTTTATCTTTACACCCTTTTTTGAACAAGGGTGTAAAATTTGCAATTCTCCAGTTCTCTGGCACCACCCCCATATCTAAGGATGTCTGGAAGATTATGGCCAGTACCTCTGCAATTTCCCACCTTACTTCCCTCAGTATCCTAGGGTGCACCCCATCCGGACCAGATGACTTATCTATTTTAAGTACAGCTATTTAAGGTGTAACTAGCAGGCTAAATAAGGGAGAAGCAGTGGATGTATATATATGGATTTTCAAAAGGTTCTTACACGAGATTAGGGCTCGTGGGATTGGGGGTAATGTATTAGCGTGGATTGAGGATTGGTTAATGGACAGAAAACAGAGATTAGGAATAAACGGGTCATTTTCGAGTTGGCAGGTTGTAACTAGTGGGGTGTCGCAAGAATCAGAGCTTGGGCTTCAGCTGTTTACAATATATATCAATGACTTGGATACATTACACTCGCTTCCCTCATCTAAGTTTGCTGATGATACAAAGCTAGGTGGGAAAGTAAGCTGTGAGAAGGATGCAAAGAGACTGCAAAGGGATATAGACAGGTTAAGTGAGTGAGCAAGAAGGTGGCAGATGGAGTATTAAATGGGGAAATGTGAAATTATCCACTTTGGTAGGAAGAATAGAAAAGCAGAATATTTTTTAAAAGGTGAGAGTCTAAGAAATGCTGGTATTCAGAGAGATTTGGATGTCCTTGTACACAAATCATAGAAAGTTAACATGCTGATACAGCAAGCAATTAGGAAGGCAAATGGTACGTTAGCTTTTGTTGTAAGGGGGTTGGAGTATAAGAGTAAGGAGGTCTTGCTGCAATTATATAGTGCTCTGGTGAGACCATGCAACAAAGGTTCACTTGATTGATTCTTGGGATAAGAGGGTTGTGCTGGGATGAGAGGGTTGTCCTAAGAGGAGAGATTGAGTAAAATGGGCCTACATTCACAGTAGTTTAGAAAAATGAGAGGAGACCTCATTGAAATGCATAAAATTCTTAGAGAGCTTGACAGGGTAGATGCTAAAGGCTGTTTATCCTGGCTGGAGAGTCTAGAACTAGTGGTCATAGTCTCAAGGTAAGGGGTTGGCGATTTAGGACTAAGATGAGTAAAAATGTCTTCACTCAGAGAGTTGTGAACCTTTGGAATTCTCTACCCCAGAGGGCTGTGGGAGCTCAGTCATTGAGTATATTCGAGACTGAGATAGATAGATTTTTGGACACTAAGGGAATCAAGGGATATGGAGATAGGGCGGGAAAGTGGAGTTGAGGTAGAAGATCAGCCATGATCTTATTGAATGGCAGAGCAGTCTCGAGGGGCCGTATGGCCTACTCCTGCTCCTATTTCTTATGTTCTTAAGTGAAAAAGACAGAGGAGCCAATATTCTTGGGGTCCTGATGCCTGTGTGCAAAAGGGGAAGAGCACATTGGAAATGGTCTCTGCCCAGAAGTGACATCAATCACCTGCACTTCATGTGAGTTGCAATTTGCCACTTAAGTGGGTAAGTGTTAGCTCAGCATGTATAGCGGGATCTGACTGGGCACATTGTCCTGAAGGTCAGCAAATTGCTGGGCAGCTGCAGATATTAAAGGCCTGCAGACAGTTAAAGGGCTGTGATGTAATTAAAGGGCTGCGGAATTTTTATATTTTCCTTTGAGTCTATGCAGAGGACTGAGTCTGGAGTGCAGTGGTGAACATACTGATGTAGAAATATAAAAACCTGCTGCATAGATAAAATATTTTTGATGGAATCCTTAACTTCTATCTTAACTATTGGCATAGGGAACCACTGTTGAGACTGAGCAGAGGAAACTCAATAAAAGGATTAAGGCACAGTGGAGGAAGGTTACTGAAGCTGTCAGAACATCCTCCACCACCCAAAGAACTGCTACACAGTGCAGAAAGAAGTTCAATGAGCTCACAAGGATGATCAAGGTAACTCTAGATACCGTCCCCATTGCACATTCTGTACAAATGGTAAAGGGCTTATACAATGTGGCCAAGGTCAAAGGAACCTTAAAGTAAAACAGTGAGCACTCCTACCTCCTGTACAGTTGGTATCAGTTAGATCCATCAAGCTCATTTTTAGACAATATGCATAATACTGTATGTTACCTGGAACATGTAGGGCTCTGTGGCAGAAGAGAAATTCAAACTCTTGGACAGGTGTTCTTCGGGATCATATTTCTTCAAATATCCTTTAATCATGACTGTTTTTGCTGTCCCCTGTTCCCCAGTCAGAAGTACTGCCTGTCACAATATCAAAACATATATTTATTATATAGAAAAAGGGTTTTGCACCCATTAAACAATATGGAGCATTGTTAAGTAGATTTCATTAAGTTTTTTTTACATATTATAAAATCGTTCCTCGCCTATGAATTGATTTTGAGTACGTAGAAAAAGAAATATCGTTATCAACAGTTTATATACATGAACATACCTAGGAGTTTCCCTGACAGCCTGGTTGATAAGGATCCATATAACTGAGCCACACAGACTAGAATATCCCAAGTTTGATTCCCAGGGCTGACTTCCCTCAGTTGGCGGTTGAGTATAGAGGCGGGACTTCCGCTTGCCAATGTGGCTCTGCCTCTAACCTGCCAGTTTTTCCTCTGAGGGTCCTGATTATGTATGTACTCTGCATTGGTTTACAGTCACTGGAAGGGAGGGACACAGAGTGCTGCTGGAGTATTTAAAATGCTCCCGTTAATTAAAGGGAAACATAGAAACATAGAAAATAGGAGCAAGAGTAGGCCATTCAGCCCTTCGGGCTTGTTCCGCCATTCACAATGATCATGGCTGATCGTCTAACTCAGTACCCTGTTCCCGCTTTTTCCCCATATCCCTTGAACCCTTTAGCATTAAGAACTATATCTATCTCCTTCTTGAATACATCTAATGACTTGGCCTCCACTGCCTTCTATGGTAGAGAATTCCACAGGTTCATCACCCTCTGAGTGAAGAAATTTCTCTTCATCTCGGTTCTAAATGGCATACCCCGTATCCTGAGACTATGCCCCCTTGTTCTGGACTCCCCAGCCATCGGGAACATCCTCCCTGCATCTAGTCTGTCTAGTCCTGTTAGAATTTTATGTTTCGATGAGATCACCTCTCATTCTTCTAAACGCTAGTGAATATAGGCCTAGTCGACCCAATCTCTCCTCATACGTCAGTCCTGCCATCCCAGGAATCAGTCTGGTAAACCTTTGTTGCACTCCCTCCATGGCAAGGACATCCTTCCTCAGATAAGGAGACCAAAACTGCTCACAATACTCCAGATGTGGTCTCACCAAGGCCCTATACATTTTCGTGTATTTTTCCAGAGCAGGGGCCACAAGTGGCAGAATATATCTAAAAAAAGCAGCAGCCTCAGAGAGGGTCAGCAGCGATAAGGGCTCTCAGATTATCATATACATCTGTGGATGTTTTACTGGCTGAAATAAGGCTAGAAGGGAACCACTGTTGAGACTGAGCAGGGAAAACCCAATAAAAGGATTAAGGCACAGTGGAGGGAGGTTACTGAAGCTGTCAGAGCATCCTCCACCGCCCAAAGAACTGCTACACAGTGCAGAAAGAAGTTCAATGAGCTCACAAGGGTGGCCAAGGTAACTCAAGATTCTGTACAAATGGTAAAGGGCTTATTCGCCTCCTTACCTCTCATGCTCTTTCTATATCATCACCTGGATGTCAGGGAAACTCACTTACACTAAAGGGGAACCTCTGAAAACAGTGAGACAGTGTGTGATTTCACAACCACTCTATGAACTCACATTGTCTGTCACAAGGGTTTCTGCTAGTCTTGAAGGACATGTAACCTAAAGACACATGAAGCTGAAATTACGTATGCTGCAGATCTCATATTGGGCAAGTATCAATGCCACTCACATGCCTTTAACATTTTGTTCTTTCCCTCCAAAGGAAAGCTCACCCATAATTATCGCATGATACATACAACCAGAGAGGAGCGCCATCACTCAAAACTCTGAGTCCACAGGAAGCTCTGTAGATAATAGACAGACAGACAGGAGAGGCTGTGGAAAATGGCAAAGTTGAAGGCAAGGTGACAATGGAAAAGGTTGGGCAATTTTGGGAAAGGCTAATCATGGTTAGCATTATGTACTTCTGGAAAATTATTGCAATGCCCATATACTCAGCCACTTCAAGCTCAAGTGTCACTGGGTCCACAGAAAAACAAGCTCTCCAGTTTTTCACATCCGAGGGGGTGCCTTTCAAGAAAAAACCAGTCACTCTGATAGCCACCTAGGCACTTCTAGATCCACAACTCTCATCACATCCAGATACACAACCGCTGACACATACTCACCAACTCCATCATGGCATTTCAGCTACTCCAGCACCAACACAGAGACACCCACTCAAGAGGTTGTAGTTCGTGAGTGAGAATTGTTTTCACTGGGTGAAGCACCACGCATGAGGACTTGCGAATGGAAGGGGGAGAGAGTACTGTTCCTTCATGGAAGGTAGAGAAATCACCGCCCTTGGCTGAGGAACATAGGGACCTAGGTCTCTGGAGCCCAGCTTTCAAAAGAATAATGATTCGGGAACATAGATTTCATGTCACCAGACTGATTCCTGGGATGGCAGGACTGTCGTATGAGGAGAGATTGGGTCGACTCGGCCTGTATTCACTCGAGTTTGGAAGAATGAGAGGGGATCTCATTGAAACATATAAAATTCTGACAGGGCTAAACAGACTGGATGCAGGGAGGATGTTTTCCCTGGCTGGGGGTCCAGAACAAGGGGGCATAGTCTCACGATACGGGCTAGGACATTTAGGACAGAGATGAGGAGCAATTTTTTCACTCAGAGGGTGGTGAACCTGTGGAATTCTCTACCACAGAAGGCTGTGGAGGCCAAGTCACTGAATATATTTAAGAAGGAGCTAGATAGATTTCTGGACACAAAAGGCATCAAGGGATATGGGGAGAGAGTGGGAATATGGTATTGAGTTAGAGGATCAGCCATGATCATATTGAATGGTGGAGCAGGCTCGAAGGGCCGAACGGCCTACTCCTGCTCCTATTTTCTATGTTTTTATGTGCAGGCAGTGGAGACGGTTTTTATGCATATCGATGAGATGGTGAAGAAGTGGAAGGAGTCCACAATATGGATCTACAACACACTGCAGAATGTTTCCAATGACCTGCAGAACATTCTGGAGACTGTCAAAAAGATCATCGACCTGAAACGTTAACTCTGTTTCTTTTGCCACAGATGCTGCCTGACTTGCTGAGTATTTCTGTTTTTATAACCTGAAGACTGTCATAGCGTGGAAGATTTTTGTAACATGAGAAACTACAGACAATATTGGTGGCTTAAGGAGTGGCTATTACCAATGCTTTAAATGATGCTTTGAGGGTCAGTATGAGCATGTCACTTTCACAGAGCTTCCTTGGCCTGATTGGGACTATTCATTATGTAATACCGACCAGTAGAATCTCTGAACCTGTATCCAGCAGCATTGGGCTGCCAGGAGTGGTTACAGATGTTGCTGGCAATGAAGGGATTTACACATGGGATAAAAATTTAAAATTTGAGCATTGAGGACTAGAGAGCCAATGAAGGTCAGCAAAGAGAGGGGTGATGGATGAACAGGAATTGGTGCGGGATTGAATTCGGAAAGCAGAGTTTTGGATGCGCAGAAGTATACAAAGGGTAAAATTACAGGCTAGAAATTGCGATGTCTGTATAAGTTGATAAACATTTAGGGAGTTAAATTAGATAACCCCCGAAAATGGGCTCAGGGATCGTGCTCCGTGATTAACCCATGTCCATTCATTGGGCTGCAGGCAGCACGTTAAATTGGTTTCCATGATTGCTGCATGCAGCCAGCACTACCTGCTCTGTTCATTGGCTGCATGCATCAGCAGATATCGAGAGTGGCTAGCCTTACTTAAAGGCAGCCTGCACCTCTTAAAGGGGAGGTGCAATGTGGCTGCAAGGAGTGGTGTGAGTTGTTTGAAAACTGAATCTGATACTTTGAGGAATGGCTGAACATATGAGAGAGCGAGCACCAAGATTTTCTGATAATGCACTAGAGGCCTTGGTGCAAGAGGTGGAGAAAAGGAGAGGCATACTGTATCCGTAGGGGGGCAGGAGGCCCTCCAGACATATGCTCAAGAGGCAGTTGGAGGAAGTAGTAGAGGAGGTAAATGCCAGGAGCATAGTTCCAAGAACATGGAATGCAGTGCAGGAAGAAGTTCAATGATTTACCAAGAGTTGTCAAGGTGAATGAGTTCAAGTTTCAAGCGGCATATCATACCAACTGCAGCACTAGCCTCATTCACTGCTCAATGCACTACACCCCCCATTACCATCTACCAACAATCTTTTTCAATCAGTACTCAACCATTCAAATCATATGCTTTATGTCACCCTCACACATTACCACTTTTGCAAGCCTCACACCCACAATTCATGGTTCACACACACTGGCAGTTATTCAACCATGACAGTCACATCACCCTAGGATCGTGCAGGACACTCACTGACACACTTCCCTCAATCTTGCAGGAGAAGGTGGTGCATAACAGGAGGTAGCAAGAAACAACTGGAGAAGGACAAGTGCGCCTACAGGTTTTAACCCCCATGGAGAAGACAGTGCTGGCCATCACCGAGGCCGTGACCACTAGCAGTGCTGGAGGGATCGATGATGAGGGTCTCTGTATACTAATCCTCCTTCTCGCTTTCCACTTCTCCCTCATCCCACAATCTTTTCTGACTCACATGCTGCAGATGGTGTAAGCGCACACTTCTTACTTTCTTCTCTCCCCTTACCACAACCCAACCCTTGTCCCTTTGTCAGTGTAGATGCCAAATAACTGGAACCTGCCCAGTCAGAGGAGGCAGAGGAAGAAGACAGTGATGATGAAGAGGCACCATCACTCGATCTTACACTCGCTGCCACCAGCTCAGAGACTGCATGTACTTTAGAGCCTAGGATAGAGGAGGGATCTGCACATGGTGAGACACCGGACATAGTAAGCAGGAGCCAGAGGGGGGGGGAATGGATACCGCAGGTGTCAGCTCACCAGAGGGCGAGGTCGCACACTAGTTCTGCTGCAGAGGAGTCAGATGATGATTTCGATGGGCCAGGCTACAGAAGAAGGCTGGTGGGCATATACAACCAAATGCTTGATGTACTGGAAAGCCTGCGCACAACGTCAAGAAGCATGGAGGAGTCCAGCTCCAACTTGGCACAGGGCTTTGCACAGAGCTTGGAGCCCATCCTTTCCAACATGAAATGGGTGGTCACCTCCATCAGCGCACCTGTGGAACCCATCAAGATGCAACGTCTGATGATCTATGTCACAGCTTCCATTACAGCACAAACATCTTCCATCCAAGCTCTGACTGTTGCCTTGCAAGCTCAGACTGCTGCCGTCATGGCTCTGGGTGCCACTGATGAAAGGGGCTTCCAAGCTTCTCAGCAGTCAATCAATCTGTTCTCCAACAGATCACCAGAATTGCTGAGGCGCCTCCATGGGAGAGTGGCAGTGGCTCTATGGAAGAGGAACCTGCTGTCCTCTCTCAGGATGACATTCCTGCTCCCACCCCTGCCACTCAGCCAGTGTCCTTGCTGTTGCCTGTCAGCCAGCCAGCCCAGACTGCTGCAGCCCATGCCGATATGGTGCAGTCTGAAGCCAGGCCCTCTAGGCCTGAGCTGCTCGAGGTTGTCCTCCAAGGCCATCTGCACTCTCCTCAATTGAAGGTCAGCTTTCCACCACCCATGCTCCAGTCACTGGGGAAACACCTTGTAGGTGCACTAGGAAAGGTAATGGCACACAAAAGACAGGCACTAAGGGAATGCACAAGGGTTAAGAGTTCCATTTTGTTTGCATAATTTCATCTGTTAATTTATAAAAGTGGATTTGAATTTGCATTTTGTGATGGTTTTTATTTCTGCGGTGAGCTGAGGGAAGAACCAATGTGTAATCATAAGGAGGACGATTTGATGGTCATGTGAGAGAGAAAAGGTAAAGAATATGGGACTGTTGGTGAATGGGGAGGTGTCGTTGAGGTTATTGGTATCGCTCATTAATAATTTGATCACGTAGAGCCCTGGCAGAGAGGGCCTGTCTACATTGTAGCCTCCCTGCCTCTTCCTCCATGTCCTGTTGCATTTCCTCCTCCTCGTCCTCCTCCTCCTCTTGCTCATGCTCCTCAGGTTCTGGCCTGACAGGCGATGGCAAGGGCTGTTCACTCATAATGGCCAGGTTGTGCAACGTGCAGCATACCACCACAAATCTTGATACCTGCTCAGCTGAATACTGCAGGTCTCCTCCAGAGCAGTCGAGGATGCCTATGGTGTGCTCTATGATGTTCCGTGTGGCAGAATGGCTCTCATTGTAGGCCTGCTGTGCACATGTGCGTGGGTTCCTGTCCGGAGTCATGAGACATGTCATGACGGGATAAACCTTGTCGTCCAGTAGCCAGCCTTTGGCTTCTCTTCATTCTTCCAGTCATGTTCAAATCCCAGAGGAAGCCCTAGCAGGTCACCCATGTCTGGAAGCAATTTTTTTTGGCACAATATTTTAAATGACACAAAGAGTACAACAAAACCAGCCAGACCACTCCCTCTCAAGTACTGAATCTTTATCCAAGTAGAGGAAACCTCCAAAAACCGTACAATTGCACCAGCAGCCAGAAGAAATAATCCAGCAACTAACCTGTAAATACTTTGTGATCCCTTTAAATAGCGCTGGTGGAGAGTCCTTCATGCCCTTTAAGTCCTGTTCAGCTGTGCAAGGTTAAGACTGGGCGTTCACTGGAGTGTGGAGTTCCAAAATAGCAGCATTGCCCTCAAATCAGAGTTGCACACTGATCTGTGTCCTCATTTCCCTACTCTACATGCTGCCGGCGGTCGTTAGGTGCGCGTGTGCAAACACCTTTACCAAGATGGCGTCCTGCACACTTCCCATCGCGCGCATCTTGGACCTCATTTTCAGGACTTAGATGCCTGCGTAGCGCCTAAAAAACTGGGCACAACATGGCCCAATTTTACCCCCTTTATATGTTTGTATGACATTCTTCTATCCTCTACTTTAATAGAGATGTGGGTGAATGCTGCCATTAAAATGACAGAGGAATGTCATTTGACTTTAATATCCCCAATAGTAATTTCTAGCCTTATATTCCTACCAATGTAAAATTATATTTTTCAATACCAAGATTTACAAATTCCATTCTATAGAATTTAGCTTGAGAACAGTAGGGTAGGAAATTTGACAGTGCAGCGATCATTTTCGGACGCTATATGGGGCTCCGAAAAAGAGGCCTCCACCACCCTCCTCCTGACAGTCAAAGTCACCAACCTGCACACTTACCCCGGGGTCCGGAGACATGTACCTACCTTGCGGACCCCCTCAGATGTACATCTTGCGGATGGGGGCCGCCGTAGCTGCAGTCATGACCTCCTTGGAGGGCGAACAGCATCACCAGCCTCACCAGCCTCGCCATCCACACCGTCCACCTCTGACACGTGGAGCTCCACAACAGAGTGCTGTGACACATCCACCTGTACAGCAGGAGGGAGGGCTACCGCAGAGAGAGATGCGTCGCAGAGGGCACTACCCTCGCCACAGGGTCCACAGACCGAGGCTCAGCTTCCTGGACCTCTCTGAGCAGCAGTGCACACGGAGGCTCAGAGTCACTCGACATGCAGTCGTGGACATCTGCAGCCTCTTTCATGCCGAGCTGCTCCTGGCTGGCCCGAGCACCATCTTCTTACCTGTCGCTGTCAAAGTCACCACTGCCCTCAACAACTTCTCCTCCGCATCCTTCCAGGGTGCAACTGGGGACATCGCCGATGTCTCTCAGTCGTCTGCGCAAAAGAGCCCTGCAAATACAGCGACACCCACTCTGCAGTGACACAATGGGTGGCATCAGTTGTGGGTCCTCATAGTGATCCTCAGGAGAGGGCATTATTGCACAAACCAGACAGGATTCGCGAAGACATGGCAGTAGTGGTGCCAATATAATATGTAATGTGAGTTGGTCAGAAATTCAATATAAGTAACACCCATGACAAACCCTCAAACACCCTTGTGCAACCCCTTCATGCTCACGACACGTTTGCCTTACGCTGCCGACTGCACATATGTGATGCATGCCCTGTGGCTGCAGCACAGGTAGTGGCAGGTTGAGTGAGGCTGGCCGTGAAAGAGATGCACGAGAAGGTGAGTATGAGAGAGAGCCATGAGATTGTATGAGGATTGGGTTGAGTGGTAGTGGCGGGATGAGTACTGGCGAGGTGATTAGGTGCAGGTAAGATGAGGATGAGGTTTGAGTGGGTATGAGGGGGTGATGTGACAGAGTTGTGTTGGCAGTGCTGAAGGAGATGTGGGGTGGGGGCAGTGATGTGGCAGACGGAGTGTAGGGGAAAGACTACGTGTACTCACTTTGGCTGACCTACTGAGGTCGTTAGAGCGCCTCCTGCACTGTATGCAGGTGGGCGATATGTTGGTGGTGCTGGTGACCTCCTCTGCCACCTTGAGCCAGGCCTTCCTGGTGGCAGAGGCAGGCCGCTTCCTCCCGCCCGCCGGGGGGAAGATCTCTGTCCTCCCCCTCCTCCTCACCCCATGTATTGATACCTGGAGTGAGGCATCATTAAACTGGGAGCAGTTTACAAGGCACAAGTCAGGAGTGTGATGGAATACTCTCCACTTGCCTGGATGAGTGCAGCTCCAACAACACTCAAGAAGCTCGACACCATCCAAGATAAAGCAGCCCGCTTGATTGGCACCCCATCCACCACCCTAAACATTCACTCCCTTCACCACCGGCGCACTGTGGCTGCAGTGTGCACCATCCACAGGATGCACTGCAGCAACTCGCCAAGGCTTCTTCGACAGCACCTCCCAAACCCGCAACCTCTACCACCTAGAAGGACAAGAGCAGCAGGCACATGGGAACAACACCACCTGCACGTTCCCCTTCAAGTCACACACCATCCCGACTTGGAAATATATCGCTGTTCCTTCATTGTCGCTGGGTCAAAATCCTGGAACTCCCTTCCTAACAGCACTGTGGGAGAACCGTCACCACACGGACTGCAGCAGTTCAAGAAGGCGGCTCACCACCACCTTCTCGAGGGCAATTAGGGATGGGCAATAAATGCCGGCCTTGCCAGCGACGCCCACATCCCGTGAACGAATGAAAAAAAAGCCTTCCCCCTGGGCTGCTCCATGCTGTAATTTTTGCTATTTGTTGCAGCATCTGTCAGTGGAGGACTGCCCCTTTAAATAGAGCGCCTCCAGCTGACAGATCTTACTGCGCATGCGCAGCCCGTCCGACGCGCAGATCAGCACTGGGGAACCCGGAGGAGCAGGTAAGTGGATCCAATTAGTGGATTGGATCCTACAATCGCGCGGGAAACTGACTAATTTCACCGGGCGCGTTACCCACGCGCCCGATTGCCCCCCCCCACCGAGAACCCGCAGCCCTGCTAACATCGGGCCCATGGCCTCCTAAGCTTCCAATATGGTGTGTAGGAATCACACACTCATTTTGAGCCAGAAATATGCCGCCCATTATATTGGTATAGACAACCTCATTGATGTCAAGAACACCAATCTTAATTATTTAAAGAGCTGACTATGTTATATAAATTAGGGCCCTGCGCTTCTTGCAGGAGTGGTTTTGATTTTTGTATCTCTGGAATGTTCCCTTTGTCTAAACAGAGCAGGATTTTGCTGGTGTTGTTGAGCTGTTGTTGAGCTGACACCTGTGGCGTCCTATCTCCCTGTCCTCACTCCTGTGCACTTGCGCCCAGTGATTCATCACGTGAAGACACCTCCTCTATCCTAGCCTCTAAAGTACGTGTGCTGTCAGACTCTAAGCTGGTGCTTGCGAGGGTGAGATTGTGAAACTGCATCTTCAGGAAGGTTGGCCTCCACTTCCTCGACTGGCAATGGGGATTCCACATTTTCAGCACTTGAAATGAAAGAAAGGGACAAGGGTTAGCTTGTGGTGTGACAGGAGAGCAGAGAGAGAGAAGTGGCTGGTGAAAGCATCTGCAGCTTGTCATGCAGAGTGTGTGGGATGAGATAGAAGTCTGAAGGGAAAATGGGGATAAGGTTTGAAGAAACCCCGCATGACATCTCCTCCAGTGCTGTCAGTTGCAATGGCCGCGACTCTCCCCCTGCCTGTGATGACAAGCATGTTCTCTTTGAGGGGGAAGAGGGTGGGCAGGCAGGCTCTTCCTCCTTTGATGGCAGCAGGTTTTGGGTGACCTCCCTTCTCCTGCAAGAAAGAAGGGAGTGTATTAGTGAGAGTCTTGTGGTGTTTCGAGAATGTGCCTGTCATGGTGGAATTGCTGGTATACAGTGTGTCAGATGTGAGTTGTGAGGAAGTGAAGGTGGGAATAGTGGTGAGTGTGAATGTGAGGAGAAGCAAGTGTCGTGAAGTGTCGTGCATTGATTGTAGGATAGTGAAGGGAAGCAGGGGAGGAGAATATTGTGAGTAATGTGCGTGCAGGTGGTGGAGGTGTGAGCAGAGAGTAAGAGAGCAGTATTCCTACCTTGACAACTTCAGGTCACTGAACTTTTTCTGGCATTGCAGCCATGTCCAAGGTGCTAAACTGCTGGCATTGACATGTTCTGTGACCTCTTCCCACTGTCTCCTGAGTTGACACCTGGATGGCTTTCTGCCCCCTATAGGGAAGAGAATGTCCCTCCTCCGGACCACTGCCCGGACCAGGGGCTCCAAGGCAGCATCAGAGAACCATGTTGCCCTATCTGTGTTGCTGCAGCCATTTGTCTGTTCAGCACTGTTCCTTTCCTTCTGCAGCCAGAGTGCACCTTCTGTTCAAGAGGTGCTGGCTGCCTTTAAGTGGCGTCAGAGATGCCCGATATCCGGATTCCCCAATGGGCATGCAGACAATGAGTAGCACTGGTAGCACTGGCTGTCGCCTGAGTGATAATAATCAGCAGGCGGCATGAACATTGCACGCTGCCTGAGTCAACACTAACAGGCGTGTGCAGTGCGTGCCCGTTTCCAGGCACGATCGGATTTCTAGGCCATGTAATTCTATAGGTAACAGTCATAAAAACAAAGCTCCTTTAATATGCACTTACCTTATTTTGTTTAGCTATGATATCCACAAGAACGCTGGTCCTAACATTGTCAACATTTGGTACTAGGATGGAAGTATAGTCTGGTTCACTGTCAGCCGGATAGAAATACTCCTGAACCCAAATAATCCAGTGCTCCCATTCACCTGAGTCAAAAAGCAAACACAGCAGACTCTTCAAACACAGGAGTTATGCTGCAGTTCAGTCCTAATGTTGAATTATCTCTGGCTATTGTCTGACTTGCCTTAAAATTTATATATACAAAAACACTTAGATTTACTGGTTTTTAAAAATAAAATGGGCCTCTTTCAAGCTTTTAACTTGTCGGGAGTGATGCTGAACATTTATTCTAAAGTTTCAGTGCCCAAACAATTCAATAGATGTGGAATATGCCAACGCAAATAGGAGGCTGGGCAAATAATGAGAAATAATGAATCTTGTATATGCAAGTCTGAGATTGATGGATATTTGGACACTAAGGGAATCAAGGGATAGAGCGGGAGAGTGGAGTTGAGGTAGAAGAACAGTCAAGATCTTATTGAATGGCAGAGCAGGCTCGAAGGGCCATGTTCTTATGTTCTAATAATGCAACCAGATTCAGAAGGATTTAGATCTTTTACGTATCTGGGCTATTAGATGGCAGACACAATTCAATGTGGAACAATGGATTGGTATGGAAGGAAGGAACTAAAAATGTGTCAAATGTAACCACTTCTGGAGTATGTGTGCAGCTCTGGTCACTTAATCATAAGGACACTATTGCTCTTTAGAGGTCACAGAGGCAAGCAACAAAGATGATTCCGGGTTTCAAGAATTTAACATGTTAGAAAGGTGAAGGAAATTGGGATTTTCTTTTGAAAACAAAAGACTTTTGTGGTGATTCAATTAAAGTTTTAAAGATTATGAAGAGAATTGACAAAATTGATCACAATGGTAGATGTGGGTCACAAATAAGACAAAAGTTAAAAATTGGTAATAAAAACTGAAAATGCTAGAAACACCAAGCAGGTCAGGCAGCATCTGCCAATGATTTTTCATCAGAACTGGAAGATGCTACAGTTGAACAGCTTATAAGCAGGTACGGAGTCAGAAGAAAGGAGGCAGGAAAAGAAAAATGGAGAAGTCTGTGATTGAGTGAAGGGCAGGAGATAATTAAATTACAGAAGCAATGATGGTGCAAGGCAAAAGGAGGTGATAATGAGAGAAATTAGAAATTAATAAATTAGGACTAAAAGATGAAGTCCGATGGAAGGTTTTCACTCAAAGGGTAATGAGTTGTGGAATAATTTACCAGGATAATTGGCAGCTCAATATCCCTGGATATAGAGTTTTCAGGCAGGATAGAGTGGGTGATAAAAAAGGAGGGCGGGTAGCATTATTGGTTAAAGAATCAATTACAGTTGTGAGAAGAGATGATATGCTAAATGGATCATCAATCGAGGCCATATGGGTTGAGCTAAGAAATAAAAAAGGGACTGTCACACTACTAGGAGTGTACTATAGACCCCCGAATAGTGAAAGGGAGATAGAAGAACAAATATGTAGGCAAATTTCTGAGCGCAAAAATAAAAAGGCAATAATAGTAGGGGACTTCAACTACCCTAACATCAACTGGGATTCAAACAGTGTGAGGGGCACAGAGGGCGCAAAATTCTTGATCGGTGTCCAGGAGAGCTTTTTTTAGCCAGTACATGACAAGCCCAACAAGAGAGGATGCAATTCTAGATTTAGTCCTGGGAAATGAAGATGGCAAGTGGGTGAAGTGACAATGGGTGACCATATTGGGGATAGTGACCACAATTCAGTTAGTTTTAGCATTATTATGGAAAAGGACAGAGTTAAATCAGGAGTAAATGTTTTAAATTGGGGGAAGGCAAATTTTACAGAACTAAGAGGTGATTTGGCAGAAGTGGACTGGACACAACTACTTGAGGAGAAATCAGTGGCAAGCCAGTGGGAGGCACTAAAAAGTGAAATTCTACGGGTACAATGCAGACACGTCCCCGCAAAGAAAAAGGGTGGCACTGCCAAATTTAGAGCCCCCTGGTCATCTAGAAGTATACGGGGGCAAGATAAAGCAGAAAAAGAAAGCTTATGACTGTCACAGAAAACTAAATACTGCAGAAAGCCTAGAGGAGTATAGAAAGTACAGGGATGACGTAAAAAAGGAACTAAGGAAAGCAAAGAGAGGGCATGAAAAAATATTAGCTAGTAAGATTAAAGAAAACCCAAAGATGTTTTATCAGTACATTAAGAACAAGAGAATAGCTAAGGAAAAGGTGGGACCTATCAGGGATGATAAGGGTAAATTGTGTGTAGAAGTAGAGGATGTGGGTAGGGTTTTAAATTCATATTTTGTCTCCATATTCACAAAGGAAAGTAGTAGTTAAAAAGGAGAGGTGTGAAATATTGGATAAGGTAAAAATAACGAGTGAGGCAGTACTAGAGGGACTGGAATCCTTGAAAGATAAGTCACCAGGGCCGGATGGATTGTTTCCTAGGCTATTGAAGGAAGCCAGGGAGGAAACAGCAGATGCTCTGAGGATCATTTTCCAATCCTCACTCAATACAGGGGAGGTACCGGAGGACTGGAAGACTGCAAATGTAGTACCATTGTTTAAAAAGGGTACGAGGGAAAGACCGAACAATTATAGGCCAGTCAGTCTTACCTCGGTGGTAGGCAAACTATTAGAATCAATACTGAGAGATAGGATAAACTGTCACTTGGAAAGGCATGGTTTAATCAGGGTTAGTCAGCATGGATTTGTTCAGGGAAGGTCATGCCTTACAAATCTGATTGAATTCTTTGAGGAAGTGACAAGGAGGATTGCTGAGGATAGTGCAGTGGATGTTGTCTACATGGATTTTCGTAAGGCATTTGACAAGGTCCCACATGGCAGACTGGTCAGAAAGGTAAAAGCCCATGGGATACAGGGAAATGTGGCGAATTGGATCCAAAATTCGCTCAGTAACAGGACACAAAGGGTAAAAGTCGGTGGATGTCTTTGCGAATGGGAATCCGTTTCCAGCAAGTGTTGGGTCCCTTGCTGTTTGTGGTATATATTAATGATTTGGACTTGAATGTAGGGGACACGATTGGCAAATTTGCACACGACACAAAAATTGGCCATGTCGTTGATAGTGAAGAGGATAGCTGTAGACTCCAAGAAGCTATCAATGGGTTGGTGGAGTGGGCGGAAAAGTAGCAAATGGAGTTCAACCCGGAGAAGTGTGAGGTAATGCACTTAGGGAGGGCAAACAGTAAAAGGGAATATGCAGTAAACCGGAATATATTGAGAGGGGTAGAGGAAGTGAGAGACCTTGGAGTGCATGTGCACAGGTCCCTGAAGGTGGCAGTACAGGTAGATAAGGTTGTGAAGAAGGCATACGGAATGCTCTCCGTTATTAGTCGAGGTATAGAATACAAAAGCAGGGATGTAATGATGGAACTGGATAAAACGCTGGTAAGGCCACAGCTGGAGTATTGTGCGCAGTTCTGGTCACCACATTACAGGAAGGACATAATTGCTCTGGAGAGAGTGCAGAGAAGATTTACAAGAATGTTGCCAGGGCTTGAGAATTGCAGCTACGAGGAGAGATTGGATAGGCTGGGGTTGTTTTCCTTGGAGCAGAGGAGGCTGAGGGGTGACTTGATTGAGGTGTACAAAATTATGAGGGGCCCAGATAGAGTAGACAGGAAGTACCTGTTTCCCCTAGCGGAGAGTTCAAGAACTAGAGGACATAGATTTAAGCTGATTGGCGGAAGGATTAGAGGGGACATGAGGAAAAACTTTTTTACCCAGGGGGTGGTGGGTGTATGGAATTCGCTGCCCGAATTGGTGGTAGAGGCAGGGACCCTCAACTCTTTAAAAAAGTATCTGGACCTGCACCTAAAGTGCTGTAAGCTGCAGGGCTACGGACCGGGTGCTGGAAGGTGGGATTAGAATGGGCACCTGGTTGTTCTTCGAGCCGGCGCGGACACGATGGGCCGAATGGCCCCTTCAGTGCTGTATCTTTTCTATGGTTCTATGGAGAGGGCATTAAACCAAGTAGTATAAATTAGTTCAAGAGACAATTAAGTGCATTACAGAGAGAGAAGGGGAACATAGTGCGAGGACAGGTAAAAGGAAAGAAAGGGATTATTGGGTGCAATCGCTTTTTCTTGTTTTTAATCATTCTTTTAAAATTTTTGATTAACTTGAGAAACAAGAGGCAAGTGTTCACATTGTGATTTGATGATCAATGTGGCAAAAGTTTCAATTGGCCAGCTAGGCTGCAAAACACTTCTTGCACTTGAATTTAATTTGATGTTGAGAGATGGCATGGCAAGAAATCTAGTTTTAATTCCAAGGAAAGAAAATCTTGACAAAGCTTGATAATAGGAAATGAACTAAAAATGCCCAGCAGGGATGTTCCTTATCTACTACAGAGGAAGAGAGAGCCATCATAAGCAACAACAAAGAGTGTTAAAGGGTGAGTGCTCTTACTCCTAGTAATATGCTGAAGATAACTGCAATGAAGAAAAATGTGATCAATCTCGTACCTGAGGTGATTAGCTAATGCTCAGTTTTAGAGTGTAGGAGGAAGACTGGATAAGGCAGGTTCATGATCATAACAATGCAGTGTAGTGGTTTTTTAATTCTGGGAAACTGTATACTGTACAGTAATAAACTCATATTTTATCGAAAGTAAAGACCTAGTAACAACTTTCTATCACTTTCATGTTTGGGGACTGTTGGGAAAACACATTACTTGGCTAATAATTTTTATCTGACTAAAAAAATGACAATTCCCAATGTGTGTCATCAGTGGTCAAGACTCCTTGTTGGAAGTATAAAATCAGAAAACCACCTCCAACAAAGCAATATACTGTGTAACTACTTTGTTGCTCACTTATAAGGTGCATAGTTCTGAACCATGGTATCTAAAACATAATTTCATTGCTCTTACCTTTCTGATTAACAAGAAATTCAAACATGGTCTGGGCGCTATCTGCAGGGATCCTAGGTAGGTCAAGTTTGCTGTTGTGTTTTCGGAGGAATTGCTCAAGTTTAATTCTACTGTCTAGCTCCAACAGGGCACCAACACTCCACATCAGCACAAATACAAAGAGCCGCCTAAGTTGCATCAAATCAGTACTCCCTCCATCCTCCATTGAAGGAATCAAACCATCTAGCAGGGTAACGGACTAAAGGAAGAGAAAAATATGCATTGTTAATAAATGTCTCTCTAGGACTTGGATATTTCCTCTAAAGGAAACATTAAGACTGTTTAAGTATTTTTTAAATGTGTATTAACATCCCAAGTGCATAGCACTCACATATCAATATATTGTGCCAGGGAATTGAATAATGTAGATTCACAACTCAATACTCCATTTGGAGAGCTCCTAACTCTAAAGCTGTCAGAGGAAGGTGCAATCTGGAGGTAGGAGTTACATTAGTGAGAAGGAGCACAAGTCATTTCAGCTTGCTACCAAGCACTTACCAGTGATTGGTTGCAGAAGGAAACTGGCAGCCACCTGGACGTTGCATTCTTGTCCTTTATTTTGCAGCATGATATGTAGTGCCAGGGAATTGAATAATGTAGATTCACAACTCAATACTCCATTTGGAGAGCTCCTAACCCTAAAGCTGTCAGAGGAAGGTGCAATCTGGTTGTGAGTCTAAAATTTTTAAATTCATTCTTGGATATGGGTGTCACTGGCAAGGCCAGCATTTATTGCCCATCCTTAGTTGCCCTTGAGAAGGTGCTGGTGGGTCTTATTCTTGAACCGCAGCCCTCCATGTGGTGAAGGTGCTCCCACAATGATGTTAGGTAGGGAGTTTCAGGATTTTGACCTCGCGATGATGAAATTATGGTGATATACGTTCAAGCCAGGATTTTGTGTGACTTGGAGGGGAACTTAGGTTAGATGTTTAAGCATGATGTGGAGATGCCGGTGATGGACTGGGGTGTACAAATGTAAGGAATCTTACAACACCAGGTTATAGTCCAACAGTTTTATTTGAAAATCACAAGCTTTCGGAGGCTTTCTCCTTCGTCAGGTGAGTGTTCACCTGACGAAGGAGAAAGCCTCCGAATGCTTGTGATTTTCAAATAAAACTGTTGGACTATAACCTGGTGTTGTAAGATTCCTTACAGATGTTAAAGCAGTGTCGGTCAATCTGACTGCTTTGTCCTGGATGGTATTCAGCTTTTCATACAAATATACGAAATTGATGGGCAGGAAAAGACCAGCTGGTCCATCAAGCTTGCCCCACACTCATGATGGCTGGAGCTTCATAATTTCAAGTGTTGTTGCAGCTGTACCCATTCTGACACGTGCTTTGTAGGTGATAGAAAGGCTTTGGGTAATCAGGAGGTGAGCCACTCACCGCAGAATACCCAGCCTCTGCTCTGCTCTACTAGCCACAACAATTATGTGGCTGGTCCAGTTGAGTTTCTGGTCAATGCTGACCTCCCAGGATATTGATGCTGGAGGACTCGGCAATGGTAATGCCATTGAACGTCAAGGGAAGGTGATTAAGCTCTCTCTTGTTGGAGATAGTCATTGCCTGACACTTGTGTGGCATGAATGATATCTGCCACTTACCAGTCCAAGCCCGGATGTTGTCCAGATGTTGTTTCATGCAGACATGGACTGCTTCATTATATGAGGGATTGTGAATGGAGCTGACCACTGTACAATCATCAGCGAATAGCCCCACTTCTGACCTTATGATCAAGGGTAGGTCATTGATGAAGCAGCTGAAGATGGTTGGGTCTAGGACACTGCCCTGAGGAACTCATGCAGCAATGTCCTGGGGCTGAGATATTTGACCTCCAACAACCACAACCATCTTCCATTGGGCCAGGTATGATTCCAGCCATTGGAATGTTTGCCCCCTGATTTCCATTGACTACAGTTTTACTATGGCTTAAGGGAGGTCAGTCTCACCTCACCTCTGGAATTGAGCTCTCATTTGGATTAAGGTCATAATGAGGAGGAGGCCAAGATGGCTCATCCACTCTGCATTTCTGTCTGAAAATGCTTGCAAATGCTTCAGCACTCATATTCTGGGGTCCGCCATCATTCAGGATGAGGAAGTTCATGGATCCTCCTCCTCCCGTTATTTGATTATATGTCCACCACCATTTACAACTGGATGTGGCAGGGTTTTATAGTTTTGACCTCATCTGTTAGTTGAAGGATCACTTATCTCTATCCATACCATGCTGCTTCTGCTGTTTAGCATTCATTTAGTTCTGTGTTGTAGCTTCACCAGATATTTTGACATATGCCTGATGCTGCTCCCACATTCTATTCTATACTCTTCGTTGAACCAGGGTTGGTCATCTGACTTGATGGTGATAGAAGAGTGAGAGATTTGTTGGGCCATAAGGTTATAGATAGTGGTGGTATACAATTTTTATACTGCTGACGGCCTACAGTTTGAGCTGCTAGATCAGTTCTTAATCTATCCCACTTAGCAAAGTGGTAGAGCTACATGGCACCATTGAGCATGTCATCAGTGTGAAGACAAAAACTTGGTCTCCACGAGGATTGTGTGGTGGTCACTCCTACCAATGAAGAGATGCATCTGAGGACGAGGTCAAGTTGTTCCCTCGTGTTGGTTCTCTCACCACCTTTTGCAAGTCCAGTCTGGCAGCTATGTCCTTTAGGACAAGGCTAACGCGGTCAGTGGTGGTACTAGTGAGCCAGTCTTGGTGATGGACATTGAAGTCCCCCACCCAGAGTATATTGTGTGCACTTGCTATCTGCAGTGCTTGCTTCATGATTGGCAAATTTGCACACGACACAAAAATTGGCCATGTCGTTGATAGTGAAGAGGATAGCTGTAGACTCCAAGAAGCTATCAATGGGTTGGTGGAGTGGGCGGAAAAGTGGCAAATTGAGTTCAACCCGGAGAAGTGTGAGGTAATGCACTTAGGGAGGGCAAACAGTAAAAGGGAATACACAGTAAACGGGAATATATTGAGAGGGGTAGAGGAAGTGAGAGACCTTGGAGTGCATGTGCACAGGTCCCTGAAGGTGGCAGTACAGGTAGATAAGGTTGTGAAGAAGGCAAATGGAACGCTCTCCGTTATTCGCCGAGGTATAGAATACAAAAGCAGGGATGTATTAATGGAACTGGATAAAACGCTGGTAAGGCCACAGCTGGAGTATTGTGCGCAGTTCTGGTCACCACATTACTGCAAGGACGTAATTGCTCTGGAGAGAGTGCAGAGAAGATTTACAAGAATATTGCTAGGGCTTGAAAATTGCAGCTACGAGGAGAGATTGGATAGGCTGGGGTTGTTTTCCTTGGAGCAGAGGAGGCTGAGGGGTGACTTGATTGAGGTGTACAAAATTGTGAGGGGCCCAGATAGAGTAGACAGGAAGTACCTGTTTCCCCTAGCGGAGAGTTCAAGAACTAGAGGACATAGATTTAAGCTGATTGGCGGAAGGATTAGAGGGGACATGAGGAAAAACTTCTTTCCCCAGAGGGCTATGGTCCGGGTGCTGGAAGGTGGGATTAGAATGGGCACCTGGTTGTTCTTCGAGCTGGCGCGGACACGATGGGCCGAACAGCCCCTTCTGTGCTGTATCTTTTCTATGATTCTAAGTGGTCTTTGACATGGAGAAGTATTGATTCATCTGCTGAGGGAGGATGTTAGGTGGTAATCAGCAGAAGGCTTCCTTGCCTATTCTTGACCTGAAGCCATGAGACTCCAGAGTCAATGTTGAGAACTCTCAGGTCACTCCCCGACTGTATATCACTGTGACCCCACCTCCAGTGAATAAGTCCTGCTGGTGGCACAGAACCTACCCAGGGATGGTGTTGGAGGAGTCTGGGATATATTGCAAACAAATATACAAACAAAGCTGACATTACAGTAGAGAGATTTCCAACCTGCATGATGTAGTTACACTCTAGCAGCTCCATTACTGGATTGAGGTTTAACTTCATGTATATATAACTATCTTCAAAGGCTTTATCATACAAGTCTTGTAGAATCTCAGCTTCCCAAGGAACACGCCTGTTTAACCAAGCCTGTAAGGCAAAACATAAGAGGGGGGAAAATTGGATAAGGGGCGTTTTTGGGCGCAGGTAGCGTGATGCGCTATTACCCCATGCCCAATGACCCCTGCGCAGGCAGAACACGAGTTTCAGCCTGCAATCAGCATTCCATTCAAGGCCTTGCATGTGGAATCAATGTAATTTGCACTTTCTACCAGCAGGGGAGCCCAATCTCTTAAAGGGAGGATGTTTCTTAGAAATCTCTTAAAGGTAGCTGGTACCTGTTATTTGCTGAAAATAACAGTCTACTGTCTACACGGAGTCTGAACGGAGATCAGACATCGCACACGTAAAATACAGATGCAGGTCCCATCCCTATGTTTACACACTGATGAGTTATGTTAAAACATTGAATAAAGGTTGCACACTACAAAATCCCACAACCTCCAAACTGCACGCCAGACCTCACCAATCTGCCGCTCTGAGTTGGTACCAGGCCTGCGAGAGTGCATGCACCAAGGTTCTCTGCTGATGCACTGGAGGACTTGGTGCAAGAGGTGGACAAAAGGAGGGACATCCTATATCTGCAGAGGTGGGGGATGGCAAGGGGCCTCCCAGACATATATCCAAAAGGCAATGGGAGGCTGCGGGGCACAAAGTCAATGCCAGGTGCACAGCATCATGAACATGGATGCAGTGCAGGAAGAAGTTCAGTGCTTTTGACATGAGTGGTCAAGGTGAGTAAGGTCAAGTGGCGTTTCCTACTAACTGCACCATGCACTACACCCCCCATCACCCATAGCACTCAACTCTTCCAACCAGATGCTTCCTCTCACCCTTACACATTACCATTGTTTCAAGCTGCCCACCCACAACTCACAGGCCACACATACTGGCAGCTATTCAGCCAGAACAGGCACATCACCCAGACATACGTCTTGCTTTCTTGTAGGATAAGGTGGCGCACATCAGGAGGCAGCAAGTGCCAGTGGCATTTAGCACCTCAAGCCTGTTCCACCATTCAATAAGATCATGGTGGACCTGTGACCTAACTCCATATACCCACCTTAGCCCCATATCCCTATCTATCAATCTCAGGTTTAACTTTCACAAGTGAGCTCGCATCAACTGCCATCTGCAGAAGAGCGTTCCAAACATCACTCATCCTTTGCATGGAGAAGCATTTCCTAACTTCACTCCTGCATATCCTGACTCTAAATGTTAGGCTATGTCCCCACGTCCTAGTATTCAAGTCTAGGAGACCTCCAAAAACAGTTACAAATGTCTCGGCAGCCAGAAGCAATAATCCAGCCACTAACCTGTAAATCCTGCAAGGTCCCTTTAAATAGCACTGGTCCGGTTAAATTTCTGGTCAATGGTGACCCCCAGGATGTTGATGGTGGGGGATTCGGCGATGGTAATGCCGTTGAATGTCAAGGGGAGGCGGTTAGGCTCTCTCTTGTTGGAGATGGTCATTGCCTGACAAATGTCTGACGTGAATGTTACTTGCCACTTAGCCCAAGCCTGGATGTTGTCCAGGTCTTGCTGCATGCTGGCTCGGAATGCTTCATTATTTGAGGGGTTGCGAATGGAACTGAACACTGTGCAGTCATCAGCCAACATCCCCATTTCTGACCTTATGATGGAGGGAAGGTCATTGATGAAGCAGCTGAAGACATTTGGGCCTAGGACACTACCCTGAGGAATTCCTGCAGCAATGTCCTGGGGCTGAGATGATTGGCCTCCAACAACCATCTTCCTTCGTTCTAGGTATGACTCCAGCCACTGGAGAGTTTTCCCCTGATTCCCATTGACTTCAATTTTACTGAGGCTCTTTGATGCCACACTCGGTCAAATGCTGCCTTGATGTCAAGGGCAGTCACTCGCACTTCACCTCTGGAATTCAGCTCTTTTGTCCATGTTTGGACCAAGGCTGTAATGAGGTCTGGAGCCGAGTGGTCCTGGCGGAACCCAAACTGAGCATCGGTGAGCAGGTTATTGGTGAGTAAGTGCCGCTTGATAGCACTGTTGACGACACTTTTCATCACTTTGCTGATGATTAAGAGTAGACTGATGGGGCGGTAATTGGCCGGATTGGATTTGTCCTGCTTTTTGTGGATAGGACATACCTGGGCAATTTTCCACATTGTAGGGTAGATGCCAGTGTTGTGGCTGTACTGGAACAGTTTGGCTAGAAGCACATCTAGTTCTGGAGCACAAGTCTTCAGCACTACAGCCGGGATGTTGTCGGGGTCCATAGCCTTTGTCGTATCCAGTGTACTCAGCCATTTCTTGATATCACGTGGAGTGAATCAAATTGGCTGAAGACTGGCTTCTGTGATGGTGGGGATAGCAGGAGGAGGCCGAGAATGGATCATCCACTTGGCACTTCTGGCTGAAGATGGTTGCAAACGCTTCAGCCTTGTCTTTTGCACTCACGTGCTGGACTCTGCCATCACTGAGGATGGGGATGTTTACAGAGCCTTCTCCTCCCGTTAGTTGTTTAATTGTCCACCACCATTCACGATTGGATATGGCAGGGCTGCAGAGCTTTGATCTGATCCGTTGGTCGTGGAATCGCTTAGCTCTGTCTATAGCCTGTTGCTTTCGCTGTTTAGCATGCATGTAGTCCTCTGTTGTAGCTTCACCAGGTTGGCACCATCATTTTTCGGTACACCTGTTGCTGCTCCCGGCATTCTCTTCTGCACTCCTCATTGAGCCAGGGTTGATCCCCTGACTTGTTGGTAATGGTAAAGTGAGGAATATGCCAGGTCATGAAGTTACAGATTGTGCTGGAATATAATTCTGCTGCTGCTGATGGCCCACAGTTGCCTCATGGATGCCCAGTTTTGAGCTGCTAGATCTGTTCTGAATCTATTCCATTTAGCACGGTGGTAGTGCCACACAACACGTTGGATGGTGTCCTCAGTGTGAAGACGGGACTTTGTCTCCACGAGGACTGTGCGGTGGTGACTCCTACCAATTCTGTCATGGACAGATGCAACTGCGACTGGTCGATTGGTGAGGATGAGGTCAAGTAAGTTTTTCCCTCGTGTTGGTTCGCTCACCATCTGCCACAGGCCCAGTTTGGCAGCTCTGTCCTTCAGGACTCGGCCAGCTCGGTCAGTGGTGGTGCTACCGAGCCACTCTTGATGATGGACATTGAAGTCCCCCACCCAGAGTACATTCTGTGCCCTTGCTACCCTCAGTGCTTCCTCCAAGTGGTGCTCAACATGGAGGATGACTGATTCATCAGCTGAGGGAGGGCGATATGATGGTTATCAGCAGGAGGTTTCCTTACCCATGTTTGGCCTGATGCCATGAGATTTCATGGGGGCTGGAGTCAATGTTGAGGACTTCTCCCGACTGTATATCGTTGTATCGCCATCTCACTGGCAGAACAGACCCAGGGATGGTAATGGAAGAGTCTAGGATGTTGGCTGAGAGGTATGATTCTGTGAGTATGGCAGGCTGTTGCTTGACTCGTCTGTGGGACAGCTCTCCCAATTTTGGCACAAGTTCCCAGATGTTAAATGAGGAGGACTTTGCAGGGTCGACTGGGCTTGGTTTGTCCTTGTTGGCATGAGTGTCGTGTGGTCCATCCGGTTTTATTCTTATTATGACTTTTTGTAGCAAGATTGTACAACTGAGTGGCTTGCTCAGCCATTTCAGAGGGTGATTAAGAATCAACCACATTGCTGTGGGTCTGGAGTTACATATGGGCCAGACCGGGTAAGGACGGCAGATTTCCTTCCCTCAATGGCATTAATGAACCAGGTGGGTTTTTACGACAATCCGATAGTTTCAAGGCCACCATTACTGATACTAGTCTTTTTTTATTCCAGATTTTAAATTGAATTTAAATTCCCCAATTGCCGTGGCGGGATTTGAACTCATGACTCTGGATTATTCATCGAGGTCTCTAGGATTATTGGTCCAGTGACATAACCACTATGCTACCTTACCCTGGGAAGGCTGTTTTCCAGTGGGGTTCCACAGGGCTCAGTACTCGGTCCCTTGCTTTTTGTGGTATGTATCAATCATTTAGACATCAATGTAGGAGGCATGATTAAGAAGTTTACAGATGATACAAAAGTTGGCCGTGTGGTTGATAGTGAGGAGGAAAGCTGTAGACTGCAGGAAGATATCAATGAACTGGTCAGGTGGGCAGAAAAGTGGCAAATGGAATTCAATCCAGAGAAGTGTGAGATAATGCATTTGGGGAGGGCAAACAAGACAAGGGAGTACACAATAAATGATAGGATACTGAGAAGTGTGGAGGAACAGAGGGATCTTGGAGTGCATGTCCAAAGATCCCTGAAGGTAGCAGGGCATATAGATAAGGTGGTTAAGAAGAATATGGGATAGTTTCCTTTATTAGCCGAGGCACAGAATATAAGAGTAGGGAGCTTATGCTGGAACTGTCTAAAACACTAGTTAGGCCACAGCTTGAGTACTGCGTACATTACAGGAAAGATGTGATTGCACTGGAGAGGGTACAGAGGAGATTTACGAGGATGTTGCCAGGACTGGAGAATTTTAGCTATAAGGAAAGATTGCATAGGCTGGGGTCGTTTTCTTTGGAATAGAGGAGACTGAGGGGAGATTTAATTGAGATGCATAAAATTATGAGGGGCCTCGTTAGAGTGGATAGGAAGGACCAATTTCCCTTAACAGAGAGGTCAATAACCAGGGGGCATAGATTTAAAGTAATTGGTAGAAGGATTAGAAGTGAGCTGAGGAGAAACTTTTTCACTCGGAGGGTGGTGGGGGTCTGGAACTAACTGCTTGAAAGGGTGGTAGAGGCAGAAAACCTCATCGCATTTAAATAGTACTTGGATATGCACTTGAAGTGCTGTAACCTACAAGGCAATGGATCAAGAGCTGGAAAGTGGGATTAGGCAGGATAGCTCTTTTACGGCCGGCACAGACACGATGGGTCGAATGGCCTCCTTCTGTGCCATAAATTTCTATGATTCTATGAATAAAAATGTTAAAAAATTATACATTTTACTACACTATGATTAAATTTACCTACAAAATTGTCCATCATTGATGTTTCTACTTGGAGGCCTCAGCCACTAACAAAAGCCTGGAATTACAGTTGATATTTTTTTTCCAGACCCATCACTCTTTCAGCTGAGGAGAGTTAGCAACTACACCAGTGGCTGCAATTTCCAGAATGCCATAGTCCAAGTGTGTGCAGAACCAATATGATTCTCTTAGAACAACTGGAAACGTGTCTTTCTTCATGCTCTGAGTTTTTTCATTTTTTTTTATTTGTTACAGGGATGTGGGAGTCGCTGGCGAGGCCAGCATTTATTGCCCATCCCTAATTGCTCTTGAGAAGGTGGTGATGAGCCGCCTTCTTGAACCGCTGCAGTCTGTCTGGTGAAGGTTCTCCCACAGTGCTGTTAGGAAGGGAGTTCCAGGATTTTGACCCAGCGACGATGAAGGAACGGCGATATATTTCCAAGTCGGAATGGTGTGTGACTTGGAGGGGAACGTGCAGGTGGTGTTGTTCCCATGTACCTGCTGCCCTTATCCATCTAGGTGGTTTGGGAGGTGCTGTCGAAGAAGCCTTGGCGACTTGCTGCAGTGCATCCTGTGGATGGTACACACTGCAGCCACAGTGCACCGGTGGTTAAGGGAGTGAATGTTTAGGGTGGTAGATGGGATGCCAATCAAGTGGGCTGCTTTGTCCTGGATGGTGTCGAGCTTCTTAAGTGTTGAAGCTGCACTCATCCAGGCAAGTGGAAAGTATTCCATCACATTCCTGACTTGTGCCTTGTAGATGCTGGAAAGGCTTTGGGGAGTCAGGAGACGAGTCACTCGCCGCAGAATATCCAGCCTCTGACCTGCTCTTGTAGCCACAGTATTTATATGGCTGGTCCGGTTAAATTTCTGGTCAATGGTGACCCCCAGGATGTTGATGGTGGGGGATTCGGCGATGGTAATGTCACTGAATGTCAGTGGGAGGTGGTTAGACTCTCCCTTGTTGGAGATGGTCATTGCCTGGCACTTATCTGGCGCAAATGTTACTTGCCACTTATCAGCCCAAGCCTGGATGTTGTCCAGGTCTTGCTGCATGCCGGCTCGGACTGCTTCATTATCTGAGGGGTTGCGAATGGAACTGAACACTGTGCAATCATCAGCGAACATCCCCATTTCTGACCTTATGATGGAGGGAAGGTCATTGATGAAGCAGCTGAAGATGGTTGGGCCTAGGACACTGCCCTGAGGAACTCCTGCAGCAATGTCCTGGGGCTGAGATGATTGGCCTCCAACAAACACTACCATCTTCCTTTGTGCTAGGTATGACTCCAGCCACTGGAAAGTTTTCCCCCTGATTCCCATTGACTTCAATTTTACTGGGCTCCTTGGTGCCACACTCGGTCAAATGCTGCCTTGATGTCAAGGGCAGTCACTCTCACCTCACCTCACCTCAGGAATTCAGCTCTTTTGTCCATGTTTGGACCAAGGCTGTAATGAGGTCTGGAGCCCAGTGTTTCCTGGCAGAACCCAAACTGAGCATCAGTGAGCAGGTTATCGGTGAGTAAGTGCTGCTTGATAGCACTGTCGATGACACCTTCCATCACTTTGCTGATGATTGAGAGTAGACTGATGGGGCGGTAATTGGCCGGATTTCCAGATGATTCAAAATCAAGCTGGAGAATACATTTTAAAAGCTTTTTTGATGCTGGTTGTAAACTTTGCCCCCCTTACAGTATTGTGTAAAAGTCTGGAAGTGTGTGAGGTTACTGATTTGTTTGAATTAAAAACCTGATTAAAATGCAAACCTTGGCTTTCGGATTTTTATGTAAAGTAAATATACCTGAAATTTCTGCGGGGGTTATCCTGATCTCACACTGCAACTTCAGCGGAAGATTGGCAAAAGCCTTGGAGAAATGGGCATTTGTGCTATTTTTTTGGTGTTTCCGCTGATTTTACACTAAAGTTACGTTGAGAGATTGGGAGAAACTCTCTGGAAATTCGAACATAATGGGCCAGATTCTGGCGTTCGTCAGACTTGCACTTGCCCATAGACTTGCATGGCAAGTAACTGTCAGCGGGAGATCTATAAAGTGCAGTGTCCTCTCCAGGGCACCTGGAACCTGAGTGAACAGAACAAGCTGCTGTGTATCTCCTTAACCAATCAGATTGCAGAATCATTAATCAACAGCGCAGAGTCTGAACCAGGAAGTGTAAATTAGAATTGTGAATTGAATGTCAAATCAAGTACGGAAAGAGAAATAAAGAGAGGATAAGAAAGATTGAATTAAGAGAGATAAAAGAGACAGAAAGAAAAAGTAAAAAAAATTCTTTAAATTTTTGTTTTTAAATCTCCAACAACAATTAAAAGATAAAGGAACGAGACTCCTTGTAAAAGTTAATTTTCAGAGCCAGAGACGTTGTTTGGCAGTAACTAAGACTTATCACGCCGTTAAAAGGGTGCTTAGACTGGAATGGACAAGCCTTAACTTTTTGTGGCAGTTTAGTCTGTATCTACGAACTTCACACTGTTCAATACATTTGAATGGTGATTCAGACAGTGAGATGCCGTTTTCGCACAGCTTACGGAGGAGTGGCGCATCTGGGCCAGCAACCTCCGGATTTTCGCATTTAACTGCGCATCTCCGCCCGCCGGAAGTTGCTGTGCGATTTGTGCATCAATAACAGTGAGCGCTGTTAGCCTCACTGTTATTTTCACAGCAAAATCTGGACCATTATGTTTATCTGAGGAAATTTCTATGTTTTAGGATTGACAGCATTTATTTATTTATGCAGCTGTGGTATGTAAAGGAAACACAAATTATTTATTTTCTAGGAACAAATCAAAGAACTGACTCCAGATATAAGCCTTCGACAGTTCTTTCCAAACTTTTTCAATGGGGATATGTACCCATCCACAATGTAGTCTCCACATGGAAACAGCATAAACCATGACATTTTTAATGTTTGATGATGTCATTTTTGACATGAGAAATATCTGGAGTCAGTTCTTTGATTTGTTCCTAGAAAATAAATAATTTGTGTTTCCTTTACCTACCACAGCTGTATAAATAAATAAATGCTGTCAATCCTAAAACATAGAAATTTTTAACATGAGAAACAATGTAAACACTAGTGATTGTTTATATGTGCAATCTAGGTTTATTAAAGCAGCCATGCATATATTTATTATTAGTGTCTGAAAACTTTATTTATTCAAAAAAAGTAACTAAAAAAACAAATGGGGGGAGAAATTCAACCTAATTTCGCCCTGGCATTAGGCATCCTGTATATGCAAATTGGGGCCCTACTGCCGATTGTAGGACCCTAACTCAAATTGTTTAGCAACTGGTTTAAGCTTGCACGGCTCTTACAGTGCTGCTAAACACCAGGTAATTCCATCCAACTTGATACATCTTGCCTATCATCTCACTGTATATTCTGGATTTCAAAAACGAAAAGTCAAGCTTTGAGGCACCAAAAATCAGGAAAAACTGGGATCATGCCTGCTACTGCCCTCCAGCACTGAACCCACTCGAATATGTGGAATAAGCTGGAAGGCCCCTAATTTGCATGTGGGGACCCCTGTCACTACGGGCACATCACCGGAGCCACCTGCCCCAAGCAGCCTGAAAATATGGCACTTGCCTGCTATTAGGGAGCATTTATTCAAGCCCCCAACCCCATTAAGTGCCTCTTTGTCCTCCTGTGCAAGGGGACCAAACCAGATTAAAAAAAAACTTTGGGGATCCTACAACAAAAGCAATTTGCATTTATATAGTACCTTTAACGTAGTAAAACATCCCAAGGCACTTCACAGAAGCATTAACAAACAAAATTTGATACCCAGCCACATGAGGTATTAGGACAGGTGAGCAAAAGCTTTGTCAAAGAGGTAGGTTTTAAGGAGCATCTTAAAGGAGAAGAGTAAGGTAGAGAGGTGGAGAGGTTTAGGGAGGGAATTCGAGAGCTTAGGGCCTAGGCAGCTGAAGGCACGGCCTCCAATGGTGGAGCGATGAAAATCAGGGATGCACAAAAGGCCAGAACTGAGGAGTGCAGAGATCGAGGAGGGTTGTAGGGCTGGAGGAGGTTTCAGAGATAGGGATGGGCGAGGGCATGGAGCGATTTGAAAAGGAGGATGAGAATTTTAAAATCGCGGCATTGAATTTTAAAATCCTTGCCTCTTCCTTGGTCTGGAACACCAAGTGGGGCTAATTTGCCAATATCCAATATCTCTCTTGGCGTACCAGCCTCCAGTCCTAAGCCTAGTCTCATTTGAGCCAAGGAAGCAGGAACTCCCAGTTTAGGGTGTCCCCACCCCTCTGCCTGCCCCCTAATGACTTGGCCTCGCAGCAAATTACCTAGCTTTCAAGAGAACAGCGTCCATGACACCACACAACCCTGCCACGGTAACCTCTTCAAGACATGCCAGATCATCGACACAGATACCACCTTCACACGAGAGGACACCACCCACCAGGTGCATGGTTCATACTCCTGTGACTCGGCCAACGTTGTCTACCTCATACGTTGCAGGAAAGGATGCCCCAGAGCATGGTACATTGGCGAGACCATGCAGACGCTGCGACAACGGATGAACGGACACCGCGCAACAATCGCCAAACAGGAGGGTTCCCTCCCAGTCGGGGAACACTTCAGCAGTCAAGGACATTCAGCCACCGACCTTCGGGTAAGCGTACTCCAAGGCAGCCTTCGAGACACACAACAACGCAAAATCGTCGAGCAGAAATTGATAGCCAAGTTCCGCACCCATGAGGACGGCCTCAACCGGGATCTTGGGTTCATGTCACGCTACACGTTACCCCACCAGCGAACAAATGTTATCTGTTTTTAATATAACGGGTCAGTTGCTGTCTTTTCTATGTTTCTACCTCTCTATCTCCGTTTTTTTTTTTTTTTTTTGGTGATTTGTATATTCGGAGACCTTGCAGGTAACACCTGTCTGTCTGCACACTGATTGCCTTGGCAACGGGCAGTTGAAAAAACTGTCTGTAATCACCAAGCATTGTTCTGTGATTTATAAATGCGATTTAATTTCGAAGATTTCATTTCCAACAACGTTCACCTGAGGAAGGAGGAAGCCTCCGAAAGCTTGTGAATTTAAAATAAAATTGCTGGACTATAACTTGGTGTTGTAAAATTGTTTACAAAGGCCTCATAAGGGGAGAGGACAAAGGTTCTTCTCCTTACAAAGGTGATCCCAGCACAAGCAGGTCACTGTCATTTTCCAGTGGTTTTATTGAACTCTCTCAAGGAGTTATGGAAGGAAATTTGGAGCCTCGGTACATAAGTAAAGGAATATACAATAATAATCAAGAACATTCATTTATAGTTTTCACAGAAAAATGGGCAAAATTAAAATACCATCCCCATTTTCCAGAAAATCAACAACAACTTGATTTTATACAGCATCTTTAATGTAGAAAAATTTCCCAAGGCGCTCCATAGAGACGCAATCCGACACAAATAGACGCCCAGTCAAAGCAGGAAATATTAGAAGGGGCGACTAGAAGCTTGGTGAAAAAGGCGGGTTTTAAGCAGAGAGGAGGAGAAGTGGATGGTTTAGGAGGGGAATTTCACAGCAAGGGGCCTTGATGTCTGAAGGCACGGCTGCCATTGGTAGGGTGAGGGGTGGGTGTCCTCGCCCCTCCCTATCTCTGTAACCTCATCCAGCCCCACAACCCTCCGAGATCTCTGCACTGCTCCAATTTTTGCAGGTTTCGGACGAGGGGGATCAGTCCTTGCTGACTTACATTGGGCCCCAGTCCCCTAAAGCCTCCAATTTTCATCCTCATGTTTATATCCCACATGGCCTTGCCCCTCTCTTTTCTGTAAACTCTAACCTCCCCAGAACTCTGCATTCCTCTGACACTGGCCTTGTGCAGCACCACCCCGCTCCACCCCTCCACCTCCCCCCCACCCCAGCAATGCTAAACAAGTACAGTGGCACTTTTTGTGCTTATGTAAAAATTAACTTCATGCTGTCCCCCATCTGTAGTTCACCACAATCTGTAACCTCATGGCCCAGCATATCCCTCGCACCTCCATCACCATCAAGCCAGATGACCAACCCTGGTTCAATGAGGAGTGTAGAACAGCATGTCAAGATTAGCACCAGGAAGACCTCAAAATGAGTTGCCAACCTGGTGAAGCTATAACACAGGACTACATGCATGCTAAACAGCGGAAGCGGCAGGGTTTAGACAGAGCTAAGTGATCCCACAACTAACGGATCAGGTCAAAGCTGCAGTACTGCCACATCCACTCGCAAAGGAGGCTCCACAAATATCCCCATCCTCAATAATGGCAGAGCCCAGCACGTGAGTTCAAAAGACAAGGCTGAAGCGTTTGCAACCATCTTCAGCCAGAATTGCCGAGTGGATGATCCATCTTGGCCCCCTCCTGAGGTCCCCATCATCACAGATGCTAGTCTTCATCGAATTCGATTCACGCCACTTGACATCAAGAAACGGCTGAGTGCACTGGACACAGCAAAAACTATGGGTCCTGACAATATCCCGGCTGTAATGCTGAAGACATGTGCTCTAGAACTAGCCGCGCCTCTAGCCAAGCTGTTCCAGTACAGCTACAACACTGGCATCTACCCAACAATGGAAAATTATCCAGGTATGTCTGGCCACAAAATGCAGGACAAATCCAACCCGACAAATCACCGCTCTAACAGTCTACTCTCAATCATCAGTAAAATGATGGAAGGTGTTGTCAACAGTGCTATCAAGCGGCACTTACTCACTAATAACCTGCTCACCGATGCTCAGTTTGGGTTCTGCCAGGACCACTCGGATCCAGACCTCATTACAGCCTTGGTCCGAACATGGACAAAAGAGCTGAATTCCAGAGGTGAAGTGAGAGTGACTGCCCTTGACATCAATGGATTCGGTTTTCCCAATTGGAGGACTTGGATGTCAGACAAGCAGTCTGACAACAGAATGATAGAGGAGGTGGTGAGGTAGAGCTGGGTGTCGCAGCATGCATGTGGAACCTGACATTGTGCAACCGAGAGTCAGCATGTAGATGAGAAATAGGAGGGGGCCATGGATCGATCCATGGGGATCTACGGGAGTCCAGAGGTAATGGTGCGGGGGCGGAAGAAAAGTCATTGCAGGAGATTCCCTTGCTATGACTGGATAGGTAAGAGTGGAACCAGACAAAGGCAGTCCCACTCAGCTGGACAATGGAGGAGAGGCGTGGGAGGAGGATGGTGTGGTCTACATCAATACCACCTCTCTCGACCCTTCCACTGTTTCTGATTTGTCCAGATGAGCAGAAATTTCCTCCAACTAAATACAGGGAAGACCGAAACCATTATCTTCGCTCCCTGCCACAAACTCCGTTCCCTAGTCACCGACTCCATCCCTCTTCCGCCACTGTCTGAGGCTGAATCAGACTGTTTGCAACCATGGCATCCTATTTGACCCTGGGATGAGCTTCCGACAACATATTCGCTCCATCACCAAGACTGCCTACTTCCACCTCCGTAACGTCGTCCGTCTCTGCCCCCGCCTCAGCTCATCAGCTGCTGAAACCTTCATCTATGCTTTTGTTACCCCCAGACTTGACTATTCCAATGCTCTGCTGGCTGGCCTCCCGTCTTCCACCCGCCGTAAACTTGAGCTCATCCAAAACTCTACTGCCCGTGTCTGAACTCGCACCAAAGTCTTGTTCACCCATCACCCCTGTGCTCGCTGACCTACATTGGCTCCAATGTCTCAATTTTGAAATTCTCATCCTTGTTTTCAAACCCCTTCATGGCCTCGCCCCTCCCTTTCTCTGTAACTTCCTCCAGCCCTTCAATCCGCTGCGATCTCTGCACTCTTCCAATTCTGGCCTCTTGAGCATCGCAGATTTTAATCGTTCCACCATTGGCGGCTATGCCTAGGCGCTAAGCTCTGGAATTCAATGCCTAAAGGTGAGAGACTAATAAATGTTGGTATTCAGAGGAATTTGGGTGCCCTTGTACACGAAACACAGAAAGTTAGCATGCAGGTACAGCACGCAATTAGGAAGGCAAATGGTATGTTGGCCCTTACTGCAAGGCGGTTGGAATATAAGAGTAAGTAAGTCTTGCTGCAATTATACAGGGCTCTGGTGAGACCAAACTTGGAGTATTATGCACAGTTTTGGTCTCCTTACCTGAGGAAGGATATACTTGCCTTAGAGGGGGTGCAACGAAGGTTCACCAGACTGATTCCTGGGATGAGAAAGTTGTCCTATGAGGAGAGATTGAGCAGAATGGGCCTATATTCTCTGGAATTTAGAAGAATGAGAGGTAATCTCATTGAAACTTAAAAAATTCTTAAAGGGGGCTTGACAGGGTAGATGCTGAGAGGCTGTTTCCCCTGGCTGGAGAGTCTAGAACTAGAGGTCATAATGTCAGGATAAGGGGTCGACCATTTATGACTGAGATGGGGAAAAATTTCTTCACTCAGAAGGTTGTGAATCTTTGGAATTCTATACCTCAGAGGGCTGTGGATGCTCAGGCTTTGAGCATATTCAAAACTGAGATCAATAGATTTTTGGACATTAAGGGAATCAAGGGATATGGGGATAGCATGAGAAATTGGAGTTGAGGCAGAAGTTCAGCCATGATCTTATTGAATGGTGGAGCAGGCCCGAGGGGCTGTATGGCCTGCTCCTGCTCCTATTTCTTATGTTCTTAAACCTCTCTACCTCTCTCTCCTCCTCTAAGACGCTCCTCAAAATCTACCTCTTTGACCAAACTTTTGGTCACCTGTCCTAGTATCTCCTTATGTGTCTCAGTGTCAGGGACGTTAAAGGCACTATATAAATGCAAGCTGTTACTGTTATTGCTATTTCCTTGAATTTAGAAGATTGAAGGGTGATCTAATCAAGGCGTTAAAAATGATAAAAGGATTCGATAGGCTGGATGCAGAGAAACTATTTACTCTGGTGGAGGATTCTAGAGCAAGAGGGCATAATCTTAAAATTAGAACTAAGCCATTTTGGAGTGGGATCAGGGGCCCGATATTAGGAGGGAGGCGGGTTGGCAGCGGGGGGTCAACTGGGTGCGTGGGTAACCTGCCCAGTGAAATTGGTGGGTTTGGCACATGATCATAAGTAAATTGAAGCCACTTACCTTGGCTTCTGGGTTTCGCGTTGGAGAGCTGCACAGCGGGCGGACTGCGTACCCGCATCATAGGCTGTCAGCTGGAGGAGCCCGATTTAAAGGGGCAGTCCTCCATTGACTGATGCTGCAGAAAATAGGCAAAATTACAGCATGGAGCAGCCCAGTGGGAAGGCTGCTCCCAGGTTTAATGATGCCTCACTCCAGGTCTTACTGGATGGGGTGAGGAGGAGGAGGAGGAGGAGGGAGATCTTCCACCCGGCGGACGGGAGGAAGTGGCCTGCCTCTGCCACCACGAAGGCCTGGCTCGAGGTGGCAGAGGAGGTCACCAGCACCACCAACATATCACGCACCTGCATACGGTGCAGGAGGCGCTTCAATGACCTAACCAGGTCAGCCGAAGTGAGTACTGTCACTCATTCCCCTACACTCCGGCTGCCACATCACCGCCCCCACCTCACATCTCCTTCTGCACTGCCAACACTACTCTATCACGTCACTCCTCACACTCACTGAACCCTCATCCTCATCTTACCTGCACTTCCTCACCTCCCCAGTAGTCATCCCGCCACTACCACTCAACCCAATCCTCATACAATCTCATGGCTCTATCTCACACTCAACCTCTCATGCATCTCTTTCACGGTCAGCCTCACCCAACCTGCCACTACCTGTGCTGCAGCAACAGGGCATGCATCACATATGTGTAGTAGGAAGCGTAAGTCAAACATGTCGTGAGCATGAAGGGGATGCACAAGGGTGTTTGAGGGTTTGTCGTGGTTTTTACTTATATTTGATTTCTGATCAACTCACATTACATATTGTATTGTCTCCACTACTGCCACGTCTTGGCCATTCTTGACTGGTTGTGCAATAAGGCCCTTTCATGAGGTTCTCCATGAAAACCCTTGATGCCACCCATTGGGTCACCCTACAGTGGGTGTATTTGTAGTTGCATGACTACTTTGTGCAGGTGCCTGTTGCGCAGAACTATGTTGTGTAGCTCCACGTGGCGGAGGTGGATGGCGTGCCTGGCGAGGCTGGTGATGGTGCTCGTCCTCCAATGGAGCGATGAATGAGGCTATGAAACCCCACCACCATCCTGATGATGTGAGTGTGAGGGGGTCCGCAAAGTAGGGAAACGTGTTTGGACAGCAGAGTTTAGGGTATGATGTAATAATTTTGAGCGTGGAGACAACGGTGTGGCAGGCAAAACTTTGTTTGAAGTGACAGAGTGCCCTGCTGCAATGAATGAGGTATTCCCCCCAACTGTCAAGGAATCCTCTGCATCTCCCAATGGCTGCTGATTGAAACACATCTGCAACAATAGGGAGTGTTTCCCACAGCATGGGAAACACGCTGAGGAGAGTCCAAAATCACATCCCTGCTAAAATCTCTTCCCAATGAGGTCTGTCAACGACCTCAAGTACCTCCCTAACAATCTAAACTGTCATCCTGGCGGCTTTGATTGCCGATGGGAGTCCCGCATGGGGGGAACCCGGTAGTGGGTGGGATGGAGCAGAGCTCTGGACCCGCTCCGGGATTCCACAATTTTAGGAACCCCCCCGCCACGATCGCACCCGCTCGGCCATCCTAAAATTGACCCTCAGGAAACACTTTTTCACACAAAGGGCAGTAGAAATCTGGAACTCTCTTCTTCAAAAGGCTGTGGGTAAATTTAAATGTTCAAGACTGGGATTTAGATGTTAGCAAGGATATCAAAGGATAGGGAAAAAAGTGGGTATAAAGTGTTGAGTTACAGATTAGCCATGATCTGAATGGCAGAACAGGCTCAAGGGCTAAATGGCCTACTCCTGTTCTTACATTTCTCTGCTTACACCCTTTTCACTTCCTCATTACATTTTCTATATTCTTCATGATTTTCTTTAGTATTATTAGTTCTAATTTTTCATATGCCTCCCTTTTAAATTTCCATTTAGTTTTGATCTCTGGTATTTATGCACAGAACTCTAGTTTTTTTGACATAGGAATATATTTGTATTCTGTCATCCCATCTTTGAAGATTTCCCACTGCTGATCTGTTTGCTAACATCTTTTCCTGCCCCTCCCCCTATTCCCTGGCTCTGCACTTGCTTAAAAGCTGTTCTTCTTTCATATCTTCCATTTCTGATGAACGGTCATCGACCTGAAACGTTAACTCTGATTCTCTCTCCACAAATGCTGCCTGAGTTGCTAAGTGTTTCCAGCATTTTCTGTTTTTACCTCAAATGTATTTCTATCTGTGTCATTGTTTACAACATGGACCATGACTTTTGGCTGCTCTTCCTCTCTTTTCAGAAGTTGTTTCACCTGGTTTATACTAGCACTCTTCTCCCTAAGCATCACAGATACTTATTGAGCATCAAAAGCATCTTCTTCATATGTAATGAGGCTGTTACCTTCAAAATTGGCTTCCAGCTGAGAGCAGAAGAGCTGATGTAGACCATTCCCATTCTGGACACTGTGGCTGGAGATGCATTCTCAATGTTGTGTACTTCAAACAATAATTTACAGGAAGGAGCCATGGGAATACGGTCACCATTAGCCAAAGTTAATGTCTTGTTGTCATCCAGTACGGAATTTAAATTTTCTATCCAAATAGCATCCACTGGACCATCCAGAATTATCCAGATATTCTCACCTAGAAACCAAATTGTACAACAACCACACAAAGATATCAACAGTCAATAAGTGGATTCTGATATAATTCACTTGCACACTAAATCATCAGACACTAGTTAGATTTTAGATAATTTCAGAATCAAATCCCGTAATCAGATTTTATTACATTTACTTTACAGGATTGGAATTTAATTCCTAATTAGCTTCATTCCACCAACTTCACTAGATCTTAGTTTTGTTAGTAAAAAAATAAATTTGCTGGTAATAATTATCAACATCATTAAAACTGCAATCTTTGCAGAAAGAAGAAAAAGTAATTTGATGCATAATTTCGTAGACTAATACAGCACAGAAGGAGGCCATTTGGGTCAGTGTGCCTGTGCCAGCTTTGTGAAAGAGTTATCAGGTTAGTCCCATTCCCCTGCTCTTTCCCCATTGCCCTGTAATTTTTTTCTCTTCAAATATTTATCCATTCACTTTTGAAAGTTATTATTAAATCTGCTTCCACCACCCTTTCAGGTACCGCATTCCAGATCATACAGGTACATGTAAGATTCTCAAAATTCACAGATCCCCCAAAACTCAGAGAAAAACCCGAAAGAAAAGGACTTTGGACTCTTTTCTAACCATTTCAGGGTGACTCACACACGCGCCGCACCAGGAAGCATCAACCAGGGAAAAGTACTTTTCGAGGAATCCACGTCCTTTAAGGGACTCGCTTCCTCGTAGGGGCGACTGTAAGAATTCTGGGAATTCACCTTTTCCCTGAGTATGGAAAAACTTTGGCCATTGACTAAAATCCTAAGATGGAAGGATACGAATCAACAACACACACAGTGGAATGTGGGAGAATTACTGCTTCAGACATGTCTCTGTTTTAATGCAAAACCTACAGCAGGTTGTCAACACTCAGCACTAATTCGAAAGGCAGTAGGCCATTGAAAGAGGCAACTGCTCCAGACATGGTGGGGCCATGTCTTTGTTTTAAAGCAAAACCGATCAACACCTAGGACGTTGGATACAAAAGGAAGCCTGTATACCAGGTGATCAGAAAATCGGAATTAAAACAATGACCCATCGGGAGAAGCAATTGCAACATGGTGAGGGACCATCAAAAGCCATCAAAGATTCTTAAGGACTTTGTAAGAACTGTTTAAACAGACATGAAGTGTTTTTTTTTAAGTGACGAAGACCATTGTAAGAGAGGGATATAGAAGTGGAAACTCGAAACCTCTCCCTCTCTCTCTCTCTCTCTTTGGTTCTTGCTGGCGCTTGTGTGCTGCTTGTCTTGTTCTGCCTGTCTCTGGAAGGAAAGCAGCTTCCGGTGAAACCAACGAACCCTACGTGAGAGAACCGGTCAGCCAGACCTGCAAGGGCAAAGGATTGTTCAACAAGGCGAGGGGGCAACAGAGAGAAGGTCAGCAGCTCTAGAAGCAGGCCGACACACAAGAAGAAACCAGAGCAACAGCCCCAGCGACCATCAGACACTTCACGGCAACAAGGGCCTTACGAAACAACCAACCGAATATTACCACCAACCAACCGGGTAATATTGGGCCACCGCGACCAAAAAAAACCAACTCGGGAGAAAACCGAAGATCCGCAAAGTTTCCACTCTACAATCTATTTCTGACTTACCTCTGGGTGAATTACTGTCAAGGATTCGTTTGGTGAGCATTATCTCTGGTCCTTTAGAGTCCAATTTAGCTAGTATAGTGGGATTGGGAGGGGTGAGGCATCTTTCTACTGTAATTTCCCTCGTGTGTACCGAAGTGTTCCCCATTTTATTAGAGTGTTAAGATTTTTGTGTTGTATTTTCTCTCTTAAATAAAGATCAAAGTTTCTTGCACCAAAACCAGTTGTCTGCTGCACTTTGTCACAACCCCCAAATAAGTCCAAGGTCTAGAACCCAGGGAGTGGGAGCGATTCGAACCGCTCAGAAGTCAGAGGCGAAGCTGACACACACCACCACCCCCTACGTACAGCAGTGTGCAATAACAGAGCAGCAGATTATTATATTCCTGTGTGTGTTCTCCTGCTCCTCCGGCACTTTATCAGGCTTTCTGCAGCTCTTCTACCGAAGTTATGATAGCTCCGTGAATCTTCATAATTAATTGATTTTAGGGTCAATTTTCCTCTCCTGTGCAACTGGGAATGCTTATTTCCTGGGTTCACAGCAGAGGATAAAGGGAGAGAGACCCCATCAAGGCAAGCACCTACCATTTTGTACTACCTGAGGAGAGGGGGAGAGTACTCTCACCTAGCAAAGGCACACTTGAGTTGGGAGTGGCCTAACAATGCCTTCCGGCTCATTTTCCTGGGTCTCTGCTTGTTGGATGTCCCAAAGGATCTGCGGCCACAGATAGTGGGCCTTTACTGCTTGCACACATTGCCCTCATGATCTGAGGAGAGGATGGGAGGATATTTCTGGAGGCCGAAAATGATGGGCTTAAAACTCCTGGAGAGGGAGGGAGGGAGCACACATTAATGCTACTTTTTGTGCCGACAGATCAAAATTTGGGGTGAAATCTAGTTTCAATGGGACTCTGCTCTAGGCAAAAAGGGCTGGAAATTCTAGTTGGGGGAACGGGTGAATCTTATGCTCACCCCCCCCTTCATTAAGGTGCATGGAGGAGGTGTCGGAATACCCAGGGAATTCCTCACCTTACGCTACAACTAGAAATCTCGCCAGGTGAGGGCTGGCAAGAGTTCGTAAAATGCACCTTAATGAAGGGGGGGTGAGCATAAGATTCACCCGTTCCCCCAACTAGAATTTCCTGCACTTTTTGCCTAGAGCAGAGTCCCATTGAAACTAGATTTAACCCAAATTTTGATCTGTCGGGTTTAGTAAAGGCCCCAAAAATTCTGCAAAGATAATTAATCCGAGAGATGATAAATTATCTTTGCAATTGTGACCTTAGGAGCATTTCAAAATTTGGACCTGTTCTTCTTCGGTCCTTCCTGAGCCTCTGATCCACAATCAGAGAGAAATGGTGCTGCTCTGACTTCTCTGGCTATTGCTGAGACAGGTGTCTCTGATGTGTCCTTACAGCTGTTGGCTGTCCGCTCCATCCCCCCCCTCCAATTTGGGGCAGGATCTGCAACAAGATACGAGGGCAGAAGGGAGTTCTACTTTGTCACACTTCAGTTGTCTTGGACTTTTGGCCCCATAGTTACCCCATGCCCCCTTCCCCCCACCCCCCCCCCCCAGGTGCAGCACTGGGTAATGGTCTCTAGATGCATTCTGGCTGCTGTTTTTCAACAGTAATCAAAAGATGGCAGCAATTACCACTGCTGTTACCTCTCAGACCTATGCATAAAAATTTTAATTAATACTTAACAATGTAGTAAAATCATACATTACATTTCCCATTTTTACCAATTAATTTGCACCTGACATAATCAATAAGGCTAATGGAATGCTGGCCTTTATATCTAGAGGACTGGCGTACAAGGGGGCAGAAGTTATGCTGCAGCTATACAAAACCCTGGTTAGACCGCACCTGGAGTACTGTGAGCAGTTCTGGGCACCGCACCTTCGGATGGACATATTGGCCTTGGAGGGAGTGCAGCGTAGGTTTACTGGAATGATACCCGGTTAAGTTATGAGGTGAGATTACACAAATTGGGGTTGTATTCTCTGGAGTTTCGAAGGTTAAGGGGTGATCTGATCGAAGTTTATAAGATATTAAGGGGAACAGATAGGGTGGATAGAGAGAAACTATTTCCGCTGGTTGGGGATTTTAGGAGTAGGGGGCACAGTCTAAAAATTAGAACCAGACCTTTCAGGAGCGAGATAAGAAAACATTTCTACACACAAAGGGTGGTAGAAGTTTGGAACTCTCTTCCGCAAACGGCAATTGATACTAGCTCAATTGCTAAATTTAAATGTGAGATGGATAGCTTTTTGGCAATCAAAGGTATTAAGGGATATGGGCCAAAGGCAGGTATATGGAGTTAGATCACAGATCAGCCATGATCATATCAAATGGCGGAGCAGGCACGAGGGGCTGAATGGCCTACTCCTGTTCCTATGTTCCTATGACATAAAGGATGCCTGTATAAAACAGATGTTGCTTGTAGCTGTAAGGAAATGGTCAATTAGACTGTCCTGAAGTCTGCTAATGTTATACTGTGATTGATTTCTCTTTATATTGTAGTAATAGTAACCTTTAGCTTTTGCCTGTTAAGTAAGGAAGTATGTCAATTTAGATGCAGTAACCACTGAATTGTTGAATGAAGACTGACCTTAAAGCAATAGTCAGTTTAGACAATAACCTAATGAAATGACATTCCAGTGCATACTGATGCATATATTTCAGTTGATAACAAGTTAGTTCTGCAGAAGGAAACATCTGAGATTGCATCATACTTTTTAGAAGCAGGAGATTGGGATGGAATGGTACAGATTAATAATTAGAAGTTTCACTTGTTGAAGAGTGAAACTATCGATAAGATAACAAAGTTAGGGAAAAATAATTTGTTAAAACTAAAGTTATTGATCAGGGACAAGGGAAGCAGCTCATTAAAATGCACCTTATATGGAGTTGTATTAGGTAATGCAGAAATGTGTCTTTTCACATATGGAAGGGGTAAGAAAAAGGTATAAAAAGTGGTGTTGGAACAGATATTTTGGGATTCAATTAGGGTCCATAACCTGTATAGCGAGCTCAGAACTGTAACGCATTTGAGTCCTCTGATTAAACTAGCAAGGCTTTTGTCATGAGTTCTGCTGTTAAGTGTATGTTTAGTTACAGTATACTTAATAAATCTGTGACATCTGACATTCAATGTTGCGAACCCTATGGATTTGAGGAGTAAATTATAAATAAGAACATACACATTTACCCCTCTTCTAACAGTTGGCACCTCAGAGTGTACATTGCAGCTCAATATCTGCCCGTTCTCCAAATTTTGGGACTTCCTGCCCATTGTACACTTTGTATCATGGCATTCCTCTTGGGAATCCCCTTGGTGGCCATGGAAGAAGAGGAAGAACAGCAGATCAGGTTGTGCATAAGGCAGTTGCATCAGTATCCCAGCACCAGAAGGTACAAGACCCATGTAGCTAAACAAACTCCCTATATTGATGCGGTCCCCTACATGGACAGAAAAGGGTTCCACTTTCTGAACATCCAGCTATGTGTGACCAATGACATAAAATTACACACGTTAATGCACGCTTTCTAGGAAGCTGCCATGACTCCTTTATCTTGTGACAGTCAAATATACCACCACTTTTCACAGACCAAAGGCCAGTGTCTAGCTAGATCCTCAGGGATAAAGGATAGCTTCTTCAGCCTTAGCTCATGATACTAATATGGTTCCCTAGGTTCTGAGGAGAAGAAAGGTAAAATAAGGTCCATTCAGCCACTAGGGTCATAATAGAACACACCATCAGCATGTTCAAATCATGCTTCAGATGCCTGGATAGGACTAGAGCTGCACTGCTGTACACTCTGGCATGTATCAAGGATTATGGTCGTATGCTACGTGGTGCTCCACAATTCTGCCAATGACAGGGGCCAAAAAATGAAGGAAATGGAAGACAAAATGAGAAGAAGATCTGCAGATACAAGATATAAAAGAAGTTGCACCCAGAATGATTCAAAACAGCTGAATTAAGGACAAATTCTCATGATCATCCTCTGGAAACCACACAGCAGCAACAATTCATGTTACGCTGCCCATGGCCTCTCCTTCACCACCCACCATAACAGCCATCTTTTTTTGATTTGTTCTCAGGATGTGGGTAACACAGGCAAGGTCACATTTCTTGCACACCCCTAGTTGCTCTGAGAAGGTGATGATCGGCTTTGTCTTTGAACCATTGCATTCCTTCTGGTGATGTTACTCCCATGATGATGTAAAGCAAGGAGTTCCAGGATTTTTACCCAGCAACAATGAAGGTAAGGCAGTATGTGTCCAAGTCAGGATGGTTTGTGACTTGGAGGGGACCTTGGGGATGATGTTTCCATAGGAACATAGCAACAGGAGTAGGCCATGCAGCCCCTCAAGCCTGTTCCGCCATCCAATTAGATCATGGCTGATCTGTATCTTAACTCCATCTACCTGTCTTGGTTCCGTAACTCTTAATACCTTTGCCTAACAAAAATCTATCAATCTCAGTTTTGAAATTTTCAATTGACTCCCAGCCTCAACAGCTTTTTGGGAAAGAGAGTTTCAGATTTCCACTATCCTTTGTGTGAAGAAGTGCTTCCTGACATCACCCCTGAACAGTCTAACTCTAATTTTAAGGTTATCCCCCTTGTTCTGGACTCCCCCACCAGAGGAAATAGTTTCTCTCTATCTACCCTATCAACACCTTTAATCATCTTAAACACCTCAATTAGATCACCTCAATCTTCTATACTCTAGGGAATATAAGCCTAGTCTTTCAACCCCGGTATCATTCTGGTGAATCTGCGCTGCACCCCCTCCAAGGCCAATACATCCTTCCTGATGTGTGGTGCCCAGAACTGAACGCAGTACTCTAAATGGGGTCTAACCAGAGCTTTATATAATTGTAACATAACTTCCACCCATTAAATTATTTAAATTTAAATTATTTTTCATACCTTCCACTATCTTTTAGTGATTTCTGTACTTGGACCCCTAAATCTCTCTGCTCCTCCACAGTTCCTAGCTTTTCACCATTTAGAAAATATTCTGATCTATATTTCTTAGGTCCAAAGTGGATGATCTCACACTTCCTCACACTGAACTGCATCTGCCACAGTTTTGCCCACTCAATTAATCTATCAATGTCCCTTTGCAACTTTCTGCTCCCATCTACACTATTTACTGTACCACCTAACTTAGTGCCATCAGCAAACATAGATATATGGCTCTTTCTTCCTTCAACTAAGTCATTTATAAATATGTAAAAAGCTGAGGCCCCAGTACGGATCACTGGGGGACGCCACTAATCACATCCTGCCAATTTGAGTACATACCCATGATCCCTACTCTCTGACTCCTACCTCCTAACCAATTGCCTACCAATGTTAATAGGTTGCCCCCAATTCTTATGTGGAACTTTATCGAATGCCTTCTGGAAATCCATATAAATAATATCCATAGACACTCCCTTATCTACCATGTTAGTTACCTACTCAAAAAATTCAACTAGGTTTGTTAGACAAGAGTTGCCCATTAAAAATCCATGCTGGCTCTCTCTGATCAGTTCATATTTATCCAAGTGCTCAGTCATTCTGTCCCTAATAATAGATTCTAATGCAATAGACATTAGACTAATAGGCCTATAATTTCCTAGTTTATCTCTCTTACCCTTCTCAAGTAATGGAGTGATGTTGGCAATTTTCCAATCCAAGGGGACAATTCCAGAATCGAGAGAGTTTTGGAAGATCATAACTAGAGCATATACAATTTTCTCACCTACTTCTTTTAATATCCTGGGTGGTAACCATCAGGTCCTGGAGACTTGTTTATCTTGAGAATCATTATTTTCTCCATTACCATTTTTTTGAAACTTATGTTAATTCTAGTAAGTTCCTCACCTTGATTTATTTTTATTTTTCCTCGTATCTCTGGTACTTTAGCCTCGTCTTCTACTGTGAAGACCGATACAAAGTAAAGATTTAGCAAGTCTGCCATTTCCTGATTTTCAATAACAATATGACCTGCACCTTGATATTACAGGTTGCAGGGCTGGGAGGTGCTACTGAAATAACTATGGTGATTTGCAGCAATGCATCCTGTATATAGTACATACTGCAGCCACAGTGTGCTGCTGGTGGTGATTCCAGTTGCAGTGATGCCAATCAAAAGAACAGCTTTGTCTTTCATAATGTTGATCTTCTTGAGCATTCCTGCAGATGCACCCGTCTAGGCCAGTGGTGAGTATTCTATCACATTGCTTACTTGAGCCTTGTAGATGGTGGAGAGGCTTTGAGAAGTCAGGAGGTGAACTGCTTATTACAGAGTGTCCAGCCTCTGTATTAATCTTGTAGTAATGTTGTTGATATAGCTGGTCCACTTAAGCTTCTGGACAACAGTGACCCCCAGGATGTTTATGGTGCAGGAATCAGTGATGCTTGTGCCATTGACGATCAGGTGAAGGTGGATGGGCCTTTTCTTCTTGGACACGGTCATTGCCCGGAACTTATGTGGTACGAAAGTTACTTGTCACTTGTCAGGCTAGCCTGGGTGTTGTGCAGGTCCTTTTTGTGGACTGGAATGGGTTGCTTCTTATTCTAAGGAGTTATGAATGGAGCTGAACATTGCAGAATAGTCAGCGAAAAGGCCCACTTCTGACCTGATATTGAAGCAGCTGAAGATGGTTAGGCTAAAGACACGGCCTTGCAGAATTCCTGCAGCGACGTCCTGGGGCTGCGATGACTGGACTCCAGTTACTATCTTTCTTCAAGTCAGGTATGATTCCAGCAGCTGTAGAATTTTCCCCTTTTCCCCCATTGACCTCAGTTTTGCTAGGGCTCACTGGTGCCATACTCAGTCGACTGCTGACTTGATGTTGAGGGCAGTTATTATTACCTCTCCTCTAGCATTCACCTCTTTTCCATTCCTAGATCAAGACGATGACAAGGTCTAGAGCTAGTTGTTCTGGCTAAACCTGAATTGAGCATCAGCAAGTAGGTTATTGATGAATAGGTGTCACTTGGTGATGCTATTGATGGCTCCTGCCTCCTTTACTGATGATGGACGGGAAGGAGGCTGATAAAGTGGAAGTTGGCTGGGTTAGATTTGTTCTGCTTTTTATGGCTAGGATATACTTGGGCAATCTTCCACATTGTTGTAGATGTCAGTGTCATAGTTGCACTGGATTAGCTTGGCTATGGCGGGTCTAGTTCTGGTACGCAGTTGTTCAAACTACAGCCAGGGTGTTGTCAGAGCCCGCAGACTTCACTGTGTCCAGTGCATTCAGCCATTTCTTAATATCGCCAGAAGTGATCAGAATATGCTAGACACTGGCACTTATAATGGTGGGGATCTTGGCTGAAAATATTTCAACTTTGGCTCTTGGACTGACGTGCTAGGGTGTGCCATAGTTGATGATGGGGGTGTTTATAGAGCAACCTCTGCCTGTCAGCTACCTGATTGTCCACCACTATTCTTGACCAGTGTAGTTGATGTTCAGAGCATTGCTCTAATCTGTTGGTTGTAGAACCTCTTTAGCTCTGTCTGTAGCCTACTGCTTTAGGTGATTAGCATGAATGTTGTCCTGCATTGGATCTTCACTAGGTAGTCTCCTGGCACGCCCTTCTACTGTCCCCATTGAATCTGTGTTCGTCTTCCAGCTTGATGGTGATGGAGGGATGACTAGGTTACAGATTGTGGTGATATACAATTCTGCTGTGCTGATGGCCCACAGAGCCTTTGGGCTGCTAGATCGATCCTTAGTTTGTTCCATTTAGCATGGTGATAGTGGCATACTACATGATAGAGGGTGTCCTCATTGTGAAATCAAGTCTTTGTCTTCACAAGGACTGTTTGGTGGTCACTCCTACCAGCGCTATCTTAGACAGACATGTCTGCAACAGGTAAGTTGGTAAGGATGTGGTCAAGTAGATTACTCCCTTATGATGGTTTCCTCACCACCGAATAGAAGCCCAGCCTGGCAGCTATCCTTTAGGGCTCAGCCAGCTTGGTCAGTGGTGCCACTGCTGAGCCACTTGGTGGTAGACAATGAAGTCTCCTACCCAAAGTACACTCCATGCCTTTGCTTCCCTCAATACATCCTCCAAGTGGTGTTCAATATAGAGGTGTACTGATTCATCAATTGGGTGGTGCAGTAGATGGTAATCAATAGAAGGAATCTTTGGCCTTTTTTCACCTGAAGCTATGGGACTCCATGGGGTCCAGATTCAATGTTGAGCACTTCCAAGGGCACACCCACCTGATTGAATACCACTGTAACTTCACCTCTGGTGGGTCTGTACTGCCAATGGGACAGGACATATGCAGGGATGGTGATGGAGGAGTCTGAGAAATTAGTGATAAATATGATTCTGTGTTAGGTTTGACTAATTTGTGGGACAGCTATCCCCAGATCTTAGTGAGGACAACTTTGTAGGATTCACTGGGCTGAATTTGCCTAAGTCTTGTTCTGATCTGATGCCTAGGTTATTACAATAGGTCTGTCCGATATCACTTTTATCCCCCCTGTTTTGTAGCAATTGTTTTATAACTGACTGGCTTGCTAGGCCACTCAGAGGGCATTAGGAGTCAACCACATATTGTGGGACTAGAGTCAAGTGTAAGCCAGACTGAGGAGGGGTAGCAGGTTCCCTTCCATAAGGACATTAGTGAACCAGTTGTTTTTTATTACAAGTTGCAGCTATCCATTAGGCAAGGTTAGATGATTTCATGTTTGATGATCATTTTCCTGGTACTAGCCCATCATTGACCAGATTTGAGAACATAAGAACATAAGAAATAACAGCAGGAGTAGGCCATACGGCCCCTCGAGCCTGCTCCGCCATTCAATAAGATCTTCTACCTCAACTCCACTTTCCCGCCCTAGCCCCATATCCTTTGATTCTCTTGGTATCCAAAAATCTATCAATCTCAGTCTTGAATATATTCAATGACTGACATCCACAGCCCTCTGAAGTAGAGAATTCCAAAAATTCATAACCCTCTGTGTGAAGAAATTTTTCTCACCTCAGTCCTAAATGGCCGATCCCTTATCTTGAGACTATGACCCCTAGTTTTAGACTCTCCAGCCAGGGGAAGCAGCCTCGCAGCATCTACCCTGTCAAGTCTTCTACGAATTTTATACGTTTCAATGAGATCACTTCTCATTCTTCTAAACTCAAGAAGAATATCGGCCCATTCTACTTATTCTCTCCTCGTAGGATGACCCTCTTATCCCAGGAATCAATCTAGTGAACCTTTGTTGCACCCCCTCTAAGGCAAGTATATCTTTCCTTGGGTAAGGAGTCCAAAACTATATACAGTACTCCAGATTCATTGAATTCAATGTCACAATTTTGCCACGGTTGAATTTGAACTCATTACCTGTGTATTGCTCGTCTAATACCATAACCACTACACTTCTGTAGTCAACTCAGAATAAACAACTCCTATTCCTCATATCTGCAAACATCCACTTCCAAACAGTACAAGTAACTGTACCAACATCAACTTGCCACTGAAACAATAATTTATTCCTTGCCCTTCCAACCTGTACAAGGAATCACTTTTTACCACCACGGTGTTTCCCTTTGGTGCTAATGTATGCCTTTCTAACTATTCTTAAATTGTTACTTCTTCTAAGTGGATGCAGTGTATGAAATGTGGCCGATTACTATCAGTATGAGCCTTTTGGTACTGTGGTGGCTTCCATTCCGGTCGTCTAAGTCCTGAGATGCACCAGCAGTAAGTTGCATCTACTGTGCATTTCAATAATTGTAAGGAGTCTTACAACACCAGGTTATAGTCCAAAGCTGTTGGACTATAACTTGATGTTGTAAGACTCCTTACATTTGTCCACCCCAGTCCATCACCGGCATCTCCACATCATTTCAATAATTGCTTTGATGTGTTGTGGTGTTTTTTAATGTTCCTGTAGTGTTTTGCTGTGCCATTTCATTAAAGTTGCTTAATTTTAACTATTGGATAATTCATGCAAAAAATGACTTTGAATTAACAGAAGTAGACTATGGACCAAAATTTGTTGCCAAAATAACGACGAGTTTAATGCACATACTATTATTAATGCATAAATCATCCAGCAACTTGCGGCCACGCAGATATTCCCCGTGAATTGCGAATCACAAGTTGCTGGATGATTTTCGCCACTCCCACGTCAGCCTCGTGATGCATGCACATTAATTGTCAATTAAACTTGCTTCAGAAACCTAGGGCTGGTACTTAACAGCATTACTACCTTTTTAAGAAGGAGATTTATGTTCCTGCAATACCACTCAACCTCTCCGGCCCAGAAAGGGAACAATTGAAACTGTGGACTCTCATTCCTAATTGTTGTTAGAAATTTTTAAAATTTAAAATTTTAAATGTTTTAATTTTTTTCTTAATTTTCCTTTCGGTGTCTCTTTTCTCTCTTACTTAATCTAATCTTTCTTTCCCTCTGTTTATTTCTCTTCCTGTACCTGATTTGTACCATTCTATTTTCTTCTCCGTTGCTCCTCTGTTTCTTTCTCAATCATTAAGGTTAAGGAGATAGACTGATGTCCCGTCATTCATCAAGGTCCCAGATGCCCCATTGCCCATTATTAGCTCGCACTTCCAGCAACTTGCAGCGCAAAAAAATTTCACGCTGAAGGGTGAGGGGAAAGGTCTAACGGCCCCACTCCTGCAAATTCTGGGCCATTATTTTCTATTAATTTAAGAATACTGATCCTGCTGGAGAACAATGGAACCTCCAGGGAAAGGCCTCCTCATACACCATTATGGTATGCCCACTAATTTTATATAGAAACATTGTTAGTTATGAAAAATATGATGGCTTAAGTATATTGATGGTAATAAAGCCGAGCCTGTGTGTGATTTATTCCTCTGTATCAAGTGCATTGAAAATTTGGAATATGCTGCTAAAAATGACCAACACTCTGAACCTGAGGGGTAAATTTTCACCCTCACTGCCTGGGCAGTAATCTGGCAGAGTGGATCACTCGCTCATTGTACAAGCCGCCCAGTTTTCATCCCATTGAAAATTACCTGTCTCAACGTGTTCACAAAAATGCAAACAGCTTATCTTACTGACTTTCAAAATTGGAGTTACCTTTTTTTGACTTGATAGATTTCCTCCAAAGTGTTGAGAAGATTCCATCAGTCCAGTCATTAGTTGCAGGATCCAGGCGCCCAAACATCTGTGGAGCAGTAATAGCCTTCGGATTCATGCGCATCTCCCGATGAGGAGTTCCACACTCGGTCAGTGAATTCATTAGGGTACGAATGACACAAGTCTTTCCAGAGCCACTAGGACCCAATGTCATCAGTCCATGACGAACTCTGGCTGTTTCAAACAGCTGAAAGTAGAGCGAACAGCACAGGATTTTAAAACTCCACAGTGGAAAGATTGGAGAAATGGGCTTTTTATCCGAGAAAGGAGACCTTTGAGAGGTGATCTCATAGAGATACATAATATAGCTTTGGCTATGGAAAAGGCAAATTCAGAATGCTTCTTTAAACTAAATGTGATAGTAGGAAAAGAGGACACAAGATGAAACCAGCAAAAGGTAAATTTAGGACTGATATCAGGAAGTTCTTCATATTAAGAGTGATCAACACTTGGAATGGACTTCCCAATAGAGAGGATAACCCTGAAATCATTTAAGAAGACTGAGATTGGGGAGTAAAAGCAGCAGCAGACCTGCAACAAGAGAAAACTACTGTGCGACATCACAGGTGAGGCAGGAGAGTCCGAGAGGTGAGCACAGTATAAAAGGAGAGACCGAGAGTGGGAGGAGAGTCTGAGAGTCTAAGGAAAGTCATGGCAGCACAGCTCGCACCCGTGATATGCTCCTCCTGCACGATGTGGGAAGTCATGGACACTACCAGTGTCCCTGGCGACCATGTGAGCAGGAAGTATGTCCAGCTGCAGCTACTGGCTAACCGTATTTCGGAGCTGGAGCTGCGGGTGGGTTCGCTGTGGAGCATCCGCGATGCTGAGACTATCGTGGAAAGCACGTTCAGTGAGGTGGTCACACCGCAGGTAAAGATTACGCAGGCAGAAAGGAAATGGGTGACTGCCAGGCAGAGTAAAAGGACTAGGCAGGTAGAGCAGGAGTCCCCTGGGGCCATCTCCCTCTCAAACAGATATTCTGCTTTGGATACTGTTGGGGGAGATGGCTTATCAGGGGAAAGCAGCAAGAGCCAAGTTCTGGGCACCACGGGTGGCTCTGCTGCACAGGAGGGGAGGAAGAAGAGTGGCAGGGCTAGAGTGACAGGGGATTCAATTGTAAGGGGAACAGATAGGCGTTTCTGTGGCCGCAAACGTGACTCCAGGATGGTATGTTGCCTCCCTGGTACTAGGGTCAAGGATGTGACAGAGCGGCTGCAGGCCATTCTGGAGGGGGAGGGTGAACAGCCAGTAGTCGTGGTCCATATTGGTACCAACGACATAGGTAAAAAAAGGGATGAGATCCTGCAAGGTGAATTTAAGGAGTTAGGAGATAAATTAAAAAGCAGGACTTCAAAGGTAGTGATCTCAGGATTACTACCAGTGCCACGTGCTAGTGAGTATAGGAACAGGAGAATAGACAGGATGAATGCGTGGCTGCAAGGATGGTGTAGGAGGGAGGGATTTAGATTCCTGGGACATTGGGACCGGTTCTGGGGAAGGTGGGACCTGTACAAGCGGGACAGGTTACACCCGAGCAGGACCGGGACCAATGTCCTCGCGGGGGTGTTTGCTAGTGCTGTTGGGGAAGGTTTAAACTAGAGTGGCAGGGGGATGGGAACCTGAGCGGGGAGTCAGAAGGGAATAAAGTTGAGAGCAGCAAGAGAGGGGAAGACCTAGGGGAAATTTACAATACAAATAGTACAAACAGTTGTTCAAGAACAAGTGAAAGGGAAAAGCGTAGAGCAGCGGAAAGAAAGTGTACTTTAGGCACGACAGATAAAATAAAAACTAGAAGGCGTAAGACGATTAACCCAGCATCAAAGCTGAAGGTCAAGCTAGGGTGAGTGGCCCAACGAAGAGTTCTATATACAAATGCACGGAGTATAAGGAATAAATTAAATGAACTACAGGTTCAAATTCAAATTGGAGGGTATGACATGATAGCTATTACTGAGACTTGGCTGCAGGATGGTCAGGATTGGGAACTAAATATACCGGGTTATAAGGTCCACAGGAGAGACAGGGAAAATGGAAGAGGGGGAGGAGTAGCCTTAATGATTAGATATGAAATCACTTCAATGATAAAGGGGGATATAACGAGAGGTAAGCAGCCAACAGAGACCTTATGGGTTGAATTGAGAAATAGGAAAGGATCTAAGACTATAGTGGGAGTTGTATGTAGGAGCCCTGGCAGCAGCTCTGAAGTGCTAGATTGCATAAATGCAGAGATTAGACAAGCGTGTAAGAAAGGCATAGTGGTCTTAATGGGGGACTTTAACCTTCACATAGATTGGGAAAAGCAGACTAGCAACTGTCAGAAAGGTAGTGAATTTCTTGAGTGTGTCCGGGATAGTTTTCGACAGCAGTATGTCCGAGAGCCAACAAGGGGGCAAGCCATACTAGATTTAGTAATGAGTAATGAACCAGATTTAGTTAACGGCTTAACTGTGCGTAAACATCTATCCAATAGTGATCATAATATGATCGAGTTCAATGTAGTGTTTGAAAGGGAAAAAAGTGAATCTGCTGCTAAGATTCTAGACTTGGGCAAGGCCGACTTCAATGGGATGAGACAGAGATTGTCCACAGTAAACTGGGCAAATCTGTTAATGGGTAAAACGACTGACGATCAGTGGGAAATGTTTAAAGAAACATTTAACGCGATACAGAATCGGTTTATACCCCTGAGGGGCAAGAACTCTACCTGCCAAAAAAAACAGCCATGGACAACTAAAGAGGTAAGGGACAGTATAAGACATAAGGAAAGGGCATACAAAAAGGCAAAAAATGGCACAGATCCTGACGAATGGGAAAGATACAAAGATCAACAAAGGGTCACAAAACAGATAGTAAGGGCTACAAAAAGAGAGTATGAAAAGAAACTCGCAAGGGATATCAAAACCAATACGAAGAACTTTTATAGTTATATTAGGAAAAAGAGGGTGGTCAGGAGCAGTGTTGGCCCCTTAAAAACTGAAAGTGGGGATATTGTCATTGACAAGGGGGAAATGGCGGACATGTTGAACGATTACTTTGCGTCAGTATTTACAGTAGAAAAAGAGGATAGCATGCCGGAAATCCCAAGAAAACTAATATTGAATCGGGGACAGGGACTCGATAAAATTAACATAAGTAAAGCAACAGTAATGAAGAAAATAATAGCACTAAAGAGTGACAAATCCCCAGGACCAAATGGTTTCCATCCCAGGGTTTTAAAGGAAGTAGGTGAGCACATTGCGGATGCCCTAACTATAATCTTTCAAAGTTCTCCAGATTCAGGAACTGTCCCTCTAGATTGGAAAATTGCACATATCACTCCACTTTTTAAGAAAGGAGAGGGAAACCGGGGAATTATAGACCAGTTAGCCTAACATCTGTTGTGGGGAAAATGCCAGAGTCTATAATTTTTTTTTTTATTCGTTCATGGGATGTGGGCGTCGCTGGCGAGGCCGGCATTTATTGCCCATCCCTAATTGCCCTCGAGAAGGTAGTGGTGAGCCGCCTTCTTGAACCGCTGCAGTCCGTGTGGTGACGGTTCTCCCACAGTGCTGTTAGGAAGGGAGTTCCAGGATTTTGACCCAGCGATGATGAAGGAACGGCGATATATTTCCAAGTCGGGATGGTGTGTGACTTGGAGGGGAACGTGCAGGTGGTGTTGTTCCCATGTGCCTGCTGCTCTTGTCCTTCTAGGTGGTAGAGGTCGCGGGTTTGGGAGGTGCTGTCGAAGAAGCCTTGGCGAGCTGCTGCAGTGCATCCTGTGGATGGTGCACACTGTAGCCACAGTGCGCCGGTGGTGAAGGGAGTGAATGTTTCAGGTGGTGGATGGGGAGCCAATCAAGCGGGCTGCTTTATCTTGGATGGTGTCGAGCTTCTTGAGTGTTGTTGGAGCTGCACTCATAGAGTTATACAGCACTGATAGAGGCCCTTCGGCCCATCGTGTCCGCGCCGGCCATCAAGCCCTGTCTAATCTAATCCCATATTCCAGCATTTGGTCCGTAGCCTTGTATGCTATGGCATTTCAAGTGCTCATCCAAATGCTTCTTGAATGTTGTGAGGGTTCCTGCCTCCACAACCCTTTCAGGCAGTGAGTTCCAGACTCCAACCACCCTCTGGGTGAAAAAGTTCTTTCTCAAATCCCCTCTAAACCTCCCGCCTTTTACCTTGAATCTATGTCCCCTTGTTATAGAACCCTCAACGAAGGGAAAAAGCTCCTTAGTATCCATCCTATCTGTGCCCCTCATAATTTTGTACACCTCAATCATGTCCCCCCTCAGCCTCCTCTGCTCCAAGGAAAACAAACCCAATCTTCCCAGTCTCTCTCCATAGCTGAAGCGCTCCAGCCCTGGTAACATCCTGGTGAATCTCCTCTGCACCCTCTCCAAAGCGATCACATCCTTCCTGTAGTGTGGCGACCAGAACTGCACACAGTACTCCAGCTGTGGCCTAACCAGTGTTTTATACAGCTCCATCATAACCTCCTTGCTCTTATATTCTATGCCTCGGCTAATAAATGTAAGTATCCCATATGCCTTCTTTACCACCTTATCTACCTGTTCCGCCGCCTTCAGGGATCTGTGAACTTGCACACCAAGATCCCTCTGACCCTCTGTCAAATGCTGCCTTGATGTCAAGGGCCGTCACTCTCACCTCACCTCTGGAATTCAGCTCTTTTGTCCATGTTTGGACCAAGGCTGTAATGAGTTCTGGAGCCAAGTGGTCCTGGCGGAACCCAAACTGAGCATCGGTGAGCAGGTTATTGGTGAGTAAGTGCCGCTTGATAGCACTGTCGACGACACCTTCCATCACTTTCCTGATGATTGAGAGTAGACTGATGGGGCGGTAATTGGCCGGATTGGATTTGTCCTGCTTTTTGTGGACAGGACATACCTGGGCAATTTTCCACATTGTCGCGTAGATGCCAGTGTTGTAGCTGTACTGGAACAGCTTGGCTCGAGGCGCACTAGTTCTGGAGCACAAGTCTTCAGCACTACAGCTGGGATGTTGTCGGGGCCCATAGCCTTTGCTGTATAGGGTGACTGAACACCTCGAGAATTTTCAGTTAATCAGAGAGAGCCAGCATGGATTTGTGAAAGGTAGGTCGTGCCTGACAAACCTGATTGAATTTTTTGAAGAGGTGACTAAAGTAGTGGACAGGGGAATGTCAATGGATGTTATTTATATGGACTTCCAGAAGGCATTTGACAAGGTCCCGCATAAGAGACTGCTAGCTAGGATAGAAGCCCATGGAATCGAGGGAAAAGTACGGACTTGGTTAGGAAGTTGGCTGAGCGAAAGACGACAGAGAGTAGGGATAATGGGAAGGTACTCACATTGGCAGGATGTGACCAGTGGAGTCCCGCAGGGATCTGTCTTGGGGCCTCAATTATTCACAATATTTATTTACGACTTCGATGAAGGCATAGAAAGTCTCATATCTAAGTTTGCCGATGACACAAAGATTGGTGGCATTGTAAGCAGTGTAGATGAAAACATAAAATTACAAAGTGATATTGATAGATTAGGTGAAAGGGCAAAACTGTGGGAAATGGAATTCAATGTAGACAAATGTGAGGTCATCCACTTTGGATCAAAAAAGCATAAAACAGTGGATGTCCAAAGGGACTTAGGGGTTCAGGTACATAGATCATTGAAGTGTCATGAACAGGTGCAGAAAGTAATCAAGGCGGCTCATGGAATGCTGGCCTTTATATCGAGAGGACTAGAATACAAGGGGGCAGAAGTTATGCTGCAGCTATACAAAACCCTGGTTAGACCGCACCTGGAGTACTGTGAGCAGTTCTGGGCACCGCACCTTCGGAAGGACATATTGGCCTTGGAGGGAGTGCAGCGTAGGTTTACTGGAATGATACCCGGACTTCAAGGGTTAAGTTACAAGGTGAGATTAAACAAATTGGGGTTGTATTCTCTGGAGTTTCGAAGGTTAAGGGGTGATCTGATCGAAGTTTATAAGATATTAAGGGGAACAGATAGGGTGGATAGAGAGAAACTATTTCCGCTGGTTGGGGATTTTAGGAGTAGGGGGCACAGTCTATAAATTAGAACCAGACCTTTCAGGAGCGAGATTAGAAAACATTTCTACACACAAAGGGTGGGTACCTTCCCATTATCCCTACTCTCTGTCGCCTTTCGCTCAGCCAACTTCCTAACCAAGTCCGTACTTTTCCCTCGATTCCATGGGCTTCTATCTTAGCTAGCAGTCTCTTATGCGGGACCTTGTCAAATGCCTTCTGGAAGTCCATATAAATAACATCCATTGCTAAATTTAAATCTGAGATAGATAGCTTTTTGGCAATCAAAGGTATTAAGGGATATGGGCCAAAGGCAGGTATATGGAGTTAGATAACAGATCAGCCATGATCTTATCAAATGGCGGAGCAGGCACGAGGGGCTGAATGGCCTACTCCTGTTCCTATGTTCCTATGTAAGAAACAATTAGATGCTGCAGTGGGGTTTTAGGATCTGGATGGATAGATTAAGATGAGCTAAATGGCTTTCCTAATCTGTAATTATCCTCTGATCTTCAATTGCGTGGGCAGGAGAACTAGCTTCACTGTGTAGATCAAGACTCAGCAAAAACAATTACTCCATCAAACAGAAGTATAGTTTCCCTCAATCAGATCTCTGCATTGTATCGGTGACTTAGTAAATGAGTGAAATTGAAGTCTTACTTTTTTCTAAATATTGTTATTATACATTAAGAAACCTCATTATTGCTTTGGTATTTTTGCACTAAAATAAGACTGCATTGTTAAATTTAGAGAATACTGTGCTGCAACTCTCGAAATGCTCCACAACTTTGTAAATTTGTGAGATTATAGTGTTTGATGATCATCCATAAGAAATATTAAAAGAATGTTAAAGCCCATGGGATTAAAGAGGTAGAGGCAGCGTGGATACAAAATTGGCTAAGGGACAGAAATCAGAGAGTAGTGGTGAATGGTTAAAATCATAGAAAATTTATGGCACAGAAGGAGGCCATTCAACCCATCGTGTCCGCGCTGGCTGAGAAATGAGCCACCCAGCCTAATCCCACTTTCCCGCATTTGGTCCGTAGCCCTGCAGGTCACGGCTCTTCTGGTGCATATCCAGGTATTTTTTAAATGAGTTGAGGGTTTCTGCCTTTACCACCCTCTCAGGCAGTGAGTTCCAGATCCCCACCGCCCTCTGGGTGAAAAACTTTTCCTCATTTCCATTCTAATCCTTCTACCAATCACTTTAAATCTATGCCCCCTGGTTATTGACCCTTCCACTAAGGGAAATAGGTCCTTCCTATCCACTCCATCTGGACCCCTCATAATTTTGTACCCTTCAATCAAATCACCCCTCAGAGTCCTCTGTTCCAAGGAAAACAACCCCAGCCTATCCAATCTGTCATTATAGCTAAAATTCTCCAGTCCTGGCAACATCCTCGTAAATCTCCTCTGCACCCTCTCTATTGCAATTACATCCTTCCTGTAATGTGGTGACCAGAACTGTGTGCAGTACTCAAGCTGTGGCCTAACAAGTGTTTTATACAGTTTCAGCATAACATCCCTGCTTTTATATTCTATGCCTCGGCTAATAAAGGAAAGTATTCCATAAGCCTTCTTAACCACCTTATCTACCTGTCCTGCTACCTTCAGGGATCTGTGGACATGCACTCCAAGGTCCCTCACTTCCTCTACACTTCTCAGTATCCTCCCATTTATTGTTCATTCCCTTGCCTTGTTTGCTCTCCCTAAATGCATTTCAGACTGGAGGGAAGTATACAGTGGTGCTCCCCAGGAGTCAGTGTTGGGACCACTGCTCTTTTTTATATATATCTTCATGACCTGGACTTGGGTATAGGGGGTAAAATTTCAAAGTTTGCAGATGACATGAAACTTGGAAATGTAGTAAACAATGTGGAGAATAGTAACAGACTTCAGGAGGACACAGACTGGCGAAATGGGCAGGTATATGGCAGATGAAATTTAACACAGAGAAGTGTACATTTTGTTAGGAAGAATGAGGAGAGGCAATATAAACAAAATGATTCCATTTTAAAGGGGGTGCAGGAACACTGGGGGTATATGTGCACAAATCTTTGAAGTTGCCAGGATAAGTTGAGAAGGCTGTTAAATAAGCATATGGGATCCTGGGCTTTATTAATAGAGGAATAGAGTACAAAAGCAAGGAAGTTATGCTAAACCTTTATAAAACACTGGTTAGGCCTCAGCTGGAGTATTGTGTTCAATTCTAGGCACCAGACTTTAGGAAGGATGTCAAGGCCTTAGAGAAGGTGCAGAGGATATTTATTAGAATGGTGTCAGGAATGAGGGACTTCAGTTATGTGAGAGACTGGAGAAGCTGGGGTTGTTCTCCTTAGAGCAGAGAAGGTTAAGGGGAGATTTGATAGAGATGTTCAAAATCATGAATGGTTTTGACAGAGTAAATAAGGAGAAACTGTTTCCAGTGGCAGAAGGGTCAGGAACCAGAGGACAGAGATTTAAGGTGATCGGCAAAAGAGCCAGAGGAGACATGAGGAAACATTTTCTTACGCAGCGAGATGTAATGATCTGGACTGCACTGCCTGAAAGGGTGGTGGAAGCAGATTCAATAGTAACGTTCAAAAGGGAATTAAATAAATACTTGAATGGAAAAAATTTACAGAGCTATGGGGAAAGAGTAGGGGAATGCGACTAATTGGATAGCTCTTTCAAAGAGCCGGTACAGGCATGATGGGCCGAATGGCCTCCTCCTATGCAGTACCTACTATGATATACGTGATAAATGATATATACTGTCTATGTTTAGCAAAATAACTCACTGTCTTTACCTGAACTAGTTTAAGATTCCAGGGTGGGTGGTTGACGAGTCCTGCTATTTCCACCTGATTTGATACAGCTGCCTGCAGTTCTGTGTAGGTGCTACTATCTAACTGTATACCTGGGAACAGATCACTGATCAGGCTTAGGAAAAGGGGCTCATCTTCATCCACCTGTTAATTAAATACAACTCAATTATGACTTGTCCATTCTCATGCCGTAAAACATTAGAACCTAGAAATTTTGGTGGCACAATGGCTCCATCAGAGATGCAGCAGGACTGGATTTCCACCTACCAATTTGCTGAGCTGCTGACCCCACAGACTGAGCTCATTTCAATTATCAGAGGTGTGCAGGCTGTGTAAATCCAGCCCACTGTGCCAGAGTTACACCGGGGAATGGGGCGAAAAACACGTGGGAAGGCGCGAGTTGAGATAAAAAGAGCTGTGATTAGAAGGCAGACCATTTTGGTGGGGGGGTGGGGGGTGGGGGGTTGTGGAGACTTGGTTTAGTAATCAGATATATTAAAAAAAATTGCTGCTTAAAGGGACAATGGCAGTACTGGAGGAAGCAAGAAATCTGGAAAATAACGATGGCTGCCAGAACTAAGAGAAGAATGGCAAACTTTCTGGAATCAGACTTTACATCCCACTGACAGAATTCCTGAGAAGGAATGGCTTTTTGGAGTCAGGGACAGGAGACCCATCAAGCCTGTGGTTTTTACTTTGTGGAGGGAAGTGGCTATAGCAGTGAGTGCCGCCTCTTTGACCCCCCAAGGCTCCTTTGCAGTGCAGGAAGAAGTTTAATGAAATAATCGCAGAAGCCAAGGTTAGCTACCTGCTCCCGTGATCCTTGCTTGCAGTCTCTTTTTAAATGTATTACTCTTCTTCATTCAATACCCTCACAGACTCTGAATCACTGTTTCCGACTCCCATATCTATTTCACCTGCTATTTGCAAATTCATCTACCTTTACAGTGTAGCATGCATGAGTAAGCCTGTCGAACTCACAATACATGACCTTCTTGCTTTCTGCCCATTCTATCCTAATGTGTTGAAATTCTATACTCATGTCTTTTCTTTTCCTTTCTCTCACAGGAGAAGGAGACCCATATCACCTGGGACTCTCAGGCCACAAGTGGTGGTTCTCCTGACCGCAGACTTTTGACCCTTCATGTGGAAGAAACATTGGAGATCCTGAGGCGGCACACCACAAATGCTGTTGAGAATCGGGTTACATAAGAACTACATGTAGGTCGTGTTGTTCCCATGTGCTTGCTGCCCTTGTCCTTCTAGGTGGTAGAGGTCGCGAGTTTGGGAGGTGCTATTGAAGAAGCCTTGGCGAAGTGCATCCTGTGGATGGTACACACTGCAGTCACAGTGCGCTGGTGGAGAAGGGAGTGAATGTTCAGGGTGGTGGATGGGGTGCCAATCAAGCGGGCTGCTTTGTCCTGGATGGTGTTGAGATTCTTGAGTGTTGTTGGAGCTGCACTCATCCAGGCAAGTGGAGAGTATTCCATTACACTCCTGACTTGTGCCTTGTAGATGGTGGAAAAGCTTTGGGGAGTCAGGAGGTGAGTCACTCGCCGCAGAATAGCCAGCCTCTTCACTTGCTCTTGTAACCACAGTATTTATATGGCTGGTCCAGTTCAGTTTCTGGTCAATGGTGACCCCCAGGATGTTGATGGTGGGGGATTCGGCGATGGTAATGCCGTTGAATGTCAAGGGGAGATGGTTAAACTCTCTCTTGTTGGAGATGGCCATTGCCTGGCACTTGTCTGGCGCGAATGTTACTTGCCACTTATCAGCCCAAGCCTGGATGTTGTCCAGGTCTTGCTGCATGTGCGCACGGACTGCTTCATTATCTGAGGGGTTGCGAATGGAACTGAACACTGTGTAATCATCAGCGAACATCCCCATTTCTGACCTTATGATGGAGGGAAGGTCATTGATAAAGCAGCTAAAGATGGTTGGGCCTAAGACACTGCCCTGAGAAACTCCTGCAGCAATGTCCTGGGGCTGAGATGGTTGGCCTCCAACAACCACTACCATCTTCCTTTGTGCTAGGTATGACTCCAGCCATTGGAGAGTTTTCCCCCTGATTCCCATTGACTTCAATTTTACTCGGGCTCCTTGGTACCACACTCGGTCAAATATTGCCTTGATGTCAAGGGCAGTCACTCTCACCTCACCTCTCGAATTCAGCTTATTTGTCTATGTTTGGACCAAGACTGTAATGAGGCCTGCAGCTGAGTGGTCCTGGCGGAACCCAAACTGAGCATCGGTGAGTAACTGCCGCTTGATAGCACTGTTGACAACACCTTCCATCACTTTGCTGATGATTGAGAATAGACTGATGGGACAGTAATTGGCCGGATTGGATTTGTCCTGCTTTTTGTGGACAGGACATACCTGGGCAATTTTCCACATTGTCAGGTAGATGCCAGTGTTGTAGCTGTACTGGAACAGCTTGGTTAGAGGCGCAGCTAGTTCTGGAGCACAAGACTTCGGTACTACAGCTGGGATGTTGTCGGGGCCCATAGCCTTTGCTGTATTCAGTGTACTCAGCCGTTTCTTGATATCACGTGGAGTGAATCGAATTGGCTGATGACTGGCTTCATCGGGAGGAGGCCGAGATGGATCATCCACTCGGCACTTCTGGCTGAAGATGGTTGCAAACGCTTCAGCCTTGTCTTTTGCACTCACATGCTGGACTCCGCCACCATTGAGGATGGGGATGTTTACAGAGCCTCCTTCTCCCATTAGTTGTTTAATTGTCCACCACCATTCATGACTGGATGTGGCAGGACTGCAGAGCTTTGATCTGATCCGTTGGTTGTGGAATCGCTTAGCTCTGTCTATAGCATGTTGCTTCTGCTGTTTAGCATACATGTTGTAGCTTCACCAGGTTGGCACCTCATTTTTAGGTACGCCTGGTGCTGCTCCTGCACTCCTCATTGAGTCAGGGTTGATCCCCTGGCTTGTTGGTAATGGTAGAGTGAGGAATATGCCGGGCCATGAGGTTACAGATTGTGCTGGAATACAATTCTGCTGTTGCTGATGGCCCACAGTGCCTCCTGGATGCCCAGTTTTGAGTTGCCAGATCTGTTCTGAATCTATCCCATTTAGCACGGTGATAGTGCCATACAACACATTGGATGGTGTCCTCAGTGCGAAGACAGGACGTCGTCTCCACGAGGACTGTGCTGGTGGTCACTCCTACCAATACTGTTATGGACAGATGCATTTGCGACAGGTAGATTGGTAAGGACGAGGTCAAGTAGGTGTTTCCCTCGTGTTGGTTTGCTCACCATCTGCCGCAGGCCCAGTCTGGCAGCTATGTCCTTCAGGACCCAGGCAGATCGGTCAGTAGTGGTGCTACGGAGCCACTCTTAGTGATGGACATTTAAGTCCCCCACCCAGAGTATATTCTGTGCCCTTGCTACCCTCAGTGCTTCCTCCATAGTGGTGTTCAGCATGGAGGAGGACTGATTCATCAGCTGAGGGAGGGCGGTAAGTGGTAATCAGGAGGAGGGTTCCTTGACCCTTGTTTGACCTGATGCCAAGGAGATTTCACTGGGGTCCAGAGTCAGAGTCAATGTTGAGGATTCCCATGGTCACTCCCTCCTGACTATATATCACTGTACTGCCACCTCTGGTCAGTCTGTCCTGCCAGTGGGACAGGACATATCCAGGGATGGTGATGGAAGAGTCTGAGAGAGGACGTTGGCTGAAAGGTATGATTCTGTGAGTATGGCTATGTCAGGCTGTTGCTTGACTAGTCTGTGGGACAGCTGTCCCAATTTTGGCACAAGTCCCCAGATGTTCGTGAGGAGGACCTTGTCAGGTCAACTGGACTTGGTTTGTCTTGTCCGGTGCCTAGTGGTCCGTCCAGTTTTATTCTTATTATGACTTCTTTTAGCGAGATTTTACAACTGAGTGGCTCACTCGGCCATTCTGAGGGCGAATTAAGAATCAACCACATTTGCTGTGGGTCTGGAGTCACATTTTAGCCAGACCGGGTGAGGACAGCAGGATTCCTTCCCTAAAGGGCATTAGTGAACCAGATGGGTTTTTACGACAATCCGGTAGTTTCGTGTCCACCATTACTGATGCTAGTATTTTAATTCCAGATTTTATTTAATTAATTGAATTTAAATTCCCCAGCTGCCATAGCAGGATTTAAACTCGATAATTCTAGCATTCTGGATTACTAATCCAGCAACATTTGCTACTGAACCCCCAGTGCTTACTGATATTATCCTTGAACAGCCGAGCTCTAATTTTAAGGTTATGCCCCTGTGTTCTGGACTCCCCAATCAGAGGTAACAGGTTTCCTAGCAAATCCTTTAATCATCTTAAACACCTCAATTAGATTATCATTTAATCTTCTATATTCAAGGGAATAGAAGCCTGGTCTATGCAACCTGTCATCATAATTTAACTCTTTTATTCCCGGTATCATTCTGGTGAATCTGCGCTGCACCCCCTCCAAGGCCATTATATCCTTCCTGTGGTGCGGTGCCCAGAACTGAACGGAGTATTCCAGATTCGGTTGTTGCAGGACCCTTTTGTGAAATTGGGCTGCCCCAGCACCTGACTCGTCAACTGAGAAACTCGCTCAGCAACTTGTGGCGCTAACAGGCAGCAAAGACCCGTCAGCAGTGCTATTTAAAGGGTTCATCCACTACATACAGGTTAGTTGTATGGTTTGTCCTTTTATGCTGCTCGTTAACTTTTGCACATTTTGTGGCCATTTTCTCACTTCTGTAACTGACTTCTGAGAAAAAGTTTTTGCTAGTGCTGCACAACTTTTGGCTGCTTTCCAAACAGTTTCACTACAGTCATGGTGGTCTGGTAGCCTTTGAAGCTGGAGGACGATGGGGAGCAGCCAAGAAGACAGGAGAGAGCAGGAGCAGCTGGAAGAAGGTAGTAGACAATGTGCAGGAGGCCATACCCACAGTGGGGGGTCTTGAGGGAGTACCTCCTATCATCTTCAATGAGCAGTGTCTCAAGTACCTTCACTTCATAAAGGAGGCTATCACCAAGCTATGAAATCTGCTGCAGTCACAACTCAAGCCTTGAACCAGGGTATGGACAGCAGTGCCTGCCAAGATCACCGTGGCCCTTAACTTTTATGCAACAGGCTCCTTCCAGACTGCAGCAAGTGATATCAGTGACATCTCAAAGTTTGCAGTCCACGTTGTATCAGGGAGGTCACCAAGGCTCTCTACACCAGGAGGAACACCTACATCTCTTTCCCAATGGACAGCGCGAAGCAGGATGAGAGAACACTAGACTTCGCCCGCATTCCAGGCTTCCTCAGGGTGCAAGATGCCATTGACTGCACGCACATTGCCCTGCATGCTCCTTATAACCAGCTCGGCATCTTTATCAATGGAAAGGGATTTCACTCCCTCAAAGTTCAGCTGGTTTGCGACCACAGGCAACGCATCATGCAGGTCTGTGCCCCTAATACCGGGATGCAGGCTGCTGTCTCTCTGGACTTTCAGAATCTAATAGCTGCCATTAAACCAGCCAATGCATTGATCATTGGAATGGCAACAGCTGGAGGAGACTTGTTCAGGCTGCCATTTGTGAGGACAACAGCAGATGTCAGTCAACTGACCTTCCCCCTCAGAGTACCACATAAGTGACACGTGGCTCCAGACATGCAGCTAGCAACAGCTCCTTTGCAGGAGCAAGCTGCTAAAACAGGAGGGCCAGCTCAGTACTGAGCTCAGTTTCCAAGGAAAACATTAGAATAAGAGGAAGAAAGTTACATGTAGATACCCTGGGGAATCACGGTGTGAGGAAAGAGTAGGTTGGCTTATGCTCATTTTGGAGCTCATAGTATTAAAGGAGAATATGCACTTCTGTCATGCTCTGTTCTTCATGGAGATTATATTACAGATCTGCCTTTGATGTTTAAGCTTCACCGAGGAGGCAGCTGCTGAACTCTGTGGTCTCGTGCAGTCAGACCGGCAAATTTAATCTATGTCTTTCTGTGCCTTGACTGTCTCAGCCTCAGCCTCTACTCCAATGCAGAGAGAGAAAAAAGTAGAAGCTTCAGGTCTAGGGTCAAAAGGAAAAAGCAAATTGCAAATCAGATTCCTAAGAGTGACAATTTTTTTTATCACGTGAATTTTACTGGCTCTCTTGATCTGCAGCTGCCTCCAGCCTGATCTGTCCTCTGAAACCTATGTTGGTAGAATTTTTTTTATTCGTTCATGGGATGTGGGTGTCGCTGGCGAAGCCAGCACTTATTGCCCATTCCTAATTGCCCTTGAGAAGGTGGTGGTGAGCCGCCTTCTCGAACTGCTGCAGTCCGTGTGGTGAAGGTTCTCCCACAGTGCTGTGAGAAAGGGAGTTCCAGGATTTTGACCCAGCGACGATGAAGGAATGGCGATATATTTCCAAGTCGGGATGGTGTGTGACTTGGAGGGGAACGTGCAGGTGGGGTTGTTCCCATGTGCCTGCTGCCCTTGTCCTTCTAGGTGGTAGAGGTTGCGAGTTTGGGAGGTGCTGTTGAAGAAGCCTTGCTGCAGTGCATCCTGTGGATGGTACACACTGCGGCCACTGTGCGCCGATGGTGAAGGGAGTGAATGTTTAGGGTGGTGGATGGGGTGCCAATCAAGCGGGCTGCTTTGTCCTGGATGGTGTCGAGCTTCTTGAGTGTTGTTGGAGCTGCACTCATCCAGGCAAGTGGAGAGTATTCCATCACACTCCTGACTTGTGTCTTGTGGATGGTGGAAAGGCTTTGGGGAGTCAGGAGGTGAGTCACTCGCCGCAGAATACCCAGCCTCTGACCTGCTCTTGTAGCCACAGTATTTATATGGCTGGTCCAGTTCAGTTTCTGGTCAATGGTGACCGCCAGGATGTTGATGGTGGGGGATTCGGTGATGTTGATGCCGTTGAATGTCAAGGGGAGGTGGTTAGACTCTCTCTTGTTGGAGATGGTTCATTGCCTGGCACTTGTCTGGCGCGAATGTTACTTGCCACTTATCAGCCCAAGCCTGGATGTTGTCCAGGTCTTGCTGCATGCGAGCTCGGACTGCTTCATTATTTGAGGGGTTGCGAATGGAACTGAACACTGTGCAATCATCAGCGAATATCCCCATTTCTGACCTTATGATGGAGGGAAGGTCATTGATGAAGCAGCTGAAGATGGTTGGCCCTGAGGAAGTCCTGCAGCAATGTCTTGGGGCTGAGATGATTGGCCTCCAACAACCACTACCATCTTCCTTTGTGCTAGGTATGACTCCAGCCACTGGAGAGTTTTCCCCCTGACTCCCATTGACTTCAATTTTACTTGAGCTCCTTGGTGCCACACTCGGTCAAATGCTGCCTTGATGTCTCACCTCACCTCTCGAATTCAGAACTTTTGTCCATGTTTAGACCAAGGCTGTAATGAGGACTGGAGCTGAGTGGTCCTGGCAGAACCCAAACTGAGCATCGGTGAGCAGGTGAGTAAGTATCGCTTGATAGCACTGCGCTGATGATTGAGAGTAGGCTGATGGGGCGGTAATTGGCCGGATTGGATTTGTCCTGCTTTTTGTGGACAGGACATATCTGGGCAATTTTCCATATTGTTGGGTAGATGCCAGTGTTGTAGCTGTACTGGAACACTTTGACTAGAGGCACAGCTAGTTCTGGAGCACAAGTCTTCAGCACTACAGCCGGGATGCTGTTGGGGCCCATAGCCTTTGCTGTATCCAGTGCACTCAGCCGTTTCTTGATATCACGTGGAGTGAATCGAATTGGCTGAAGATTGGCTTCTGTGATGGTGGGGATATCGGGAGGAGGCCGAGATGGATCATTCACTTGGCACTTCTGGCTGAAGATGGTTGCAAACGCTTCAGCCTTGTCTTTTGCACTCACGTGCTGGACTCCGCCACCATTGAGGATGGGGATGTTTACAGAGCCTCCTCCTCCCGTTTGTTGTTTAATTGTCCACCACCATTCACGACTGGATGTGGCAGGACTGCAGAGCTTTGATCTGATCCATTGGTTGTGGAATCGCTTAGCTCTTATTATAGCATGTTGCTTCCGCTGTTTAGAATATCACAGCCATTTCAATATTTAAATCTCATTAATGAAATAGTCTCCCAAATTTACTTACCAGTTTAGACAGATTCATGTCTCTCAGAACTCTCATGACAATTGTTGGCTCACTGTCTTCTGGTCGTGCTCTCTTCTGAGATCCCAATGTCCTCAGTACAGAAAGAATATTTCTCAAGCCAAAGTCATAGTGAACCTAGCAGCAATAATTTGACAAGAAATAAAATTATTGATTGAACTATTCTTTAAAGACGTTTGCTATAGTTTTTCAAACAAAATATCTCCGCCAGCAAGAAGGCTATTTATTCAAACGTTTGATGGCAATTTATACAGCCATTTTTGTGTTAGTTTGCTTCGTTTTGAAGTTGCCATTTAAAAATGAGAACAACTTTTATGAAAGGTACACTATTGTTGACAAAGACAAATCCATACCTACAAAGCCTTTCAGTATTACAAAATATTCTCCAGTACAGTTTATGGGCTACATTTTCTAGTTCCAGTGCTCAAGTGGCACGCACATGAACTAGGAATAGCCAATCCTGTTGGATTTTCCAGGATCAGCCTCATTACCTATTCACCGTGAGCACCAGACATGTATGAGACTTGACACTCGGATTTAGTACAATGGGAAGAATGGAGTGAATCCAGCACAGGTGCAGCACCTAAAGGAGCTGCCACTTAAAGTGGAAGTCATACTGCTGGCGTCAAGAAGGCCACAGGCAGCAAGTCGATCATTGGAAAAAAGTGACTCAGCAACCACAAGAAATCCGAGCATTCCAAGATGCAATTTTAGAGCTGGTCATTTCAAGTGTGCCAAAGGACAATTGTCCTGTTTTGCAGTGAAGTACATACTCCCCATCTGAGAACCTTCTGGGCTTCGTGCAGGAGATGGCATAAAGATTCAATGTGATGTCCAACATTCAGAGACTCTTGGAATAGATAAGGTAGAAGTTTGCCAACTTCAAAAAATCTGCCAAGATAATACATCCAGAAATTCCCTATATATAATAGATTGGCATAGTGCACCTGCCAGAAAACAATGACTGCGGCTGCATGTAAAGTATTCAAACAACCTTACAGCTCTTCTCAAGTTCCATGCGCGCTCCTATTTTATTTTATTCATTCATGGGATGTGGGTGTCACTGGCAAAGCCAGCATTTATTGCCTATCCCTAACTGCCCTTGAGAAGGTGGTGGTGAGCCGTTGCCTTGAACCACTGCAGTCCGTGTGGTGAAAATGCTCCCACAGTGCTGTTATGTAGGGAGTTCCAGGATTTTAACCCAGCGACGATGAAGGAACGGCGATATATTTCCAAGTTGGGATAGTGTGTGACTTGGAGGGGAACATGCTGGTGGTGTTGTGGGGAGAGATCGCTGGGGGAGAGATTGCAGGGGAAGATTGTTGCAGGGAGAGATCATTGGTGGAGGATTGTTGCTGGGAGAGATCGCTGGAGGGAGGGATCACAGGGGGAGAGATCGTGGGGGAGAGATCGTGAGGAGAGAGATCACTGGGGGGAAGAGATGTCTGGGGTAGAGATCACAGGGGGAGAGATCACAGGTGGGAGAGATCTCATGTGGGAGAGATTGCAGCAGGGAGAGATTGCAGGTGGGAGAGATCGCAGGCGGGGAGATCGCAGGTGGGAGAAATCGCTGGGGAGAGATCGCTGGGGGGAGAGATCGCAGGGGCAGAGATCGCTGGGCGGGGAAGATCGTGGGGGGAGAGGTCACAGGGTGTGGGATTGCTGGGGAGAGAACACCGAGGGGAGATCGCCGTGGGGAGAGATAGCGGGGGGAGAGATCGCAGGGGAGTGATCGCGAAGGGAGAGATCGAAGAGGGAGAGATTGTTCTGTGGAGAGATCGCAGGTGGGAGAGGTCGCAGGTGGGAGAGGTCGCAAGTGGGAGAGATCCCTGGGGCCAGATCGCTGGGGAGCGAGATCGTTGTGGGGAGAGATTGCGGGGTGGGAGATCGAGAGGGAGATCGCAGGGTAGAGATCACGGGGAGAAATCGCAGAGGAGAGATCGCAGGGGAGAGATCACGAAGGGGAGAGATTGTTGTGAGGAGAGTTCGCAGGTGGGAGAGGTCACAGGGGGAGAGGTCGCAGAGGGAAAGATCGCGGGGGAAAGGTCGCAGGTGGAGAGGTCGCAGGGGGAGAGATTGCGGGGACAGATCGCAGATGGGAGATATCACAGGGGGAAGAGATTGTTGCGGGGAAAGATTGCAGGGGTGAGATCGCAGGGGGAGGATTGTTGCGGGGAGAGATCGTAGGTGGAGAGTTCACATCAGGAGTGATTGTTGCGGGGAGAGATCACGGGGGGAGAGATCACGGGGGGAGAAATCGCGGGGTGTGGGATCGCGGGGGAGAGATCGGAGGGGAGTGAGATCACTGTGGGGAGAGATTGCGGGGTGAGAATTCGAAGGGGAGAGATCGCGAGGGGAGAGATTGTTGTGAGGAGAGATCGCAGGTGGGAGAAGTCACAGGTGGGAGAGGTCGCAGGGGGGAGATCGCAGGGGCAGAGATCGCTGGGCAGGGAAGATCGCGGGGGGAGAGATCACAGGGTGTGGGATCGCTGGGGAGAGAACACCGGGGGGAGATCGCCGTGGGGAGAGATCGCAGGGGAGTGATCGCGAAGGGAGAGATCGAAGAGGGAGAGATTGTTCTGAGGAGAGGTCGCAGGTGGGAGAGGTCGCAGGTGGGAGAGGTCACAGATGGGAGAGGTTGCAGGGGGAGAGGTCGCAGGGGGAGAGGTCACGGGGGAGAGATTGCGGGGAGAGATCGCAGGTGGGAAAGATCACAGGGGGAGAGATTGTTGCGGGGAGAGATCGCAGGTGGAGAGATCGCGGGGGGAGAGATCGCGGAGGGAAGAGATCATTGGGTGAGAGATTGCAGGGTGTGCGATCACTGGGGAGAGGTCGCAGCGGAGAGAGATCACAGGGGGAGGATTGTTGCAGGGTGAGATCAAATGGGGAGGATAGTTGCAGGGAGAGACCATAACTGGAGACTTGTTGCGGGGAGAGATCGTAGATGGAGAGATCGCATGAGGAGAGATTGTGGGGGAGACCGAGGAGGCGGGGAAAGGTCACAGGTGGGAGAGGTTGCAGGGGGAGAGGTCGCAGGGGGAGAGGTCGCAGGGGGAGAGGTCGCAGGGGGAAAGGTCGCGGGGGAAAGGTCGCAGTTGGAGAGGTCGCAGGGGGAGAGATTGCGTGGAGAGATCGCAGATGGGATATATCACGGGGGAGAGATTGTTGCGGGGAAAGATTGCAGGGGTGAGATCGCAGGGGGAGGATTGCTGCGGGGAGAGATCGTAGATGGAGAGTTCACATCGGGAGTGATTGTTGCGGGGAGAGATCACGGGGGGAGAAATCGCGGGGGGAGAAATCGCGGGGTGTGGGATCGCGGGGAAGAGATCGGAGGGGAGTGAGATCACTGTGGGGAGAGATTGCGGGGGGAGAATTCGAAGGGGAGAGATCGCGAGGGGAGAGATTGTTGTGAGGAGAGATCGCAGGTGGGAGAAGTCACAGGTGGGAGAGGTCGCAGGGGGAGTGATCGCAGGGGGAGTGATCGCAGGGGGAAGATCGCAGGGGGAGAGGTTGCAGGGGAAAGGTCACGGGGGAGAGGTCGCAGGGGGAGAGGTCACAGGGGATGAGGTTGCGGGGAGAGGGCGCAGTGGGAGACATTGCGAGGAGAGATTGAAGGTGTGAGAGATCACAGGGGAGAGATTGTTGTGGGGAGAGACCGCAGGGCGAGAGATCGCAGGGGGAGGATTGTGGGGAGAGATCTTAGATGGAGGATTGATGCGGGCAAAGATCGTAGGTGGAGAGATCGCGTGGGGAGAGATTGTTGCGGGGAGTGATCCCGGGGGGAGAGGTCGCAGGGGAGAGGTCACGGGGGAGAGGTCGCAGGGGGAGAGGTCACAGGGGATGAGGTTGCGGGGAGAGGGCGCAGTGGGAGACATTGCGAGGAGAGATTGAAGGTGTGAGAGATCACCGGGGAGAGATTGTTGCGGGGAGAGACCGCAGGGCGAGAGATCGCAGGGGGAGGATTGTGGGGAGAGATCTTAGATGGAGGATTGATGCGGGCAAAGATCGTAGGTGGAGAGATCGCGTGGGGAGAGATTGTTGCGGGGAGTGATCCCGGGGGGAGAGGTCGCAGGGGAGAGGTCACGGGGGAGAGGTCGCAGGGGGAGAGGTCACAGGGGATGAGGTTGCGGGGAGAGGGCGCAGTGGGAGACATTGCGAGGAGAGATTGAAGGTGTGAGAGATCACCGGGGAGAGATTGTTGCGGGGAGAGACCGCAGGGCGAGAGATCGCAGGGGGAGGATTGTGGGGAGAGATCTTAGATGGAGGATTGATGCGGCAAAGATCGTAGGTGGAGAGATCGCGTGGGGAGAGATTGTTGTGGGGAGTGATCGCGGGGGGAGAGGTCGCAGGGGGAGAGGTCGCAGGGGGAAAGGTCGCAGGGGGAGAGGGTGCAGTGCGGGGAGAGATTGCAGGTGGGAGAGATCACAGGGGAGAAATTGTTGCAGGAAGAGATCATAGATGGAGGATTGTTGTGGGCAAAGATCATAGGTGGAGAGATCGCGTGGCGAGAGATTGTTGCGGGTAGAGATCGAGGGAGGAGAGATTGCAGGGGAGCGAGATCGTTGTGGGGAGAGATTGCGGGGGGAGAGATCGCGAGGGGAGAGATTGTTGTGAGGAGAGATCGCAGGTGGGAGAGGTCGCATGTGGGAGTGGTCCCAGGAGGAGGATTGTTGCGGGGAGAGATCACCGGGGGAGAGATCGCAGGGGAGTGATCACGGAGGTGAGAGATCGCAGGATGTGTGATCGCTAGGGAGTGATCACAGGAGAGTGAGATCGCTGTGGGGAGAGATTGCGAGGGGTGAGATCGCAGGGGAGAGATTGCGAGGGTAGAGATTGCAGGGGGGGAGAGGTTGCAGGTTGGAGAGGTCGCAGGGGAGAGGTTGCAGGTGGAAGAGATCACAGCGGGAGAGATTGTTGCGGGGAGAGATCGCAGGTGGGAAAGGTCGCAGGTGGGAAAGGTCGCAAATGGCAGAGGTCGCAGGTGGGAGAGGTCACAGGGGGTTAGGTCGCAGGGGGAGAGATCGCAGGGGGAGAGATTGCGGGAAGTGATCGCTGGGGGAGAGTTGTTGCGGGGAGAGATCGCAGGGGGAGGATCATGCGGGGAAAGGTCATAGGTGGAGAGATCGCGTGGGGAGAGATTGTTGCGGGGAGAGATTTCGGGGGAGAGATCGTGGGGAAGTGATCGCGGGGGGGGAGAGGTTGCAGGTTGGAGAGGTCGCAGGGGAAAGGTTGCAGGTGGAAGAGATCACAGCGGGAGAGATTGTTGCGGGGAGAGATCGCAGGTGGGAAAGGTCGCAAATGGCAGAGGTCGCAGGTGGGAGAGGTCGCAGGGGGAGAGATTGCGGGAAGTGGTCGCTGGGGGAGAGTTGTTGCGGGGAGAGATCGCAGGGGGAGGATCATGCGGGGAAAGGTCATAGGTGGAGAGATCGCGTGGGGAGAGATTGTTGCGGGGAGAGATGTCGGGGGAGAGATCGTGGGGAAGTGACCACGGGGGGGGAGAGGTTGCAGGTTGGAGACGTCGCAGGGGAGAGGTTGCAGGTGGAAGAGATCACAGCGGGAGAGATTGTTGCGGGGAGAGATCGTAGGGGGAAAGATTGCAGGGGGAGCATTTTTGCTGGGAGAGATCATAGGTTGAGGCTTGTTGCGGGTAGAGATCGTAGGTGGAGAGATCGCATGGGGAGAGATTGTTGTGAGGAGAGATCGCAGGTGGGAAAGGTCGCAGGTGGGAGAGGTCACAAATGGCAGAGGTCGCAGGTGGAAGGGGTAGCAGGGGGAGAGGTCGCAGGGGGAGTGGTCGCAGGGGGAGAGATCACGGGGGAGAGATTGCGGGAAGTAATCGCTGGGGGAGAGTTGTTGCGGGGAGAGATCGCAGGGGGAGGATCATGCGGGGAAAGGTCATAGGTGGAGAGATCGCGTGGGGAGTGATTGTTGCGGGGAGAGATTTCGGGGTAGAGATCGTGGGGAAGTGATCGCGGTGGGGAGAGGTTGCAAGTGGGAGAGGTCGCAGGGGAGTGATTGCAGGGGGTGAGGTCACAGGGGAGAGATTGCGAGGGTAGCGATTGTTGTAAGGTGAGATCGCAGGTGGGAGCAGTCGCAGGGGAGAAGTTGCAGGGGGTGAGGTTGCAGGGGGTGAGGTCGCACGGGGTGAGGTCGCAGGGTGAGAGGTTGCACGGGGAGATTGTGGGGGGAGAGATTGCGGGGAGAGATTGCAGGGGGAGATATCGCAGCGGAGAGATTGCAAGGGGGGAGGACACTGGGGAGAGGTTGCAGTGCGAGAGGTCGCAGGGGGAGAGGTTGCTGAGGGAGAAATCGCAAGGGGAGAGATCGTTACGGGGAGGGATCGCAGTGGGGAGGGATCGCGGGTGGGAGGGTTCGCGGGGGAAGGATTGCGGGGGAGGCATCGTGTAGGATGGGATCACGAGGGCAGAGATTATTATGAGTAGAGATCGTGGTGGGGAGAGATCGTGGGGGAGAAATCGCAGGGGGAGAGATTGTTGGGGGGAGAGGTCGAAGGGGAAAGGTCGCAGGTGGAGAGGTCGCAGGTGCAGGATTGTTGTGGGGAGAGATCGTAGGTGGAGAAATTACGTGGGGAGACACTGTTGCAGGGAGAGTTCGCGGGGTCGAGATTGCGGGGCAGAGAGATCGTGGAGGGAGAGATCGCGGGGAGAGATTGCAGGGGGAGATATCGCAGGGGAGAGATTGCTGGGGGGAGATATCGCAGGGGAGAGATTGCAAGGGGAGAGATTGTGGGGTGGAGAGGTCGCAGGTGCAGGACTGTTGTGGGGAGAGATCGTAGGTGGAGAAATTACGTGGGGAGACACTGTTGCAGGGAGAGTTCGCGGGGTCGAGATTGCGGGGCAGAGAGATCATGGAGGGAGAGATCGCGGGGAGAGATTGCGGGGGGAGATATCGCAGGGGAGAGATTGCGGGGGGAGATATCGCAGGGGAGAGATTGCAAGGGGAGAGATTGCGGGGGGAGATATTGCAGGTGCAGGATTGTTGTGGGGAGAGACTGTTGCAGGGAGAGATCGCGGGGAGGGATTGCGGGGGGAGAAATCGCAGGGGAGAGATTGCGGGGGGAGATATCGCAGGGGAGAGATTGCAAGGGGAGAGGTCGCAGAGGGAGAGGTCGCAGTGGGAGAGGTTGCTGAGGGAGAAATTGCAAGGGGAGAGATCGTTAACGGGGAGGGATCGCAGCGGGAGGATTGTTGCACGGGGAGATCGTAGGTGGAGGATTGTTGCGGGGAGAGATCGCTGTGGGGAGGGATCGCGGTTGGGGAGGGATTGTGGGAGAGAGATCACGAGGGATGAGATCGCTGAGGGGAGAGATGTCTGGGGTAGAGATCACAGGGAGAGAGATCGCAGGTCGGAGAGATCTAATGTGGGAGAGATCGCAGGGGGGAGAGATCGCAGGTGAGAGAAATCGCAGGTGGGAGAGATCGCAGGGGAGAGATCGCTGGGGAGAGAACGCTGGGGGGAGAGATCGCCATGGGGAGAAATCCCGGAGGGTTAGATTGCAGGGGAGAGATTGAAGGAGAAATCGCGGGGAGAGATCACAGGGGAGAGATCGCGAAGGGAGAGATGGAAGAGGGAGAGATTGTTGTGAAGAGAGATCGCAGGTGGGAGAGGTCGCAGATGGGAGAGGTCGCAGGGGGAGAGATCGCAGGGGCAGAGGTCGCAGGGGGAGAGATTGTGGGGAGAGATTGCAGGTGGGAGAGATCACAGTGGGAGAGATTGTTGCGGGGAGAGATCGTAGGGGGAAAGATTGCAGGGGGATCATTTTTGTGGGGAGAGATCATAGGTGGAGGCTTGTTGCGGGGAGAGATCGTTGGTGGAGAGATCGCATGGGAGAGATTGTTGTGAGGAGAGATCGCAGGTGGGAAAGGTCGCAGGTGGGAGAGGTCGCAAATGGCAGAGGTCGCAGGTGGGAGAGGTCGCAGGGGGAGAGATCGCTGGGGACACCTCGCTGGGGAGAGAGATCGCTGTGGGGAGAGAGGGCGGGTGGAGAGATCACAGGGGAGAGATTGCAGGGGAGAGATCGCGAGGAGAGAATGCGAAGGGAGAGATCGCAGGGGGAGAGATTGCATGGGGAGATTGCAGGTGGGAAAGATCACAGGGGGAGAGATTGTTGCAGGGAGAGATTGTAGGGGGAATGATTGCAGGGGGAGCATTTTTGCGGGGAGAGATCAAAGGTGGAGAGATCGCGTGGGGAGAAATTGTTGCGGGGAGTGATTGCAGGGGGAGAGATCCCTGGGGGAGCATTTTTGCGGGGAGAGATCATAGGTGGAGAGATCGCATGGGGAGAGATTGTTGTGAGGAGAGATCGCAGGTGGGAAAGGTCGCAGGTGGGAGAGGTCGCAAATGGCAGAGGTCGCAGGTGGGAGAGGTTGCAGGGGGAGAGGTTGCAGGGGGAATGGTCGCAGGGGGAGAGATCGCATGGGGAGAGATTATTGTGAGGAGAGATCGCAGGTGGGAAAGGTCGCAGGTGGGAGAGGTCGCAAATGGCAGAGGTCGCAGGTGGGAGAGATCGCAGGGGGAGATGTCACAGGGGGAGTGGTCACAGGAGGAGAGATCGCAGTGGGAGAGATTACGGGAAATGATCACTGGGGGAGAGTTGTTGCGGGGAAAGATCGCAGGGGGAGTATCGTGCGGGGAAAGGTCATAGGTGGAGAGATCGCGTGGGGAGAGATTTCGGGGGAGAGATCGTGGGGAAGTGATCGCGGTGGGGAGAGGTTGCAGGGGGTGAGGTCGCAGGCGAGAGATTGCGAGGGTAGAGATTGTTGATTGTTGTGAGGTGAGATCGCAGGTGGGAAAGGTCGCAGGTGGGAGAGGTCGCAGGGGAGAGGTTGCAGGGGGTGAGGTTGCAGGGGGTGAGGTCGCAGGGTGAGAGGTTGCAGGGGGAGATTGTGGGGGGAGAGATCACGGGGAGAGATTGCGGGGGGAGATATTGCAGGGGAGAGATTGCAAGGGGGGAGGTCGCTGGAGAGAGGTTGCTGAGGGAGAAATCGCAAGGGGAGAGATTGTTACGGGGAGGGATCGCAGGGGGAGGATTGTTGCACGGGGAGATTGTAGGTGGAGGATCGTTGCAGGGAGAGATCGCTGGGGGGAGGAATCGCGGGTGGGAGGGATCGCGGGGGAAGGATCGTGGGGGAGGCATCGTGTGGGAAGGGATCGCGAGGGCAGTGATTATTATGAGTAGAGATTGCGGGGGTAGAGATCGTGGGGGAGAAATCGCAGGGGGAGAGATCGCGGAGGGGGAGAGATTGTGGGGTGGAGAGGTCGCAGGTGCAGGATTGTTGTGGGGAGAGATTGTAGGTGGAGAAATTACGTGGGGAGAGACTGTTCCAGGGAGAGTTCGTGGGGTCGAGATTGCGGGGCAGAGAGATCGTGGGGGGAGAGATCGTGAGGAGAGATTGCGGTGGGAGATATCGCAGGGGAGAGATTGCAAGGGGAGAGGTCGCGGGGGAGAGGTCGCAGGGGGAGAGGTTGCTGAGGGAGAAATTGCAAGGGGAGAGATCGTTATGGGGAGGGATTGCAGTGGGAGGATTGTTGCATGGGGAGATCGTAGGTGGAGGATCGTTGCGGGGAGAGATCGCTGTGGGGAGGGATCGCCGGGGTGGGGGGGAGGGATCATGGGGGAGACATCGTGTGGGAAGGAATCGCGAGGGGGAGAGATCGCGGGGGGAGGGATCGCGGGAGATAGATCACGAGGGATGAGAGAACACTGGGGGGAGAGATCGCCGTGGGGAGAAATCCCGGGAGGTTAGATTGCAGGGGAGAGATTGAAGGAGAAATCGCGGGGAGAGATCACAGGGGAGACATCGCAAGGGAGAGATCGCGAAGGGAAAGATGGAAGAGGGAGAGATTGTTGTGAGGAGAGATCGCAGGTGGGAGAGGTCGCAGGTGGGAGAGGTCGCAGGGGGAGAGATCGCTGGGGACACATCGCTGGGGAGAGAGATCGCTGTGGGGAGAGAGTGCGGGTGGAGAGATCACAGGGGAGAGATCGCGGGGGTAGAGATCGCAGGGGGAGAGATTGCAGGGGAGAGATTGCAGTGGAGAGATCACGGGGAGAGATCGCGAAGGGAGAGATCGTAGAGGGAAAGATTGCAGGGGGACATTTTTGCAGGGAGAGATCATAGGTGGAGGCTTGTTGCGTGGAGAAATCGTAGGTGGAGAGAACGCGTGGGGAGAGAGTGTCACGGGGAGAGATCGCTGGGGGAGAGATTGCGGGGTGGAGAGATCGCTGGGTGTGGGATCGCTGGGGAGAATTCGCAGGGGAGACCGCTGTGGGAATAGGTTGCGGGGGGAGAGATCGCGGCGCGGAGAGGTCGTAAGTGGGAGAGGTCGTAGGTGGGAGAGGTCGCAGGTGGGAGAGATTGCAGGGGGAGACGTCGCAGGGGGAGAGACTGCAGGGGGAAAGGTCGCAGGTGGAGAGATCGCAGGGGCAGAGATTGCGGGGAGAGATCGTAGGTGAAGAGTTCGCGTGGGAAGAGATTGGTGGAGGGAGAGATCACCAGGGAGAGATCACGGGGGCGGGGGGGGGGGGAGAGATCACGGAGGGGAAAAATCGTGGGGGGAGAGATTACGGGGGGGAGAGATCACAGAGGGGAGAGATCATGGAGGGATAGATCACAGAGTGTGGGATCGCTGTGGGGAGAGATTGCAAGGGGAGAGATCGCAGGGGAGAGATTGCGAGGGTACAGATTGTTGTGAGGAGGGATCGCAGGTGGGAGGGATCGCAGGTGGGAGAGGTCGCAGGTGGGAGAGGTCACAGGGGAAGAGGTCGCAGGGGGACAGGTCGCAAGGGGAGAGATCGCAGGGGGAGAGATCGCAGGGGGAGAGATTGCGGGGAGTGGTTGCTTAGGGAGAGATTGTTGCGGGGACAGATCGCAGGGGGAGAGATCGCAGGGGAGGGTAGTTACGGGGAAAGATCATAGGTGGAGAGATCACAGGGGGAGAGATTGTTGCGGGGAGTGATTGCAGGGGGGAGAGATTGTTGCGGGGAGAGATTGCAGGGGGAGAGATCCCTGGGGGAGGATCGTTGCGGGGAGAGATCATAGGTGGAGAGATCGCATGGGGAGAGATTGTTGTGAGGAGAGATCACAGGTGGGAGAGGTCGCAGGTGGGAGAGGTCGCAGGTGGGAGAGGTCGCAGGGGGAGAGGTCGCAGGGGGAGAGGTCGCAGGGGGAGAGATCGTTGTGAGGAGAGATCGCAGGTGGGAGAGATTGTTGCGGGGAGAGATCGCAGGGGGATGATTGCTGTGGGCGAGATCATAGATGGAGGATTGTTGCGGGGAGCAATCGTAGGTGGAGAGATCGCGGGGGGGAGAGATTGTTGCGGGGAGAGATCATGGGGGGCGAGATCACGGAGGGGGAGTTCACAGGGGGAGAGATCGCAGGGTGTGGGATTGCTGGGGAGTGATCACAGGGGAGAGAGATCGCTGTGGGGAGAGATTGCGGGTGAAGAGATCGCAGGGGAGAGATCGCAGTGGAGAAATCTCGAGGGGAGTGATTGCAGGGGGAGAGATTGTTGTGAGGACAGATCGTAGGTGGGAGAAGTCGCGGGGGGAGAGGTCACAGGGGAAGAGGTCGCGGGGGAGAGGTCGCACCGGGAGAGTTTGTGCGGGGAGATCGCAGGAGGAGAGATTGTTGCGGGGAGAGATCGCAGGTGGGAGAGATCACAGGGGGAGAGATTGTTGCGGGCAGAGATCGCAGTGGGAGAGATCGCGGTGGGAGCGATTGTTGTGAGGAGAGATCGCAGGTGGGAGAGATCGCAGCGGGGAAAGATCGCAGGTGGAGAGTTCACGGGGCGATATATCGCGGGGGGAGAGATCGCGGTCGGAGAGATCGCGCGGCAACTCGGAACGCAGCCGTTAAATTTAAATGGTAGCCAAAATCTGAGTAACGCAGCCTCATTAACCTATTATAATCACAGACCCGCCTCTCCAGAGTGGGTTACTCAGCCGTACCCCAACCCGTCGAGGTAGGTGCGTTCGCGGCAGGCTGGGGTCACGTTTCCCATTTTTGGCAATTGAGCCCCACCCCCACCCCCACTGACTCTCTCCTGCCCATGATGGGGAGGGATAAAATCCACCCCCTGGAGTGTGAAGTGAGGAAGGATGGTGCCATCAGAGGAGCTACTGATTCTGTAAAGGCTACCAAGTGAGAAGTGAATCCTGCTGCTGGCTGCTGGTGAAGGGCGCGAGGAAATGTGTGTTTGTAATGAGAATGACAGGTGGTATAGTGTGCCATTGTGCTGGGTGTTGAAGGATGTTTTGGAGGGAAGGGAATTGTTCAGTGCTGGGGAGGGGCGAAGGACTGTTATGATTTGTTGTTACGGATATGGAAAAATAAAGAGCTATACTCACCCTTGCTACACTTGAAGCGCTTACTGCACTGCATCCAACTCCTTGGGGGTGATGCTCCTGGAGTGGACTCTCCCTGCAATCTGTCGTCATGCCTGGTGAACACATGTTTAGGGATTTTCCTCCCATTGGCTGGAAAGAAAACTTCCCTTCTTGCCCTGTCCTCTTCTAGAAGACCTCCAGGGAGGCTTCAGAGAGCCTTGGGGCTTGCCTGTTACTCATCTTTCAGCAGTTCCTTCCTCCATCAATCCAACAGCCAAAAAGAAATGCAATCACACTTTAAGAGGTACATTCCCGTTTTAAATAGGCCTCTGACTGACTCGCTGCAAAGTTCGCTGCCAAAGTGGACGGGTTTCCCGTTGTGTCAGCCAATTGTGTTTGACAAACCAACTGGAGTTTTTTGAGGATGTAACTGGTAGAATAGATAAGGGAGAATCAGTGGATGTGATTTATTTGGATTTTCAGAAGGCCTTTGATAAAGTCCCACATAAGAGGTTAGTGTGCAAAATTAAAGCACATGGGATTGGTGGCAATATACTGGCATGGATTGAAAATTGGTTAACAGACAGGAAACACAGAGTAGGAATGAATGGGTCTTCTTTGGGGTGGCAGGCAGTGACTAGTAGGGTACCGCAGGGATCAATGCTTGGGCCCCAGCTATTCACAATATATATCAATGATTTGGATGAGGGAACCAAATGTAATATTTCCAAGTTTGCTGACGGCACAAAACTAGGTGGGATTGTGAGTTGTGAGGAGGATGCAAAGAGGTTTCAAGGTGATTTCGACAAGTTGAGTGAGTGGGCAAATACATGGCAGATGCAGTATAATGTGGATAAATAGATTTCCACATCGTTCACCTGAGGAAGGAGGAAGCCTCCGAAAGCTTGTGAATTTAAAATAAAATTGCTGGACTATAACTTGGTGTTGTAAAATTGTTTACAATTGATAAATTTGAAGTTATCCACTTCGGAAGGATAAAACAGAAAGGCAGAGTATTATTTAAATGGTGATAGATTGGGAAATGTTGATGTACAAAGAGACCTGGGTGTACTTTTACACCAGTCACTAAATGCAAACTTGCAGGTGCAGCAAGCAGTTAGGAAGGCAAATGGTATGTTGGCCTTCATTGCAAGAGGATTTGAGTACAGGAGCAAGAATGTCTTACTGCAGTTATTCAGGGCCTTGGTGAGACCACACCTGGAGTATTGTGTGCAGTTTTAGTCTCCTTACTAAAGAAAGGATATACTTGTCATAGAAGCAAACAAGTCAGCTTGGAAGACAGGGCAAATATGTGAGGGCAAGGCTGGATGGCATCTATTTTAATGCAAGGAGTCTTGCGAATAAGGTGGATGAACTGAAGGTGTTGATAAACACATGGGAGTATGATATTGTTGCTGTCACAGAGACATGGTTGAGGGAGGGGCAAGACTGGCAGCTCAATATTCCGGGGTACAGAATCTTCAGGCGAGACAGAGGGGGAGGTATAAGAGGAGGGGGGGTCGCAATATTAATTAAAGAATCAATTACTGCCATAAGGAGGGATGATATATTAGCAGGTTCCTCTAATGAGGCCATATGGGTGGAGCTTAAAAACAAAAAGGGGGCAAGCACTTTGATGGGAGTGTACTATAGGCCCCCAAACAGTCAGGGGGAGATAGAGGAACAGATATGTAGGCAAATCTCAGAAAATTGTGCAAATAATAGGGTAATAATAGTGGGGGATTTCAACTTCCCCAATATTAACTGGGATACTCAGAGTGTAAAAGGCTTAGAGGGTACAAAATTCTTAACGTGCATCCAGAAGAGCTTTTTGAGCCAGCATGTAGAAAGTCCTACAAGAGAGGGGGCGGTACTGGACCTAATTCTAGGGAATGTGGCCGGCCAAGTGGAAGAAGTGCTAGTAGGTGAGCACTTTGGTGACAGTGACCATAATTCGGTGGGATTTAAGGTGGTCATGGAAAAGGACAGGGAGGGGCTGGAAATAAAGGTTCTAAATTGGGGGAAGGCCGATTTTAATAGGATAAGGCAGGATCTGGCCAAAATGGACTGGGATCAGCTGCTTGTAGGAAAATCCGCATCGGAGCAATGGGAGTCTTTCAGAAGGGAGATTGAGACCATACAATGGCAACATGTTCCCATAAAGGTCAAGGGTAGTTCCAAGAACTCCAGGGAACCTTGGATGTCAGGGGATATACGAGAATGGATTAGGAAAAAAAGGAGGGCTTTTGGCAGATACAAAAGGCTAAAGACGGAGGAAGCCCAAGAGGAGTACAAAAAGTGCAGGGGGATACTTAAAAAAGAAATTAGGAGATCAAGGAGGGGCCATGAAATAACACTGGCGGGCAAAATAAAGGAAAATCCTAAGATGTTTTATAAGTATATTAAGGGTAAGAGGATGACTAGGGAAAAAATAGGGCCCATTAGGGACAAAAATGGCAATCTGTGTGTGGAGCCGGCAGATGTAGGAGGGGTTCTAAATGAATTTTTTGCATCTGTTTTCACTATGGAGAAGGACGATGTAGACATAGAAATACGGCAGGGGGACTGTGATATACTCGAACATATTAACATCGAGCGGGAGGAGGTATTGGCGGTTTTAGCAGGCCTAAAAATGGATAAATCCCCAGGCCCGGACGAAATGTATCCCAGGCTACTGTGTGAGGCAAAGGAGGAGTTTGCGGGGGCTCTGACACATATATTCAGAACCTCTCTGGCCACAGGGGATGTGCCAGAGGACTGGAGAACCGCTAATGTAATACCATTATTCAAGAAGGGGAGTAGGGAAAAACCGGGGAACTACAGGCCAGTGAGCCTAACATCAGTGGTAGGAAAATTATTGGAAAAAATTCTGAAGGACAAAATTAGTCTCCACTTGGAGAAGCAAGGATTAATCAGTGATAGTCAACATGGCTTTGTCAAGGGAAGATCATGTCTGACTAATTTGATTGAATTTTTTGAGGGGGTGACTAGGCGTGTGGATGAGGGTAACGCAGTGGATGTGGTATACATGGATTTCAGTAAGGCCTTCGATAAAGTCCCCCACAGGAGACTGGTCAAGAAGGTACGAGCCCATGGAATCCAGGGTGCCTTGGCACTTTGGATACAAAACTGGCTTAGTGGCAGAAGGCAGAGGGAGATGGTCGAAGGTTGTTTTTGTGACTGGAAGCCTGTGGCCAGTGGGGTACCACAGGGATCGGTGCTGGGTCCCTTGCTGTTTGTGGTCTACATTAATGACTTGGATATGAATGTAAAAGGTATGATCAGTAAGTTCGCTGATGATACAAAGATTGGTAGGGTGGTAAATAGCGAAGAGGATAGCCTCAGTCTGCAGGACGATATAGATGGGTTGGTCAGATGGGCGGAACAGTGGCAAATGGAATTTAACTCGGAAAAGTGCGAGGTGATGCACTTTGGAGGGACTAACAAGGCAAGGGAATACACAATGAATGGGAGGACCCTAGGCAAGACAGAGGGTCAGAGGGATCTTGGTGTGCAAGTTCACAGATCCCTGAAGGCGGCGGAACAGGTAGATAAGGTGGTAAAGAAGGCATATGGGATACTTGCCTTTATTAGCCGAGGCATAGAATATAAGAGCAAGGAGGTTATGATGGAGCTGTATAAAACACTGGTTAGGCCACAGCTGGAGTACTGTGTGCAGTTCTGGTCACCACACTACAGGAAGGATGTGATCGCTTTGGAGAGGGTGCAGAGGAGATTCACCAGGATGTTACCAGGGCTGGAGCGCTTCAGCTATGAAGAGAGACTGGGAAGATTGGGTTTGTTTTCCTTGGAGCAGAGGAGGCTGAGGGGGGACATGATTGAGGTGTACAAAATTATGAGGGGCACAGATAGGATGGATACTAAGGAGCTTTTTCCCTTCGTTGAGGGTTCTATAACAAGGGGACATAGATTCAAGGTAAAAGGCGGGAGGTTTAGAGGGGATTTGAGAAATAACTTTTTCACCCAGAGGGTGGTTGGAGTCTGGAACTCACTGTCTGAAAGGGTTGTGGAGGCAGGAACCCTCACAACATTCAAGAAGCATTTGGATGAGCACTTGAAATGCCATAGCATACAAGGCTACGGACCAAATGCTGGAATATGGGATTAGAGTAGACAGGGCTGATGGCCGGCGCGGACACGATGGGCCGAAGGGCCTCTATCCGTGCTGTATGACTCTATGACTCTATGACTCTATGAGTGCAGCGAAGGTTCACCAGACTGATTCCTGGGATGGCAGGACTGTCGTATGAGGAGTGATTGGGTCAACTCGGCCTGTATTCACTCGAGTTTAGAAGAATGAGAGGGGATCTCATTGAAACATATAAAATTCTGACAGGGCTAGACAGACTGGATGCAGGGAGGATGTTTCCCCTGGCTGGGGGGTCCAGAACGAGGGGCATTGTCTCAGGATACAGGGTAGGACATTTGGGACTGAGATGAGGAGAAATTTCTTCACTGAACCTGTGGAATTCTCTACCACAGAAGGCTGTGGAGGCCAAGTCACTGAATTTTTTTAAGAAGGAGCTAGATAGATTTCTAGACACAAAAGGCATCAAGGGGTATGGGAGAGAGTGGATATATGGTATTGAGATAGAGGATCAGCCATGATCATATTGAATGGTGCAGCAGGCTCGAAGGGCCGAATGGCCTACTCCTGCTCCTATTTTCCATGTTTCTATGTCCTGGCAACATCCTCGTAAATCTCCTTTGCACCCTCTCTAGTGCAATTACATCCTTCCTGTAACGTGGTGACCAGAACTGTGCGCAGTACTCAAGCTGTGACCTAACTAGTGTTTTATACAGTTCCAGCATAACATCCCTGCTTTTATATTCTATGCCTCGACTAATAAAGGAAAGTATTCCATATGCCTTCTTAACCACCTTATCTACTTGTCCTGCTACCTTCAGGGATCTGTGAACATGCACTCCAAGATCCCTCACTCCCTCTACACCTCTCAATATCCTCCCATTTATTGTGTATTCCCTTGCCTTGTTTGCTCTCCCCAATTGCATTACCTCACACTTCTCCGGATTGAACTCTATTAGCCACTTTTCTGCCCATCTGACCAGTCCATTGATATCTTCCTGCAGTCTACAGCTTTCCTCCTCACTATCAACCACACAGCCTACCTTTGTGTCATCTGCAAATTTCTTAACCATGCCCCCACGTTTAAGTCCAAATCGTTAATGTATACTGCAAAAAGCAAAGGACCTAGTACCAAGCCCTGCGGCGCCCCATAGGAAACAGCCTTCCAGTCGCAAAAACACCCGTCGACCTTTGCTTCCTGCCATTGAGCCAATTTTGGATCCAATTTGCTACATTCCCTTGGATCCCATGGGCTTTCACTTTTTTGACCAATCTGCCATGTGGGACCTTGTCAAAAGCCTTGCTAAAATCCATGTAGACAACATCAATTGTGCTACCTTCATCGATCCTCCTTGTCACCTCCTCGAAAGTCTTCAGAGAGAGACACAAAAACTCACTACTGCATTGGGTCAAAAGGATAAGAACATACAAGCTCCTGAAATCTTTGCTAAAACTGGCCTCCTTCTATGATACTATGATACCAGTCCTTTAAATTCTATAGTAGCAGGCTAGTTTCTACTCCTAATAGGCAATCTCCCAATTACTCATGTTGTTCGTGCTTAGAGGTCATCTTGAATATTGAAATTTGGCTGACCCCAGACATCATGGTAGAGTTAACCAATTTCACAAGCGTGCTAGGGTTCACCCACTTCACAACCACGCAAGGGTTCACCCATTTCACAACCATGGTATCATGGTGTTATAGTATGTTACGACACAAAAGGAGGCCATTTGGCCCATTGTGCCTGTGATAGAGCTATCCAATTAGTCCGATTCCCCTGCTTCATCTCCTTGGCCTGTACATATTTTCCCTTCAAGTATTTATCTAATTCCCTTTTCAAAATCATTATTGAATCTGCTTCCACCACCCTTCCAGGCACTACGTTCCAGGTAATAACAACTCTACTTAAAAATAAATGTTTCCTCATTTCGGCTCTGGTTCTTTTGCCAATCACTTAAAATCTGCGACATCTGGTTACCGACTCATCTGCCACTGGAAACAGTTTCGCCTTATTTACTTTATCAAAACCATTCATGATTTTGAACACCTCTATCAAATCTTCTCTGTTCCAAAGAGAACAACCCCAACTTATGAGTCTAACTGGATTGCGCTTACAAAAAGCCGGCATGGGCTCGATGGGCCAAATGGCCTCCTTCTGTGCGGTAACCATTCTATGATTCTATGGTTCTCCAGTCTCTCCGCATAACTGAAGTCCCTCATCTCTGACACCATTCTAGTAAATCTCCTCTGCACCCTCTCTAAGGCCTTGACATCCTTCCTAAAGTGTGGTGTCCAGAATTGAACTCAATACTCCAACTGAGGCCTAACCAGTGTTTTATTAAGGTTTAGCATAACTTCCTTGCTTTTGTCCTTTATCAAATGTCTTTTGAAAGTCCATATACACTACTCTCATCAACCCTCTCCATTACTTCATCAAAGTACTCAATCAAGTTAGTCAAACACAATTTTCCTTTAACAAATCTGTGCTGACTTTCATTTATTAGCCCATACTTTTCCAAGTGCCAATTAATTTTATCCTGGATTATTATCTCTAAAATTTTCCCCACCACCAATATTAGGCTGACTGGCCTGTAATTGTCAGGTTTATCCCACTCCCCTTTTTTGAACAGAGTGTAACATTTACAACCTTCCAGTCCTCTGGCACTGCCCCCATATCTAAGAAGGATTGGAAGATTGTGGCCAGAGCCTCTGCAATTTCTATCCTTACTTCCTTCAGTAATCTAGGATGCATCCCATCTGGACTGGGTGACTTTTCTACTTTGAATATTGCCAATCTTTTAGGTATCTCCTCTTTATCTATTTTTGTCCTATCCAATATCGCTATTACTCCTCCTTTACTGCTACAATAGCAGCATAAGAACATAACAAATAGGAGCAGATGTAGGCCATAAGATCATGGTTGACCTTTGACCTCAACTCCATTTTCCTGCCCGATCCCCATATCCCTTGATTCCCTTCGAGTCCAAAAATCTATCAATCTCAGTCTTCAATATACTAACAACTGAGCATCCACAGCCCTCTGAGGAAGAGAATTCCAAATATTAACAACCCTCTGAGTGAAGAAATTTATCTTCGCCTCAGTCCTAAATGTCCGATCCCTTATCCTGAGTCTATGCCCCCTAGTTCCAGACTCTCCAGCCAGGGGAAACATCCTCTCAGTATCTACCTGTCAAGCCCTCTTAGAATCTTATATGTTTCAATGAGATCACCTCTCATTCTTCTAAACTCCACAGAGTATAGGCCTATTCTATTCAATCTCTCCTCATAGGACAACCCTTTCATTCCAGGAATCAATCTAGGGAACCTTTGTTGCACTGTCTCGAAGGCAAGTATATCCTTCCTTAGATAAGGAGACCAAAACTATACACAGTACTCCAGGTGTAGTCTCACCAAAGCCCTGTACAATTACAGCAAGACTTCCTCACTCTTGTACTCCAACCCCCTTGTAATAAAGGCCAACATACCATTTGCCTTCCTAATTGCTTGCTGTACCTGCATGTTAACTTTCTGTTTTTCATGTACAAGGACACCCAAATCCCTCTGAACACCAACATTTAATAGTTTCTCACCATTTAAAAATTATTCCATTTTTCTATTCTTCCTATTAAAGTGAATAACCTCACATTTCCCCCACATTATATTCCATCTGCAACCTTCTTGCCCACTCACTCAACTTGTCTAAATCGCCTTGAAGCCTCTTTGCATCCTCCTCACAACTCATGATCCTACCTAGTTTTGTGTCGTCAGCAAACTTGGAAATATTACATTTGGTTCCCTCATCCAAATCATTGATATATATGGTGAACAGCTGGGGCCTAAGCACTGATCCCTGCGGTACCCGACTAGTCACTGCCTGCCACCCCAAAAAAGACCCATTTATTCCTACTCTGTGTTTCCTGTCTGTTAACCAATTTTCAATCCATGCCAGTATATTAAAACCAATGCCATGTGCTTTAATTTTGCACACTAACCTCTTGGGCCTGATTTTAGCAGGCCTGCGGGTTTCCGGCGGGTTGGGTTTCGGGTGCGTGGCCTCCGCGCCCGGTGAAATTAGTGGGTTGCCCGCGCGATCGTAGCAGGCAATGCACTAATTGGAATCACTTACCTGCTCCTCCGGGCTCCGCGCTGCTGGTCTGCGCGTCGGGCGGGCTGCGCATGCGCAGTACGATCTGTCAGCTGGAGGCTCTCTACTTAAAGGGGTAGTCCTCCACTGACAGATGCTGCAACCAATGGAACAAATTACAGCATGGAGCAGCCCAGGGGGAAGGCTGCTCCCAGTTTAATGATGCCTCACCCCAGGTATCATCAGATGGGGTGAGGAGGAGGGGGAGGACAGAGATCTTCCACCCGGCGGGTGGGAGGAAGCGGCCTGCCTCTGCCACCAAGAAGGCCTGGCTCGAGGTGGCAGAGGGGGTCACCTGCACCATCAACATATCGCCCACCTGCATACAGTGCAGGAGGCGCTCCAATGACCTCAGTAGGTCAGCCACAATGAGAACACGTAGTCTTTCCCCTACACTCCGTCTGCCACAACACTGCCCCCACCCCACATCTCCTTCGGCACCGCCAACACTACTCTGTCACATCACCCCTCATACCCACTGAAACCCCATCCTCATCTTACCTGCACCTACTCACCTCGCCAGTACTCACCCGCCACTAATACGCAACCCAATCCTTATACAATCTCATGGCTCTATCCCATACTCACCCTCTCGTGCATCTCTCTCACGGCCAGCCTCACTCAACCTGCCACCACCTGTGCTGCAGCCACAGGGCACGCATCGCATATGTGCAGTAGGCAGCGTACGGCAAACGTGTCGTGAGCATGAAGGGGATGCACAAGGGTGTCTGAGGGTTTGCCATGGGTGTTACCTATATTGAATTTCAGAGCAACAAACATCACACATTATATTGGCACCACCACTGCCATGTCTCCGCGAATCATGTCTGTTGTGTCCAATAATGCCCGCTCCTGGGTATCACTATGAGGACCCACCACTGATGCCACCCATTGTGTTACTGCAGAGTAGGTGCAGGTGTATTTGCAGGGCTCTTCCGCGCAGACGACTGAGAGACATCGGCGGTGTACCCGGCTGCACCCTGGAAGGATGCGGAGGAGAAGTTGTGGAGGGCAGTGGTGACTTTGGCAGCGACAGGTAAGCAGATGGTGCTGGGGCCAGCCAGGAGCAGCTCGGCATGAAAGAGCCTGCAGATCTCCACGACTACATGTCGAGTGAATCTGCGCCTCCGTGTGCACTGCTGCTCGGAGAGGTCCGGGGAGCTGCGCCTCGGTCTGTGAACCCTGTGGCGAGGGTAGTGCCCTCTGCGACGCGTCTCTCTCTGCGGTAGCCCTCCCTCCTGCTGTACAGGTGGATGTGTCACAGCACTCTGTTGTGGATGGCGAGGCTGCTGGGGCTGGTCATGCTGTTCGTCCTCCGAGGATGTCAACGCACCACCCATCTGGCAGGTGTTGGTCTGAGGGGTTGTGCAGGGTAGGTAGGTGGTTCCTCGCACTGGGGCTGCGGTTTCACGTCGGTCTGTCCTCTGGCTTGGCGGGGGGTGGTGGAGGGCAGGGGTTGCCCTACGTGACGCGGTGGCCTCCTGCGTGGGTGAGGGCTCTCCCACCCGCTGTGGAGTGCACCTTGGCAGCTGCCACAGGCTACTGGCTGGAACACGACCGGTTGAAGGGAGACTGTTTCCCCCAGTGTGTGAAACTCACTGCCTTGAAGCTAAAATCCCACACTTCCTGTTTTGACAGCTGCTTCAGCTCATTTAATGACCTCAACAAGCAAGGTAAGTACACTCAAGTGGAACCCCGCTGGCTTTAATTGCCTGCGGAATTCCCACCAGCGGGGCCTGCGCACGCAGCCCCGCACGTCAGCGCGGCACCCGGAAGTCATAGAGTCATAGAGTCATAGAGTTATACAGCACGGATAGAGGCCCTTCGGCCCATCGTGTCTGCGCCGGCCATCAGCCCTGTCTACTCTAATCCCATATTCCAGCATTTGGTCCGTAGCCTTGTATGCTATGGCATTTCAAGTGCTCATCCAAATGCTTCTTGAATGTTGTGAGGGTTCCTGCCTCCACAACCCTCTCAGGCAGTGAGTTCCAGACTCCAACCATCCTCTGGGTGAAAAAGTTATTTCTCAAATCCCCTCTAAACCTCCCGCCTTTTACCTTGAATCTATGTCCCTTTACCTTGAATCAGTGGCCGGGATCTCGGCGCGATCCGGTCACGTGACTGGATATCGGGATTTTCGGGGCCCCCCCGCTGGAAACCCGCAGGAAACCCGACGCTAAAATTGAGCCCCTTATGTGGGACCTTATCGAATGCCTCATCGAAATCCAAATATACTACATCCTCTTCTCTAGTGAAGACCGATGCAAAGTATTCATTTAGGCCCTCAGCCATACCCCCTACAAGAAGGTCTCCTTTTTTGTCCCTAATCGGCCCCACCCTTCCCTTGACTACCCTTTTACCATTTATATGTTTATAAAAGACTTTTGGGTTCCCTTTTATGTAAGCTGCTAATCTATTCTCATACTCTCTCTTTGCCCCTCTTATTCCCTTTCTTAGATCTGTATTTAGCTTGGTTCTATATTGTATGATGAACCTTATAGTTGTCAGAAGGCTCCTTTTTCTGTTTCATTTTAATCTCTGTATCTTTAGTCATCCAGGGAGTTCCAGCTTTGGATGCCCTTCCTTTCCCCCTTGTGGGAATGTGTCTACTCTGTACCTGAACCAACTCCTCCTTGAACGCCTCCCATTGTTCAATTACTGTTTTTCCCACCAAGTTTTGAATCCAAGCCTCCAGGGCTAGATCCCTTTTTAACTCACTGATATTAGCTATGTAGGGGTAACCCACTTCACATCAACTAGGTGTGAATTACGTGCCACCCTACTTTCGCTCATGATTGCAGCCAAATGGAAAGTCTAGGCCTGGAGACCCTTGATATGTAGAGCTAGCAAAAATCTAACCTTGTCCTAACAGTTTATGGTATCAAACTTGACTCTATCCAGCAGAGGCCTAGTGTCCCTGGCAACCTCATCACCCATAAGACCATAAGAGATAGGAGCAGGAATAGGCCATTTGGCCCCTCGAGCCTGCTCCGCCATTTAATGAGATCATGGCTGATCTGATTTTTACCTCAACTCCACTTTCCCGCCCTTTCCCCATATCCTTTGACTCCCTTGCTGATCAAAAATTTGTCTAACTCAGCCTTGAATGTATTCAATGACTCAGCCTCCACAGCTTTTTGGGGTAAAGAATTCCAAAGATTCACGACCCTCTGGGAGAAGAAATTCCTCCTCATTTCCGTCTTAAACGGGCGATCCCTTATTCTGAGACTATGCCCCCTAGTTTTAGATTCCCCCATGAGGGGTAGCATCCTCTCAGCGTCTACCCTATCGAGTCCCCTCAGAATCTTGTATGTTTCAAGAAGATCTCCTCTCATTCTTCTAAACTCCAATAAGTATAGATCCAACCTGTTCAATCTTTCCTCATAAGACAACCCTTCCATACCCGGAATCAACCTAGTGAACCTTCTCTGAACTGCCTCCAATGCAAGTATGTCCTTCCTTAAATAAAGGCACCAGAACAATTTAAGATACAGCTAGGAACTAAAGGCTGGGATGCTAGCTGCCCGTCATGGCATTTGTCTGACCAAACATTTTTGCAATGTAGAATCATTTTGGTAAGTAGTTGTCAACCATTGTTAATGTCCATCCAGATCCTGTTGCCTATCACCACTCAAACACTGGAATTGTTTTATTTTTCTAGTAAGTGAAGATGGTGAGCCATAATTTTTTCCTTGTGCAAAGAAAAAATTTGTATGCTACGAGCAGACACAGCAATATACTTCTTTTGTAGTCATCTACTGGCCACTGCCAAGTCCCCAAAATAGGGTGAAGTGGGATTTGTTTCTTAAGAACCATTTTGATATGGCTAAATTCATTAATCCTATACTCATAGCACTTAAACACTTGAAGCCAATTCCCCGACCCGGGCTCAGTCCCTTCAACATTTCACTGTTATGTGGGAAAAAAATACTTTTAACAAACTGGCAACCTGACATTCATCACGTATTATTTTATGTTGGTGATCACACACCAGCTGTGCGTTAATGGAGCAGTCCTCTTTTGATACAGGTAAGGGGCACTCCTCACCGCAGGAGCACAGAGGCCCACTTAGATTCCATATAGCCCAAGAGACTGTTAGCAAAAATGAAAGTGCATGGAATTGGAGGCAACCTATTGACATGGGTAAGGAATTGGTTAGGAGGTAGAAGACAGAGAGTAGGGATAATGGATATGTACTCCAATTGGCAGGATGTGACTAGTGGTGTCCTTCAGGGATCCATATTGGGGTCTCAGCTTTTCACTATATTCATCAATGGCTTAGATGAAGGAATAGAGAGTTGAATATCCAAATTTGCTGATGACACTGTAAGTGTAGATGGGAGCAGTAATTGGAAAGGGACATTGATAGATTAGGTGAGTGGGCCAAACTGTCGGAGATGGAATTCAGTGTGGGGAAGTATGAGATCATCTAATTTGGAACTAAGAAAGATAGATTAGAATATTTACTAAATAGTAAGAAGCTAAGAACTATGGAGGAGCAGAGAGATTTAGGGTAATAAAAACAGAAAATGCTGGCAACACTCAGCAGGTCAAGCAGCATCTGTGGATAGAGAAATGGAGTAAAGGTTTCAGGTCGATGACCTGAAATATTAACTATTTCTCTCTCCATAGATGTTGCCTGACCAGCTGAGCAATTCCAGTATTTTCTGTTTTTATTTCAGATTTCCAGCATCCGCAGTATTTTGCTTTTGTTTTAGAGAGATTTAGGGGTCCATGTACAGAAATCACTAAAAACCTGTGGACAGGTACAAAAAATAATTTAAAAGGCTAACGGAATGTGAGCCTTTATCTCAAGGGGCTGCAATACAAAGGGGTAGGAGTTATGCTAAAGTTGTAGGACCCATCTGGTTAGGCCCCATCTGGAGTACTGCATTCAGTTCTGGGCACCACACCTCAAAAGATATACTGGCCTTGGAGGGGGTGCAGCGCAGATTCACCAGAATGATACTGGGGCTAAAAGGGTTAAATTAAGAGGACAGGTTGCAGAGACAAGGTTTACATTCCCTTGAGCATAGAAGATTAAGGGGTGATCTAATTGAGGTGTTTGAGATGATTAAAGGAATTGATAGGGTAGATAGAGAGAAATTATTTTCTCTGGTGGGTAAGTCCAGAACAAGGGGGCATAACCTTAAAATTGGGCTCAGACTAATTTCTGCCCTAGAGATTCAAACACATATTTCCCTAAAAGTATAAATGCAGGTAGATAAACCATAAAAATGGCTAATAGTATTTTGGGTTTTATAAATATAAGCATAGAGTATAGAAGTAAAACAGCAAAATCTAAAACATCAGATAAGCCAAAGTTAGAGTACTGTATGCAGTTTAGGGCACCCCATTAGAGAAAGGACACTAAAGCCGTGGAGAGCATACAGCCGAGATTCACCAGGATGATGCCAGGGATGGGAAACTATAGTTAGCAGGAAAGATTTGAGATATTGGTTTTGTATTTTGCTTTTGTTGTCTTTACAATCGAAGGAATCTTACAACACCAGCACCGACCCCTGCGGAACACCACTGGCTACTGGTTGCCAGTCCGAGAATGAACCATTTATCCCAACTCTCTGTTTCCTATTAGATAACCAATCCTCCACCCATGCCAGAATATTACCCCCAATCCAGTGATTCTTTATCTTGAGCAATAATCTTTTATGTGGCACCTTGTCGAATGCCTTCTGGAAGTCCAAATACACTACGTCCACTGGTTCCCCTTTATCCACCCTGTACATTATGTCCTCAAAGAACTCAAGCAAATTTGTCAGACATGACTTCCCCTTCATAAAGCCATGCTGACTTTGTCCTATTAAATTATGTTTATCCAAATGTTCCGTTACTGTCTCCTTAATAATAGACTCCAAAATTTTACCCACCACAGATGTTAGGCTAACTGGTGTTAGCCACTTTACAATCTATATTAACGATTTGGAGGAGGGGACCAAATGTAACATATCAAAGTTTGCAGATGATACAAAGATGGGAGGGAAAGTAGAGAGTGAGGAGGACATAAAAAACCTACAAGGGGATATAGACAAGCTGGGTGAGTGGACGGAGATTTGGCAGATGCAATACAATAGTGGAAAATGTGAGGTTATGCACTTTGGCAGGAAAAATCAGAGAGCAAGTTATTATCTTAATGGAGAGAAACTGGAAAGTACTGCAGTACAAAGGGATCTGGGGGTCCTAGTGCAAGAAAATCAAAAAGTTAGTATGCAGGTGCAGCAGGTGATCAAGAAGGCCAATGCAATGTTGGCTTTTATTGCTAGGGGGATAGAATATAAAAACAGGGAGGTATTGCTGCAGTTATATAAGGTATTGGTGAGACCGCACCTGGAATACTGCATACAGTTTTGGTGTCCATACTTAAGAAAAGACATACTTGCTCTCGAGGCAGTACAAGGAAGGTTCACTCGGTTAATCCCGGGGATGAGGGGGTGGACATATGAGGAGAGGTTGAGTAGATTGGGACTCTACTCATTGGAGTTCAGAAGAATGAGAGGCGATCTTATTGAAACATATAAGATTGTGAAGGGGCTTGATCGGGTGGATGCGGTAAGGATGTTCCCAAGGATGGGTGAAACTAGAACTAGGGGGCATAATCTTAGAATAAGGGGCTGCTCTTTCAAAACTGAGATGAGGAGAAACTTCTTCACTCAGAGGGTAGTAGTTCTGTGGAATTTGCTGCCCCAGGAAGCTGTGGAAGCTACATCATTAAATAAATTTAAAACAGAAATAGACAGTTTCTTCGAAGTAAAGGGAATTAGGGGTTACGGGGAGCAGGCAGGAAATTGGACATGAATTTAGATTTGAGGTTAGGATCAGATCAGCCATGATCTTATTGAATGGCGGAGCAGGCTCGAGGGGCCGATTGGCCTACTCCTGCTCCAATTTCTTATGTTCTTATGATAAACCCAGCAATTATCGGCCTGTCAGTTTAACCTCGGTGGTGGGGAAACATTTAGAAACGATAATCCGGGACAGAATTAAGTCACTTGGACAAATGTGGATTGATTAGGGAAAGTCAACACGGATTTGTTAAAGGCAAATCATGTTTAACTAACTTGATAGAGTTTTTTGATGAGGTAACAAAGAGGGCAGATGAGGCAATGCAATTGATGTGATGTATATGGACTTTCAAAAGGCGTTTGATAATGTCGCATAATCGGCTTGTCATCAAGATTCAAGCCGATGAAATAAAAGGGGCAGTAGCAGCATGGATGTAGAATTGACTAAATAACAGGAAGTGGAGAGTAGTGGTGAATGGTGGCTTTTCGGGCTGGAAGGAGGTAGAGAGTGGTGTTCCCCAGGGTTTTTTTTGTTCGTTCATGGGATATGGGTGTCGCTGGTAAGGCCAGCATTTATTACCCATCCCTAATTGCCCTTGAGAAGGTGGTGGTGAGCCGCCTTCTGCAACTGATGCAGTCCGTTTGGTGAAGGTTCTCCCACAGTGCTGTTAGGTAGGGAGTTCCAAGATTTTGACCCAGTGACAATGAAGGAACGGTGGTATATTTCCAAGTCGGGATGGTGTGTGACTTGAAGGGGAACGTGCAGGTGGTGCTGTTCCCATGTGCCTGCTGCCCTTGTCCTTCTAGGTGGAAGAGGTCACGGGTTGGGGAGGTGCTGTCGAAGAAGCCATGACAAGTTGCTGCAGTGTATCCTGTAGATGATACATGCTGCAGCCACGGTGCGCAGGTGGTGAAGGGAGTGAATATTTAGGGTGGTGGATGGGGTGTCAATCAAGCGGGCTGCTTGGTCCTGAATGGTGTCGAGCTTCTTGAGTGTTGTTGGAGCTGCAGTCATCCAGGCAAGTGAAGAGTATTCCATCACACTCCTGACTTGTGCCTTGTAGATGGTGGAAAGGCTTTGAGGAGTCAGGAGGTGAGTCACTTGGTGCAGAATACCCAGCCTCTGACCTGCTCTTGTAGCCACAGATTTATGTGGCTGGTCCAGTTAAGTTTCTGGTCAATGGTGATCCCCAGGATGTTGATGGTGCGGGATTTGGTGATGGTAATGCCGTTGAATTTCAAGGGGAGGTGGTTAGACTCTCTCTTGTTGGAAATGATCATTGCCTGGCACTTGTCTGGTGCGAATGTTACTTGCCACTTATGAGCCCAAGCCTGGATGTTGTCCAGGTCTTGCTGCATGCGGGCACGACTGCTTCATTATCTGAAGGGTTGTAAATGGAACTGAACACTGTGCAATCATAGAATCATAGAAGTTTACATCATGGAAACAGGCCCTTCGGCCCAACATGTCCATGTCGCCCAGTTTATACCACTAAGCTAGTACCAATTGCCTGCACTTGGCCCATATCCCTCTATACCCATCTTACCCATGTAACTGTCCAAATGCTTTTTAAAAGACAAAATTGTACCTGCCTCTACTACTGCCTCTGGCAGCTCGTTCCAGACACTCACCACCCTTTGAGTGAAAAAATTGCCCCTCTGGACCCTTTTGTATCTCTCCCCTCTCACCTCAAATCTATGTCCCCTCATTATAGACTCCCCTACCTTTGGGAAAAGATTTTGACTATCTACCTTATCTATGCCCCTCATTATTTTACAGACTTCTATAAGATCACCCCTTAACCTCCTACTCTCCAGGGAAAAAAGTCCCAGTCTATCTAACCTCTCCCTATAAGTCAAACCATCAAGTCCCGGTAGCATCCTAGTAAATCTTTTCTGCACTCTTTCTCGTTTAATAATATCCTTTCTATAGTAGGGTGACCAGAACTGTACACAGTATTCCAAGTGTGGCCTTACTAATGTCCTGTACAACTTCAACAAGACATCCCAACTCCTGTATTCAATGTTCTGACCAATGAAACCAAGCATGCCGAATGCCTCCTTCACCACCCTATCCACCTGTGACTCCACTTTCAAGGAGCTATGAACCTGTATTCCTAGATCTCTTTGTTCTATAACTCTCCCCAACGCCCTACCATTAACGGAGTAGGTCCTGGTCTGATTCGATCTACCAAAATGCATCACCTCACATTTATCTAAATTAAACTCCATCTGCCATTCATCGGCCCACTGGCCCAATTTATCAAGATCCCGTTGCAATCCTAGATAACCTTCTTCACTGTCCACAATGCCACCAATCTTGGTGTCATCTGCAAACTGACTAACCATGCCTCCTAAATTCTCATCCAAATCATTAATATAAATAACAAATAACAGCGGACCCAGCACCGATCCCTGAGGCACACCGCTGGTCACAGGCCTCCAGTCTGAAAAACAACCCTCTACAATCACCCTCTGTCTTCTGTCGTCAAGCCAATTTTGTATCCAATTGGCTACCTCACCTTGAGATTTAACCTTATGTTTTTTTTTTGTTTTTTTTTTATTTGTTCACGGGATGTGGGCATCGCTGGCAAGGCTGGCATTTATTGCCCATCCCTCGTGAGATTTTTTACAACTGAGTGGCTTGCGAGGCCATTTCAGAGGGCAACAAAGAATTAACCACATTGCTGTGGGTCTGGAGTCACATACAGGCCAGACCGGGTAAGGATGGCAGGTTTCCTTCCCTAAAGGACATTAGTGAACCAGATGGGTTTTTAATGACAATCTGGTAGTTTCATGGCTATCGTTACTGATACTAGTATTTTAATTCCAGAGTTTTTATTTAATTAATTGAATTTAAATTTGCCAGCTGCCGTGGCAGGATTTGAACTTGTGACTCTGGATTTTAGTCCAGGCCTTTGGATTACTAGCCCAGTAACATAACCACTACGCTACCGTACCATGCGGTACCTTGTCAAAGGCTTTGCTAAAGTCCATGTAGACCACGTCTATTGCACAGCCCTCATCTATCTTCTTGGTTACCCCTTCAAAAAACTCAATCAAATTCGTGAGACATGATTTTGCTCTCACAAAACCATGCTGACTGTTCCTAATCAGTCCTTGCCTCTCCAAATGCCTGTAGATCCTGTCTCTCAGAATACCTTCTAACAACTTACCCACTACAGATGTCAGGCTCACCGGTCTGTCGTTCCCAGGCTTTTCCCTGCCGCCCTTCTTAAACAAAGGCACAACATTTGCTACCCTCCAATCTTTAGGCACCTCACCTGTAGCTGTCGATGATTCAAATATCTCTGCAAGGGGACCCGCAATTTCCTCCCTAACCTCCCATAACGTCCTGGTCCCGGAGATTTATCTACCTTGATGCGCATTAAGACTTCCAGCATCTCCCTCTCTGTAATATGTACACTCCTCAAGACATCACTATTTATTTCCCCAAGTTCCCTAACATCCATGCCTTTCTCAACCGTAAATACCGATGTGAAATATTCATTCAGGATCTCACCCATCTCTTGTGGTTCCACACATAGATGACCTTGTTGATCCTTAAGAGGCCCTACTCTCTCCCTAGTTACTCTTTTGCCCTTTATGTATTTGTAGAAGCTCTTTGGATTCTCCTTTGCCTTATCTGCCAAAGCAATCTCATGTCCCCTTTTTGCCCTCCTGATTTCTCTCTTAATTCTACTCCGGCAATCTCTATACTCTTCAAGGGATCCACTTGATCCCAGCTGCCTATGCATGTCATATGCCTCCTTCTTCTTTTTGACTCGTGCCTCAATCTCCCGAGTCATCCAAGGTTCCCTACTTCTACCAGCCTTGCCCTTCACTTTATAAGGAATGTGCTTACCCTGAACCCTGGTTAACACACTTTTGAAGGCCTCCCACTTACCAGACGTCCCTTTGCCTGCCAACAGACTCTCCCAATCAACTTCTGAAAGTTCCTGTCTAATACCATCAAAATTGGCCTTTCCCCAATTTAGAATTTTAACTTTTGGGCCAGACCTATCATTCTCCATAGCTATCTTAAAACTAATGGAATTATGATCACTGGTCCCAAAGTGATCCCTCACTAACACTTCTGTCACCTGCCCTTCCTTATTTCCCAAGAGGAGGTCAAGTTTTGCCCCCTCTCTAGTCGGGCCATCCACATACTGAATGAGAAATTCCTCCTGAATACACTCAACAAATTTCTCTCCATCCAAGCCCTTAATGCTATGGCTGTCCCAGTCAATGTTGGGAAAGTTAAAGTCCCCTACTATTACCACCCTATTTTTCTTGCAGCTGTCTGTAATCTCCTTACATATTTGCTCCTCAATTTCCCGTTGACTATTTGGGGGTCTGTGGTACAATCCTATCAAAGTGATCTCTCCCTTCTTATTTTTCAGTTCTACCCATATAGACTCAGTGGGCGAACCCTCGGATATATCCCCTCTCACTACTGCCGTGATGGTCTCCCTAATCAAGAACGCAACTCCCCCTCCTCTCTTACCTCCTGCTCTATCTTTCCTATAGCACCTGTACCCTGGAACATTGAGCTGCCAGTCCTGCCCCTCCCTTAGCCATGTTTCAGTAATAGCTATAATATCCCAGTCCCATGTACCCATCCATGCCCTGAGTTCATCTGCCTTGCCCATCAGACTTCTTGCATTGAAATAAATGCAGTTTAATCTAGACTTCCCTTGGTCTTTGCCCTGCTTTCTCAGACCATCTGTCCGTTCATGTTTTGTACACTCTCCCTTACTGCCTTTTGTTTCTGTCACCACTTTACTTCCCACTGACTTCCTGCATCGGTTCCCATCCCCCTGCCACTTTAGTTTAAACCCTCCCCAACAGCACTAGCAAACACTCCCCCTAGGACATTGGTTCCAGTCCTGCCCAGATGCAGACCGTCCAATTTGTACTGGTCCCACCTCCCCCAGAACCGGTTCCAATGGCCCAGGAATTTGAATCCCTCCCTCTTGCACCATCTCTCAAGCCACGTATTCATCCTAGCTATCCTGTCATTCCTACTCTGACTAGCCCGTGGCACTGGTAGCAATCCTGAGATTACTACCTTTGAGGTCCTACTTTTTAGTTTAACTCCTAACTCCCTAAATTCAGCTTGTAGGACCTCATCCCGTTTTTTACCTATATCGTTGGTACCTATATGCACCACGACAATCATCAGCGAACATCCCCATTTCTGACCTTATGATGGAGGGAAGTTCATTGAGGAAGCAGGTGAAGATGGTTGGGCCAAGGACACTGCCCTGAGGAACTCCTGCAGCAATGTTCTGGGGCTGAGATGATTGGCCTCCAACTACCACTACCATCTTCCTTTGTGCTTGGGATTGGTACTAGGAACACTGCATTTCTTGATATATATTAATGACTTGGATTTGGGTGTACAGGGCACAATTTCCAAGTTTGCAGATGACACAAAGCTTGGAAGTGTAGTGAACAGTGAGGAGGATAGTGATAGACTTCAAGAGGACATAGACAGGCTGGTGGCATGGGAGGACACGTGGCAGATGAAATTTAACGCAGAAAAATGCGAGCTGTTGCATTTCGGTAGGAAGAATGAGGAGAGGCAATATCAAACAAAGGGCACAATTCTAAAAGGGGTACAGGAACAGAGAGATCTGGGGGTATATGTACATAGATCGTTGAAGGTGGCAGGGCAGGTTGAGAAAGCAGTTAAGAAAGCAGACGGGATCCTGGGCTTTATAAATAGAGGCATAAGAGTACAAAAGCAAGGAAGCCATGATGAACCTTTATAAAACACTGGTTCGGCCACAACTGGAGTATTGTGTCCCGTTTCTGGGCACCGCACTTTCGGAAGGATGTGAAGGCCTTCGAGAGGGTGCAGAAGAGATTTACTAGAATGATTCCAAGGATGAGGGACTTTAGTTATGTGGATGGACTGGAGAAGCTGGGGTTGTTCTCCTTGGAACAGAGAATGTTGAGAGGAGATTTGGTCGAGGTATTCAAAATCATGAAGGGTCTATACAGGATAGAGAGAAACTATTCCCAATGGTGGAAGGGTCAAGAACCAGAGGACACAGATTTAAGGTGATTTGCAAAAGAACCAAAGGTGACATGAGGAAAAACTTTTTACACAGCGAGTAGTTAGGATCCGGAATGCACTGCCCAAGGGGATGGTGGAGGCAGAGTCAATCATGGCCTTCAAAAGGGAACTGGATAATTACTTGAAAGGAAAAAAAATTCAGGGCTACGGGGATAGGGCAGGGCAGTGGGAGTGGCTGGATTGCTCTTGCATAGTGTCGGCACGGACTCGATGGGCCGAATGGCCTCTTTCCATGCTGTAACCTTTCTATAATTCTATGACATCCTCTCTCTCCAGCACTGCAATATTCTCCTTAATTAATACTGCCATCCCCCCTCCTTTCTTCCCTTCCCTATCTTTCCTGAATACCTTGTATCCAGGAATATTTAGTAGCCAATCCTGCCCTTTTTTGAGCCAGGTCTTTGTTATTGCCACTACATCATATTCCCATGCAGCTAATTGCACCTGCAGCTCTCCAACCTTGTTTACTTTGCTTTGTGCATTTACACACATGCACTGTAAGCTTATCTTCGACGTTGTTGTATTCTCTCTTAATCTGATCCTACCTAATACCATACTAGTGCTCTTACTCTAGTGCTATCTTTCTCTCCCAATCCTTTGTGCATGTTGTTTCTCCTTTCCAATGCTACATCCTGGTGCTCATCCCCCTGCCAAATTAGTTTAAACCCTCCCCCACAGCACCAGCGAATCTCCCGCAAGGACATTGGTCCCAGCTCTGTCGAGGTGCAACCCCTTTGGCCTGCACAGGTTCCACTTCCCCCAGAACTGGTCCCAATGCCCCAGGAATCTAAAGCCCTCCCTCCTGCACCATCTCTCCAGCTACACATTCTGCTCTATCCTCCTATTTCTATACTCACTAGTGCGTGGCACCGGGAGTAATCCGGAGATTACCACCTTTGAGGTCCTGTTTATTAATCTCTTTCCAATTCCCTGAAATCTTCCTGCAGGACCTCACCCTTCTTTCTACCTATGTCGTTGGTACCGATATGGACCATGATTTCTGGCTGTTCACCCACTCTCTTCAGAATGTTCTGCAGCCGCGCAGTGGCATCCTTGACCCTGGCACTCATGTTGGCACTTTTCCCTCAAATTTGTCATCCTTTTTACCGTTCTCCAGTTCATTCTGGTACTTTTCTTCCTTCCCCCAGATTGTGTTGGCAATCTTCTTCCTTCCTCCAGTTCAACCTGGTACTTTTCTTCTTTCTCTCGCTCATGTTGGCACTATTCTTCTTTTCCCCTTCCCAGATTATGTTGGCACTCTTCTTCCTTTCTCCCACCCCAGTTCACAATGGAACCCTTCTACCTCCACCAATTTGTTTTACTTCTTTTTTCCTTCCCCTCGCTCTGTGTTCATTTCGGCACTCTTATTTCTTCATCAGTTCACTCTTCTTGCTCTCCCTTCCCCCAGTTCACTTCAGCACTCTTCCCCTAAACTTATGAAATATATCGATGTCAAAAGTATTAGTCTATATGAAACTCTATTGATGTTAACATTGATTATTATAATTCAAAACCTTTTCTTTCTGTTGATGCAATTAAAGTATGAGCAGAGTGTGTTGATTTATCAGTAAGTCATTCACGCTCCCTCTGGATTACATAAAGAAATGCTGCTCATCCTTTATCTTATATTTGTAATTACCTCATATACATTCTGTAATTTAGGGTTGGTGTCAACACTCCTCCGGAAATGTCAATGGTGCATGAGATTTGGTTCTTGGAGGTCATCTTGGGATTACACAAGGGACTTTTAATACCAAGGACAGAATCATAGAATATAAAAGGGACTCAACCCATAAAATAATGAGACTGAAAATGTTTCTGTAAAGGTCACTAGCATGCTGAGTTGAATGTTTCTGCTGTTCGTACCCTGAAAGGTGTGCGCACAAAAGAGATGGGATTTGACATACATTCCAAAGGTCTCCAGAAGAACTGCAACCTGTCAGCACTGACATTTATTTTTCTCTTCAGTTTCCATCACTTTCAGCAAAATCCAAGTCAAATTCATTGAATTAAAAGGAGAGGTGAAAGATAAATTTGGCTAAATATGGTTCGGATTTTGAATATTAACACTAGGGTTTACTAGATGTGACATTGAAATTTTAATAATTTCAGGGCATCCATATGTTTCTCTTTTGAACTAGGTCTATTACATACCTGCTTAGTGAGTTGCTCTTCACAGAGCTTGTAAAGTACAAAGAATTTCTGAGCTAGCAACACGTTGTCCAAAAATCCGACACTGGCAAGCTTCACCCTTATAATGATCTGAAACAGATAAAACAAATTTTACAAAGAAACTATGCTTCAACTTCAAATGGAATAGAAATAAATAGAGATATATTTATATTTAGATATACATAAATAAACAAACAGACCTGTATCACTGAACACCTGCTGAATTAGTAGTGCAGGTATGTACGGCTACATACACTTAGGTATCATAATCAAGGTCTCTGAATCTGAATCTGCTGTTAAATCTGAGTACTATAATTTTCCCTGAGTTCATTTAGATTTTTTTCTTGCCATACAGAAACTTATTGTCAATGATTAAATTGAAATCTTGGCTTTGACTGAAACTTGGCTCATGGGTGGTGACACCTGGCCCTCACTGAAGACTTCCCACCTGGATAAAATTTCCACCACTTGCCCTGCCCAAACTGCTCCCATTCAGGTGTACTGCAAAGCTCTTCTGGAACGGTCCAGGCACTAGAAGTGCTACTTGATTATCTTGATTATTTGCTCAATGATGTTTCTTGTGGCAACATGACTCTCATTGTAGGCCTGCTGTGCTGTCCTAACTGGAGTCATGAGCCAAATTCAGAGGGGAAAACCCTTATTGCCCAATAGCCAGCCTACACAACATGGAGGCCTAGTTGGAATAAAGGCGGCGCAGAGGACTGGCGTAGAATGAAAGAGTCATGACTGCTGCCAGGATAGTGGGCACAGGCCTGCATGATGCGCTGCCCGTGGTCACAAACCAGTTGTCCATTAAGGGAGTGGAATCCCTTGCAGTTGATAAATATTCCAGGGTGCTGATGTGGAGCAAGGCAATGTGCGTGCAGTCAATGGTCTAGTACATCATGGGGAAGTCTGCCATGCGGGCAAAACCTTGTGCTCTCATCCTGCCTCTCTCTGTCAATAGGGAAAGAGATGTAAGTGTTTTTCTTGGTGTAGTGCCTTGGTGACCTCCCTGCTACATCGGTGCACCGTGAACTGTGAAATTTTGTTGACGTTACCTGTTGCAGCCTGAAAGGAGCCCGCAGCATAAAAGTAAATGGTGACGGTGACCTTGACAGCTACAGGCAGTGCTGTCCAAACACTGGTTTGAGGCTGCAGTTGTGGCTGCAGCAACTAACAAAGCTCGGTAACAACCTCCTTGGTAAAACGTTGCTCCTCACTGAAGTTGAGGTAGGAGACGTGCTCCCTGAAGACCCTCTGTGGATATGACCTCCTGCCGAGTACCCTTCTCCTCCTCCCTCTTCTGGCAGCTCGTCCTGCTATGTGGTGTCTCCCTTGATGCTCCCAATCATGCTCTATACCGAGAGGCAGCTCCATCAGGCCACCCATGTTTGCAGGCAGACAATCAATGAGGCAAAAAACAACAGCTGTGCAAAAGTAACCAAACCTCTCTCTTATGTAGAGAAAGTGAACTCTGAAGAGTGGTAGAACACAGCAAAAAATACATAGAAGTGAAACAGTAGCCAGAAGTAGTGAACCAGCAACTAACCTGTAAATACTGAATGATCCCGTCAAATATTGCTGATGAGAGGGCCTTCATGCCAGTTTACGTCCCATTGTGCTGAGCAAGGTCAGCATGTGGCATCCAATTATTTAGGGTGGTCCAAAATGGTAAGTGCATCCCGTACACAGCAGATGACCATCATCTGCATAATTATCTGGCTGCTTTAAAGCCTGCTGGCGTGCAAATCTGATGCGACGCTGCTTCCTACAATAAAATTGTGGTCGGAAGGCATCATTCCCGCCATTTTAGGTACTTAGGAGGCCATGTAGCACCTAAAAACAGGCATTACGCAGCCCAATTTCTAGACCTATGAATGCTCTCCATAAACTGCCGTGGCCTGCCAATTGAAATCTCTAAGAGAAAGCCTCTGCTTACTGAGTTGTCAATCACAGAGAACTCAAGCCAATCAAGGCCCTGCCCTCATCTCAAAAGTCTGTCAATCAAAATTACCAACTCCCGCTCGGGTCTATCATTTGACCCGTGTCCAGGGGGATTCTAAGGGGTCGATTTTCGGATGGCAGAGTGGGTGCGTTTGTGGCGGGGGAGCTGCTAAAATTGGGGATTCCCGGGGCAGGTCCGGAGCCCGGCTCCAACCCGCCCACTTCCGGGTTTCCCAATGATGCGCACGCAGCCCCTGCATGTGGGACTCCCACCGGCAATTAAAGCCGGCGGGATCCCACTTAAACCAATTAATTACATAGTTCAGGTCGTTTGCAGACCTGATTGGGAGGATATTTTAGGAGGGGTGGGATTTTCATATCAACTGTGCGTGTTTCCCGTACTGGGGGAAACACTCTCAGTTGAAGCAGACGTGTTGCAGCCACCAGCCTGTGGGAGCTGCAAAGGTCCATTTGACAGGTTAGGGGGGAGACCCCCACTCTTTGCAGGAAGCCACTCTGTCACTTTGGACAAAGTTTGGCCTGCACCATCCTCCTCCTAACACTAAAATTCACCAACTTGGAACCTCAAATCTGGTGTGCAGACACATGTACCTACCTTGCGGACCCCCTCAAACGTACATCTTCCAGATGGGGGCCGCTATAGCTGCAGTCATGACCTCATTGGAGGACAAACAGCATCACCAGCCTCGCCGGCTGCACCATCCACCTCTGACACGTGGAGCTCCACAACACAGTGCTGTGACACATCCACCTGCACAGCATGAGGGAGAGCAACCGCAGAGAGAGAGATGCGTCGCAGAAGGCACTACCCTTGCCACAGGCTCGACAGACCAAGGCTCAGCTTCCTGGACCTCTCTGAGCAGCAGTGCACACGGAGGCTCAGAGTCACTCGACATGTAGTTGTGGACTTCTGCAGCCTCCTTGATGCCAAGCTGCTCCCAGCTGGCCTGAGCACCATCTTCTTGCCTGTCGCTGTCAAAGTCACCAGTGCCCTCAACAACTTCTCCTCCGGATCCTTCCAGGGTGCCACCGGGGACATTGCCGGCGACTCTCAGTCATCTGCATAAAAGAGCCCTGCAAATACACTTACACCCACTCTGCAGTGACCCAATGGGTGGCATCAGGTGTGGGTCTTCATGGTGATCCTCAGGAAAGGGAATTATTGCACAAACCAGAGAAGATTTGCAAAGACATGGCAGTAGTGGTGATAACAAATTTTAATGTGGTTGGCAAAACAAACAAAACTAAATGAAAAACATGACATTCTGTCATACACCTTTGTGCATCCCCTTTGTGCTCACAAAACCTTAGCCTTACGTTTACGGGAACCCCTACGTGGTGCTACCCCTGTGGCTTCAGCAGAAGTAGTGGCAGGTTGCTCTTGTCCACGCCCTGACCGATGAGATACTTTGCGTGAACGCCCTCTGGGTTTTGGTGCCTGTGATGGCTCCTCCAATGACTGCTCCACCTGCACCTGTGCAGGGGCAGACTTGGCCACCTGGAGAAGAGGCAGCATTGCGGGTACTGGTTCAGAGGGGGGCAACCGGTGAGACGTGGGAGCGCTTTGAGTGACATCCCCACTTCCATGTCCCCTTTCACCATCATCCCTCTCCTGGGCCAGGCCCACATCACTCCTTCCACCCTGCTGGACGGCCGTTTGGACGACTTGTGTGAAGCCTTGGAAGGCCAGTTGTAATGTATCTGTCACCCTGTTTAAGGCAGCAGAATGTTGCTCGCCCTGAATCCGAACGGCCGTTGTCAGGGCCTGAATGGACTCATTGTTGAGCCGTGCTTGAAGCTCGATGGAGGCTAGCCCATCGCAGACATTCCCGCACCTACCCGCGACACCATCTCAGAGATGCCTTCACGTCCCTGTGACAGTTTCCACTCATGCAGGAGTTGGACTACTCCATCCTCTCCACAATTGTGGAGAGTGCGCGTGGCAACTGTTCCAGTACCTCGGCAATGTGCTGCTGGCCCTCGATGACTCTCCTTTTCATGGCTGGCCCCCAGGGTTCAGCATCTGGGTCCAGCTGAGCAGAGCCTGGAGAAGAGTGCTCCCACCGACGCGGACTCTCCACGGCTGCCCCTGCCACCAGGGTCTGCTCGTGCTCACATGTGCGTGGTGACTCACCATGTGTAAGCCCAACTAACTGAGGACGGCAGGTCCTCTGAGGAATCGCCCTCCGCAGTCACAGCGGTCGCAGATGGCCCTGCAAGAGAACAGAAAGCAATATTAAGCATGTGGACAGATGTTGAGGTGCTGCAGATGACAAGTGATGTTAAGATCATTCACTATCATGAGTGCTGAATGTTCGATTTCTGTCACCAGCCGCTTGTGCGCTCCCAGTCTCGGCGTCCGCCACAGACAGGCACTTCAGCGTGCAGCTTATTTCTATTGCCTGCTGCTCTGCGTCCGTTACGACCACCTGGTGTGGCGGGCCCCCTCCAGTCCTTGCCCTCTCCTGGGCATTCTGGCATTTCTTCTCCAATCAAGGCAAAACACAGAGCGGCGTGATTGAGTGATGGTTGCATAGTGACCCGCGACATGCATTGATGTGGGTGGGGGTGACCGTGAGGGAGATGCATGGGAGGGTGCGTGTGAGACACAGCCATGAGATTGTATGAGGATTGGGTTGCATAGTAGTGTTCAAATGGGAACTGGGTCGGTGAGTAAGTGCAGGCAAGGTGAGGATGGTGGTTGAGTGGATGTGAGGAGTGATGCGAGAGCGTTGTGGTGGCAGTGCAGAAGGAGTTGTGTGGTGGTGGAGGTGATGTGGAAGACGGAGTGTGGGAGAATGCATAAGTATACTCACTTTGGCTGACCTGGTTAGGTCATTAAAGCGCTTCCTGCACTGGACCCAGGTTCGGCCGACATTGCTGCTGCTGCTGACCTCCTCGGTCACTTCTTGGTGGCAGAGGCAGGCCACTTCCTCCCATCTGATGGGAAAAATGTTTCCCTCCTCCTCCTCACCCCATCGAGCAGCACCTGGAGTGAGAAGTCAAACAACCTGGGAGCAGCCTTGCCTCTGGCCTGCTCCATTCTATTATTTTGGTTCTTTGTTGCAGGATGAACATTGGAGGACTGCCCCTTTAAATAGGGCTCCTCCTGCTGACAGCCTGTGATGCGGGTGCGCAGTGCGCCCGCTGCGCAGGTCTGCAACGGGAAACCCGGAAGCATGCGTAAGTACTTTCAATTAGGCTGCGATTGTGTGCGGAGCACCCCGATTTCACTGGGCGCGTTATTCATGCGCCCAATCGACCCCCGGCTGCCAACCCACCTCCCTCCTAATATCGGGCCCTTATAGTCTGAATAGCACAACAGCTTAAGCAACAAGGTGTCACAAAGTAGGTCTGAGGAACAATGGGGGCCATCTCTGACGATAACATTATGGGCTGGATTTTGGTGTAAAAATAATGGTCAGACTAACACTGTTATTCATTTGCAAATCGGACAGTAATTTCCGGCGACTGCACATGCGCAGTTAAACTCAGAAATCCGAGATGCGATGGTCCTCCAAAAGCTACGTGAAAACGGCATCTCGCCGTCTGACTCACCATTCAAATTTATTGAACGGCGTGAAGTTCATGTACTTACCTCATGGATACGGACTAAACTCGCCAAAAAAAGTGAAGTCAAGTCATTTCAATTCTAATTATCCTTTTATAGAATCATAGAATAAAATCATAGAAAGCTTACAGCACAGAAGGAGGCCATTGGGCCCATCAACTCCGCGCCGGCTGTATGCAAGAGCAATCCAGCTAGTCCCACGCCCCCGCCCTATCCCCATAGCCCCGCAAATTTTTTCCTTTCAAGTACTTATCCAGTTCCCTTTTGAAGGCCATGATTGAATCTGCCTCCACCACCCCCTCGGGCAGTGTATTCCAGATCCTAACCACTCGCTGTGTAAAAACGTTTTCCCTCATGTTCCCTTTGGTTCTTTTGCCAATCACTTTAAATCTAGGTCCTCTGGTTCTTGACCCTTCCGCCAATGGGAACAGTTTCTCTTGATCTACTTTGTCTAGACCCTTCATGATTTTGAATATCTCTATCAAATCTCCTCACAACTGTCTCTGTTCCAAGCAGAAAAACCCCAGCTTCTCCAGTCTATCCACGTAACTAAAGTCCCTCATCCCTGGAAACATTCCAGTAAATCTCTTCTGCACCCTCTCTTCATCCTTCACATCTTTCCTAAAGTGCGGGGCCCAGAACGGGACACAATACTCCAGTTGTGGCCGAACCAGTGTTTTATAAAGGTTCATCATGACTTCCATACTTTTGTACTCTTTGTCTCTCTTTATAAAGCCCAGGATCCTGTATGCTTTTTTAACCGGTTTTTCAACCTGCCCTGCCACCTTCAATGATTTGTGCACATATACCACCAGATCTCTCTGTTCCTCTACCCCTTTTAGAGTTGTGCCCTATAGTTTATATTGCCTCTCCTTGTTCTTCCTACCGAAATGTATCACTTCGCATTTTTCTGCATTAAATTTAATCTGCCTCGTGTCCACCCATGCCACCAGCCTGTCTATATCCTCTTGAAGTTTATCACTATCCTCCTCACTGTTGACTGCACTTCCAGGTTTTGTGTCATCTGCAAATTTTGAAATTATGCCGTGTACACTCAAGTCCAAGTCATTAATATATATCTAGAAAAGCAGTGGTCCCAGCACTGACCCCTGGGGAAAACCACTGTACACCTCCCTCCAGTCCGAAAAACAACCGTTCACCATTACTCTGTTTCCCGTCCCTTAGCCAATTCTGTATCCATGTTGCTACTGCCCTCTTTATTCCATGGGCCGCAATCTTGATGATGAGCCTACCATGCAACACTTTATCAAACGCCTTTTTAAAGTCCATATACACCACATCAACTGCATTGCCCTCATCTACCCACACTATTACCTCATCAAAACTCAATCAGATTAGTTAAACAAGATTTGCCTTTAACAAATCTGTGCTGGCTTTCCCTAATCAATCCACACTCATCCAAGTGACTGTTAATTCTGTCCCGCATTATTGTTTCTAAAAGTTTCCCCACCACCGAGGTTAAACTGACTGGCCTATAGTTGCTGGGTTTATCCTGACATCCTTTTTTGAACAAGGGTGTAACATTTGCAATTCTCCAGTCCTCTGGCACCACCCCCATATCTATGGATGTTTGGAAGATTATGGCCAGTACCTCCGCAATTTCAACCCTTACTTCCCTCAGCAACCTAGGATGCATCCCATCCGGACTGGGTGACTTATCTACTTTAAGTACTGCTAGCCTTTCAAGTACCTCTTCTTTATCAATTTTTAGCTCATCCAGTATCTCAACTATATCCTCCTTTACCAAGACTCTGGCAGCATCTTCTTCCTTGGTAAAGACAGATGCAAAGCACTCATTTAGTACCTCAGCCATCCCCTCTGCCTCATGAGTAGATCTCCTTTACGGTCCCTAATCAGCCCCACCCCTCCTCTTACTACCCGTTTACTGTTTACATGCCTGTAGAAGACTTTTGGATTCCCTTTTATGTTGGCTGCCAGTCTATTCTAATACTTTCTCTGTTTGCCCCTCTTATTTCCCTTTTCACTTCCCCTCTGAACTTTCTATATTCTGCCTGGTTCTCACTTGTGTTATCAACCTGACATCTGTCTTATGCCCCTTTTTTCCGTTTCATCTTACTCACTATATCTTTTGTATCCAAGGAGCTCTGGCTTTAGTTGTCCTCTGCCTCATGGGAATGTGCCTAGACTGTACCCGAACCATCTCCTCTTTAAAGGCCGCCCACTGTTCAATTACAGTTTTGCTTGCCAATCGTTGATTCCAATTTACCCGGGCCAGATCTGTTCTCATCCCATTGAAATTGGCCCTCCTCCAATTGAATATTTTTACTTTAGAATGGTCCTTTTCCATAGCTATTCTAAACCTTATGATACAGGTCACATGAAGATGGTCTGAAGTGTTAGTTGGTTCATCAACTGAAGGCCTTTATTTACAACCTCAAACATCTTGGGCCAGATTTTACTGTGAACCTTAACAGCATGGTAAGTCTTAATTACTGCCAAATAACCACTTTGGCACTGAAAATTAATCTTTACAAGTGTGGCGTCTCAGTCCTTCAGATTTTAATTATTTTGGACTTTAAAAAAATGTAAATACATTTTTTCTTTACTTTTTCTTTCTGTCTCTTAATTCAGTCTTTCTTTCCATCTCTTTATTTCATTTTCTGTACCTGATTTGACATTGAATTCACTACTCTAAATTACATTTCCTCGTTCTGAATGCACTGCTCATTAACAATTCTTCAATCTAATTGATTAAATGGATAGATAGCTGCTTGCCCTGTTCACACAGGTCCCAGATGCTCTGTGGAGGGCCCTGTGCTTTTTGGATCTCTAATTTACAGGAACTTGCTGTACAAAATCTATGGGAACATGCATTTGCCGCTCACAGTAAAATCTGGCCCAAGATGTTCGAGGCTTAAATAAAGGCCTCCAGTTGATTAACCAACTAACTCTTCAGACCATCATTATCTGGCCAGACACTTGTCCATTCTGAAGTGATTTTGTGTGACTTTGAAATGTTAACCCCTTACCTGCTGCTTCTAGCTGTGCAAATTATGTTAAAAAATTGAATAAAGCTAAAAATACATGGGCCCCGATACTAATGGGGAGGGAGCAGGGAAGCATGGTAGAGTGTGGAAAACCCAGCAAGGCCGGGCCTTAGCGGCAGGACCTCATTTAAATAACATGCTGCTGTCTCCACTGACGGGCAGCCAGATTGATAGCCTGGTGGGCAGGCGGGAGCACAGACGAACGGCAGGAGGCCGCAGCCAGGGACCCATGGGGACGGTCCCCAGCTATTAGTGGGGGGGAAAGTTCAGGGCTGCAATCAGGACAGGGGTGGGAGGGTGTCTTGCCGTGATCGGGAGGGTGGGGTAGCCCGGTGCAAGGGAGACTCAAGGTTTCCTTGTGAGGCCTGGAGGAGCACTCCTGCCCCTCCTGGCCCACAAGAAAACCTGAAAAATAAATGTTAAACTTAGGTCCTGGGCCTCTTCTGATGGAGGATCTGACACTGTCCACCTGCTCAGGCTTCTGGTTGATATTACAGATCGGGTCTTGACATAATCGGACCTGATCGGCATATTTAAAACAGGACTCCACTTCCTTCCTGCGGGTGTCTGTTAATCTGCTCAAAGGAGTAGGTTATTATGGGGACATAGCGGGAAGGAAGAGTATCAGTGGTGGTAACTGGCACCCGTTATCTTAACTGTCCCCCCTCGCCCGGTTTCCTCCAGGTGGGGACAGTTAAAATCGGGGCCATTGTTTTCACAATGATTTTGGCTGGTGAAACAAGAAAATGATTGCCCATATCATCCACTCTCAAGTGTGCTCTATCGGTAATCGTAGACTTTGTCTCAGTAAAACAATTACAACATATTTAATTGTGTAGATATGTTTATCTTTTTAATTGTGGATCTAGATTCAATGTCTTTTTATAGATAGAAAATAGGAGCAGGAGTAGGCCATTCGGCCCTTCGAGCCTGCTCCGCCATTCAATATGATCATGGCTGATCTTCCATCTCAATACCATATTCCCGCTCTCTCCCCGTACCCCTTGATGCCTTCTGTGTCTAGAAATCTATCTAGCTCCTTCTTAAATAAATTCAGTGACTTGGCCTCCACAGCCTTCTGTGGTAGAGAATTTCATGGGTTCACCACCCTCAGTGAAGAAATTTCTCCTCATCTCAGTCCTAAATGTCCTACCCCGTATCCTGAGACTGTGACCCCTCGTTCTGGACCCCCCAGCCAGGGGAAACATCCTCCCTGAATCCAGTCTGTCCAGTCCTGTCAGAATTTCATGTTTCAATAAGCTCCCCTCTCATTCTTCTAAACTCTAGTGAATACAGGCCGAGTCGACCCAATCCCTCATACGACAGCCCTGCCATTCCAGGGACCAGTCTGGTGAACCTTCGCTGCACTCCCTCTATGGCAAGTATATCCTTTCTTAGGTAAGGAGACCAAAACTGCACACAATACTCCAGGTGTGGTCTCACCAAGGCCCTGTATAACTGCAGTAAGACATCCTTGCTCCTGTACTTAAATCCTCTTGCAATAAAGGCCAACATACCATTTGCCTTCCGAACTGCTTGCTGCACCTGCATGTTTGCTTTTAGTGACTGGTGTACAAGGACACCCAGGTCCCTTTGTACATCAACATTCCCCAATCTATCACCATTTAAATAATACTCTGCCTTTCTGTTTTTCCTTCTGAAGTAAATAACTTCACATTTATCCACATTATACTGCATCTGCCATGTATTTGCCCACTCACTCAACTTGTCGAAATCGCCCTGAAGCCTCTTTGCGTCCTCCTCACAACTCACGATCCTGCCTAGTTTTGTGTCGTCAGCAAACTTGGAAATATTACATTTGGTTCCCTCATCCAAATCTTGAATTAAAACTTCACCTAGTTTGAGTTCTTCTTTTGGAATATACGTAACATCTCAGAACTTGAGCAATTTCTCTCACCTGTCTATCTGGCACCATCATGGCTACTGTTCTAAATTGAATTTTTAGATTTTCTGGCAGTTCTTGACGCCCTGCATATCCAGGATTCTGCAAGGGACGAAGGTGGAAAAAAAATTAACTTTCAGAACTGTTTGACAGAAAGACAACTGAAGTGACTTCCTTAATCTGACATTCCTTCATTGACCCATTCCTAACCTCAGAGAAGATTAAGAGATAGGTTTTTGTGTTTGCTGCCTGGTTTTAAGGGATTACCTAGGCAGAGCATAGAGAGAAAAGTTTGGCAGGGAGATTCACATAGCTGTAATGGAGCAGGCCTTATTTCCCATCCATCAATTTAAATAGGAGGAAAATCGGATGGCCTCTGTTACAGTGCGCTCCGCCCAAACAACATTTTACAGGTGGTAAAGACAATAATCTACCCAAATGCATTTATTTTTCACCATAACATCCAGTATTATTCATGGATATTCAAGTAAGGCTGCGGACAATGGAAGGGAATTTTTTTTTTTGCAAGGGTACTGGGCATATGTGCAGTTAACTGCTGTGCATGGGATATCAGAGAGACTTAAGTGAAGGTTACTGAGAGCTTGCTTTATAGCTTTTGCATCGAATGCAAATAAAAATCAGGAGAGATATAAAACGGGTTGCCGACTCACTATCATTCGTTTTACACTGTCACACAAAGTCAAGATCTACCCCAATTGGACAAAGCAAAGAAAACTCATTCAAGCTGTATCCTTTTTGCTTACTTACCATTGTGATAAAAATGCCAAACTCTGGATTAAGTGACACACTATCTCCATCGGTGAAGATAAATTTTTTTTTCCTTTCTTTCCTTGCTATGAGAATAATATAAATCTGTTGCGCTGCTACAGATAATACAGGCAGTTCAATTCGATTAAATTCATCAAAGCAGCCCCAGGAACCAGACTGTGCCAAACCTAGCAAAAAAAAATGTAAAAGTACCAAGCAATACAATTTTATATTAATTCATAAACTAATTTAGAAAAACTTGGCAACTAGTTACCTATCAGCAAAAGCCTTTAATTAACTGGTTGACACTCTATCTGATCATTTCATTTGAATTTAGTTGTTTTCAACATTTTTAAATGATCACGTTAAAATCCTTTGAGCAGCTGGATTACCACTGAGCAGTGGGAAGTGAGTTCTAGCCCATTTTCTGAGCACCTGGGGCTCGATTTTACCAGCAGATTCCGGGTGCGTTCCCGGCGGGGGGGGGGGCGTCGAAAATCGCGATATCCAGGTGCGTCACCGGATCGCGCCTCGATCCCGCCCACTTCCGGGTTCCGCGCTGACGTACGGGGGTGCGTGCGCAGCCCCCGCTGGTGGGAATCCCGCAGGCAATTAAAGCCAGCGGGATGCCACTTGAGTGTATTTACCTTGCTTGTTGAGGTCATTAAATGACCTGATGCAGCTGTCTTAATAGGAAGTGTGGGATTTTACCTTCAACCGAGACTGTTTCACACACTGGGGGAAACAGTCTCACTCCAACCGGACGTGTTGCAGCCAGCAGCCTGTGGCAGCTGCCAAGGTGCACTCCACAGGGGGGGGGAGAGCCCTCACCCACGCAGGAGGCCACCGCGTCACATAGGGCAACCCCTGCCCTCCACCACCCCCCTCCAAGCCAGAGGAAACACCGACGTGAAACCGCAGCCCCACTGCGAGGAAACACCTACCTACCCTGCACAACCCCTCAGACCAACACCTGCCAGATGGGTGGTGCATTGACATCCTTGGAGGACGAACAGCATGACCAGCCCCAGCAGCCTCGCAGTCCACGCCGTCCGCCTCAGCGACGTGGAGCCCCCCAACACGGTGCTGTGGCACACCCACCTGCACAGCAGGAGGGAGGGCAACCGCAGAGAGAGATGCATCGCAGGAGGCACTACCCTCCGCACAGGGTCTACAGACCGAGGCTCAGCTTCATGGACCTCTCCGAGGAGCAGTGCATACGGCGGCTCAGAGTCAATCGCCAGGTAGTCGCCGACATCTGCAGCCTCCTTAACGACGAGCTGCTCCCGGATGGACCAAGCAGCATCTTCTTACCTGTCGCCTTCAAAGTCACCACTGCCCTCAACTTCTTCGCATCCGGATCCTTCCAGGGTGCCACCGGGGACATCACCGGGGTCTATCAGTCGTCTGCACACAAGTGCATAAGGCAGGTCACCGATGGGTTGTTCCGCAGGGCCTCGCACTACATCAACCTCGCCATGGACGTGCGCAGCCAGATGGAGAGGGCGGTTGGATTCCATGCCATGGCTGGCTTCCCACGGGTACAGGGTGTAATCGACTGCACCCACATCGCAATACGGGCACCTCCGCATGAGCCAGGGCTGTTCATCAACAGGAAGGGGTATCACTCCATGAACGCGCAGCTCATCTGTGACCACCGCCAGAGATTCCTACATGTGTGCGCCAGATACCCCGGCAGCCTTCGTCCTCAGGGAGTCCACCATCCCGCCCCTCTTCCATACACCCAACACCGGCAACGGCTGGCTCCTCGGCGACAAGGGGTATCCCCTACACACGTGGCTCATGACACCTCTGAGGAACCCCATCACCGAGCCGGAGCGTCGGTACAATGACAGCCACACTGCTACCAGGTCTACAATTGAGCAGACCATAGGGCTGCTCAAGATGCGCTTCAGGTGCCTTGATCGTTCCGGGGGAGTGCTCCAATACACACCATTCAGAGTGGGACGAATCATAGTTGTCTGCTGTGCCCTGCACAACATGGCCCAACAGAGAGGGGTGCCGCTGGAGGAGGCCCCATCCACACCCGCCACCCACATTGAGGACGGCGAAGAGGACGAGGAGGTGGAGGTGGAGGAGGAGGTGGAGGAGGAGGAGGGGGAGGAGGAGGACGCGCCAGAGGATGATGTACGACCCATGCGCTGAACACCGGCTCACCGGGATGCTCGCCGGGCCAGGGAGGCACTCATATGTCAACGGTTCTCCTAGTCAGACAGTGCGAGGCGTTCGCATCTCCTCACCTGCACATGCGAGGGGCCATACCAGCCCCCTCCACTGAAGAATGTTGCCAGTACTCCTGCACCCACAGCAGTGTGCCCAATGGGCGGCAGCAGGTGTTCGCCGTCATGATGGGCTGCACGGAACGCACCTATTGCACAGGCCGCAGAAGAATGGACGAGAGGTGGCAGGAGTGGTGAGAACGATAGTGTTTAATATGTACATGGTGCAATACGATAAACAAAAAGTGTACAAATTAACAGACACCCTGGTGCATTCCCTTTGTGCTTATAACACCTTTGGCTTTTGTTTCCGGGTACCCCTATGTGGTGCTACCCCTGTGGCTCCAGCAGAGGTAGTGGCAGGTTGCTCCTGTTCTTGCCCTGACCGGGTAGATGCTTTGGGCCGACGGCCCCTGGGTTTCGGTGCCCGTGAGGGCACCTCCACAGACTGCTCCTCCTGCACCTGTGCAGGGGCAGACTCGGCCAGCTGGAGAGGAGGCACCATTGCGGGTACTGGTTGAAAGGGGGGCAACGGGTGGGACGTGGGGGCACCTTGAGAAGCGTCCCCGCTTCCATGTTCTCGTTCACCATCATCCCTCTCGTGGCCTCGGCCCACATCACCCCTTCCACCCTGCTGGACGACAGTTTGGATGGCATGTGTGAGGCCTTGCAAGGCCACCCCTAGTGTATCCGTCAGCCTGTTTATGGCGGCGGAATGTTGCTCACCCTGAATCCGTACAGCCGTTGTCAGGGCATGCACGGACTCGATGTGGAGCTGTGCGTGACGCTCGAGGGAGGCTAGCCTGTCCTCCACCGCAGACGCTCCCGCACCTACCCGCGACACTGTGTCGCCAGTACCCTCCTGTACCTGCGCCACCAATGCCCGCATGCAGGAGTTGGACTCCTCCATCACCTGCGCAATTGTGGACAATGCGCGCGGCACCTCTCGAAGTACCTCGGCAATTATCTAGTGCCCCTCGACGACTCTCCTTTTGACTGGTGGCCCCCTGGGTTCAGCATCTGGGTCCGGCTGAGCAGAGCCTGGAGATGAGTGCTCCCACCGACGCGGACCCTCCGCGGCTGCCCCTGCCACCAGGGTCTGCTCATGCTCACACGTGCGCGGTGAATCACCAAGTGCAACCCCAACTAGTTGGCGAGGGGGACCCACTGAGGTGCATGTCTCTGCGCTGGTGGATGGTTGGCTCATATGTGACGATGCACCCTCAGAGACCGGCATGTCCTCTGAGGAATCGCCCTCCTCGCACACAGCGCTCGCAGACGGCCCTGCAAGAGAACAGAGGGCACTATGAGGCATGTGCACAAACGTTACGGTGCGCCTGATGCCAGGTGATGATACGGTCACTCGCGATCATGAGTGTTGAGTGTCAGCTTTCCCTTACCGGCCATTTCTGCAGCGCCAGACTCGCCATCCGCAACAGAGAGGCAATGTTGCGTGCCGGCGAGGTCGAGCGCCTCCACCTCTGCATCCGTCAGTTCGACCACATGCGGCGGGCCCCCTCCGGTGCGGGCCCTTTCTCGGTTGTTCTTGCATCTCTTCTCCTGTCAGGGCAAAACACAGATATGTGAGTGAGTGCATATTGCATAGTGAGACGCATCAAGCATCGGTGTGGGTGGGTTGAGCGTGGGGCAGATGGATGGGAGGATGCGTGTGCCACATGCCCATCCCATTGCATGGGGATTGGGGTGTGTGGTAGTGTTTGGGTGGGGACAGGGCCGGTGGGTACTCGCTGGCACGGTGAGGATGGTGAGTGAGTGGCTGTGAGGATTGCTGCAGGAGCGCTGTGGTGGCTCTGCAGGAGGGGTTGTGATATGTTTGGCGTGATGGTGGGGACGGGTTGTGGGAGGGTGTGTTGGTGTACTCACCTTGCCGGACCTAGTGAGGTCATTGAACCGCTTGCGGCACTGCTCCCATGTCCTGGGAGTGTTGGCCATGCTGCTGACCTCCGCCACCACCTCTGCCCATGCCTTCCTGGTGATGGAGCCAGGTCACTTGCGTCCGTCCGCCGGGAACAGCGTGTCCCACCTCCTCCTCACACCCTCCAGCAGCAGCTGCAGCGCGTGGTCGGAGAAGCGTGGCGCAGCCTTGCCCCTGGGTTGCGCCATCCTGTGTTGCCTCTTGCTTGCAGCAGGAGGGGCTTTGGGGGACTGCCCCTTTAAGTGGAGCTCCTCCATCGTGAAAACGGTAGTGCGCATGCGCAGCCCGCCGGCACGCAGCTGGGGAGCGGAGAACCCGGAACCACGGCTTAATGTGATCAATTATCCCGCGATCGCGCGGGGGGCGCACTCAATTAACCGTCCGTGTTTTCCACGCTCCTGAAGGACCACCCGCTGGGAACCCGCAGGCCTGCTAAAATCGGGCACCTGATCTATAACATTGCTATAGGGAATTGACAGGTGAAGCCAGGCCTTCATAGGAAGGGAAGGAATATTGGAGGGACAGTATTCCTGTCCTACTCTAGTGCATTTCGTATCATCTAGCCATGTTTCAGAAGCCTTTGGAAAACTCTAATGGAAATAAAGTAAGATTGCTACAAATACAATAAAACATAAGAAAACACCTTAAACACACCTAAAATAAGTCCATTTCTAATTTGTAAAACACACAAAACAATGAAACAGGCAAAAGCCAGTTGGCCCATTGAGTCCACTTGCTCCTAACGTACAATTTCTGTGGATAACGATATAACAGATAAAATGTGCAAAAAAGCTGGCATTTTAAAATTATTTCACCATTACAACAGCTAATGTATCTTTTTACTTTCCTCTGTATAAAGCTTTCAGACCAAGCTGCCATTTGCCAGTAAAAGCTATCCAGCAAGATTCAACTGTCTCACTATCTGGGTCCAAGTGTAATGCAATGCATTTGTAAGATGGTAGGGTTGCATACATTAATGAAGCTCAAACAAAAGTGTTGATTTGATCAGTGCATAGGAAACAGATAGCGTTTTATTTCTCCCCGTGTAAGACAGGCTGCTCTTACCTTTCATTTGCACAGGGATATAGATAGGTTAAGTGAGTGGGCAAAAATTTGGCAGATGGAGTATAATGTGGGAAAATGTGAACTTGTCCACTTTGGCAGGAGGAAGAGAAAAGCAGTTTATTATTTAAATGGAGACAGATTGCAGAACTCTGAGATACAGAGGGATCTGGGTGTCCTAGTACATGAATCACAAAAAGTTAGTATGCAGGTACAGCAAGTGATTAGGAAGGCAAATGAAATGTTGTCATTTATTGCAAGGGGAATGGAATATAAAAGTAGAGATGTTTTGCTACAGTTGTACAGGGCATTAGTGAGACCACATCGAGAATACTGTGTGCAGTTTTGGTCTCCTTATTGAAGAAAGGACATAATTGCTTTAGAGGTAGTTCAGAGAAGGTTCAATCGACTGATTCCTGGGATGAGGGGGTTATCTTATGAGGAAAGATTGGACAAGTTGGGCCTGTATACATTGGAGTTTAGAAGAATGAGAGGTGATCTTACTGAAACATTTAAGATCCTGAGGGGACTAGAAGGAGTAGATGCTGAGGGGATGTTTCCCCTTATGGGAGAGACTAGAACTAGGGGCCACAGTTTAAAAATAAGGGGTCTCCCATTTAAGACGGAAATGAGGAGAATTTTTTTCTCTCAGAGGGTCGTGAGTCTGTGGAACTCCCTTTCCCAGAGAACGGTGGAGGCAGGGTCATTGAATATTTTAAGGCTGAGTTAGATAGATTCCTGATTAACAACGGAGTCAAAGGTTATTGTAGGTAGACGGGAAAGTAGGGTTGTGTAAGATTCTCAAAATTCACAGATCCCCCAAAACTCGGAGACAAACCCTAAAGAAAAGGACTTTGGACTCTTTTCTAATCATTTCAGAGTGGCTCACACACGCGCCGCACCAGGAAGCATCAAGCAGGGAAAAGTACCTTTCGAGGAATCCACGTCCTTTAAGGGACTCGCTTCCTCGTAGGGGTGACTGTAAGAATTCTGGGAATTCACCTTTCCCCTGAGTATGGAAAAACTTTGGCCATTGACTGAAATCCTAAGATGGAAGGATAGGTGAGAGGTCACCAGGCGAATCCATAACACACACATGGAATGTGGGAGAATTACTGCTTCAGACATGTCTCTGTTTTAATGCAAAACCTACAGCAGGGGGTCGACACTCAGCACTAATTCGAAAGGCAGTAGGCCATTGAAAGAGGCAACTGCTCCAGACATGGTGGGGCCATGTTTTTGTTTTAAAGCAAAACCTATCAACACCTAGGACGTTGGATACAAAAGGAAGCCTTGTGTGACAAGCTCTAAAAATCGGAATTAACAATGACCCATCGGGAGAAGCAATTGCAACATGATGAGGGACCATCAAAAAGCCATCAAAGATTCTTAAGGACTTTGGTAAGAACTGTTTAAACTGACATGAAGTGTCTTTTTTTAAAAGTGTCGAAGACCATTGTAAGGGAGGGATACACAAGTGGAAACTCGAAACCTCTCTCTCTCTCTGGTTCTTGCTGGCTGCTTGTCTTGTTCTGCCTGTCTCTGGAAGGAAGAGCTGCTTCCAGAGAACAACAATACAGATTATACAACAACAGGAAAGCGATTCGACTAGGAAGGTCAGCAGCTCTAGAAGCAGGCCGACACACAAGAAGAAACCAGAGCAACAGCCCCAGTGACCATCAGACACCTCGCGGCAACAAGGGCCTGACGAAACAACCAACTGAATATTACCACCAACCAACCGGGTAATATTGAGCCACCGCGACCAAAGAAAACCAACTCAGGAGAAAACCAAAGATCCGCAAAGTTTCCACTCTACGATCTATTCCTGACTTAACCTCTGGGTGAATTACTGTCAAGGATTTGTTTGATGAGCATTATCTCTGGCCCTTTAGAGTCCAATTTAGCTAGTACAGTGGGATTGGGAGGGGTGAGGTATCTTTTTACTGTAATTTCCCTCGTGTGTACCGAAGTGTTCCCCATTTTATTAGAGTGTTAAGATTGTTGTGTTGTATTTTCTTTCTTGAATAAAGGTCAAAGTTTCTTGCACCAAAACCAGTTGTCTGCTGCACTTTGTCACAACCCCCAAATAAGTCCAAGGTCTCGAAAACAGGGAGTGGGAGCGATTCGGACCGCTCAGAAGTCAGAGGTGAAGCTGACACACACCACCACCCCCTACAGTTGAGGTCACAATCAGAACAGCCATGATCTTATCAAATGGCAGAGCAGGCTCGAGGGGCCGAATAGCCTACTCCTGCTCTTAATTCGTATGTTTGTATGTTGTGTGCACTCACCGACAGAATGGTTACAGTATGAACCAAAACAAAAATCAGAAAGGAGATTTTCCCAGGTTTCCGTTGCCCCAGGGCAGTAAAATCAGTCCCCATATTTTTTTCTGATGTGGGAAAGTGTGTTTTTACACATTACTTGGCCATGTACAGTGTATAAACACAAATTTGTGTCTAGAAGTCTTTGCAAAAAAGAAATCCACCGAAAACATTAGTTATACATATGCATAGGAACAGAAGTAGGCCATTCAGCCCCTCGAGCCTGTAACACCATTCAATTGGATCATGGATGATCTGTATCGTAACTCCATCTACCTGTCTTGGTTCCATAACCCTTAATACCTTTGCCTAACAAAAATCTATCAATCTCAGTTTTGAAATTTTCAATTGACCCCCAGTCTCAACAGCTTTTTGGAGGAGAGTTCCAGTTTTCCAGTATCCTTTGTGTGAAGAAGTGCTTCCTGACATCACCTCTGGATGGCCTAGCTCTAATTTTAAGGTTATGCCCCCATGTTCTGGACTCCCTCACAGGAAGAAATAGTTTCTCTCTATTTACCCTATCAACTCCTTTGATCATTTTAAACACCTCAATTAGATCACCCCTTAATCTTCTATATTGAAGGGAATACAAGCCTATTTGATGCCATCCTTGTAATTTAACCCTTTTAGCCCCCGTATAATTCTGGGTGAATCTGCACTGCACCCCCTTCAAGGCCAATATATCCTTCCTGATGTGCGGTGCCCAGAACTGCAGTATTCCACATGGAATCCATTAGCCTTTTTAATTATTTTTTGTACCTGTTCACTTGCTTTTAGTGATTGCTGTGCTTGGACCCCCAAATCTTTCTGCTCATCCACAGTCCCTACCTTCTCACCATTGAGAAAATACTCTGATCTATTGTTCTTAGGTCCATAGTGAATGGCCTCACACTTCCCCACATTGAACTCCATCTGCCACAGTTATGCCATGTCATAGAAACCCAAAATAAAGCTACCTTTACCAGTGTAAAAGCAAAATACTACTGATGCTGGAAATCTGAAATAAAAACAGAAAATACTGGAAACACTCAGCAGGTCAGGTAGCATCTGTAGAGAAAGAAACAGTTAATGTTTCAAGTCGATGACCTTTCATCAGAACTGGAAGAAGTTAGAGATTTAACAGATTATAAGAAAGTATAGAGCCAGGCAAAGGGGGGAAGGGGAGGATAGAACAAAGGGGAAGGTCTGTGATAAGGTGGAGGGTAGAAGTGATTCAATGACAAAAGGGATGATGGTGCAAAGCAAAAGGGGGTGGTAATGGGACAAGTAATAAAACAAAAGATGGATTGAGAGGAGGTGCAAATGGTTACAGCAGAACCATTATCAGTATCTGCTGTCCGAGAAAATGGGAGCAGTGGTTCTGATCTAAAGTTGTTGAACAGAATGGCCTGGTATTTGATCCAAAAATAAGACCGAACAGCGCTCATCGTTATTTCAGGGCAAATGGAAGAGCAACTTCCGGATAGCGCACATGTGCAGTCAAGCTCGGAAATCTGGAAGTTGCTCTTCCAGATGCCCTGCTCCTCCGAAAGCTGTGCAGGAAGGACAGATCGCTGGCTGGATCCCCGTTGGAATGAATGGACCAGCGCAAAATTGCTCCCCTCCCCAGCTGGAAACGAATTAATCTACACAGAAAAAGGTACACTCGTTTTTTTTTAGTTTTAAAAGCTTAGTTTTAAAAGCTAACTTTTAATGGCGTGGTAAATCTTAATGACCGCCAAACAACCTCACTGGCACTGAAAATTAACTATTAAAAATGTGGAGTCTCATTCCTTCCGAGATCAATTGTTGTTGGAGGTTTAAAAAAAAACTTTTAAATTTTGATTTTTGTACAATTTATTTCTGTCTCTTTTATCTCTGTCTTTTAATTAAATATTTATGACCCTCTCTTTATTTTGTTTTCTCGAACTGACTTTACATTGTATTTACTGTTGCAGCTTGCACTTCTTGGTTTTCACTATGCGCGGCTTGTTAAGGATGCTTCATCTGATTGATTGCGGGGACAGAAAGTTCCTTTCCCTGCTCACAGATGCCCGGGAGAAGATGCTGCACTTTTTTCAACTCTCCATTGCAGCAAGTTGGCGCTCAGAAGCCCGTGGATAGTTTGTAGTTAAGTTTAAATCTAACGAGCGGCGGGCACCTTTAGTTTGCCGCTCAGCGCAAATTCCCAGCCTATGTGAGGCTGGAAGGCTGTAAAGTGAGATGAGGTGCTGCTCCTTGAGCTTGCATTGAGCTTCATTGGAACAGTGTAGGAGGCTGACTTCAGAGAGATCAGAGTGGGAGTGAGATAGAGAATTAAAGTGCCAAGCGACCGGAAGCTCAGGGTCACGCTTGTGGACTGAACAGAAGTCTTCAGCAAAGCAATCAGCCAATTTGTGCTGGTCTTCCCAGTGAAGAAGAGACCACATTGTGAGCAGCGAATACAGTATACATCTACTAATATGTTGGTTATTCAGGAGAATTCTAATATGGTCACATGGACTCTGCCTTCACCTTACATATGATAATTTACTTTTGCTTTTTCATATACTGTTACCGTTACCTTTGTAGATTCTCCCTAATCCTCTGAAATCCATTTGATCTGAACAATTGAACACAACCACATATTTTCCGAGAGCTTTTCCCATGTCCTTCACAGTCTCGGTTTTGCCGGTACCAGCAGGTCCAGCCGGGGCACCTCCCATATTCATCCACAAAGCTTGAGCTAAAGTGATGTAACACCTACAATTGGAACCAAACACACTATTTACCATTAAATCAACAACAATAGCATCATCACAACATAAGAATATAACAAATAGGAACAGCTCTGCAGTCCTGCCACATCCAGTCGTGAATGGTGGGGGACAATTAAACAATTAACGGGAGGAGGAGGCTCCGTGAACATTCCCATTCTCAATGATGGCGGAGTCCAGCACGTGAGTGCAAAAGACAAGGCTGAAGCGTTTGCAACCATCTTCAGCCAGAAGTGCCGAGTGGATGATCCATCTTGGCCTCCATCTGAGATCCCCACCATCACAGAAGCCAGTCTTCAGCCAATTCGATTCACTCCACGAGATAGAACCATAGAAAAAATACAGCACAGAAAGGGGCCATTCGGCCCATCGTGTCCGCGCCGGCTCAAAAAACAACCAGGTGCCCATTCTAATCCCACCTTCCAGCACCCTATCCGTAGCCCTGCAGCTTACAGCAATTTAAGTGCAGGTCCAGGTACTTTTTAAAAGAGTTGTGGGTCATGCCTCTACCACCAATTCGGGCAGCGAATTCCATACACACACCACCCTCAAGTTTTTCCTCATGTCCCCTCTAATATCAATAATATATAATATTTCTTGATATCAAGAAACGGCTGAATGCACTGGATACAGCAGAAGCTATGGTCCCCAACAACATCCCGGCTGTAGAACTGAAGACTTGTGCTTCAGAACTAGCCAAGTTGTTCCAGTACAGCTACAACACTAGCACCAACCCGACAAAGTGGAAAATTGCCCAGATATGTCCTGTACATAAAAAGCAGGACAAATCCAATCCGGCCAATTACCACCCCATCAGTCTACTCTCAATCATCAGCAAAGTGATGGAAGGTGTCATTGACAGTGCTATCAAGCGGCACTTACTCACCAATAACCTGCTCACCAATTCTCAGTTTGGGTTCCTCCAGGACCTCACGGATCCAGACCTCAGAATACTCTCCACTATGAGTGCAGCTCCAACAACACTCAAGAAGATAGACACCATCCAGGACAAAGCAGCCCGCTTGATTGGCACCCCATCCACTACCTTAAACATTCACTCCCTTCACCACCGTGCACCATGGCTGCAGTGTGTACCATTTACAAGATGCACTGCAGCAACTCGCCAAGGCTTCTTCGACAGCACCTCCCGAACCTGCGACCTCTACCACCTAGAAGGACAAGGGCAACAGGCGCATGGGAACACCACGACCTGCACGTTCCCCTCCAAGTCACACACCATCCTGACTTGGAAATAGATTGCCGTTCCTTCATCGTCAGTGGGTCAAAATCCTGGAACTTCCTACCTAACAGCATTGTGGGAGTACCTTCAACACTCGGACTGCAGCGATTCAAGAAGGCAGTTCACCACCACCTTCTCAAGGGCAATTAGGGATGGGCAAAAAATGCTGGCCTTGCCAGCGACGTGCACATCCCATGAATGAATAAAAAAAAGGAGTAGGTCATTCGGCCCCTCAAGCCTTCTCCACCATTCAATAAGATCATGGCTGATCTTCAACCTCAACTCCGCTTTCCCGCCCGATCCCCGTGTCCCTTGATTCCCTTAGAGTCCAAAGATTTGTCGATTGGATTTGTCCTGCTTTATTGATCTCAATGTTGAATATACTCAATGACTGAGCAGCCACAGCCCTCTGGGGTAGAGAATTCCAAAGATTCACAACCCTCTGAGTGAAGAAATTTATCCTCATCTCAGTCTTAAATGGCCGAACCCTTAGCCTGAGACTATGCCCCCTTGTTCTAGACTCTCCAGCCAGGGGAAACAGCCTCACAGCATCGACCTTGTCAAGCCCTCTCAGAATCTTATATGTTTCAATGAGATCACTTCTCATTCTTCTAAACTCCAGAGTATAGGACTACTCTACTCAATCTCTCCACATAGGAAAACCCTCTCATCCCAGGAATCAATCTAGTGAACCTTCGTTGCTCCGCCTACAAGGCAAGGTTATCATTCCTTAGGTAAGGAGACCAATATTGTACACAGTACTCCAGGTGTGGTATCACCAAAGGCCTGGTCAATTGTAGTAAGTACTCTTGTACTCCAACTCCCTTGTAATAAAGGCCAACATACCATTTGCCTTCCTAATTGCTTGCTGTACCTGCATGTTAACTTTCTGTGTTTTGTGTACAAGGACACCCAAATCTCTCTGAATACCAACATTTAATAATTTCTCACCATTTAAAAAATATTCTGTTTTTCTATTCTTCCTACCAAAGTCAATAACCTCACATTTCCCCACATTATACTCCATATGCCACCTTCTTGCCCACTCACTTATCCTGTCTATATCCCTTTGCAGACTCTTAGGGCTCAATTTTCCCAGGAAATTGCGGGTGCGTTGGGGGCTCAGAAAATCGGGGAAATCCCGATCGGGTTTGGAACCCAGCTCCAACCCGCAGACTTCCGGGTTCCCCACGTCACCTCCCGAATGCGGAAGTCCCACCAGCAATTAAAGCCGGCGGGATGAAACTTGACACAGTTGTTGAGGTAGTTTAAACAGTTGAACTACTTAATTTTCTCCATATTGGGGCAGGGGTGCATTTTTGAAGCATCATCAGTGTGTTTCCCTTGCTGTGGGAAACACTCCATGTTGCAACAGACGTGTTTCAGCCAGCAGCCAGTTGCACATTCAAATGCTTCTTTGACAGATGGGGAGAAAAGGTCACTTATTGCAGCAGGGCACTCAGTTCTCTCAGATAAAGTTTTGGCTGCGAGATCTTTGTGATTTCACTGAAAATTCTTAGTTTCCACTCAAAATTCTTCTGTTCAAACATATTTCATAGAATCATAGAATCATAGAAGTTACAACATGGAAACAGGCCCTTCGGCCCAACATGTCCATGTCGCCCAGTTTATACCACTAAGCTAGTCCCAATTGCCTGCACTTGGCCCATATCCCTCTATACCCATCTTACCCATGTAACTGTCCAAATGCTTTTTAAAAGACAAAATTGTACCTGCCTCTACTACTGCCTCTGGCAGCTCGTTCCAGACACTCACCACCCTTTGAGTGAAAAAATTGCCCCTCTGGACCCTTTTGTATCTCTCCCCTCTCACCTTAAATCTATGCCCCCTCGTTATAGACTCCCCTACCTTTGGGAAAAGATTTTGACGATCTACCTTATCTATGCCCCTCATTATTTTATAGACTTCTATAAGATTTAACTACTTTGCGGACCCCCTCAAACTCACACTGTTAGGATGGAGGGTGCCATGCCTGCATTCACCACTACATCCGAGGACAAGCGACATCACCAGCCTCTCCAGGCACAGCATCCACCTCCGCCACCTGTAGCTTCACAACACAGTGCTGCGCCACAGGCACCTGCACAAGAGCACAGAGGGCAACAACAGAGAGAGCAACGTCACAGGAGGCACCACCCTCGCCACAGGGTCTACAAACCGAGGCTCAGCTTCCTGGACCTTTCTGAGGAGCAGAGCATACGGAGGCTCAGAGTCAGTCGTCAGGTAGTCACAGACATCTGCAGCCTCCTTCATGCCGAACTGCTCCCGGCTGGGCCGAGCAGCATCTCCTTACCTGTCGCTGTCAAAGTCACCACTGCTCTCAACTTCTTCGCCTCCGAATCATTCCAGGGTGCCACTGGGGACATCGCTGGGGACTCTCAATCATCTGCTCACAAGTGCATAAGGCAGGTCAGCGACGGCTTGTTTTGCAGGGCCACGCAATACGTCAACTTCCCCATGGATGACCCCAGCCAGACGGAGGGGGCAGTGGGATTCCACTCTGTGGCTGGCTTCCCACGGGTGCAAGGTATAATCGATTGCACCCATTTAGCAATCAGAGCACCTCAACTTGAGCCAGGGCTGCTCATCAACAGGAAGGGGTATCACTCCATTAACACTCAGCTTGTTTGTGACCACCGTAAAAGATTCCTTCACGTGTGCGCCAGATTCCCTGGCAGCTGCGACGATTCCTTCATCCTCCGGGAATCCAACATCCCGCCCCTCTTGCATGCACCGAACACCTGCAAGGACTGGCTCCTCGGGGACAAGGGATACCTCTGCATACGTGGCTCATGACACCTCTGAGGAACCCCATCATCGAGCAACAGTAACGACAGTCACATCGCTACCAGGTCTACAACTGATCATGCTATAGGGACGCTCAATATGCGATTTAGGTGCCTTCATCGTTCTGGGGGAGCGCTTCAATATACACCAGACAGAGTGGGACGCATTATCATAGTATGTTGTGCCGTGCAGAACATGGCACAACAGAGAGGGGTGCCGCTGGAGGAGGCCCCATCAACATCTGCCACCCACATTGAGGAGAAGGAGGCGGAGGAGGAGGAGGAGGAGAAGCAGGGGAAACCCATGGGCAGAGCAGCGGCTCACCTGGCTGCTTGTGAGGCCAGGGAGTCACTGATATGTTGTTGGTTCTCCTAACATCAGAAAGTGTGAAGAGTCCAGTCCTCACACCACCTGGATAGAGCAGCGCCCACACCAGCAACCCCCCAACCCTTCCCTGCATAACAGTCCTGCAACTACACATACACCCACTGTAGAGTGTCGCTGTTCATGGTGAACCTCATGAAAGGGCCCTATTACAAAAGCCAGTCAAGAATGGCCAAGACGTGGCAATAGCGGTGAAAATCATAATATTTAATGTGAGTTTAACAAAAAGCTAATATAAATAAAAAACATGACCAACCGTCAAACACCCTTATGCATCCCCTTTGTGCGTACAAAACCTTCGCCTTTCTCTTCCGACTACTTCTACGTGGTGCATCCCCTGTGGCTGCAGCAGAGGTAGTGGCAAGTTGCTCTTGTTCGTGCCCTGACCACTTAGATACTTTGGGCCTACGCCCTCTGGGTTTCGGTGCCCGTGAGGGCCCCTCCAAAGACTGCTCCACCTGCACTTGTGCAGGGGCAGGCTCGGCCACCTGGAGAGGAGGCAGCATTGAGGGTACTGGTTGAGAGTGGGGAAATGGGTGAGACGTGAGAGCACTTTGAGTGACATACCCACTTCCATGTTCCCTTTCGCCATCATCCCTTCCCTGGGCCAGGCCCACATCACTCCTACCACTCTGCTGGGCAACAATTTGGAGGACATGTGTGAAGCCTTGTAAGGCCAATGTTAGTGTATCTGTCTGCCTGTTTAAGGCGGCAGAATGTTGTTCACTGTGAGTCCGAAGGGCTGTTGTCAGGGCCTGAATGGACTCACTTGTGAGACATGCTTAAAGCTCAATGGAGGCTAGCCTTCTCTCCATCGCAGACATTACCCATGACAGTATCTCAGAGAGTTGCTCACGTCCCTGTGACAGTAGCTCAGAGATTCCCTCCCGTACCTGTGCCACCCTTCTACTCATGCAGGAGTTGGACTCCTGCATCCTCTGCGCTATTGTGAAGAGTGCGCGTGTCACCTGTTCCAGCACCTCGCAAATGTGCTGCTAACCCTCGATCATTCTCCATTTGAAGGATGGCCCCCAGGTTCAGCATCTGCGTCCAGCTGAGCAAAACCTAGAGAGGAGTGCTCCCACCGACGTGGACTTTCCGCAGCTGCCCCTGCCACCAGTGTCTGTTCGTGCTCACGTGTCTGTGGTAACTCACCAGGTGCCACCCCAACTAACTGAGGACTAGGACCCACCGAGGTGTGAGTATCTGCGCTGGTGGATGGCTCGCTAAGATGTGGGTGCACTCTCAGAGGCCAGCAGGTCCTCTGAGGAATTGCCCTCTGCCGTCACAGTGGTCGCTGAAGGCCCTGTAAGAGAACAGAAGGCAATATTAAGCATCATCACAGATGTGTCATGTTGCGATGAGCATACTGAGGTGCTGAACATGGCAAGGCATGTTAACATCAATTCACATTGTGTGTGATGAATGTTAAAGTTATGTCACCAGACATTTGTCAGGTTCTAGTCTCGGCGTCCCCGACAGACAGGCACTTGAGGGTTCGGCTGAGCTCCAGCGCTTCCTGCTCCGCCTCTGTGAGGACGACGATTTGTTGCGGCCCCCCTCCGGTCCTCGCCCTCTCCCGTGCATTCTGAGCTCTCTTCTCCTATAAGGGGAGAGCGTGACTGAGTGATGGTGAAGTGGCCAACCAATAAATGCATTGGTTTGGCTTTGGCTGACCGTGAAAGAGATGCATCAGAGGGTGAGTCTGAGACAGAGCCACGACATTGCATGAGGATTGGGTTCAGTGGTAGTGGTGGGGTGAGTACTGGGGAGGTGAGGAAGTGCTGAGGAAGTGCAGGTAAGTTGAGGATAAGCTTTGAGTGGGTGTGGGGAGTGATGTGATAGAGTAATGTTGGCAGTGCAGAATGAGTTAGGGGTCAGGACGGTGATGTGGAAGACGGAATGTAGGAGGAATGAGTAAGTATACTCACTTTGGCTGACCTAGTTAGGTCATTGAAGCGCTTCCTGCACTACATCCAGGTGCAGGATATGTTGCTGTTGTGGCGATCTACTCTGCCACCTCAAGCCAGGCCTTTTTGGTGGCAGAGACAGACCACTTCCTCCCGTCTGCCGGGTAAAAGAGATCCATCCTCCTCCTCACCCTATACAGTAGCACCTGGAGTGAGGCATCAATGAATTTTGGAGCAGCCTTGCCCCTGTTCTGCTCCATTGTGGTCTCATAGAGTCATAGAGTCATAGAGTCATAGAGTTATACAGCACGGATAGAGGCCCTTCGGCCCATCGTGTCCGTGCCGGCCATCAGCCCTGTCTACTCTAATCCCATATTCCAGCATTTGGTCCGTAGCCTTGTATGCTGTGGCATTTCAAGTGCTCATCCAAATGCTTCTTGAATGTTGTGAGGGTTCCTGCCTCCACAACCCTTTCAGACAGTGAGTTCCAGACTCCAACCACCCTCTGGGTGAAAAAGTTCTTTCTCAAATCCCCTCTAAACCTCCCGCCTTTTACCTTGAATCTATGTCCCCTTGTTATAGAACCCTCAACGAAGGGAAAAAGCTCCTTAGTATCCATCCTATCTGTGCCCCTCATAATTTTGTACACCTCAATCATGTCCCCCCTCAGCCTCCTCTGCTCCAAGGAAAACAAACCCAATCTTCCCAGTCTCTCTTCACAGCTGAAGCGCTCCAGCCCTGGTAACATCCTGGTGAATCTCCTCTGCACCCTCTCCAAAGCGATCACATCCTTCCTGTAGTGTGGCGACCAGAACTGCACACAGTACTCCAGCTGTGGCCTAACCAGTGTTTTATACAGCTCCATCATAACCTCCTTGCTCTTATATTCTATGCCTCGGCTAATAAAGGCAAGTATCCCATATGTCTTCTTTACCACCTTATCTACCTGTTCCGCCGCCTTCAGGGATCTGTGAACTTGCACACCAAGATCCCTCTGACCCTCTGTCTTGCCCAGGGTCCTCCCATTCATTGTGTATTCCCTTGCCTGTGGGTGTTTGCTCCAGGAAAAGCCATTGGAGGACTGCCCCTTTAAATAGAGCTCCTCCAGCTGACAGCCTGTGATGCGGGTGCGCAACTTTCGGACAACAAACCCGGAAGCCACATTAAGTGGCACCAATTGACTCGCGATCACGTGGAAAATGGACATTTTTTAATGGGCGGGTTACGCACGCACCCAATCACCCGCTCACTGCCATCCCGCCTCCACTCTAATATCGGAGTCTTTGTCTCCTCCTCACAGCTTACTTTCCCACCTACCTTTGTATCGTGGTATCCTGTAAGGGCAGTGTACTTGGTGTTAGTTGTTTAACAAATGTAATGGGACACATAAGAACATAAGAAATAGGAGGACAAATTAAGCTAAAAGCTGTTAAAGGAAGTCAGAGAGGAGATAGCAGGACTTAAGCCACAATTTTTAAATCCACCTTAAATATCAAACTTGTGTTAAGGGACTGGAAAGTAGCCAAAGTAACACCTTCGCTCAAGAAGGGCAAGTAGGATAAACAGGGTAACTCTTGACCAGTTAATCGAACATTGGGAGTGGACAAACTCTTGGGGCTCAAAAATCCTATTAGGCCCAGAGCGTAACTTCGCCAGAATCACCTGAAATGGGGCAGAATTTGAGGTGCAACCCAGTTTTGCCAGGATTCTGTCTGTTTACGCAGACCAGCAAAATTCAAGTGGGGGACAGGGATGTGGGGAGACGAATCTTCTCCTCAAGGAGAGTTCCCAGGCTAACCCAGGAATTCTGCCCATTACGTCCTCAGCCGAACTTTCACCTGCTGAGAGCTGGCATGCATTCTGTAGGGTACAGAGGAATAGGACTAGGCCATTCTGTCCCGCCAATCAATGAAATCATGGCTGATCTGTACCCTAACTCCATTTACTTGCCTTGGCACCATATCTCTTAATATCCTTGGCTAGTAAAAACCGAGATCTCAGATTCAAAATTATTAATTGAGCTAGCATTTACTGCTTTTTGTGAGACAGTGGTCCACACTTCTACAACCCTTTCCTAACGTCTTTCCTGAATGGCCTGGCTCTGATTTTAAGGTTATGTCCCTTTATGACGGTTTCCTCCACCAGCAGGAAATGTTTCTCTCTATCTACCCTATCAATTCCCTTCAAAATCCTAAAAACCTCAATCAAATCATCCCTTAACGTTCCATAAAAAAACAGCCATTGACAACTAAAGAGGTAAGGGACAGTCTAAGAAATAAGGAAAGGGCATACAAAAAGGCAAAAAATGGCACAGATCCTGGCGAATGGGAAAGATACAAAGATCAACAAAGGGTCACAAAACAGATAGTAAGAGCTACAAAAAGAAAGCATCAAAAGAAACTTGCAAGGGATATCAAAACCAATACAAAGAAATTTTATAGTTATATTAGGAAAATGAGGGTGGTCAGGAGCAGTGTTGGCCCCATAAAAACTGAAAGTGGGGATATTGTCATTGACAATGGGGAAATGGCGGACATGTTGATTACTTTGCGTCAGTATTCACAGGAGAAAAAGAGGATAGCATGCTGGAAATCCCAAGAAAACTAATATTGAATCGGGGACAGGGACTCAATAAAATTAACAGAAGTAAAGCAGCAGTAATGAAGAAAATAATAGCACTAAAGAGTGACAAATCCCCAGGACCAGATGGTTTCCATCCCAGGGTTTTAAAGGAAGTAGGTGAGCGCATTGCAGATGCCCTAACTATAATCTTTCAAAGTTCTCTAGATTCAGGAACTGTCCCTCTAGATTGGAAAATTGCACATGTCACTCTCCTTTTTAAGAAAGGAGAGAGAGGGAAACCAAGGAATTATAAACTAGTTAGCCGAACATCTGTTTTGGGGAAAATGCTGGAGTCTATAATTAAGGATAGGGTGACTGAACACCTCGAGAATTTTCAGTTAATCAGAGAGAGCCAGTATGGATTTGTGAAAGGGGGCAGAAGTTATGCTGCAGCGATACAAAACCCTGGTTAGACCGCACCTGGAGTATTGTGAGCAGTTCTGGGCACCGCACCTTCGGAAGGACATATTGGCCTTGGAGGGAGTGCAGCGTAGGTTTACTGGAATGATACCCGGACTTCAAAGGTTAAGTTACGAGGAGAGATTACACAAATTGTGGTTGTATTCTCTAGAGTTTCGAAGGTTAAGGGGTGATCTGATCGAAGTTTATGAGATATTAAGGGGAACAGATAGGGTGGATAGAGAGAAACTATTTCTGCTGGTTGGGGATTCTAGGAGTAGGGGACACAGTCTAAAAATTAGAGCCAGACCTTTCAGGAGTGAGATTAGAAAACATTTCTAAACACAAAGGGTGCTAGAAGTTTGGAACTCTTCCGCAAACGGCAATTGATACTAGCTCAATTGCTAAATTTAAATCTGAGATAGATAGCTTTTTGGCAACCAAGGTATTAAGGGATATGGACCAAAGGCAGGTATATGGAGTTAGATCACAGATCAGCCATGATCTTATCAAATGTCAGAGCAGACACGAGGGGCTGAATGGCTTACTCCTGTTCCTAACCTGTCAAGCCCCTTCAAAATCTTATATGTTTCAATGAGATCCCCTCTCATTCTTCTAAACTCCAAAGAGCATAGGCCCATTCTACTCAATCTCTCCTCATAGGACAACACTCTCATCCCAGGAATTAATCTAGTGAACCTTTGTTGGATTGCCGCTAAGGCAAGTATATCCTTCCTTAGATAAAGAGACCAAAACTCTGCACAGTACTCCAGGTGTGGTCTCACTAATGCCCGGTACAATTGTAAGCCTTCTGTACTTTTGTACTCCAACCCCCTTGCAATAAAGGCCAACATTCCATTTGCCTTCCTAATTGCTTGCTGTACCTACATGCTAACTTTCTGTGTTTCTTGTATGGACACCCAGATCTCTCCAAACACCAACATTTAATAGTTTCTAACCATTTAAAAAATAATCTGCTTTTTTATTCTTCCTACCAAAATGAATAACCTCACATTTCCCCACATGATACTCCATCTGCCACCTTCTTGCCCACTCACTTAACCTGTCTCTATCACTTTGCAAACTGATTGGGTCCTCCTCACAGTTTACTTTCCCACCTAGCTTAGCTAGTAAAGTGGGATTGGGAGGGGTGGGGTATCTTTCTACTGTAATTTCCCTCGTGTGTATCAAAGTGTTCCCCATTTTATTAGAGTTAAGATTGTTGTGTTGTATTTTCTCTCTTGAATAAAGGTCAAAGTTTCTTGCACCAAAACCAGTTGTCTGCTGCACTTTTGTCACAACCCCCAAATAAGTCCAAGGTCTAGAACCAAGGGAGTGGGAGCGATTCGAACCGCTCAGAAGTCAGAGGTGAAGCTGACACACACCACCACCCCCTACAAAGCTTTTCCACCATCTACAAGGCACAAGTCAGGAGTGTGATGGAATACTCTCCACTTGCCTGGATGAGTGCAGCTCCAACAACACTCAAGAAGCTCGACACCATCCAAGATAAAGCAGCCCGCTTGATTGGCACCCCATCCACCACCCTAAACATTCACTCCCTTCACCACCGGCGCACTGTGGCTGCAGTGTGTACCATTCACAGGATGCACTGCGGCAACTCGCCAAGGCTTCTTCGACAGCACCTCCCAAACCAGCGACCTCTACCATCTAGAAGGACAAGAGCAGCAGGCACATGGGAACAACACCACCTGCACGTTCCCCTCCAAGTCACACACCATCCTGACTTGGAAATATATCGCCGTTCCTTCATTGTCGCTGGGTCAAAATCCTGGAACTCCTTTCCGAACAGCACAGTGGGAGAACCGTCACCACACGGACTGCAGCGGTTCAAGTAGGTGGCTCACCACCACCTTCTCGAGGGCAATTAGGGATGGGCAATAAATGCTGGCCTTGCCAGCGATGCCCACATCCCATGAACGAATAAAAAAAAACGTGCTGCAGATGGTGTCAGCATGCACGTCTTACTTGCTCCTCTCCCTGCTCCACAACTTAACTCGTCTCCCTTTGTCATTGCAGATACCCAAGAATGGGAGTCGGCACCGTCTGAGGAGGAGGAGGAGGACACTGGAGCTGCACTGTCACTCAATCGGACACTCGCAACCACCAGCTCAGATACTGACACTGCGCGTCCTTTAGAGGCTAGGTTAGAGGAGGGATCTGCACGCGGTGAGACACCAGGCACAATTGCGCAAGACCCTGGGCGGGGGGAACGGATACCACAGGTGCCAGCTCGCTGGAGGGCGAGGTCGCACACTGGTCCTGCTGCAGAGGAGTCAGATGATGACTTCGATGGGCCAGGCTACAGAAGACGGCTGGTGGGTGTACACTACCAAATGCTTGGTGCAAAGGAAAGCCTGCCAGAAAGTCTGTGCACAATGACCAGGGACATGGAGGTGGCACCATGAGTCGAACCTGGTGTCGTCCCTCTGAATGACAGCATTCCTGCTCCGACCCCTGCCACTCCGTCAATGCCCTTGCTGTTGCCTGTCAGTCAGCCGGGCCAGACTGCTGCAGCCCATGCTGAGATGGTGCACTCCCGGCCCAGAGCAGCTTGAGGTTGACTTCGTAGGCCATTTGCACGCTGCTCCATTGAAGGCCAGCAGCCTTCAACTACCCATGCTCCAGTCACTGGGGATACACCTCATAGGAGCACTAGGATAGGCAAAGGCACACAAAAGACAGCCACAAAGAATGTGCACAAGGGTGAATAGTAGAATGTTTCATAGATTTTTTTTATTCGTTCATGGGATGTGGACGTCGGTGGCGAGGTCAGCATTGATTGCCCATCCCTAATTGCCCTTGAGAAGGTGGTGGTGAGCTGCCTTCTTGAACCGCTGCAGTCCGTGTGGTGAAGGTCCTCCCACAGTGCTGTTAGGAAGGGAGTTCCAGGATTTTGACCCAGCAACGATGAAGGAACAGTGATATATTTCCAAGTCAGGATGGTGTGTGGCTTGGAGGGGAACGTGCAGGTGGTGTTGTTCCCATGTGCCTGCTGCTCTTGTCCTTCGAGGTGATAGAGGGTTTGGGAGGTGCTGTTGAAGAAGCCTTGGCGAGTTGCTGCAGTGCATCCAGTGGATGGTACACACTGCAGCCACTGTGCGCCGGTGGTGAAGGAAGTGAATGTTTAGGGTGGTGGATGGGGTGCCAATCAAGCGGGCTGCTTTGTCCTGGATGGTGTCGAGCTTCTTGAGTGTTGTAGGAGCTGCACTCATCCAGGCAAGTGGAGAGTATTCCATCACGCTCCTGACTTGTGCCTTGTAGATAGTGGAAAGGCTTTGGGGAGTCAGGAGGTGAGTCACTCGCCACAGAATACCCAGCCTCTGACCTGCTCTTGTAGCCACAGTATTTATATGGCTGGTCCAGTTAAATTTCTGGTCAATGGTGACCCCCAGGATGTTGATGGTGGGGGATTCGGCGATGGTAATGTCATTGAATGTCATGGGGAGGTGGTGAGACACTCTCTTGTTGGAGATGGTCATTGTCCTGCACTTGTCTGACGCGAATGTTACTTGCCACTTATCAGCCCAAGCCTGGATGTTGTCCAGGTCTTGCTGAATGCGGGCACGGACTGCTTTATTAACTGAGGTGTTGCGAATGGAACTGAACACTGTGCAATCATCAGCGAACATCCCCATTTCTGACCTTATGATGGAGGGAAGGTCAATGATGAAACAGCTGAAGATGGTTGGGCCTAGGACACTGCCCTGAGGAACTCCTGCAGCAATGTCCTGGGGCTGAGATAATTGGCCTCCAACAACCACTACCATCTTCCTTTGTGCTCGGTATGACTCCAGCCACAGGAGAGTTTTCACCCTGATTCCAACTGACTTCAATTTTATTAGCGCTCCTTGGTGCCACACTCGGTCAAATGCTGCCTTGGTGTCAAGGGCAGTCACTCTCACCTCACCTCAGGAATTCAGCTCTTTTGTCCATGTTTGGACCAAGGCTGCAATGAGGTCTGGAGCCGAGTGGTCAAGGCGGAACCCAAACTGAGCATTAGTGAGCAGGTTATTGGTGAGTAAGTGTCGTTTGATAGCACTGTCGATGACACCTTCCATCACTTTGCTGATGATTGAGAGTAGATTGATGGGGCGGTAATTCGCCGGATTGGATTTGTCCTGCTTTTTGTGGACAGGACATACCTGGGCAATTTTCCACATTGTCGGGTAGATGCCAATGTTGTCGCTGTACTGGAACAGCTTGGCTAGAGGCGCAGCTAGTTCTGGAGCACAAGACTTCAGCACTACAGCCGGGATGTTGTCGGGGCCCATAGCCTTTACTGTATCCAGTGCACTCAGTCGTTTCTTGATATCACGTGGAGTGAATCGAATTGTCTGATGACCGGCTTCTGTGATGGTGGGGATATCGGGAGGAAGCCTGGATGGATCATTCACTCCACACTTCTGGCTGAAGATAGTTGCAAACGCTTCAGCCTTGTCTTTTGCTGGACTCCGCCATCATTGAGGATCGGGATGCTTACAGAGCCTCCTCCTCCCGTTAGTTGTTTAATTGTCCACCACCATTCACGACTGGATGTGGCAGGACTGCAGGGCTTTGATCTGATCCGTTGGTTGTGGAATCGATCAGCTCTGTCAATAGCATGTTGCTTCCGCTGTTTAGCATGCATGTAGTCCTGAGTTGTAGCTTCACCAGGTTGGCACCTCATTTTTAGGTACGCCTGGTGCTGCTCCTGGCATGCTCTTCTACACTCCTCATTGAACTAGGGTTGATCCCTTGGTTTGTTGGTAATGGTAGAGTGAGGAATATGCCAGGCCATGAGGTTACAGATTGTGCTGGAATACAATTCTGCTGCTGCTGATGGTCCACAGCGCCTCATGGATGCCCAGTTTTGAGCTGGTAGATCTGTTGTGAATCTATCCCATTTAGCACGGTGATAGTGCCACACAACAAGTTGGATGGTGTCCTCAGGGACTGTGCAGTGATCACTCCTACCAATACTGTCATGGACAGATGCATTTGCGACAGGTAGATTGGTGAGGACGAGGTCAAGTAAGTTTTTCCCTCGTGTTGGTTCACTCACCACCTGTCGCAGGCCCAGTGTAGCAGCTATGTCCTTCAGGACTCGGCCAGTAGTGGTGCTACTGAGCCACTCTTGGTGATGGACATTGAAGTCCCCCACCCAGAGTACATTCTGTGCCCTTGCTACCCTCAGTGCTTCCTCCAACTGGTGTTCAACATGGAGGAGGTCTGATTCATCAACTGAGGGAGGGGCGGTAGGTGGTAATCAGCAGGAGGTTTCACTTGCCCATGTTTGACCTGATGCCATGAGATTTCATGGGGTCTGGAGTCAATGTTGAGGACTCCCAGGGCCACTCCCTCCTGACTGTTAATAACTGTACCGCTACCTCTGGTGGGTCTGTCCTGCTGGTGGGATAGGACATACCAGGGATGGTGATGGAAGAGCCTGGGACATTGGCTGAAAGGTATGATTCTGTAAGTATGGCTATGTCAGGCTGTTGCTTGACTAGCCTGTGGGACAGCTCTCCCAATTTTGGCACAAGTCCCCAGATGTTCGTGAGGAGGACTTTGCAGGGTCGACTGGGCTTGGTTTGCCTTTGTCGTATCTGGTGCCGAGTGGTCCGTCTGGTTTTATTCTTATTATGACTTTTTTTTGCAAAATTGTGCAACTGAGTGGCTTGTTCGGCCAATTCAGAACCATCCACATTGCTGTGGGTCTGGAGTCATATATCGGCCAGACTGGGTAATAGACAGCAGGTTTCCTTCCCTAAAAGACATTCGTGAACCAGATGGGTTTTTACAACAATCCGGTAGTTTCATGGCCACCATTACTGATACTGGTATTTTAATTCCAGATTTTAATTAATTGAATTTAAATTCCCCAGCTGCCATGGCAGTGATTTGAACTCATGACTCTGGATTATTAGGCCAGGCCTCTGGATCATTAATCCAACAACGTAACCACTACGCTACCGAGTTAATGTGTAGCATTATAAATTTGTATTTGGAGTCGCAGGTGGTTGGTGGTTTTTATTTATGCAATGAGCTGCGGGAGGAAGCAATGTGTAATCATATGGAGGATGATTTGATGGCCATGTGGGAGAGTGAAAGACTGTTGGTGGTCTGGGAGGTGTCGTTGAGGTTACTGATATCGCTCACGAATAAGGTGAGCACGCAGAGCCCTGGTTGACAGGGCCTGTGCACCTTGTTACCTCCTTGCGTCTTCCTCCACTTCCTCCTCTATCTCCTCTTCCTCATCCTCTTCCTCCTCGTCCTCCTCTTTCTCTGCTTCTGGCTACGAATCTTGCCTGATAAGCAGTGGCAAGGGCTGTTCCCTCATAAGGGCGAGGGCAGCATGCAGCATACCACGATGAGTCTTGACACCCTCTCAGCGGAATACTGCATGGCTCCACCGGAACGGTCCAGCCAGCGGAAGCGTTGCTTTAGGAGGCCTATGGTATGCTTGACGACATTCCGTGTGGCCGCATGGCTCTGTTTGTATGCCTGCTCTACATGTGCGCGTGCATGCCTGACCGGAGTCATGAGCCACCTCATAATGGGATAGCCCTTGTCACCCAGTAGCCAGCCTTTGACTTGCCGAGCCAGTGCAAAGATAGATAGGACGCTGGACTGCCGCATAATGAAGGCATTGTGACTGCAGCCAGGATCGCGGACATTGACCTGAATGATGCGCTGCGTGTGATCGTACACCAGCTGCATGTTGAGGGTGTGGAACTTCTTTCTGTTCTTAAAGATAGCCAAGTTGAGATGTGGAGCACACATAGCAACATGTGTGCAGTCAATGATACTCTGCACCTGCTTCTCTCTGTTAAAAGGAAACGTGATGAACCTGTTGCGCAGCACATACATTGCCTCCGTGACCTCCTTTATGCAGCAGTGCACTTCAAACTGCAAGATGTCGCACATATCGCCAGCAAAGGCCTGAAAGAATCCAGAGCCGTAAAAGTTCAGCGCTACGGTTACCTTGACAGCCACAGGCAATGCTGTCCTTAGCCTGCTCTGAGGCTGAAGCTGTGGCTGCAGCAGTTGACAGATCTCCATCACAACCTCTTTGGTGAAATGCAGCCGTCGGATGCGTTGATCTTCACTCATGTTAAAGTAAGAGTATTGTACCCTGAAGGCCCTCATGGATATGGCCTCCTGCTTAGTGCCCTATGCCGCCTCCTCCTCCCTCTCCTCGCAGCTTGACCTGCTCTCCGTGGCCTCTCTGAATGCTCTCAGTTGTGTTCTATACCCAGCGGGAGCCCCAGCAGGCCACCTATCGTTGCAAGGAATCTTGTGCATCACACTGTTGTAAATGGCATCAACCATAATGCAGGACCTACCAAACCACACTCTATATACTATAGCAACTCTATCCAAGTATAGGAAGCTTCAACAAACACGTCCAACTGTACCAGCAGCCAGAAGCAATAATCCAGTAACTAATCTGTAACACCTGCATGATCCCTTTAAATAGCGCTGTTGGGGGGAGTCCTAATCTCTAAGACAGGTTCAGCTGTTCATGGTTAAGACAGTGCGTTGGCTGGAGCGTTGATTGCCAAAATGGCATCTATCCCTTTAAATCAGCGTTGCACACTGATCTGATGCATATTCTCCTTACTTTACATGATGCCGGTGCTCATTATCTGCGTGTGCCGAAACGTCTTTACCAAGATGGCGTACGGCGCATGTCACGCTAGAGCCCCGAAAAATGGGCGCTACATTGCCCAATTTTTAGCCCAAGGTGTTCAGGAAAGATAGGAAAGGAAAAAAGGAGGATGGGTGGCAGTATTAATTAAAGAGAATGTTGCAGTGCGAGAGGGAGGATATATTTGAGGGGTCAAGGACAGAATCAATTAGGCTGGAGTTAAGAAACAATAGAGGTGCTACTGGATGTATTCTATAGGCCTCCAACTAGTGGGAAGAATATATACTATAGAACTATAGAGTAGTGATAATGGAGGACTTCAACTATCCTGATATAGATGGGGATAGTAATAGTGTAAAGGGCAAAGAGGGGGAGGAATTTCTGAAATGTGTTCAGGAGAACTTTCCAGATCAGTATGAATCCTGCCCAACGAGGAAGGAAGCATTGTTGGTTCTAGTTCTGGGGACTGAAATGGGTCAGGTGGAGCAAGTGTCAGTGTCACAACGTTTAGGGAACAGTGGTCATGGTCATTAGGTTTAGATTAGTTATGGAAAAAGACAAGGAGCAATCAAGAGTAAAAATACTCTTTTTGTAATCTTTATAAAGTGATTTTGTATAGCTGCAACATAACTTCTGCCACCTTGTACTCCAGTCCTCCAGATATAAAGGCCAGCATTCCATCAGCCTTCTTGATTATTTTCTGCACCTGTTCATGACACTTCAATGATCTATGTACCTGAACCCCAAAGTCCCTTTGGACATCCACTGCTTTTAACTTTTTACCATTTAGAAAGTATCCTGTTCTATCCTTTTTTGATCCAAAGTGGATGACCTCACAGTTGTCTACATTGAATTCCATTTGCCACAGTTTTGCCCATTCATCTAATCTATCAATATCGCTTTGTAATTTTATGCTTTCATCTACACTGCTTACAATGCCACCAATCTTTGTGTCATCTGCAAACTTAGATATGAGACTTTCTATGCCTTCATCTAAGTCGTTAATAAATATTGTGAATAATTGAGGCCCCAAGACAGATCCCTGCGGGTCTCCACTAGTCACATCCTGCCAATGTGAGTACCTACCCATTATCCCTACTCTCCGTCGCCTTTCGCTCAGCCAACTTCCTAACCAAGTCCGTACTTTTCCCTCAATTCCATGGGTTTAGGTTAGATGCTGAGAGATTTTTTTCCCCTGGCTGGAGAGTCTAGAACTAGGGGGCATAGTCTCATGATAAGGGGTTGGCCATTTCAGACTGAGATGAGGAGGAATTCCTTCACTCAGAGGGTTGTGAATCTTTGGAATTCTCTACCCCAGAGGGCTGTGGCTGCTGAGTTATTGGATTTATTCAAGGCTGAGATGGATAGATTTTTGGACTATAGGGAATCAAGGGATATGGGGATCAAGCGGGAAAGTGGAGTTGAGGTCGAAGATCAGCCATGATCTTATTGAATGGTGGAGAAGGTTTGAGTGGCCATATGGCCTACTCCTGCTCCTATTTCTTATGTTCTTATGTTCAGGTCCACTCTCTTGCACTCCCGCTGCCGCCCTCGCTGCCGGTTTTATAGGTAGTGGTACCTGGGCCTCCTGCTCAGGTCTGCTCTCTCATTACTATCACTGAATTGCCTACCATCAACATCCTGGGGGTTACCATTAACCAGAAACTCATCTGGGCCAGTCACATAAATGCCATCTAGAGCAAGTCATAAGCTAACTCCTCTGCAGTGAATGGTTCACCTCCTCATACCACAAAGCCTCTCCACCATCGACAAGGCATAAGCTCGGAGTGTGAAAGAATACTATCCACTTTCCTGGATGGATGCAGCTGCAACAACATTCATGAAGCTCGACACTATCCAGGACAAAGCTTAAAAATCGACTCCCTCCACCACCTGCATGTCATGACTGCAGGATGTACTATCTACAGAATGTGCTGCAGCAAGTCGCCAAGGCTTATTCGGAAGCCTGCAACCTCCACCACCGAGAAGGACATCAGCAGGTGCAAGGGAACACCATCATCTCCAAGTTCTCCACTAAGATAGACAGGGAAAGATAGTACTCTTCAGCTTAGTACTTGTCCCTCACAGTTTCTCTCTTACCGAACTCACCCTGAGTCCCTTCCTCTCCAAGCATCTCCCTGTGGATTAGACACCCACATTCAGTCTTTGCACTGTACAATGCACTAGACAGCCTCTCTCTCTCTTTCTAATCAAGGCTGGGAGTCATTAAAGGCTATCAAAGGTCAACAACCTCTTAAAGTGGTACCCCTGTCTCAGATACAACTTGCTCGCTCTGTTACATATCACTCTCGCCAGCAAAGAGCCAGGGGCTTGAGTGATTTCTACCATAAGGCACAACCTTTGAGATAGGGCACCCACATTCTCCTGTATGGTTGCTCTCTGCGGTTATCACTGGGGTTTCAGTCAATTGCGAGGTTGCGGAAACCATTTCAGAGGACTCTTCAGTGAAGGGCTCCTCCGCTGGGTGCTCTGGTGCTATTACCACCTCAGAGATAATCTTTTGAGCTTCTTCTGCGCTCTCAACGAGGTCGACTTTCTTCTTTTTCTCTTTCCACTGATTAACAACCTCTGTTACTGTTATATCTTTGGACTTTTCCTCCTTGAATTCTTCCCTCAGGTAGTCTCTTTGACATAAATGTCTGTAGACATGGAACTTTCCACTGTCCGCACCAGTACTCAATCCTATAACATCGCGAACAAATTCTGGTGGTGGCCATGCAGCACATTCCTTGGGTTTTTCAAAGATTGGAACTGGTTTCTCGATATTTCTCCTTAACCACTCAAGCTCCAGCTGTTGCTCCTCGGCCACACTTCGCGGGATGCTGAGCGACTGTGTTGCTTTTTCCAACTGCAAGCGTGTTTGGCTTCGTCCACCATCTTGAAGCAACTGTCCCTCACTCCACTTGATTCCTGCGGTTTGCCATCCCAAAAGGCCCCAGTTATTTCTGTTTACAACTTCAGTTAGGATGGTTTCAATGGTTTCTTCGCATAGTCCTACAATACTTGGGTCTTGCTCTGTAATTTCCAGATCCGCACTGTCTTCATGCACAGACTTACTCTCTTTTACTGTGATCACCACACTGGACTACCTTTGAAGGCCTCTTCACATACCTCTCGCCTTCAGTTGAGCACATGGTCTCAGACAGTGTTTTCTCTCCTACCAATAGTCCCCTGCAGGGCAGCGAGTTGCTCCTGGAGGGTCTCGTTATTCCAAGACCTCTCGTCGAGACCTGTCAACTTGTTCCTGTACTCTTCCAAGTCGCCTTCAATCTCCTTGACCATCGTCATTTCATGCAAAGATCCCCCTGTATTTTTGCATATCGTTCGACCTGTTCATTGGTGGATTGCTTCTTCTTCACGTCCGCCAAAAGAGCTTGCTGGGAGACCTCCATGCGGAGTTTGGCGTCCTCAGTGCCCTGCAGCTCGTCCTCCAGCTGGGTCCTTATCTCGGCCCTGTGGTGCTTGTAAAGGCGCTCGAGCAGCTCGCGGACCTATCTAACCAACGCCCGCCTCTTCTCTCCATTTGCCAACTGAGCCTGCAGGGAGAACGCCTGGTGCCCTTGCTTCAGCCTCTTTGCCCTCTCCCGGGTTTTTATATTGGGTTTGGTTTCTTCCTTTCCTCTTAGAGACAATAAACCACTCCTAACAGCATATTTTTTTTTTATTATTCGTTCACGGGATGTGGGCGTCGCTGGCGAGGCCGGCATTTGTTGCCCATCCCTAATTGCCCTCGAGAAGGTGGTGGTGAGCCGCCTTCTTGAACCGCTGCAGTCCGTGTGGTGACGGTTCTCCCACAGTGCTGTTAGGAAGGGAGTTCCAGGATTTTGACCCAGCGACAATGAAGGAACGGCGATATATTTCCAAGTCGGGATGGTGTGTGACTTGGAGGGGAACGTGCAGCTGGTGTTGTTCCCATGTGCCTGCTGCTCTTGTCCTTCTAGGTGGTAGAGGTCGCGGGTTTGGGAGGTGCTGTCGAAGAAGCCTTGGCGAGTTGCTGCAGTGCATCCTGTGGATGGTACACACTGCAGCCACAGTGCGCCGGTGGTGAAGGGAGTGAATGTTTAGTGTGGTGGATGGGGTGCCAATCAAGCGGGCTGCTTTATCTTGGATGGTGTCGAGTTTCTTGAGTGTTGTTGGAGCTGCACTCATCCAGGCAAGTGGAGAGTATTCCATCATACTCCTGACTTGTGCCTTGTAGATGGTGGAAAGGCTTTGGGGAGTCAGGAGGTGAGTCACTCGCCGCAGAATACCCAGCCTCTGACCTGCTCTTGTAGCCACAGTATTTATATGGCTGGTCCAGTTAAGTTTCTGGTCAATGGTGACCCCCAGGATGTTGATGGTGGGGGATTCGGTGATGGTAATGCTGTTGAATGTCAGGGGGAGGTGGTTAGACTCTCTCTTGTTGGAGATGGTCATTGCCTGGCAATTATCTGGCGCAAATGTTACTTGCCACTTATGAGCCCAAGCCTGGATGTTGTCCAGGTCTTGCTGCATGCATGCTTGGACTGCTTCATTATTTGAGGGGTTGCGAATGGAACTGAACACTGTGCAGGGAAGGTCATTGATGAAGCAGCTGAAGATGGTTGGGCCTAGGACACCGCCCTGAGGAACTGCTGCAGCAATGTCCTGGGGCTGAGATGATTGGCCTCTAACAACCACTACCATCTTCCTTTGTGCTAGGTATGACTCCAGCCACTGGAGAGTTTTCCCCCTGATTCCCATTGACTTCAATTTTACAAGGGCTCCTTGGTGCCACACTCGGTCAAATGCTGCCTTGATGTCAAGGGCAGTCACTCTCACCTACCTCTGGAATTCAGCTCTTTTGTCCATGTTTCGACCAACGCTGTAATGAGGTCTGGAGCCGAGTGGTCCTGGCGGAACCCAAACTGAGCATCGGTGAGCAGGTTATTGGTAAGTCAGTGCCGCTTGATAGCACTGTCGATGACACCTTCCATCACTTTGCTGATGATTGAGAGTAGACTGATGGGGCGGTAATTGGCCGGATTGGATTTATCCTGCTTTTTGTGGACAGGACACACCTGGGCAATTTTCCACATTGTCGGGTAGATGCCAGTGTTGTAGCTATACTGGAACAGCTTGGCTAGAGGCGCAGCTAGTTCTGGAGCACAAGACTTCAGCACTACAGCTGGGATGTTGTCGGGGCCCATAGCCTTTGCTGTATCCAGTGCACTCAGTCGTTTCTTGATATCAGGTGGAGTGAATCGAATTGGCCGAAGACTGGCTTCTGTGATGGTGGGGATATCGGGAGGAGGCCGAGATGGGTCATCCACTCGACACTTCTGGCTGAAGATGGTTGCAAACGCTTCAGCCTTGTCTTTTGCACTCACGTGCTGGACTCCGCCATCATTGAGGACCGGGATGTTTGCAGAGCCTCCTCCTCCCGTTAGTTGTTTAATTGTCCACCACCATTCACGACTGGATGTGGCAGGACTGCAGAGCTTTGATCTGATCCGTTGGTTGTGGAATCGTTTAGCTCTGTCCATAGCGTGTTGCTTCCGCTGTTTAGCATGCATGTAGTCCTGAGTTGTAGCTTCACCAGGTTGGCACCTCATTTTTAGGTACGCCTGGTGCTGCTCCTGGCATGCTCTTCTACACTCCTCATTGAACCAGGGTTGATCCCCTGGCTTGTTGGTAATGGTAGAGTGAGGAATATGCCGGGCCATGAGGTTACAGATTGTGCTGGAATACAATTCTGCTGCTGCTGATGGCCGACAGCGCCTCATGGATGCCCAGTTTTGAGCTGGTAGATCTGTTGTGAATCTATCCCATTTAGCATGGTGGTAGTGCCACACAACACGTTGGATAGTGTCCTCAGTGCGAAGACAGGACTTCATCTCCACGAGGACTGTGCGGTGGTCACTCCTACCAATAATGTCATGGACAGATGCATTTGCGACAGGTAGATTGGTGAGGACGAGGTCAAGTAAGTTTTTCCCTCGTGTTGGTTCGCTCACCACCTGCCGCAGGCCCAGTCTAGCAGCTATGTCCTTCAGGACTCGGCCAGCTCGGTCAGTAGTGGTGCTACCGAGCCACTCTTGGTGATGGATATTGAAGTCCCCCACCCAGAGTACATTTTGTGCCCTTGCTACCCTCAGTGCTTCCTCCAAGTGGTGCTCAACATGGAGGAGGACTGATTCATCAGCTGAGGGAGGACGGTAGGTGGTAATCAGCAGGAGGTTTCCTTGCCCATGTTTGACCTGATGCCATGAGATTTCATGGGGTCCAGAGTCAATGTTGAGGACTCCCAGGGCTACTCCTTCCTGACTGTATATCACTGTACTGCCACCTCTGGTGGGTCTGTCCTGCCGGTGGGACAGGACATACCCAGGGATGGTGATGGAAGAGTCTGTGACGTTGGCTGAAAGGTATGATTCTGTGAGTATGGCTATGTCAGGCTGTTGCTTGACTCGTCTGTGGGACAGCTCTCCCAATTTTGGCACAAGTCCCCAGATGTTAGTAAGGAGGACCTTGCAGGGTCGACTGGGCTTGGTGTTTTGCCGTTGTCGTGTCCGGTGCCTAGTGGTCCGATGCCGGGTGGTCCATCCGGTTTTATTCTTATATGACAGGCTGTTCCCGACCCAGGACCCAGGAGTCAATTGGACCCGCAGACTATGGTATGCAAACCAGCATAGTTTAATCACCTCCGATGGGTCTTGAGTTACAGCAATGAACCAGACAATCACAGTTATTATCTTAGATCCTTCTGCTTCATGCTTCTCTGTCTGGATTAGTCACCCACATTTAGTCTTGTAAATGTACATTGTACAACGTACTAGACAGAGACAAGTATTACTCTCCAGCTTACCACTTGTCCCTCACAGTTTCTCTCTCACCGAACTAGCCGTGAGTACCTTCCTTTCCGAGCTTCTCCGTGTGGATTAGTCACCCACATTCAGTCATTGCATTGTACAATGCACTAGTCAGGGAGAAGTAGTACTTTCCAGCGTACCACTTAACCCTCACAGATTTTTTTTTCACTCTCTCTCCAAGAGGTTTAAAGAGAATGTGGGACTGAGCAGCGGCAGTACCCGCACTGGAGCATCATGGGAGAAGCTCCGAGTGGTTTAAAGAGAGCGCAGGACTGAGCAGTGGCAGTACCTGCAAGGCGGGGGAGGGGGGCTGGTGGGGGGCAAAGAGTAAATACCCTGTGCCAGAATGGTGAGATCCGGGGCTTCTCAGATATTGGGCCTCGGACCTCATTGGTAATAGAGGTGGTGTGGCGCAATAGGCCTCCAGTGAAGACTGGATAAAGAGTTGGTCTCGGGGTTGGGTCGGGGATGGGAGTGGAAAGACAATGCAGGCTAAGGGTCGGGGCTGGTGGTTGGGATCCTGTCGGGGGCTTGAAGTCATGGTGGTCGGGTGTCAGGATCTGGGGGCTTGGAGTCGCGGGGTCAGGTAATTTAGAGGAAAATCCAGGCCATAAAGTGATCATTCTAAATTGTTAGATCTATCATGGAAGTAATAATGCAAAAAACAAAAAAGCAGCCTAGTAAAGTGTCAAAGATCTACTCTCACCTGTCTGTCAAAGGTGTGATAACAAGTCGATCAGTGCAGCCCAGAAACTCATTCTGATAGATAAATTCCACATCAGTGATACCCACTCTTACATCTTGTGTTTCATCTCTGAAATAAACTCTGCTTTGTTTCAACCATTCGAAGTCACCCACTGCTCTGATATGCATTTTTACCTATGGGAGAAAAAAGAACAGATGGAAAGTATAATATTCATATTATATATAATATACGTGTAACAACATGATCATGAACAGAAAACAGCATATTTAATAAAGAACAAACCATTCTTTAAATTAAAACATTAATTTAAATGTTTTATATATCACGAGGAGTAAGCTTGATTTACTAATTGAGAATTGTTAGGGAAAGGCTCCTAGAAGAAAGTTTTGATGTTAATGACATTAAAATGTAACACATATTACTCTCCTTTTCATGCACCAAACTTTTGCCTGAAACAAAGAAACTTGCAACTCAATGAATGAAAATGGCAACAACTAATGACAGTGAAGAAATATCACAGTTACAATGCCATATCAATAAGTGATCTTTTCGAAGGAGACAGAGTGCACCAGTTGGTTGGAACATAGTAGAACACAGAAAAACAGCAATTTTACAGTACAGAAGGAGGCCATTTAGCCCTTTGCTAAAACAATCCAAAAATCGATCTCACTGTTCTTAAAAGTTAGGACTTGCACAACACCAGGTTATAGTCCAATAGTTTTACTTTAAATCACAAGCTTTCGGAGCTTTCCTCCTTCGTCAGGTGAGGGAGGTGACGAAGGAGGAAAGCTCCGAAAGCTTGTGATTTAAAATAAAACTGTTGGACTATAACCTGGTGTTGTGCAAGTCCTTACATTTGCCAACCCCAGTCCATCACCGGCATCTCCACATCATTCGTAAAAGTTGCAATGGTCTCTGCCACAGACACTCCTGTGACAAAGCATTCCATACTCCAACAACTCTCTGCGTAAAGAAATGTTTCCTAACTTCTCTCCTCGCTCTCAACAATTTTAAGTTGCTGACTCCTCAATACTGATTTCCCAACCAGAAGAAGTAGTAGAATCATAGAATCATAGAATGGTTACACCGCAGAAGGAGGCCATTCGGCCCATCAAGCCGGTGCCAGCTCTCTGTAAGAGCAATCCAGCTAGTCCCACTCCCCCGCTCTTTCCCCGTAGCCCTGCAAATTTTTTCCCGTCAAGTACTTATCCAATTTGATGGGTATAGAGGGATATGGGCCAAGTGCAGGCAATTGGGACTAGCTTAGTGGTATAAACTGGGCGACATGGACATGTTGGGCCGAAGGGCCTGTTTCCATGTTGTAAACTTCTATGATTCTAAACTTCTATGATTCTAATTTCCTTTTGAAAGTCACAAATGAATCTGCCTCCACCACCCTTTCAGGCAGTGCATTCCAGATCATGACCAAACACCGCGTAAAGAAGTTTTTCCTCATGTCACCTCTGGTTGTTTTACCAGTCTTTTCCTATTCGTTCTACCAAATCGCTTTATAATCTTAATAAAATAAAATTTAAATACATTTTAAAATCTCTTGTTTCCTTTTCTGTTCCAGAGAAACATTTTTTTGTGGATTTTGAGGGGTCAATGGGAAGCTACCTAATTTACATGAGGCAGGCAGGCACTAGTGCTACTTTAGGTGCACTTTCTGCTCCAAGTAAATAGAAAAGCCAAGGATCCCATATGCTTTTTTCATGGCCTTCTGAACTTGTCCTGCCACCTTCAAAGATTTGTGTACGTACATCCCCAAGTCCCCCTGTTCCTGCACTCCCTTTAAAATTGTACCATTTCGCTTTTACATGGAATTTACAGCACAGAAACAGGTCATTCGGCATAACAGGTCCATGCTGGTGTTTATACTCCACACATGCCTTCTCCCATCCTTCTTCCTCTAACCCCATCAACACATCCTTTTATTCCTTTGTCCCTTCTGTTTATCTAGCTTCCCCTTAAATGCAACTATGTTAGTCGCCTCAACTGCTCCTTGTGGTAGCGAGTTTCAAATTCTAACCACCCTCTGGGAAAAGACGTTTCACTTAAATTCCCTATTGGATTTATTAGTGACTACCCTTTGTTATATTTTTGGTTTCTAGATGTTTTCCATTATATCTTTGAGTAAGCATTCCATTTCTTTCCTACAATCGACGTTTAGCTAATTAGTCTACAGTTCCGTGGACTCTGTGGCACCAAGGAGCCCTAGTAAATTTAAAGTCAATGGGAATCAGGGGGAAAACTCTCCAGTGGCTGGAGTCATACCTAGCTCAAAGGAAGATGACAGTGGTTGTTGGAGGCCAATCATCTCAGCCCCAGGACATTGCTGCAGGAGTTCCTCAGGGCAGTGTCCTAGGCCCAACCATCTTCAGCTGCTTCATCAATGACCTTCCCTCTATCATAAGGTCAGAAATGGGGATGTTTGTTGATGATTGCACAGTGTTCAGTTCCATTCTCAACCCCTCAGATAATGAAGCAGTCCGTGCCCACACGCAGCAAGACCTGAACAACATCCAGGCTTGGGCTGATAAGTGGTAAGTAACATTTGCGCCAGACAAGTGCCAGGCAATGACCATTTTCAATATGAGAGAGTTTAACCACCTCCTCTTGACATTCAACAGCATTACCATCACCGAATCCCCCCACTCAACATCCTGGGGTTCACCACTGACCAGAAACTTAACTGGACCAGCCACATAAATACAGCGACGCCCACATCCCATGAAGGAATAAAAAAAACTTGTTCTATCTCCCCTTTTAAATATAGGAATCACATTAGCTGTCTATCAGTCCTCTGGTACTATTCCCTTTGTTAATTAATTTTTATATATAATGTTACTATCCTCTACATTGTTTGCTGCATTTCCCAGTTTAATGTCATCTGCAAACTTCAAAATTATACCCTCTATACCCAAGTCCAGGTCATTAATATATATCAAAAAGAGCAGTGGTCCTAATATTGACCCCTGGGGAACACCACCGTATACTTCCCTCCAGTCTGAAAAACAACCGTTCACCACAACTCTCTGCTTTCTGTCCTCTAGCCAATTTTGTATCCACACTGCTACTTTCCCTTTAATCCCATGGGAATAAAATTTTGTTAACAAGTCTATTATGTGGTACTTAATCAAATACCTTTTGAAAGTCCATATGCACAACATCAACCGCACGATCCTCATCAACCCTCACCGTTACTTCATCAAAGAACTCAAACATGATTTTTCTTTAATAAATCCATGCTGACTTTCATTTATGAGCCCATACTTTTCAATTAATATAATTAATTTTGTTCCAGATTATTGTCTATGAAAGTTTCTCCACCACCGATGGTAGGCTGACTGGCCTGTAATTGATAGGTTTATACCTCTTCCCTTTGTGGAACTTTCTGGAACAATGTGTTTCCAGCCAAACCAGGAAGAAAACAGTACTGGATCTAGTTCTGGGGAAGAAGTGGGGCAGGTGGAGCATGTTTCAGTGGGGCAGCATTTGGGGAACTGTGATCATAATATTATGATGTGGAGATGCCGGTGATGGACTGGGGTTGACAATTGTAAACAATTTTACAACACCAAGTTATAGTCCAACAAATTTATTTTAAATTCCACAAGCTTTCGGAGGCTTCCTCCTTCCTCAGGTGAACGGTGTGGAAATCTATGATAGGTGAGGTGAGAGTGACTGCCCTTGACATCAAGGCAGCATTTCAGTGTGGCACCAAGGAGCCCTCTTAAAATTGAAGTCAACTGGAATCAGGGGGAAAACTCTCCAGTGGCTGGAGTCATACCTAGCACGAAGGAAGATAGTAGTGGTTGTTGGAGGCCAATCATCTCAGCCCCAGGGCATTGGTGCAGGAGTTCCTCAGGGCAGTGTCCTAGGCCCAACCATCTTCAGCTGCTTCATCAATGACCTTCCTCCATCATAAGGTCAGAAATGGGGATGTTCGCTGATGATTGCACAGTGTTCAGTTCTATTCGCAACCCCTCAGATAATGAAGCCGTCTGTGCCCGCATGCAGCAAGACCTGGACATCATCCAGGCTTGGACTGATAAATGGCAAGTAACATTCACGTACCAGGCAATGACCATCTCCAATAATGACCATCTCCAACAAGAGAGAATCTAACCACCTCCCTTTAACATTCAACGGTATTACCATCACCGAATCCCCCACCTTCAACATCCTGGGGGTCACTCACTATTGACCAAAAACGTAACTGGACCAGCTACATTAATATTGTAGCTTCAAGAGGCTGGGTATTCTGTGGCGAGTGACTCACCTCCTGACTCCCCAAAGCCTTTCCACCATCTACAAGGCACAAGTCAGGAGTGTGTTGAAATGCTCTCCACTTGCCTGGATGATTGCAGCTCCAACAACACTCAAGAAGCTCCAGGGCACCATCCAGGGCAAAGCGGCCCGCTTGATTGGCACCTCATCCACCACCCTAAACATTCACTCCCTTCGCCACCGGCGTACCGTGGCTGCAGTGTGTACCATCCACAGGATGCACTGCAGCAACTCGCCAAGACTTCTTCAACAGCACCTGCCAAACCCGCAACCTCTATCACCTAGAAGGACAAGGGCAGCAGGCACATGGGAACAACACCACCTGCACGTTCCCCTCCAAGTCACACACCATCCTTACTTGGAACTATATCACCGTTGCTTCATTGTCGCTGGGTCAAAATCCTGGAACTCCCATCCTAACAGCACTGTGGGAGAACCTTCACCACACGGACTGCAGCAGTTCAAGAAGGCAGCTCACCACCACCTTCTCGAGGGCAATTAGGGATGGGCAATAAATGCTGGCCTTGCCAGCGACGCCCACATCCCATGAACGAATCAAAAAAAAACGTGCAGTTGCTAGGGCCTGCTCATTACCACAAGCTATTTATTTAAAGGAACCTGCTGAAAGCAAGATTGCTTTTGCAGACTTTTGGCCATTTCTTGGGTTTGAAAGGAGCAATTTGAAAAAATATTTCAACGTTTTACTAAGGAAGTATTCTCCAATACCCATGGAGACTTTTCGTTAAAGGTAATTAGGAAACAACTTTCTGAAGGCTGCAAAATGAGCTTCCCATTGGTAATCCCATTTTATATGACATATACTTTGAAGAAAGAGGAGCTCCAGGAGGAGCACCAGAGTATCCTGGCAGTCACAGTCCAGCAGAATGTACTGACTGAGGCATACTTTCCAAGATTTCTGAGCTGTGTCTCAGGAAGCTGTGCTTCAATCATGAAGCTTTGGAAGCTCTGTTTGTTGCTGCAGCCTGATCTGCATCCAAGGCACAGATAACTCTGATGGTGGCAGAGAAACTGACCACAGCTCTAAACTTTTATGCAAAAGACTCATTCCAAGTAACCACAGGAGACTTTTGCCAGATCAGCCAATTCAATGTACATTCCTGTTTAAGGCAAGTCACCAATGCCCTCTTTGCCAGAACGGCTCAGTTTATATACTTCAGCAGTAGACCCAGGCAGATGATTGAGAAGGCAATAAGTTTTTTTACAGAATCGCCAAATTCCTCAGGGCTGTGGTGGTCAGTGATTGTCATAGAGTCATAGAGTTATACAGCACGGATAGAGGCCCTTCGGCCCATTGTGTCCGCGCCGGCCATCAGCCCTGTCTACTCTAATCCCATATTCCAGCATTTGGTCCGTAGCCTTGTATGCTATGGCATTTCAAGTGCTCATCCAAATGCTTCTTGAATGTTGTGAGGGTTCCTGCCTCCACAACCCTTTCAGACAGTGAGTTCCAGACTCCAACCACCCTCTGGGTGAAAAAGTTCTTTCTCAAATCCCCTCTAAACCTCCCGCCTTTTACCTTGAATCTATGTCCCCTTGTTATAGAACCCTCAACGAAGGGAAAGAGCTCCTTAGTATCCATCCTATCTGTGCCCCTCATAATTTTGTACACCTCAATCATGTTCCCCCTCAGCCTCCTCTGCTCCAAGGAAAACAAACCCAATCTTTCCAGTCTCTCTTCATAGCTGAAGCGCTCCAGCCCTGGTAACATCCTGGTGAATCTCCGCTGCACCCTCTCCAAAGCGATCACATCCTTCCTGTAGTGTGGTGACCAGAACTGCACACAGTACTCCAGCTGTGGCCTAACCAGTGTTTTATACAGCTCCATCATAACCTCCTTGCTCTTATATTCTATGCCTCGGCTAATAAAGGCAAGTATCCCATATGCCTTCTTTACCACCTTATCTACCTGTTCCGCCGCCTTCAGGGATCTGTGAACTTGCACACCAAGATCCCTCTGACCCTCTGTCTTGCCTAGGGTCCTCCCATTCATTGTGTATTCCCTTGCCTTGTTAGTCCCTCCAAAGTGCATCACCTCGCACTTTTCCGGGTTAAATTCCATTTGCCACTGTTCCACCCATCTGACCAACCCATCTATATCGTCCTGCAGACTGACGCTATCCTCCTCGCTATTTACCACCCTACCAATCTTTGTATCATCAGCGAACTTACTGATCATACCTTTTACTTTCATATCCAAGTCATTAATGTAGACAGACTTCCATTCCCTTGATACCTGTGAGGATAAGGAACAAGATTGTGGGAAGGACAGCCACAAAGCTGACCTAGGCACTGTGGTGCAGAGGGCTGTTGAAAGGGGGGAGGAGCAGAATAGAAATGTAGTAGTTATAGGGGATTCAATAATTAGGAGGGTTGATGGCATCCTCTGCAGTCATTATCGTGAGTCCCGAAGGGTTTGTTGTCTACCTGGTGCCAGGGTAAAGAATATCTCAACGTGGCTGGAAAGGAATTTGGAAAGGGAGGAGGAAGATCCAGTTGTCGTGGTCCATGTCGGGAGAAGAGGAAGGAAGCCCTGCTGAGGGAGTATTAGGAGTTAGGAGCTAAATTAAAAAGCAGCACCTCAAGGGTGGTAATCTCAGGATTATTCCCCAAGCCATGTGCTGATTGGCATAGGGACAAACAAACCAGGAAGGTGAGCACATGGCGAAAGCAATGATGTGGGAAGGAGGGGTTCCATTTCGTGGGTCACTAACACTGGTACTGGGACAGGATGGAGCTGCACCATTGGAACAGGCTGCATCTGTACCGGGCTGGGAGTAAGGTCCTTGCGGAAAGGATAAATAGGGTAGTAAAAATGACTTTAATTTAATAAATGGGGGAAGGTCTCAGTCAGAAACAATTGTAAAAACAATAGTTTAAAGATTAAAGAAGAGAATAAGAGCAGAGTTCAGGTCACAAACAGTGATGTAGATACTCCAGGTGAAGGGAATACTAAAATAACAAAAGTAATTGCATCAGGAGTGACAAATAAGAAATGTGTTAAGTTAAATACTGTTAGAAAGACAGCATCAGAACAAAAGGACAGGTTTGCATCTCTTGCCCAAATAAGAGTTCGATATACCACCGCATGAAATATAAGAAATACATTGAGTGAATTAGAGGCTCAAATACAGCTCAGAGGGTATGATATGGGGGCCATTACTGAGACATGGCTGCAAGCTAGTCATGATTGGGAGTTAAATATTTCAGGTTATAAGGTCTTTTGAAAGGATAGGGAAACTGGAAGAGGAGGAAAGGTAGCCTCATTGATTAAAGATACCATTACAACATTAGTAAGAGAGGATATAGGTAAGCTAAAGCAATCAGTGGAGACTTTGTGGTCAGAATTGAGAAATACAAGAGGACTTAAAAACTGTAAAGGGAGTTGTCTACAGGCCTCCTGATAGCAGCAATGAAGTGGCAGAATGTATTAATTTAGAGATTAGAGAGGCTTGTAATTACAGCAGAGTTGCTTTAATGGGAGACTTTAATTTTCATATAGATTGGGAAGAGCAGAGTAGCTCAAGTCAGAAAGGTAGTGAATTTCTTAAGTCCATTCAAGATAGTTTTCTGAAGCAATATGTTCTAGAACCAACAAGAGGACAAGCCATACTGGGTTTAGTAATGAGTAATGAGCCAGACTTAGTTAATAATCTAACAGTAAGAGAACATTTATGTAACAATGATCATAATATGATCGAATTCAATGTTAGGTTTGAAAAGGAGAAACTTAACAGTTACTAAGATTCTAGATTTTGGTAACTTTAATGGGATGAGACGGAGACTGATGGCAGCAAACTGGTCAAAAACGTTATCGGGTAAAACTGCAAATGAACAATGGGAGCTGTTCAAAAAAGAATTTAGCTTAATACAGGACCAGTATATACTCCTAAGGGGGCGAGAGCTCTACTTACCGAATAGAACAGGAATGGTCGACATAAGAGGTGAGGGATAACATAAATCTAAGGAGAGAGCATACAAAAGTGCAAAGAATAGTGTAGTTCCGTGGGACAATGAGAGATATAAAGAACAGCAAAGGAAGACAAAAAAGATAGTAAGAGCCGCAAAAAGGGAATACAAAAAGAAACTTGCGAGGGATACCAAAATTAACACAAAACATTTTTATAATTATCTTGGTAGAAAAAGGGTAGTTAAGGGTAATGTGGGCCCTTTAAAAACAGATACGGGTAATATTGCAAATGAAAATAAGGAAATGGCAGACTTGCTAAATAACTACTTTGTGTCAGTCTCCACAGTAGAGGAAGAGGGTAATATACCTGACACTCCAGGGGAACTAATAATGAATCAAGGACTGGAATTCACTAAAGTTAACGTAAAAAAGAAAACAGTATTAGAAAAAATAATGGCACTAAAGACTGACAAATCCCCAGGACCTGATGGTTTCCACCCCAGAATTTTAAAGGAAGTAGGTGAGGAAATTACAGATGCTTTAGTCATAATCTTCCAAAGTGCTCTCGATTCAGAAATTGTCCCTTTTAGATTGGAAAATTGCAAATGTAACTCCATTATTTAAGAAAGGTGAGAGAGAAACCAGGAAATTATAGACTTGCTAGTCTAACATCTGCTGTGAGGAAGTTATTGGAATCTATAATTAAGGACAAAGTGACTGAGCACTTAGAGAAATTTGAGCTGATGAGAGAGAGCCCACATGGATTTGTAAAGGGTAGGTTATGTCTAACGAAACTAATTGAATTTTTTGAAGAAATAACTAAAGTAGTAGACAGGGGAATGTCTATGGATGTAGTTTATATGGACTTCCAGAAAGCATTTGATAAGGTTCCACAAAAGAGACTGTTAGAATTAAAATTAATGCTCCTGGAATTAAAAGCAAATTAAGAGTAGATATAATGGGTATGTACTCGAATTGAAAGGAAGTGACTAGTAGTGTACCACAAGGATCCGTACTGGGGTCTCCACTATTCACTATATTTATTAATGACTTAAATAACACAATAGAGAGCCTTATATCCAAGTTTGCAGACGACACAAAGATTGGTGGCATAGTAAGTAGTGTAGAGGGGAGCATAAAATTACAAAGATACATTGATAGATTAAGTGAGTGGGCAAAACCTTGGCAGATGGTTTTCAATGCAAGCAAGTATGAGGTCATCCATTTTGGACCAAAAAAGGATAGATCTAAGTATTTTTTAAATGTTGACAAGCTAGGAACAGTGGAGGTCCAAAGAGATTTAGGGGTCCATATACACAGGTCACTAAAATGTAGTAGTCAGGTTCAAAAATAATCAAAAAGGCTAATAGAATGTTAGCCTTTATAAGTAGAGGACTAGAATATAAAGGGGAGGAAGTTTTGCTACAGCTATACAAAGCCCTGGTTGGCCACATCTGGAATACTGTGTGCAGTTCTGGGCACCGCACCTTAGAAAGGAAGGAGTGCAGCACAGATTCACCAGAATGTTATCAGGGCTTCAAGGGTTAGATTATGAGGCAAGATTATATAAACTCGGCTTGCATTGCCTGGAATATAGATGGTTAAGGGGTGATTTGATTGAGGTTTTTAGGATTTTGAAAGGAATTGATAGGGTAGATGGAGAGAAACTTTTTCCACTGGTGGGGGAGTTTAGGACAAGGGGACATAACCTTAAAATCAGAGCCAGGTAATTCAGGAGAGAAGATCGGAAATACTTCTTCACGCATAGGGTAGTAGAAGTGTGGAACTCTCTCCCACAAAAAGCAATAGATGCTAACTCAATTAATAATTTTAAATCAGAGATTGATAAAAGTTCTGCAAGCCAGGGGTGTTAAGGGATATGGAGTCAAGACAGATGGATGGAGTTAGGATATAGATCAGCCATGATCTCATTGAATGGCGGAACAGGCCCGAGTGGCTGAATAGCCTACTTCCTATGTTCCGAAATGTGAAGCTCATTTGTGAGGATGTGCACAGCTTCCTGCTCATGAATTCTCTATTGGTACATTGAACCCTAGCCTTCAATATACTCCTCTTTTTTCCTTGCTGGAATAGATATGTTTTGTACTATTTCTATCTCCTGTGCAAATATTTCCCATTGTTGATCTATGTTTCTATTTGTCAAATTTTTTTCTTTCATTTAAATCTGACGTTTTGCATGTTTGGCTGGTTGCCAGTTTATGTTTCCATTGTTGAATGTTTCTATTTGTTATTTTAAAATTAATTAATTAATAAAAAGGATGACAAGCATAATAATGATTTGTTACTTGATATGGTTATGTAATCAATTAATTATTTATAAGTTAGATTACTTCAAGCCACAACCTATCAATATTAATCATTACCATGTGATGGAGTATTTGGCAAACATAAAGATAGAAAAATGTAACTTTTAATGTTATATGTCATCATAAAAGTTTAAAATCTTAAATAATAGATGCTAAAGGATGCTAGTATACTATACACCCCTCTGTGGAATGGCAAATGCAGCAGAGGAATAGGGAATGATTTAACAGTTGATATAAAACAACAGCACAAAAGTGCAACAAACTGAAATTAAAAATGATTATAAATTCTTTCACTATACCAAGTCATCAAATATGTCCCTCTGGTGAACATGAATGGTAACAAGAGTTTCAAACTGGATTCTCTGAAACATAGTCAGGTCGTGTGTTGTTTGACTGATAAGAGAGTTTAGCAGCTCCAGGAACCTCTGATTAGTCGTTTGCATGATCTTTTTACTGTCTTTTGCCAAGTTAAGTGCTTCCTCTGAGTCCCGTGTCCACAGTATCTGGATTGCTAGAATTCCTACCTGTAGACACAAAAGGAGACACAGACTATATGTGCACAAAAAATGAACCAGAAAAATAACCCAGTGTGACTGGAACTTATTGGTTGGTGGACGGGAAGCCAAGGCATTTTCTTTCTAAAGTTCTGTTGGCAGTCCGAAAGAGGAACATAAGAGTTTTTGGGAACAGGAAAAGGCTAGCAAACCTATTTCTTTCTATTAGAACTTTACCTTGCCTTCCAACCCTCTCATCATATGCTGTTTACTTCAACGATGTTACTCCTATTAATTTATTCTATAAGTCTGTTATGCGTTTTGTAAAATCATTCCACCTGATTTCTCTCTTATTCCTAACATCCTAATTTTTAACTTGTATTCCCTGATATTCAAACCCTTCGCCATTTGAAAAAATTGCCTCACTTAACTGTCAATCCTCTTTATAATCTTGGAAAATAAAATTAGATCACTTTAATGTCTTCTCTTTTTCAAAGATTACTCATCCAACTTCAGTAACCTTCCTTCATAATTTAAATGCTTGATACATCTCATTGAATGAATACAACCCTCACTAATTATCTTCCTTATTCCCTGACTCTTTCATATCAAGCATGTCGTGTCTGGAAACAATGAATTATCTAAGTTCCCTATCTAGACCTTGGGGTGAAATGGGTCTATATATTATGCAAGGATACTGAGGGTACCTACAGGACTTGATAATGAGGAAGAATGATAGCTTGAATCAGTAAAGCAAAACAATAACTATCTTTATTGGTTTACCTGGCCAGGAGCCTCATAGAGGAAAGGTATTAGCTGGAAATCTGGTTCAGCAAAGCTGTAATATGCTAATTTAATCACAGTATGCAATGATGCTTGCTGCACACGCAATAAGTCACTTAACCATAGTTCCACAGGGCCCTTTGCATTCACTGGGGTATCCAACTGCATATCAAGTAAAAAAAAATTAACATGAAAAGTGACTAACATCCATCATTACTAATATTAATAGACAACAGATAACAAGTGGGGCATTTTTCCCTTAAACATTTTCAACAATATTTTTATGAGAAATAGCTTTCAAAGAAACATTCTAGTTTTATATGCTAATATCTATTAGCAAATCAAAACAAAATATAATTTACGTTATTTATTTCTATGTTTTAAGCTCTAACTGATATATAAATATAAACTGACAGATAGCTGCTACATGGACAATCCTGGCCTGTGACCAGTGGGAGTGTGGAGGGGTGGGGGGTGTGGGACATTTGCCTGCCCTATTGCCACTGGTCCATTCTCTGGGTCAACTCATTTCCATGCTGATCAGCAGGCTCCCAGTCAACAAATGCCAGTATTTAGCAGGGTCTGCAGGGGTGGGGGACGGGGGGGGAAAGAGGTCTGGTGAGAGAATTGGTAGAAATCCTCATGCTGCTAGCGGATTTAAAGTCCTGAAAGCAATGAGGCTGCATTCTGCCAATTTGAAAGCAAATTTCACAGAGGCAGAGAGAGAGAGCTGCCATTCCAGAAAATAAAGAACCAGAGGCATAGAATTTTGGCGCAGAAAGAAATCGCTGAGGTCAGCGGAGGGAGGTGGAGCTGCCTGGACAGCTGTTCAATGCCAGAGAAAATTCAACGACCTGATGAAACTGGGAAAGATATAAAGACGTGCAGATGCAGTGCTCCTGGATTACACCCTGTGTAGGGGGTGGTGGTGTGTGTCAGCTTCACCTCTGACTTCTGAGCGGTCCGAATCGCTCCCACTCCCTGGGTTCTAGACCTTGGACTTATTTGGGGGTTGTGACAAAGTGCAGCAGACAACTGATTTTGGTGCAAGAAACTTTGACCTTTATTCAAGAGAGGAAATACAACACAACAATCTTAACACTCTAATAAAATGGGGAACACTTCAGTACACGCGAGGGAAATTACAGTAGAAAGATACCTCACCCCTCCCAAATCCCACTGTACTAGCTAAGTTGGACTCTAAAGGACCAGGGATAATGCTCACCAAACGAAACCTTGACAGTAATTCACCCAGAGGTAAGTCAGAAATAGATTGTAGAGTGGAAACTTTGCGGATCTTCGGTTTTCTCCCGAGTTGGTTTTTCTTTGGTCGCGGTGGCTCAATATTACCCGGTTGGTTGGTGGTAATATTCGGTTGGTTGTTTCGTAAGGCCCTTGTTGCCGCGAGGTGTCTGATGGTCACTGGGACTGTTGCTCTGGTTTCTTCTTGTGTGTCGGCCTGCTTCTAGAGCTGCTGTCCTTCCCTGTCGAACTGCTTTCCTTGTTGTCTGCTGGAAACTGCTCTTCTTTCCAGACACAGGCAGAACCAAGACAAGCAGCCCACCACAGCCAGCAAGACAGAGAGAGAGAGAGCTTTCGCCTTGTCGATGACTCTCTTACAATGGTCTGTTTAAACAGTTCTTACAAAGTTCTTTGATGGCTTTTTGATGGTCCCAATCATATTGCAAATTGCTTCTCCCAATGGGTCATTGTTTTAATTTTGATTTAGAGCTTGTCACATAAGGCTTCCTTTTGTATCCAACGTCCTAGGTGTTGGTGGTTTTGCTTTAAAAACAAAGGCATGGCCCCACGATGTCTGGAACAGTTACCTCTTTCAATGGTGTGGAGATGCCGGTGATGGACTGGGGTTGACAATTGTAAACAATTTTACAACACCAAGTTATAGTCCAGCAATTTTATTTTAAATTCACAAGCTTTCGGAGGCTTCCTCCTTCCTCAGGTGAACGTTGTTGGAAATGAAATCCTCGAAATGAAATCGCATTTATAATTCACAGAACAATGCTTGGTGATTACAGACAGTTCACCTGACGAAGGAGGTAGCCTCCGAAAGCTTGTGAATTTAAAATAAAATTGCTGGACTATAACTTGGTGTTGTAAAATTGTTTACAATTGTCAACCCCAGTCCATCACCGCGGTGCATCTCCACATCATGTAATCACCAAGCATTGTTCTGTGAATTATAAATGCGATTTCATTTCGAGGATTTCATTTCCAACAACATTCACCTGAGGAAGGAGGAAGCCTCCGAAAGCTTGTGAATTTAAAATAAAATTGCTGGACTATAACTTGATGTTGTAAAACTCTTTCAATGGGGGTGATTGTCGACCCCCTGCTGTCCGTTTTGCATTAAAACAGAGACATGTATGAAACTCCACGGTGTGTGTGTTGTTGATTTTGTCTGGTGACCTCTCACCTATCCTTCCATCTTAGGATTTTAGTCAGGGTCCACAGTTTTTCCATACTCAGGGAAAAGGTGAATTTCTATAGGGCTTTTCTCTGAGTTTATTGTGGAATCTGTGAATTTTGAGAATCTTACACCTGTCCTGTTTCATTATCATGTCAGTGTCACGTCCTCAGCACTGACTCTCATTGTGCAGCCTACTTGCCCAAGCAACAAAAAGCTATGTGAAAATGTTAGCTACATCTTCAACCTCCAACCCCAAACCAACATGTGGAGCTCACAGTCCTGCTTGTGTTTTAATATATTAGCATGGATAGAAGATTGGTTAACGCCAGAAGACAGAGACCAGGAATAAACAGGTCATTTTCAGGTTGGCAGGCTCTAACAAGTGGGATGCCGCCAGGATTAGGGCTTGAGCCTCAGCTATTTACAATCTATATTAATTACTTAGATGAAGGGACGGACTGTAATGTGTCCAACTTTGCTGACAATACAAAGGTAGGTGGGAAAATAAGCTGTGAGGGGACACAAAAAGTCTGCAAAGGGATATAGAGAAGATAAATGAATAGGCAAGTAGGTTGCAGGTGACGGGGGTATGGTAGCATAATGGTCATGTTACTGGACGAATAATCCAGAGGCCTGGACTAATAATCAGGAGTCATGAGTTCAAATCCTGCCGCGGCAGCTGGGGAATTTAGATTCAATTAATCAAAATAAAATCTGGAATTAAAATACCAGTATCAGAAATGGTGACTATGCAACTACCGGATTGTCGTAAAAACCCATCTGGTTCACTAATGTCCTTTAGGAAAGGAAACCTGCCATCCTCACCCAATCTGGCCGAAATGTAACTCCAGACCCACAGCAATGTGGTTGATTCTTAATTGCCCCCTGAAATGGCCTAGCAAGAATACTCAATTGTAAAACCTTGCTTAAAAAAAGTCATAATAAGAATAAAGCCGGACGGACCACCCGACATCGGACCACTAGGCATCGGACACGACAAAGGCTAAACCAAGCCCAGTCAACCCTGCAAAGTCCTCCTCACCAACATCTGGGGACTTGTGCCAAAATTGGGAGTGCTGTCCCACAGACGAGTCAAGCAACAGCCTGACATAGCCATACTCACAGAATCATACCTTTCAGCCAACGTCCCAGGCTCTTCCATCACCATCCCTGGTATGTCCTATCCCACCAGCAGGACAGACCCACCAGAGGTGGCGGTACAGTTATTAACAGTCAGGAGGGAGTGGCCCTGGGAGTCCTCAACATTGACTCCGGACCCCATGAAATCTCATGGCATCAGGTCAAACATGGGCAAGGAAACCTCCTGCTGATTACCACCTACTGCCCTCCCTCAGCTGATGAATCAGTCCTCCTCCATGTTGACCACCACTTGGAGGAAGCACTGAGGGTAGCAAGGGCACAGAATGTATTCTGGGTGGGGGACTTCAATGTCCATCACCAAGAGTCGTGAAGGACATAGCTGCCTGACTGGGCCTGCGGCAGATGGTGAGTGAACCAACACGAGGGAAAAACTTACTTGACCTTGTCCTCACCAATCTACCTGTCGCAAATGCATCTGTCCATGACAGTATTGGTAGGAGTGACCACCGCACAGTCCTCATGGAGACGAAGTCCCGTCTTCGCACTGAGGACATCATCCAATGTGTTGTGTGGCACTACCACCGTGCTAAATGGGATAGATTCAGAACGGATCTAGCAGCTCAAAATTGGGCATCCATGAGGCGGTGTGGGCCATCAGCAACAGCAGAATTGTGTTCCAGCACAATCTGTAACCTCATGGACCGGCATATTCCTCACTCTACCATTACCAACAAGCCAAGAGATCAACCCTGGTTCAATGAGGAGTGTAGAAGAGCATGCCAGGAGCAGCACCAGGCGTTACGAAAAATGAGGTGCCAACCTGGTGAAGCGACAACTCAGGACTACATGCATGCTAAACAGGGGAAGCAACATGCTATAGACAGAGCTAAGCAATTCCACAACCAACGGATCAGATCAAAGCCCTGCAGTCCTGCCACATCCAGTCATGAATGGTGGTGGACAATTAAACAACTAACGGGAGGAGGAGGCTCTGCAAACATCCCCTTCCTCAATGATGGCGGAGTCCAGCACGTCAGTGCAAAAGACAAGGCTGAAGCGTTTGCAACCATCTTCAGCCAGAAGTGCCAAGTGGATGATCCATCTCGGCATCCTCCCAATAGCCCCACCATCACAGAAGCCAGTCTTCAGACAATTCGATTCACTCCATGTGATATCAAGAAACGGCTGAGTGCACTGGATACAGCAAAGGCTATAGGCCCTGACAATATCCCGGCTGTAGTGCTGAAGACTTGTGCTCCAGAACTAGCTGCGCCTCTAGCCAAGCTGTTCCAGTACAGCTACAACACTGGCATCTACCCGACAATGTGGAAAATTGCCCAGGTATGTCCTGTCCACAAAAAGCAGGACAAATCCAATCCGGCCAACTACCGCCCCATCAGCCTACTCTCAATCATCAACAAAGTGATGGAAGGTGTCATCGACAGTACTATCAAGCGGCACCTGCTCACCGATGCTCAGTTTGGGTTCCACCAGGACCACTCGGCTCCAGGCCTCATTACAGCCTTGGTCCAAACATGGACAAAAGAGCTGAATTCCAGAGGTGAGGTGAGAGTGGCTGCCCTTGACATCAAGGCAGCATTGAACGAGTGTGGCACCAAGGAGCCCAAGTAAAATTGAAGTCAATGGGAATCAGGGGGAAAACTCTCCAGCGGCTGGAGTCATACCTAGCACAAAGGAAGATGGTAGTGGTTGTTGGAGGCCAATCATCTCAGCCCCAGGGCATTGCTGCAGGAGTTCCTCAGGGCAATGTCCGAGGCCCAACCATTTTCAGCTGCTTGATCAATGACCTTCCCTCCATCATAAGATCAGAAATGGGGATGTTCGCTGATGATTACACAGTGTTCAGTTCCATTCGCAACCCCTCAGATAATGAAGCAGTCAAAGCCCGCATGCAGCAAGACCTGGACAACATCCAGGCTTGGGCTGATAAGTGGCAAGTAACATTCATGCCAGACAAGTGCCAGGCAATGACCATCTCCAACAAGAGAGAGTCTAACCACCTCCCCTTGACATTCAACTGCATTACCATCGCCGAATCCCCCACCATCAACATCCTGGGGGTCACCATTGACCAGAAACTGAACTGGACCAGCCATATAAATACTGTGGCTACAAGACCAGGTCAGAGGCCGGGTATTCTGCGGCGAGTGACTCACCTCCTGACTCCCCAAAGCCTTTCCACCATCTACAAGGCACAAATCAGGAGTGTGATGGAATACTCTCCACTTGCCTGGATGAGTGGAGCTCCATCAACACTCAAGAAGCTCGACACCATCCAGGACAAAGCAGCTCGCTTCATTGGCACCCCATCCACCACCCTAAACATTCACTTCCTTCACCACCGGCGCACAGTGGCTGCAGTGTGTACCATCCACAGGATGCACTGCAGCAACTCGCCAAGGCTTCTTTGACAGCACCTCCCAAACCCGCGACCTCTACCACCTAGAAGGACAAGAGCAGCAGGCACATGGGAACAACACCACCTGCACGTTCCCCTCCAAGTCACACACCATCCCGACTTGGAAATATATCGCCGTTCCTTCATCATTGCTGGGTCAAAATCCTGGAACTCCCTTCCTAACAGCACTGTGGGAGAACCTTCACCACACGGACTGCAGCAGTTCAACAAGGCGGCTCACCACTACCTTCTCAAGGGCAATTAGGGATGGGCAATAAATGCCGGCCTCGCCAGCGATGCCCACATCCCATGAACGAATAAAAAAAAAACGCTGCAATCTGTGTGGTGAAGGTTCTCCCAAAGTGCTATTAGTTAGGGAGTTCCAGGGTTTTGACCCAGCGACGATGAAGGAATGGCAATGTATGAAAGAAAAGAAAGACTTGCATTTATATAGCGCTTTTCATGACCTCAGGATGTCGCAAAGCACTTTACAGCCAATGAGGTGTATATGTCCAAGTCAGGATGATGTGTGACTTGGAGGGGAAATTGGAGATGATAGTGTTCCCATGCACCTGATGCTGTTGTTCTTCCAAGTGGTGGACGTCGTGGGTTTCGGAGGTGCTGGCGAAAAAGCCTTAGTGAGTTGCTGCAGTACATTCTGTGGATAGTACACACTGCATCCACAGTACGCTTTGTCCTGCATGATGTTTGTAAGGTTATTATTATTAATTTGTCCCTGTCTTTAGGGAAATAACCTTATTACTAGTTCTAACCTTGAGGTTAGATAACAACCACAGAAACTGGTACTAAGATTGCTAAACACTTTATTCGATTGCCAAACAAAATAAGGAACAGATCTAAATAATACATCTTGTGGAATAAACCTCAGAATAAGGATTGACCAGACCGTTGTTCTGGGGAGGGATAGGACTGTCTACCGAAGCGATTCTTCCTTGTCGTCTTCATGTTGCCTCTCCCTCTGATAGCACAATTCGTTGTGTTTTTATACAGTTTTGAGGTGTTGTATTCTGGTTTCGGACTCCCATAAAAAGGGCCTCTCTGTCATCGTTACTTTTTGTTGCAATGATCAAAGTCACAACCTTTCCTGTTCTATGTTTTCTGTAGTTTTCCTTAGTAGTAGTGGTTTGTTGCTGTTACAGTGTACCTTTTTCTGTTTTCTGTATTTCATACCAGTAGACAAAAGTCTGTTGTTTGTGGTTAACCTACAGGCTGGGATTTCCATTAGCCAAAGAGTCAAAAGTTCATGACATTTATATAACCCAATCCTGTATCCTACATGTTGCAGCTACAGCCATCCAGGCAAGTGGAGAATATTTCCTCACACTCCTTCCTGACTTGTGCCTTGTCGGTGGTGGAGAGGCTTTGGGGAGTCAAGAGGTGAGCCACTCGCCACAAAATAACCTGCCTCTGACCTGCTTTAGTCGCCATGGCATTTATGTGGCTGGTTCAGTTGAGTTTCTGGTCAATGGCAGCTGCAGGATGTTGATGGTGGGGGATTCGGTGATGATAATGCCATTGAATGCTATAGTTAGATGGTTAGACTCACTCTTGTTGGAGATGGTCATTGCCTGGCACTTGTGTGGCAATTGTTACTTGCCACATATCAGCCCAAGCCTAGATTTTGTCCAGGTCTTGCTGCATGTGGGCATGGACTGCGTCATTGTCTGAGGAATTCCAAATGAAGCTGAACACTGTACAATCATCAGCGAACATCCCCACTTCTGACCTTATGCTGGAGGGAAGGTCATCGATGAAGCAGCTAAAGATAGTTGGGCCTCGGATGCTGCCCCGAGGAACTCCTCCAGCGATGTCCTGAGGCTGAGATGATTGGTCTCTAACAACCATAACCGTCTTCCTTTGTGCCAGGTATGACTCAAACCACTATAGAGTTTTCTCCCTGATCCCCATTTTTCGGTACGCCTGGTGCTGCTCCTGGCGTGCTCTTCTACACTCCTCAATGAACCAGGGTTGATCTACTGGCTTGTTGGTAATGGTAGAGTGAGGACTATGCCAGGCCATGAGGTTACAGATTGTGCTGGAATACAATTCTGCTGTTGCTGATGGCCCACAGCACCTCATGGATGCCCAGTTTTGAGCTGCTAGATCTGTTCTGAATCTATCCCATTTAGCAAGGTGGTACACAACACGTTGGATGGTATCCTCAGTGCGAAGACAGGACTTCGTCTCCATGAGGACTGTGCGGTGGTCACTCCTACCAATACTGTCATGGACAGATGCATTTGCGACAGGTAGATTGGTGAGGACAAGGTGAAGTAAGTTTATCCCTCGTGTTGGTTCGCTCACCACCTGCCACAAGCCCAGTCTGGCAGCTATGTCCTTCGGGATTCGGCCAGATCGGTCAGTAGTGGTGCTACCGAGCCACTCTTGGTGATGGACATTGAAGTCCCCCACCCAGAGTACATTCTGTGCCCTTGCTACCCTCAGTGCTTCCTCCAAGTGGTGGTCAACATGGAGGAGGACTGATTCATCAGCTGAGGGAGGGCGATAGATGGTAATCAGCAGGAAGTTTCCTTGCCCATGTTTGACGTGATGCCATGAGATTTTATGGGGTCCGGAGTCAATGTTGAGGACTCTCAGGGCCACTCCCTCCTGACTGTATATCATTGTACCGCCACCTCTGGTTGGTCTGTCCTGCCGGTGGGACAGGGCATATCCAGGGATGGTGATGGAAGAGTCTGGGTCGTTGGCTGAAAGGTATGATTCTGTGAGTATGGCTATGTCAGGCTGTTGCTTGACTAGTCTGTGGGACAGCTCTCCCAATTTTGGCAGAAATCCCCAAATGTTAGTGAGGAGGACTCTGCAGGGTCGACTGGGCTTGGTTTGCCTTTGTCGTGTCTGGTGCCTAGTGGTCCGATGCCGGGTGGTCCATCCGGTTTTATTCTTATTGTGACTTCTTTTAGCGAGATTTTACAACTGAGTGGCTTGCCCGGCCATTTCAGAGGGCAATTAAGAGTCAACCACATTACTATGGGTCCGGAGTCACATCTTGGCCAGACCGGGTAAGGACGGCAGGTTTCCTTCCCTAAAGGACATTAGATTGCAGCGGTTGAAGAAGGCAGCTCACCACCCCCCTTTTCAAGGTCAATTAGGGTGCACAATAAATGCTGGCCTTGCCAGCGATGCTCAAAACCTTGAAAAAGAATAAATAAAATGTGCTTGGAAAATTCTTCAGGGTTAGCCCAACATCATATCGGGAACAGCAAGTTCACTTTTCTATGGTGTCACTACTTTTGGCCTATATCGAAATTAGCTTGAAATGCCCTCTAAAAGATACACATGTACTACAATATCTAATTATGACAAAGGCCAATAATTCACAGAACCATATGGATTAAGTACTTTTAACAGGATTTAAATTTGAATTAACTATGATGTATAATTACATGAATTTGTTCTCCTTCCCTGGAAATGACAGCCAACATGCGATCGTATTCCTTTGGATGGAAAACCACTTTATTTACATTGTCAAATATTCCCGCTAAGTGGGCCTGCATAGAAAAAATATAAAACAAATATGAAAATCACATTTAGGGTACTGTCGGAAAACTTGCATTGGGCTTATCTGGGATTGTACTGTGAAGCCTGATTCAGACATAGAGTTGCACGATCAGAGAATATCATTTAACTATACAACCATAGAAGTTTTAGAAGTTTACAGCGTGGAATGAGGCCATTCAGCACATTGTGGTTGAATTTTTGTGGAAGTTCTCCTTATCATCTTCTCCAGTGGAAATAGTCCCAGTGTTTCAAGTCTCTTCTCATAACAATAGCTTCCCATCCCTGGCACCATCCTGCTGAATCTGTGCTGTTTGCTCTCTATGGATTTAAACTTTTTGAGGGTAATTTTACACTGCATTATTTTACTTTCCACAATGGATTAGGTTAAACCCCACCCCCCCTGAGATTAAGAGCACTACAGCATAACTTTCTGTATGGTTTTTCAGGTGGGTGAACCTAATTGAGTATCAGAGCACTGTGCACTCAGATTTCCTGTTATAGCGTCAGGTGCCGTTCAGGAGCAAACTGCTTCCAGAGAAACCTGGCACTCCAGCTTCCAGAGCTGCCATTTCAGTGCTATCTGTCATTTAGGAACAGGCTTGTTGTAGAATGTTGTCTGTCCTTTACACTTATTGAGAGAGGCCACTTTCAGAACTATGGCATCTTTTGCAATATGGTTTATTTAGGGGGGAAACAACCACAAACTCCCTTAGCTGCCAAAGTCAGTTGCATAGGACTCTCCTGAGCTAGGAATCACAGAGTAGTAATTCCCCCTTCCTCTTAACCTTACACCTGCTCCATTTCACCTGGAATTAAATGAGAAGCCTCGTAGTTAAATAAGTATCCTCCTCCTATTCCTGGACTATCATGCTTCATACCCACCTACTGCTTGGCATAACAGTGCCTCCCTCTTACCAGGTCCCTGCAAGGCAGACTGCGAGAACAGCCAGATTGCATTTGGAGGTGTTACGGACATCCCAGCCATGACATAGCAACACAAACTCATTCACAGGTGATGGAATCTTTAAATTAATATGAAGACCACCACTGACATGTTTCCGGCACACATAAATTAAATTAAAAAGCGCCCGCCCAGAAAATTTGGCCCTACTTAATCAACCACGACCTGCCCTTTACAAATCCATGCCGATTGTTCCTGATTATCCCACATTTATTAATTTTATCCAACATTGTGACTACGAGCCTGAATTTTCTGTATTGTACTGCTAGATTTTCAGCAGTCCTCCTGGCTCCACAGAAAGTTTTTAAAAAAGTCTCTAAAATGACTTTGTTAATTAGTCCCTGTGGCTACAGGGACTACTGAAGAATCCTGATGAACATATTCAGGGCGTCTAACGCCAGTTTTGGCGGCCACACGAATTTAGCAGTGGGCCCAACGTCTGTGTAGATTGTGAGCAGGCCGCCCCAATGCTAAATTGATATGCTTTGTGTCCATTTTATGCCCACAAAACCTCATTTCCATAATGCTTCTGGGTTTCTTTACCCATTCACGTGTCTGCGGGTGTCCTGCCCGCAATACGCAATTTCCAGTCTGAGCTTATTTGAAGAGTCTCCTCCTCCGCCAGTTCTATTTAAAGTCTCAGTCCACCTCTTCAAGGGAAGCTGCATTCAGTGAGGGCTAGCATTCCAGTGACTGATAAAGATTGTGGAAAATTGTTAGGATGGCTACAAATAGAAGGAAGGCAACCCCAGATTCTCCAATGCTTCCCTGGAGGTCATGATAGGTGCACTGAGGGCCAGTGGGGATGTTCTGTTCCCATTGTGGAAAGTAGAAACTTGCTGCCACAACCAAGAAAGCCTGGATTGAGGTGGCTGAGGTATCAGTAGCAGGAGTCTGACACCAAGGACCAGGATCCAGCGCAGAAAACATTTCAATGACCTGACTAGGTCAGGAAAGGTCAGTACAGATCCTTCTTTACCCATCTCCTACAATGCACCTCCTTTCACTCTCTCTTGTCCCTCCTACCCCATTCACACCACCCCTTACCCCTGCATCACTTTCCTCATCACCAGTCGCAATAGTGCACTGCACCACCTCTCATGCTCACTCCTAATACATGCTCAACTCCTGTTTCCTCCTTTCACTGTTGCCAGTAATGCCATCCTCATCTTATTTTCTCTCAGTTGCTTGACCTTCACCTACTCTCAGCAGACCTCCTCAATTCACATTCTAGCCCACTTACTGCAAATGCATGACATCCCCACTCCCAAAGCATCTGCCTGATTCTCCCTTTCATGCACTGCACCCCACAGATGGTGAAAGTGGACTCCTCCATCCTTCCTACCATTGTGGACAGAGTGCCTGACAGGACTGCCAACACCTCATATAAGAACATAAGGAATAAGAGCAGGAGTAAGCCATATGGCCCCTCGAGCCTGATTCACCATTCAGTAAGATCATGGCTGATCTTCGACGTCAACTCCACTTTCTCGCCAGATCCACACATTTGTTCTTCTGTGTCCAGTATTCTTCTTTTCGTGGATGAACCCCAGAGTTCTACATCTCCTTGCTAGCCACTCATAACGCTGTCCTACCCTTATTCCGAAGAGATCGCAGAATATTAGAGAGGTCCAGGACCGGTGGAGGACCACCGGAATATGTGGAAGTGACCCCGGCGGAGGAGGAGATTCTTCAAATAAGTGGCGCTTGTAACACTCTCAGCATTGGTGATGGTAAGGTTGTCGGATCCGCAGAGCAGGGTGACTGATTTAACCTTCGACCCCGTCATCTTCCACAACCAGCTGCACCTTCAGCTGACTTCAATTCCTCAAGTAGTATGGTCAAGTGTTTCATGTGGACATTTATTTTTTCTTACTATCACTAGTAACACTTCACCCTTTTTTCTTTCCTCCAGGACCCTCACAGGAAGAACACGAGCCCCTGCCTACAGAGGAAAACACTTCGGAGGATCTTGTCCCTCCTGAGGACGCACCAGCACACAGACTGGCACATCGAGTGGGCATGTTAGTCGGATAGATGGGCCAGCACCTGGTGAGTAACACAGCATGGGAGCAGGAGCAGATAGTGGTGGCAGCCGAGGAGAAAACCCGCTGGAGGGCGCTGTCCTCTCCAAACTCTGCTCAGCAGGACAGAGATGTAGAACTGGGGGCTAGCTATGAAAAGGAGAATACTGGAGACACACGAATGTATGAGGTGTTGGAAGTCCTGCCAGACACTCTGCCCAATACGGCAGGGAGGCTGTCCACTTCCACCAACTGTGTGGTGCTAGCGCAGGGGCTTTCCACTCTAATCTACCCTGGAACATGTGGTTTCCTCCAAGGAGACTGCAGCCAGGCCTTCACAGTAGGAGTCAGTGTTACCAGTCTTTGAAGCCTTGATAGAGGCTGCAATACAGAATCTGTGCTCAAACGTCTCTTCCACCTTAGAGAAGCTGGTGGACATAGTAGATCAGGACTCCAAGGCGTGAAGCATCTTCTTCAGTCTGCTGTCCTACAGGCCTACAGGCCAGTGTTCAGCTGTGGTTCAGTTGATAGCGCTCTGGCCTCTAAGTCAGAAGGTTGTGGGTTCAAGTCCCACTCTAGAGACTTGAGCACAAAAATCTAGACTGACGCTCCAGTGTGGTATGGAGTATGCCACTGTAGGAGATGCCATCTATCCTCTCAGGTGGGCACAAAAGATCCCATGGCACTATTTCAAAGAAGAGCAGAGAAGTTGTCCTGGCCAATATTTATCCCTCACCCAACATCACTAAAAAATGATTATCTGGTCATTACTACATTGCTGTTTGTGGGAGTATGCTGTGCGCAAATTGGCTGCCGTGTTTCCTATATAAAATCATAGAATGGTTACAGCACAGAAAGTGGTCATTCGGCCCATCGAGTCCTAGCTATCCAGTTAGTCCCATTCCCCCGCTCTTTCCCAGTAGCCCTGCAAGTATTTATCCAATTCTTTTTTGAAAGCCATGATTGAATCTGCTTCCACCACCCTTTCAGGCAGCGCATTCCAGATCATAACAACTTGCTGTGTAAAAAAAGTTTTTCCTCATGTCGCCTTTAGTTCTTTTGCCGATCACCTTAAATCTGTGTCCTCTGGTTCTTGACACTTCCACCAATGGGAACAGTTTCTGTTATTTACTTTATCTAAATCCTTCATGATTTTGAACACCTCTATCAAATCTCCTCTCCACCTTCTCTGCTCTAAGGAGAACAACCCCAGCTTCTCCAGTCTATCCATGTATCTGAAGTCCCTCATCCCTGCAACCATTCTAGAAAATCTTTTCTGTACCCTCCCTAAGGCCTTCACATCCTTCCTAAAGTGCGGTGCCCAGAATTGGACACAATTTCAGTTGTGGCTGAACAGTTGTTTTATAAAGGTTCAACATAACTTCCTTGCTTTTGTACTATTTATAAAGCCCAGGATCCCATATGCTTTTTTAACTGATTTCTCAACCTGCCCTGCCACCTTCAAAGATTTGTGCACACACACCCCCAGGTCTCTCTGTTCCTGCACCCCCTTTAGAATTGTACCATTTAGTTTATATTGCCTCTCCTCGTTTTTCCTGCCAAAATGTATCACTTCGCACTTCTTTGCGTTAAATTTCAACTGCCATGAGTCCGCCTAATCCACCAGCCTGTCTATGTCCTCTTTAAGTCTATTACTATCCTCCTCCTTAGTTAAACATGATTTGCGTAAACAAATCTGTGCTGGCTTTTCTTTATTAATCCACACTTGTCCAAGTGACAATTAATTTTGTCCCGGATTAATGTCTCTAAAAGCATCCCCACCACCAGGGTTAAACTGAAGTCCCTATAGTTGCCGGGTTTATCCTACACATTTTTTTGAACAATAGTGTAACATTCTCCAGTCCTCTGGCACCACCCCCATATTGAAGGAGGATTGGAAGATTATGGCCAGCATCTCAACAATTTGCACCCTTACTTCTCTCAGCCACCTAGGATGCATTCCATCCGGACTGGGAGACTTATCTACTTTAAGTACAGTCAGCCTTTCTAGTACCTCTTCTTTATCAATTTTTAGCCCATCCAGTATTTCAACTACCTCCTATTTTACTGTGATTTTGGCAGCATCTTCTTCCTTGGTAAAGACAGATGCAAAGTACCCATTTAGTACCTCAGCCATGCCCTCTGCCTCCGTGCATAGATCTCCTTTTTGGTCCCGAATCGCACCCCTCTTCACACTAACCGTTTACTATTTATATTTTATATGCCTACAGAAGCCTTTTAGATTCCCCATTGTGTTAGCTACCAGTCTATTTTCATACTCTCTCTTTGCCCCTCTTATTTCCTTTTTCACTTCTCCTCTGTACTTTCTATATTCAGCCTGGTTCTCTCTTGTATTATCAACCTGACATCAGTCATACGCCCCCTTTTTCTGCTTCATCTTACTCTCTATCTCTTTCGAGGGAACTCTGGCTTTGGTTGCCCTACCTTTCCCCCTCATGGGAATGTACCTTGACTGTATGCGAACCATCTCCTCTTTAAAGGCTGCCCATTGTTCGATTACAGTTTTGCCTGCCAATCTTTGATTCCAATTTACCCAGGCCAGATCCGTTCTCAACACACAGAAATTGACCCTCCTGCAATTAAGTATTTTTACTCAGGCTTGATCCCTGTCCTTTTCCATAACTAATCTAAACCTTATGATACTATGATCACTGTTCCCTAAATTTTCCCTTACTGACACTTGCTTCATTTGACCCATTTCATTCCCCAGAACCAGATCCAACAATGACTCCTTCCTCATAGGGCCGGAAACATACTGATAAAGAAAGTTCTCCTGAACACACGTTAGAAATTCTTCCCCTTCTTTGCCCTTTACTCCATTACTATCCCACTCGATATTAGGATAGTTGAAGTTCCCCATTATCAATACGCTATAGTTCTTGCAATTCTGTATAATTTCTCTGCAAATGTGCTCTTCTATATCCTTCCCACTAGTTGGTGGCCTATAGAATACACCCAGTAGTGTAATGGCACCTTTATTGTTTCTTAACTCTAACCAAATAAATTCTGTCCTTGACCCCTCCAGGACATCCTCTCTCTCCAGCACTGCAATATTCTCCTACCCCGCCTCCCTTTTTTTCCTTCCCCATCTTTCCTGAACAGGTTGTATCCAGGAATATTTAGTACTTAATCCTGCCCTTTTTTGAGCCAGGTCTCTGTTATAGCCACTACATCATATTCCCATTTGGCGATTTGCTCCTGCAGCTCACTAACCTTATTTACCTCGCTTTGTGTGTTTACACGCATGCACTCTAAACCTATCTTAGACCTTCTCGTATTCTCTTAGTCTGATCCCACCTAATACTGTACTATTTCCTACTCTAGTGCTATTTGTCTCTCCCAATCCTTTGTGCACATTGTCCCTCCTTTCTAATGCTACATCCTGGTGCCTGTCCTCCTGCCAAATTAGTTAAACCCTCCCCCACAGCACCAGTGAACCTCCCACGACGACACGGTCCCACGACACTGTTGAGGCGTAACCCGTCCGTCTTCAACAGGTCCCTCCTGATCCAGATCTGGTCCCAATGCCCCAGGAATCTGAAGCCTTCCCTCTTGTACCATGTCTCAAGCATTAACCTGCCTTATCTTCCTATTTCTGTACTCACTAGTGCATGGCACTGGGAGTAATCAAAGATTACTACCTTTGAGGTCCTGCTTTTTAACTTCCTCCCTAGCTCTTGAAACTCTGACTGCAGGGCCTCATCCTTTTCCTTTCCCATGTCATTGGTACCCACATGGACCAAGAACTCAATTGGCTGTAAAGCGCTTTGGGACATCCTGAAGTCATGAAAGACGTTATATAAATGCAAGTCTTTCTTTCTTTTTAGTAGGACTGATGTGCAGTTCCCCAAGGGACAGAGGTTGGTGGAACGGGCACAGTATCTGGAGACCTCTCTCGGGATGTCGGCACATCTCCTCCCTCGCCACCACCTTGACTAATACTCAACATGATACCTGAACTCCAGCTGCCCAGACAGAAGTCGAGGAGTACTTCGAGGAGTAGCAGGGCCCTCAGGGACTCCAGCAACCAGAGGTCATCGACCCCCAGTTGACCCGCAGGAAGATACACAACAGCCTACCTCCAGCTCTGCTCAAGCCCCTGGGGTTGCACCTCATAGAAGTGGTAGACATAGGAAGTCAGTTAAAAAGAGCACTTAGGGTTGATACTTGCATTTTTCATGACTTGATTTGGGACTATGTGCTTTCTTGTGCACATTAAAACCTTTTTCATTTTGTCACTTCCGTGTGCACAGTGGTTTCAAGGCAAGTTCTGTGTCTGCCTTGTCCTTGTTATGGAAGTTGGTTCAATGATTTTAAGGTGACAAAGTGGAGGATTCAAAAACAATTGAGTGAAGGTTGCAGGACTGTTCGTGCAAGGGGGTTTGGTCACAGAAGAGTGGGAGGAGAAAGCAGTGTCTCAGTGAAGCGCAGCGCTATGAGAGCATCCCCAGCATCTCAGGTCTCAAGATGTTACTCGCGCCATTCATCATGTCCGCCAGTGTTCTCTTCACCATCCTCTTCCTCATCAAATGATGTGTCCTGCAGCCTTCTTTCTCCAGCACCTCCAGTCCTCTCTGTAGAGTGATGTTATGCAGGATGCATCATGCCACAATTATTCTGGAAGCTCTGCCTGCAGAGCGGTAATGGACCTGAGAGTAGAAGACTGAGATTGTGGAATAAAAGCAGCAGCAGACCTGCAACAAGAGACAACTACTGTGCGACATCACAGGGACTTAACTCCTGGACCTAAGATAAATAAGAAGCAAAAAGTAATCCAAGTGGGACGTCACCAAGGAAGAGGTAAGTGATTGGCTGGTGAGTATTTTCCTGCTGAATTTGTCTAAGGTTAGAGTTTGTGGATTCTCTGGTCTCTGTTGTGTAGTGGGGGACTGCTGTTCAGCAAGGGCCCTTGAGTATACCTTTTTAATTGAAGTGAAATTGGTGGGATTCATTTAATTTGAGGGAGCGTCCGATAAAAGGCGGGATTTCAGAGCCCTGAGAACAGCTGAGAGGAGCCGAGCGGAGCGGAGCTGCGACCGAGTTCGAAGTGACGTCAGGAATCAGATCGGGACGCGACACAGGGGAGGCACCTGATTGGTGAGTAGGTTCAGGTGAGTATTTCTACTTATCGACAGTAACTGAAGTAAAAGGAAAGGGAAGGTCTGCTGGTCTTATAGGAAGTAGCGTTTATTTTTTAGTGAATCAAGGTCCCTAGTGTAGTTAACATTCTCTAAATTGAGAACAATTTAAAGGAGTAAACTCCTTAAAGGGAGTGGTAAGTAGATTTTCTTTCCTTTTTTTTCTCTTGACATTGCAGTTGTTGTTAAGCTAACTTAAGGGTTAAGTCATGGCAGGAGATCCCAGAGCCGTGTCATGTTCCTCTTGTGAGATGTGGGAATTCAGGGCTCCTTCCTGTATCCCTGATTCCTTCACCTGCGGGAAGTGTGTCCAGCTGCAGCTATTGTTTGACCGCTTGACGGCTCTGGAGCTGCGGATGGACTCACTTTGGAGCATCCACGATGCTGAGAAAGTCGTGGATAGCACGTTCAGTGAGTTGGTCACACCGCAGATAAAAATTACTGAGGGAGATAGTGAATGGGTGACCAACAGACAGAGGAAGAGTAGGAAGGCAGTGCAGGGGTCCCCTGCGGTCATCTCCCTCCAAAACAGGTATACCGTTTTGGATACTGTTGGGGGAGATGGCTCACCAGGGGAAGGTGGCAGTGGCCAGGTTCATGGCACCGTGGCTGGCTCTGCTGCACAGGAGGGCAGGAAAAAGAGTGGCAGAGCTATAGTGATAGGGGACTCGATTGTAAGGGGAATAGACAGGCGTTTCTGCGGACGCAACCGAGACTCCAGGATGGTATGTTGCCTCCCTGGTGCAAGGGTCAAGGATGTCTCGGAGCGGCTGCAGGACATTCTGGAGGGGGAGGGTGAACAGCCAGTTGTCGTGGTGCATATAGGCACCAACGATATAGGTAAAAAACAGGATGAGGTCCTACAAGCTGAATTTAGGGAGTTAGGAGTTAAACTAAAGAGTAGGACCTCAAAGGTAGTAATCTCAGGATTGCTACCAGTGCCACGGGCAAGTCAGAATAGGAATGACAGGATAGCTAAGATGAATACGTGGCTTGAGAGATGGTGCAAGAGGGAGGGATTCAAATTCCTGGGCCATTGGAACCGGTTCTGGGGGAGGTGGGACCAGTACAAATTGGACGGTCTGCATCTGGGCAGGACTGGAACCAATGTCCTAGGGGGAGTGTTTGCCAGTGCTGTTGGGGAGGGTTTAAACTAATGTGGCAGGGGGATGGGAACCGATGCAGGAAGTCAGTGGGAAATAAAATGGTGACAGAAACAAAAGGCAGTAAGGGAGAGTGTACAAAACATGACCGGACAGTTGGTCTGAGAAAGCAGGGCAAAGACCAAGGGAAGTCTAGATTAAACTGCATTTATTTCAATGCAAGAAGTCTGATGGGCAAGGCAGATGAACTCAGGGCATGGATGGGTACATGGGACTGGGATGTTATAGCTATTACTGAAACATAGCTAAGGGAGGGGCAGGACTGGCAGCTCAATGTTCCAGGGTACAGATGCTATAGGAAAGATAGAGCAGGAGGTAAGAGAGGAGGGGGAGTTGCGTTCTTGATTAGGGAGAACATCACGGCAGTAGTGAGAGGGGATATATCCGAGGGTTCGCTCACTGAGTCTATATGGGTAGAACTGAAAAATAAGAAGGGAGAGATCACGTTGATAGGATTGTACTACAGACCCCCAAATAGTCAACGGGAAATTGAGGAGCAAATATGTAAGGAGATTACAGACAGCTGCAAGAAAAATAGGGTGGTAATAGTAGGGGACTTTAACTTTCCCAACATTGACTGGGACAGCCACAGCATTAGGGGCTTGGATGGAGAGAAATTTATTGAGTGTCCAGTCCTTCTCCCAAAGCTTTGTCCAATAAACTGCATGTTGAATCTTTAAGTCTGACTCCGAGTGGTGATTTTTTCCCACAACACATGCATAGGCAGCTGGGATCAAGTGGATCCCTTGAAGAGTATAGAGATTGCCGGAGTAGAGTTAAGAGAGAAATCAGGAGGGCAAAAAGGGGATATGAGATTGCTTTGGCAGATCAGGCAAAGGTGAATCCAAAGAGCTTCTACAAATACATAAAGGGCAAAAGGGTAACTAGGGAGAGAATAGGGCCTCTTAAGGATCAACAAGGTCATCAATGTGCGGAACCACAAGAAATGGGTGAGATCCTGAATGAATATTTCACATCGGTATTTACGGTTGAGAAAGGCATGGATGTTAGGGAACTTGGGGAAATAAATAGTGATGTCTTGAGGAGTGTACATATTACAGAGAGGGAGGTGCTGGAAGTCTTAACGCGCATCAAGGTAGATAAATCTCCGGGACCTGATGAAATGTATCCCAGGACGTTATGGGAGGTTAGGGAGGAAATTGCGGGTCCCCTAGCAGAGATATTTGAATCATCCACCGCTACAGGTGAGGTGACTGAAGATTGGAGGGTAGCAAATGTTGTGCCTTTGTTTAAGAAGGGCGGCAGGGAAAAGCCTGGGAACTACAGACCAGTGAGCCTGACATCTGTAGTGGGTAAGTTGTTAGAGGGTATTCTGAGGGACAGGATCTACAGGCATTTGGAGAGGCAGGGACTAATTAGGAACAGTCAGCATGGTTTTGTGAGAGGAAAATCATGTCTCACGAATTTGATTGAGTTTTTTGAAGGGGTAACCAAGAAGATAGATGAGGGCTGTGCAGTAGACGTGGTCTACATGGACTTCAGCAAAGCATTTGACAAGGTACCGCATGGTAGGTTGTTACATAAGGTTAAATCTCACGGGATCCAAGGTGAGGTAGCCAATTGGATACAAAATTGGCTTGACGACAGAAGACAGAGGGTGGTTGTAGAGGGTTGTTTTTCAAACTGGATGCCTGTGTCCAGCGGTGTGCCTCAGGGATCGGTGCTGGGTCCGCTGTTATTTGTTATTTATATTAATGATTTGGATGAGAATTTAGGAGGCATGGTTAGTAAGTTTGCAGATGACACCAAGATTGGTGGCATTGTGGACAGTGAAGAAGGTTATCTGGGATTGCAACGGGATCTTGATCAATTGGGCCAGTGGGCCGATGAATGGCAGATGGAATTTAATTTAGATAAATGTGAGGTGATGCATTTTGGTAGATCGAATCGGGCCAGGACCTACTCCGTTAATGGTAGGGCGTTGGGGAGAGTTATAGAACAAAGAGATCTAGGAGTACAGATTCATAGCTCCTTGAAAGTGGAGTCACAGGTGGATAGGGTGGTGAAGAAGGCATTCGGCATGCTTGGTTTCATTGGTCAGAACATTGAATGCAGGAGTTGGGATGTCTTGTTGAAGTTGTACAGGGCATTGGTGAGGCCACACTTGGAGTACTGTGTGCAGTTCTGGTCACCCTATTATAGAAAGGATATTATTAAACTAGAAAGAGTGCAGAAAAGATTTACTAGGATGCTACCGGGACTTGATGGTTTGACTTACAGGGAGAGGTTAGACAGACTGGGACTTTTTTCCCTGGAGAGTAGGAGGTTAAGGGGTGATCTTATAGAAGTCTATAAAATAATGAGGGGCATAGATAAGGTCGATAGTCAAAATCTTTTCCCAAAGGTAGGGGAGTCTATAACGAGGGGGCATAGATTTAAGGTTAGAGGGGAGAGATACAAAAGGGTCCAGAGGGGCAATTTTTTCACTCAAAGGGTGGTGAGTGTCTGGAACGAGCTGCCAAAGGCAGTAGTAGAGGCGGGTAAAATTTTGTCTTTTAAAAAGCATTTGGACAGTTACATGGGTAAGATGGGTATAGAGGGATATGGGCCAAGTGCAGGCAATTGGGACTAGCTTAGTGGTATAAACTGGGCGACATGGACATGTTGGGCCGAAGGGCCTGTTTCCATGTTGTAACTTCTATGATTCTATGAAGACACCTGAACCTTAATTTCAGCATCCAAACGGCCTGCTCCATGACGCACCTTGTGGTGATGTGGCTGCTGTTGTTGCTGTTCTGTTGTGGAGTGGTGGGGTTTCAAAGAGGTGTCGTGAGCCATGGTAGAAAGGTATCCCTTGTTCTCAAGGAGCCATCCTCTAAAGATTGGTGCCAGTTTGGAGCATTGGGGGGATATTGAATTGCCTTAAAATGAAGGCATTATGACAGCTCGCTCGATTGCAGGCACATACTTGCAGGAACGTCTTGAGGTTGCATACAAGTTGAACTTTAATTGAGTGGAAGCCCTTGCGATTAACAAAGCTTTCTTCTTGAACTGCTGCAGGCCATGTGGTGAAGGTACTCACACAACTGTGGTGTTGATGGATCTGAACACTCGGTCCATATTGGACAGAATGGTCTCCATGCTCTGTGCAAAGCCTTGAGACAAGTTGGAGTTGGCCTCCTCCAGGGTTCATGACATTATACTAGCTCTCTCGCAGACTGCCTAGTGCACCTGGCATTTTCCAGCAGATGCCCATCTGCCTCCTTCAGTATCCTGGGCCCTCAAAGTCAGCATCTGAGTCCGCTGCAGCAACAATAATATGCAACCTTGTGCACCGGTGAGCGAGTTCCTGTTGCGTTCTATCCCCTTGTCCTACCTCTTGCACACCTGTGTTCAGTAAGTCAACACGTGCAGATACCTCCTCCAACCTGGCCTCTAAAGTCACTAGTGTCAGTTAGAAAAAAGACAGGCAGAATGGAAAAGGAGGGGGTGAAGATCAGGAAGTATAATCAATATGGGTGGAAATTAGAAATAACAAGGGGCAGAAAACACTGTTGGGAGGAGTTTATAAGCCCCCTAATAGCAGCAATACCATTGGACAGAGTATTAATCATGAAATAATGGGAGCTTGTAACAAAGGAAATGCAGTCATCATGGGGGACTTTAATCTGCATATAGACTGGGCAAATCAAATTGGCAAAGGTAGTTTGGAAGATGAGTTCATGGAATATATTCGAGATTCAATACATCATGGAACCAACCAGGGAACAGGCTATTTTATTTCTTGTATTAGGTAATGAGATAGGGTTAATTAGTAATCTCACAGTAAAAGAACCTCTGGGGAACAGTGATCATAATATGATGAATTTCACATTGAGTTTGAAAGTAACATACTTAAGTCAGAAACTAGAGTCCTAAACTAAACTAAAGCCAATTACATAGGTATGAGGGGCGCGTTGTCAAGGGTAGATTGGGAAATTAAATTAAAAGGTTTGACAATTGAAAAGCAATAGCAAACATTTAAAGAAATATTTCAATATTCTCAACAAGTATACATTCCATTGAGAAATAAAAACTCCATGGGAAAAGTGATGCACCTGTGGCTAACTAAAGAAGGAGAGTATTAGATTGAAAGATGAGGCCGATAATGTTGCCAAGAATAATAATAAGCCTGGGGATTGGGAGGGTTTTAGAAATCAGCAAAGCACGACCATCAGTTGTCAGGAAAATGCTGGAATCCATTATTAAGGTGCCACATAAAAGGTTGTTATGCAATATAAGGGCTCAGGGGGTTGTGGATAATATATTAGCATGGATAGAGGATTGGTTAACAAAAGAAAACAGACAGTAGGGATAAACGGGTCATTCTCAGGTTGGCAGGCTGCAACCAGTGGGGTACCGCAAGGATCGGTGCTTGGGCCTCAGCTATTTACAATCTATATTAATGACTTAGATGAAGGGATCGAGTGTAATGTATCCATGTTTGCTAAAGATACAAAGCTAGGTGGGAAAGTAAACTGTGAGGAGGATACAAAGAGTCTGCAAAGGGATATAGACAGATTAAGTGAGTGGGAAAGAAGGTGGGAGATGGAGTATAATGTGGGGAAATGTGAGGTTATTCACTTTGGTAGGAAGAATAGTAAAAGCAGAATATTTTTTAAAATGGTGAGAAACTATTAAATGTTGGTTTGAGAGAGACTTGGGTGTCCTCGTTCAAGAAACACAACAAGTTAGTATGCAGGTACAGCAGACAATTAGGAAAGCAAATAGCATGTTGGCCTTTATTGCAAGGGGGTTGGAGTAAAAAAGTAAGTCTTACTACAGTTGTACAGGGCTCAAGTGAGACCTCACCTGGAGTACTGCATACAGTTTTGATCTCCTTATCTAAGGAAGGATATACTTGCTTTGGAGGTTGTACAATGAAGGTTCACTAGATTAATTCCTGGGATGAGAGAGTTGTCCTATGAAGAGAGGTTGAGTAGGATTATGAGGGGACTTGACAGGGTAGATGCTGAGAGATTGTTTCCCCTAGCTAAAGAGTCTAGAACTAGGGGGCATAAATCGCAGGATATGGGGTTGGCCATTCAAGCCTGAGATGGAGAGGAATTTCTTCACTCAGAGGGTTTTGAATCTTTGGAATTCTCTACCCCAGAGGGCTGTGGATGCTGAGTCATTGAGTATATTCAAGGCTGAGATGGATAGATTTTTGGACTCTAGGGGAATCAAGGGATATGGGGATCGGGCGGGAAAGTGGACTTGAGGTTGAAAATCTCGAAGAACTACATTAAAAGGTATGACGGTAGACAGGCAATGGCTAGCATTTAAGGAATCAATGCATAATTTGCAACAAATATATGTTCCTTTAAGGCACAAGAACGCAACAGGAAAAGTGGTCCAACTATGGCTAAAAAGAGAAATTAAAGATAGTATTAAATCAAAGGAAGAGGCATATAAAGTTGCCAGAAAAAGCAGTAAGCCTGAGGATTGGGAGCATTTTAGAATTCAGCAAAGGAGGAGCAAGAAATTGATAAAGAAAGGGAAAATAGAATATGAGAGTAAACTAGCGAGAAACATAAAAACGGACTGTAAAAGCTTCTATAGGTATATAAAAAGGAAAAGACTGCCGAAGGCAAATGTGGGTCCCTTACAGACAGATGCAGAAGAATTTATAATGGGGAATAAGGAAATGGCAGATAAATTAAACAAATACTTTGGGCTCGATTTTCGCGTCGGGTTACCTGCGGGTTTCCAGCGGGGGGGCCCCGAAAATCCCGATATCCGGTCACGTGACCAGATCGCGCCGAAATCCCGCCCACTTCCGGGTACCGTGCTGACGTGCGGGGCTGCGCGCGCAAGCCCCGCTGGTGGGAATCCCGCAGGCAATTAAAGCCAGCGGGGTTCCACTTGAGAGTACTTACCTTGCTTGTTGAGGTCAGTTAATGAGCTGAAGCAGCTGTCAAAAGAGGAAGTGTGGGATTTTGGGTTCAAGGCAGTGAGTTTCACACACTGGGGGAAACAGTTTCTCTCCAACCAGGCGTGTTGCAGCCAGCAGCCTCAAGGTGCACTCCACGGGGGAGAACCCTCACCCACGCAGGAGGCCACCGCGTCACATAGGGCAACCCCTGCCCTCCACCACCCCCCCGCCAAGCCAGAGGACAGACCGACACGAAACCGCAGCCCGAGTGCGAGGAACCACCCACCTACCCTGCACAACCCCTCAGACCAACACCTGCCAGATGGGTGGTGCGTGGACACCCTCAGAGGACGAACAGCATGACCAGCCCCAGCAGCCTCGCAGTCCACGCCGTCCGCCGCAGAGACGTGGAGCCCCCCAACACGGTGTTTTGCACGCCCACCTACACAGCAGGAGGGAGGGCTACCGCAGGGAGAGACGCATCGCAGAGGGCACTACCCTCGCCGCAGGGTCCACAGACCGAGGCGCAGCTCCCCGGACCTCTCTGAGCAGCAGTGCACACGGAGGCGCAGATTCGCTCGACATGTAGTCGTGGAGATCTGCAGGCTCTTTCATGCCGAGCTGCTCCTGGCTGGCCCCAGCACCAACTGCTTACCTGTCGCTGTCAAAGTCACCACTGCCCTCCACAACTTCTCCTCCGCATCCTTCCAGGGTGCAGCCGGCTACACCGCCGATGTCTCTCAGTCATCTGCGCGGAAGAGCCCTGCAAATACACCTGCACCTACTCTGCAGTAACACGATGGGTGGCATCAGTGGTGGGTCCTCATAGTGATACCCAGGAGCGGGCATTATTGGACACAACGGACAGGATTCGCGGAGACATGGCAGTGGTGGTGTCAATATAATGTGTGCTGTTTGTTGCTCTGAAATTCAATATAGGTAACACCCAGGACAAACCCTCAGACACCCTTGTGCACCCCCTTCATGCTCACGACACGTTTGCCTTACGCTGCCTACTGCACATATGTGATGCATGCCCTGTGGCTGCAGCACAGGTGGTGGCAGGTTGAGTGAGGCTGGCCGTGAGGGAGATGCACAAGAGGTTGAGTATGGGATGGAGCAATGAGATTGTATGAGGATTGGGTCGCGTGTTAGTGGCAGGATGAGTACTGGCGAGGTGAGTAGGTGGAGGTAAGATGAGGATGGGGTTTGAGTGGGTATGAAGGGTGATGTGACAGAGTAGTGTTGGCGGTGCCGAAGGAGATGTGGGGTGGGGGCAATGTTGTGGCAGACGGAGTGTAGGGGAAAGACTTCGTGTTCTCACTGTGGCTGACCTACTGCGGTCATTGCAGCGCCTCCTGCACTGTATGCAGGTGGGCGATATGTTGGTGGCGCAGGTGACCCCCTCTGCCACCTCGAGCCAGGCCTTCTTGGTGGCAGAGGCAGGCCGCTTCCTCCCGCCCGCCGGGGGGAAGATCTGTGTCCTCCCCCTCCTCCTCACCCCATCTGATGATACCTGGGGTGAGGCATCATTAAACTGGGAGCAGCCTTCCCCCTGGGCTGCTCCATGCTGCAATTTGTCCCATTGGTTGCAGCATCTGTCAGTGGAGGACTGCCCCTTTAAGTAGAGAGCCTCCAGCTGACAGATCGTACTGCGCATGCGCAGCCCGCCCGACGCGCAGACCAGCGCCGTGGACCCCGGAGGAGCAGGTAATTGATTTCTATTAGTGTGTTGCCTGCTACGATCGCGCGGGCAACCCACTAATTTCGCCAAGCGTGTTGACCACGCTCCCGGAGGACCACCAGCTGGGAACCCGCAGGCCTGCTAAATTCGAGCCCTTTGTGTCTGTCTTCACAGAAGAAGACACTAAAAACCTCCCAGAAATACTCGAGAACCAAGGGTCTGGTGAGAATGAGGAACTGAAAGAAATTAGTATTAGTAAAAAAATAGTACTGGAGAGATTAATGGGACTGAAAGTCGATAAATCCCAAGGACCTGATGATCAACATCCCAGGGTTTTGAAAGAGTTGGCTATAGAGATAGTGGATGCATTGGTTGTCATCTTCCAAAATTCTATAGATTATGGAACAGTTCCTGCAGATTGGAGGGTAGCAAATGTAACCACACTATTTAAGAAAGGAGAGAGAAAATAGGGAACTACAGACCTGTTAGCCTGATATTAGTAGCAGGGAAAATGCTAGGATCTATTATAAAGCATGTGATAATTAGAAAATAATAATAGGATTTGGCAGTCAACATGGACTTATGAAAGGGAAATCATGTTTGACAAACCTATTGGAGTTCTTTGAGGATGTAACGAGTAGAATAGAGAAGGGGGAACCAGTGGATGTGGTGTATTTGGATTTTCAGAAGGCTTTCAATAAGGTCCCGCACAGGAGGTTGGGGGTAATATACCGGCATGGATTGAGAATTGGATAATAGACAGAAAACTGAGAGTCGGAATAAACGGGTCTTTATCAGGTTGGCAGACTGTGACTAGTGGGGTGCAGCAAGGATCGGTGCCTAGGCCCAGCTATTCACAATCTATATCAATGAGTTGGATGAGGGGACCAAATGTAATATTTCCAAGTTTGCTGATGACACAAAACTAGGTGAGAATGTGAGTTGTGAGGAGGATGCAAAGAGGCTTCAAGGGGCTAAGTGAGTGGGCAAGAACACAGCAGATGGAATACAATGTGGAAAAATGTGAAGTTATCCACTTTGGTAGGAAAATCAGAAATGCAGAATATCTTTTAAAGTGAGAAATTGGGAAATGTTGATGTTCAAAAGGGACCCAGGTGTCCTCGAACATGAGTCACTGAAAGCGAACATGCTAGTGCAGCAAGCAAACGGGAAGGCAAATGGTACGTTGGACTTTATTACAAAAGGATTTGAGTACAGTAATAAAGATGCCTTACTGCAATTATATAGGGCCTTGGTGAGACCGCACCTGGATTATTGTGTACAATTTTGGACTCCTTACCTAAGAAAGAATATACTTGCTAGAGGGAGTGCAACAAAGGTTCACCAGACTGATTCCTGGGATGGCGGGATTGTCGTATGAGGAGAGATTGAGTAGGCTAGGCCTGTATTCTCTCGAATTTAGAAGAATGAGAGGTGATTTTTATTTTAAGTCGTTCATGGGATGTGGGTGTCGCCTGCAAGGCCAGCATTTATTGCCCATCCCAAAGTGCCCTCGAGAAGGTGGTGGTGAGCCACCTTCTTGAACCGCTGTAGTCCATGTGGTGAAGGTTCTCCCACAGTGCTGTGAGAAAGGGAGTTCCAGATTTTGACCCAGCAACGATAAAGGAACGGCGATATATTTCCAATTCGGGATGGTGTGTGACTTGGAGGGGAACATGCAGGTGCTATTGTTCCCACGTGCCTGCAACCCTGTCCGTCTAGGTGGTAGAGGTCGCGAGGTTGGGAGGCACTGTCGAGTTGCCGCAGTGCATCCCATAGATGGTACACACTGCAGCCACGGTGTGCCGGTTCTGAAGGGAGTGAATGTTTAGGGTGGTGGATGGGATGCCAATCAAGCGGGCTGCTTTGTCCTGAATGGTGTCGAGCTTCTTGGGTGTTGTTGGAGCTGCACTCATCCAGGCAAGTGGAGAGCATTCCAACACATTACTG